>NC_139554.1:70031277-70736277 GCF_965112155.1 Podarcis liolepis
GCAAGACTGACAACATGTTCTGTGAAGTCAATTCTAGTTAACTCTTTGTGTTCTGTGAAATACCAATGTAGGGGGTCTGTTACTTTTAGGAACACCTTTTCTGTAAGGAGAGGCTGATCTAGTATATGCAATGAAGCAGTTTCGGCCAATGGTACAGGGCAGGGTGCTGCTGCCTACCTGCCTTCTTTGTGAGGGGGCCATGATCAGTTACAGTCTGTCCCTCTCTCCTGGTAGCTCCAGGCTGGGAGAGCTACCTCCCACCTACACCAGGCCTTCAGGTTCTAGTTAATATGTTTTAAAGGGGGTTCAATTTCAGGGTTAAGAATTTGTCAGGGACCTACAAGAAATGTAGCTGAACTGGTACTTGATAGTCGATATTCTTGAAGAATTATTAACAGTGGTATTTCCCTTTGTAGAACCCACATTGATCCTTCCTCAACAAGCCTTGCTCTTCTCTTCTTAACAATGCTCTCCACCCATTGACTTAGGTCAGAAGTTAGATGCAGCAGGAACTTTCTTGATCCCTAGTGGATCAGCAGTGTGATTTTCTCTTCCTTCAAGTCCTCTAGTAAGAACACTGATTTTAGTCAAAAGACATAGTTGACTAAATATTTCCCTTTTTTTGTTTTTTGTTATCCAGTCTTGGTAACAAAACACCATTAAATGGTTTGATAACTTCATCCCTGCCATTTCCAGTTATATCACTCCAAAGGCTAGATGGTAACTTCACATTTGTTGCTCGTTATGGATTACTATGAATAATGTTTACAGCATAGATGGACAATTGCATGCTGCCATCTGATATACCTTTAGTTTCTGCATCCAAAGTGCACAAGAGGGTGCAGGTGTAGTATTGTGCCCATTCAGTTTTCCAGCACCGGGTACTACTGCCAACTGCTGTTTGGCTAGTGTAGCAATCTATGCAATAGCTCTGGCATGGGCTGGAGACAGCCATTCATATATACTTGCAGGTAGTGGCTAAGCTCCAGGATGAAATTCAAGCCAAAAGTGGATGAAATGAATAAAACATGGGATTTATGGAACTTGCTTCTTCAGCTGTGATAGCTACTATTCTGAACCCTGTAATCTGGTACAAATTGTAACCTTCCTTGGTTTTCCCAGTGTACCATGCTTTAAAGTATTATGCTAGGCTGTGGTTGGACTATGCTGAATATATGCCAGTTTTGGAGCAAAAGTAGTGGTCTTATTGGGGTCATTCTGTGCAAATATCCACCTTCATTTGATTCCTTCCCCCTTTGGTTGCTGCTTCTTCAGCACCATTTCACCTGATCTGTCTTTCTCTGGGCAAGAACTGGTGGATGTTATGATAATACTATGCAGTCAAACAGACTTGGCTACATATTGACATCATGATGGGCAAATGATGACAATTGAAAATGAAGAGATAATGCTGCTTGGATGAATGATCCACCAAATCAGGGAGCACACAGAGGTGTTGTTGTTGTTGTTAAATGAAATTTATACACTACCCGATTTTTAAAAAAACAACCCTCAAAGCAGTGTCACAATGCTTCAAGATCAATCGGATTTAGCCATATGAGGACATTCTTAAAGGTAAATGAAGTCAACTGATAATGAAAGCCTATCGGTGAGAAGCATATCAGGGTGGTATACAACCATATTTTACTCAGCGTAGATCCATTGAAATTAAGGAACAGGACTGTTTGAACTGTTAATTTCCATAGGTCTGCTCTGAGTAAAACTTAGTTGAATACCACCTTAAAAAATTCTGGGTGGGATTCAACTAACCTGTCTTGCCAGCAGGGGCCCTGCTAATGAAATAGGACTTTCCAGCTCTGGAGGGGCCCTGTGGCCAGACATGAACCTCTGTTTGTTTGGAAATGCTACTCATTTTGTTTGGAAATGTCTCTCATTTTGGAAACAGGGATTTTCAAACTGAGAGTGAGGTTATAGTTAAGCAAAGCGCCATATTCAAGAACTATGAGCTCGATGGAGATGCAGACACACAAATACAATTTTGTCCTTGGCTTCACAAATCTAAACACGTGCAGTTGTATCTTTTATCCAAAGAATATATAATAAGTGGAGTGAAATAATTTATCCCCAAGAAGCCAGAGTGAGGTTTATGATTCATGAAAGCCGTAACAAGTATGCATATGAAGCTCTTAACCTTATGTGTATAGACTGAAGAAAGAGCTCTACTCCTTCTGTTTGAGATAAATTATACATACTTCTCCTGTACTTAAATATAAATTTTCCACATGCTTCATTTTGACAAATATTTCAGTTTGTAATTGAGGCTATGCTACCCAAACAAAGTTAACAGACAGGGAATTGGCATCATATGCAACAGCAAGGTTCACACTGCTTACATGACATTTAAAATGAGAGAGAGAAAAAATAACTGGGTTTATATCTTATGGGCAGGGGTATCTTTTAATGATAGGGAGAAGAACAGTCCCTTGTTTCAGATCCCATGCAATAATGATTCCTCAAGGAATTCTAAACAAACCCTAATATATGTAATTGACCCTGCCTGTGATGTCTAAACAGCTCTTCTTCTTCTTCTTCTTCTTCTTCTTCTTCTTCTTCTTCTTCTTCTTCTTCTTCTTCTTCTTCAATTGCATTACATTGCAGAATTAGAAGTGCAGATTTTCAAAGGACACCTCTGTTTCCCTTCACATATTGGGTGTAAGGCAGACTCAGGATAGGAGGAAAAGGAAGACTGGTCCTGCTGCTACACAACTCATCTTAAAGTGCACTGGCCATATGGAAGCTTCAAGCCCTACATGAATGTCCCTAATGATAGCGAAGCATGAAGCAGCCTTGCAGAAGGCAATTTCAATGCCAAATGTCCACAGCTTTGCCTGGCTGAACAAAAATAGGGCTGGTATATCAAAGAATTGTATATAGCAGTATATGATAGCATCTTCTACCATTTCAACACAGAAATGGGAGTCGTTGTCCCCAATGAAATGCTCTCTTATATACAATAATAAACTATACAGAGTAAAGTTTCATATTGAATCTGGCAAAACTACTCTGCCTTGTTTTACTTCTGAAATCTGACTGGTTGAGAGCATTATGCACTACAGTGGACTGCTTACCACAAGTCCCTTTGACATGAGAATATAGGAAGATTCACACACACACACACACACACACACACACTCTTTTTGAAGTTTCTAGACTGTGCATACTTATTTAGCCTACTGGAAGTAACAGAATAAACATACTTTCCATACTGAGAAGTTAATTAAATTATGGCAGTTTCCAATCTTGTGTACAACTGTATGGAAGCTTTAGGAGAACAATGTAGTTTTTTAACTCTGCTCATGCTCTTATGTACAAGCAATCATTTTCCCACAGTTTTTAGTCCAGGACTTGGGGAAAGAAACTTACGCATGTAAATGTATTTCTGTCAGCATTGGGACTGGATGTAGGTGAATGCAGAAATAGCTCATTTGCCATAGAATTCACTGGATAAGTCTGGACAAATCATTGTCCCTTAGCTTAATGCCATGCTTCCAACATGGTTGTGATAAGACAAGGCTTGTAAAATACTTGCACACTGTAAAAATGTTATTAAAAAGACTAGAAATCTCAGCAATTTATAAAATGGTATTGTTTTGAATGAAGCTTCTGTTACAATTCCGGGATTAACACATTGCAAATTCAAAGTGTTTTAAAAACACCAACACCACCAAACTATTCCCCCTTCCCACCCCAGCCTCTTTCTATGTCCCCCCCCCCTCTTTTTTTTTGGCTCTGAAGGAAAAATGGTAAACGCTAATGTCCTTATCATGAGTCACTTGGCCAAGACTTCCCTAATGTGATGCCACCTGCATTACTTAGGATGTAATTACAGTACTTGTCTAGTTATCAACACTTAACTCGCTCTTGGATGAAAGAAGGACCTAGAGAATTGTCCTTCTGTTTTCTTTCTTTACAGGAGTTTCTGTGCCTCCTTAAGCAAACTTAACAGGGACTTACTGAAAGCTTTCTGAAATCATTCTTGAAATATGGTATATAATCTCCTGAGATTAACTCTGTGACAAAATTTAAATGCAAGTTTAATTTGGCACCTTCCACTTAACTGATTCCAAACACATAAAAATGCTTCAGTTAAGTACTTAAGATGACATTTAATTGGTCTCGAATATGATACCACTCTGTATAAAATCTTTGTGCTGCTTAAAAACTTTAATCACTGCTTTTCAAGCAAGGCTAGATTTACCCTCCACTAGCATCTGTGGGCATATAAAAGCTTTAAAGTGGTACCAACCTGAGGGTGGGGGGAAATACATTGCTGCTCTTACAACTTCTCTGTAACTTCTGCTTGGCAGCAGCACTTTCATTTAGAAAGAGTTCTATAAAAAGAACTAGCAAAAAGGGTGTTTGTGTGTGTGTGTAGTGTTATTTCGAATCACATGGGGGAAATGAATAAGCAGCTGGAGAAATGAGGCAATTCTTGCTTTTGATGGGGATGTACAAAATTATATGTGATAGGATACTAGTTTCCTTAGGCCACAATCCAAAACAGAAGCCCTCTTAGGAATAGACCCATTAAAGCGATGGATCTAACTTAGTAAATATTGAAATGGCTCTACTCTGAGTATGGCTGAGTATAATCTTAGGTGTGCGGAGATGACGCTTGCCTTTTTTCACCCGCACACAAACCCATTTATATTTACTGTTGATTTATTTTCCATTATTATTTTTTTTAGACTGATTCCTAACCATTTTTGGAGCTATGGTTAAGACACATGAGTGAGTGAATGAATGGATGGATGGATGAATGAGTGGATGAATAAGTCCATTGATTTCAATGAGTTTAAGTGTCCCTCACTCTGGACTGGATTGTGGCCTTCGGATGCATACAAATGTACTGCTGTGAATGGCAGGGGCAGTTTTACTGCTTTGTAAACAGATCACAAGTACCAGTGTTCCAATATGAGCTCTTAAAAAAAAATCATTCAGGTTTTCAACACGGTAGAGTATAAATGCAGAAGATTCATTACAGAAGGAAGTGTTGGGAGGTTCTTTGTAATAGGCCAATTTCCCCAAATTCTGGATTGGTTTGTAGCAACTGCTTAAAAAAACAACAACACCATATCTTGCATTTTTGTGAATTTTTTTTATGAGAGGAAGAAGAATGAAATGCATAAACATGCATAAAGTGCTATAACTTTTTTTTTTCAGTGTCAGGGAGAGGCAAAACTAGCACCTGAATCAATGTTCAATTCAGTTACGTAAGCCATAGTTTGCTTGGTAAGAAAAAACGATCAACTGCGGTTTGCCAGAGACAAGGATTGTGAGCTGGGCGCATAAGGGAAGGAGTGAGGGGCAGAAGGAAGGCTGTCTGCCCAAGGTTCCTGTGGACTCACAAAATGCCAAACACATGGTATATTGAATGGGCCCCATAGGTATAATAAATTTCAAGTTTGTGCTGAATTTTTAGTCATCTAAGATTTAGTTGTGCTAACTCAACAGTTGTACCACTTTGGGCTTGTCCACACTGTTGCTTGTCCCGTGACTAGAAAGCACAGATCCCAGCAGTCTTGCCTTGGCCCCGCTGCTTTCACCAGGAAAACCAAGTTTTTAGTGCTGAATCAGAGCGAACGTCAATCCAGAGAAATTGATTGAAGTTTGCTCTGTTCAGTAGTCAAAAGTGGGTTTTCCCAGAGGAAAGTGGCAGGGCAACCAGAAGTGTGGATGAGCCCTTTGTCCAGCAATATACGACTGAATCCTAAGGACCATGCCCAGCATTCCCATCTCTATCACGCACACTCAAAAGTTGTTCCTCGGCATCAAGAGACCTTTTGCAAACACAGTTGATTTGATTTGGTACAAGAGACTATGGTAGCTAGAGAAAACGGGGCAATCACTTCCCTATTTGTTCTGCCAATATCAAATGTTCTTTTTTGATTCAAACAAGGCAAAGAGCGCATAGGATGCATTGCTTAATAAACAGATTTTAGAGAAGAAAACAAGGAACCAAGAGCAAAGCAAAAAAAGGAGACATCTTGTATCACTTCAGTTGCTGGGAACCACCTCATGTAATGCGACCAGGGCCAGATTTACAACAAAGCTACTGAAGGTAATGGGGCCCTTTATATGTCCAGCTGTCCTTTGTCAACAACAACATTGTCACTGTTTTTTGTGTTGAATATATGCTATCTGGTAATTTATGGGCCTAACAGGTATGTAAAGCCATTTGCACATAACACAATTTGTATTTTATCAAAGTAATTGATAGAGAAATGAGCAAAGCAGTGATATTTTAGGGAGCAGGCTAGCAGGCGTGGCCCATTACGTACATCATAGGAGCCTACACAACACAAAACACTGTTGCTGTATGTAGGATTTATTTGCTTTTTATCTTACATTTTGGAAATGTACATCCAGGTTTTTTTCCCTTTAAATTTTTTGGGTGCTCCCAAGAGAGTGGAGACCTAAGCTATAGCTTGTTTAGTTTATATGTAAATCCGGCACTGAGTGCGACTCCTGTAATCGTCAGTATGTGGCACCTTCCATGGTCTTGGTCTATGCTAAGGTTAATGGAGGAGAGTTCCCAAGCCCCTTTTATATCTTACAAACATAAACCTTCTCAGAGACTATGTGACTAGACACCAGCACTCCTTTAACAGGTGGCTGACCTTGAAGCCCTGCCAAGAGCTTCCCATGACAAAGTGATAGATAATGTATTAGCCACTTTATCAGCAGGTGCCTGAACACAAGAAATGTGGCTGGTTAACTGCTGTACAGCAGTGGCTTCTCTCTCACCGAGACCCCCACTCCAAGGAAAGGTGTGGCCACAAAAGGAGCAATTGCTATATAACACTAACTCCTCACAACACAAAGGTCTCCTGCATTCCCATTACACCACGTGCCAGCAGAAACACTTTCCATACTCTTTAACGGTCTCTTTCCATCCCATCCATGGTCTGCTCCTGTTTAAACTGAATCTTGCATCATTGCCAATATATTTCACATTTTGAAAGCCTTAAAATTCCAGTGTTTGGACAAATTGTGTGGAGTCAGATCTCTAGACCTGCACTACATCTATATGTGGGAAAATATACTGTCACAAAATCTTTGGTGCCACCAAGTACTCCGTGGGAGAAGCTGGCTGATTTGGCTTGTCAACTGCGCCATCACCCCAGACTCCTTCTGTGCAGAGTACTGTAGCTTTTCAGACGTTGGAAGGCAAGCTGAAATATTTGACAGTGGTAGAAAAATTGTTTTAAAGTGTCTGTGTCCATAAGATCCACTCTAATATTGGTTGTCCCATGATCTTAAAGCAGCATTTCAACTCCACCCTTGCTATTACCGGCTACTTGGCAGGAGCACTTCTCTCTAAAAGTGTTTTAGTGCTCACAACTGACGGTAAGCCGTATTTTATCTATCTAATGTGTAATTTAATAAGCTAACGTGCAATTATTTGAATTAATTGGAAGATGTGTAAGAGCTTTTTTCTGTTGTAATGCACTTTGGTCGTCATCTTTAAATGCACATTTATATCTAGTGATCTATAAATATTTGAGGTATATTTATGCAAATTGGAGAGACTTCCAAGCCGCTATAGATAGTTTGCAAGGGTGTTTATAGTGCAAATTCACACTGAGTGCATCAAGCAGTGTATGCTAAAAGAGAATTATTAAGGTTTAGATTATTTTTGTGGGTGTTTTGAAATAAGCCCTGTATTTATGTTTGCACTTCTTGTAAATGCGAATTTGATACCAGCCCAACTACGGGCATGCTTGGTTTAAAAGGGATGTTATAGTAGGAAACTGATGAGCATGCACTTGGAAACACCTTCTTGCCCCAACTGAGTCTTTCTGGTGAAGCTCCTGGCCATTTTCATGCCATCCCAACAGAGTGAAGCTGAGACCTGTCAGCAGGGTGGATGGGACCAAAGAGGAGAGCATTTCTACCATTTTGTCTGTTTATCGCTTCTTTGGAACCTGAAAAGTAAACACACAGATAAGTGGCATGGAAAATGCCTCACACAGGGCAGATGAGTATTGGCAAAATGGTGCCTAAGAAAGCACTTTCTCTCCTACAGACTCATTTGTTCACTGAGAAAAATCGGATCCCTGCCCCAAAGGTATTGCAGGGTCCACAGATTCACTTAATTGCTGCTTGAAGTAGAGCTTGTAGCCTTATGGCACCTGCTCTGTAGAATGCTCTGCCTCATGAAGTAAGGCGGCCATTTTGAGGCTGATGCCCATTCAAAGCTTTTCTGTTTGCCCAGGCATTTACAAAATGTTGATATTGTCCACAGATCTTTGTGTGGTCTGCTAGATTGGTTTTATTTTATACACACACACACATTGGGCTTCTTTTGGGAGTTTCTTTTCTTAATATGGTTTAACATAAATATGAAGAGCAATAAACAGTTCAAAATAAATACATATGGAAAACGGCATACTTTTCCTTCTGAGAAATCTACGCTCCCTTTCATCCCATGGAAGCACAAAATTGAAGAGAACGTAATGGTTCCAGAAAAAGCAAATATGGATGAAGAATTGGAATAGAGGAAGAGCAAGAACTTTTAGAAGATATCTGAAGGCAGCCCTGTTTAGGGAAGCTTTTAATGTTTAATAGGTTATTGTATCTTAGTGTTTTGTTGGAAGCCGCCCAGAGTGGCTGGGGAAGCCCAGCCAGATGGGCGGGATATAAATAATAAATTATTATTAGTAGTAGTAGTAATAGTAGTAGTACATGTGCCTTAAGAGCTTCAGGAGAAGCCCTCTTTGTTGACCCAACTGCAGCTGAGGTACAAGGGATGGATGCAAGGGAGAGAGTCTTCTTGGTGCTGGCCCCTTACCCCTAGAACTATCTACTTCCAGAGGAGCATCTTGCACCATGGTTATATTTTTCTGGCAGCAGCTAAAGATACACCTTTTTTGCACAGGCCTTTGAAACCACTAGGTTTTGTGTTACTGATTTGCTAATTATATATTGTGTTGAGGCTGCTGATTTATGGTGGGATTTTGTTATCTGACTTCTAATTATCGTGCTGTGTTAATTATTTGTTTTATTTAATGGTTTTCTGGAATGTGTTATGTGATTTCTGTGACCCACCCTGGGACCTTATGGTGAATTAATAGCAAGAAATTGAACCAGTCAAAAAGGAAAGGGGGGAAGGGGGGGCTAGAAAGCTCACGGAGACACAGTTTTGGTGAGGAACAAGGGAGAACTGTCAATTAACGCAACAGTAGAGAGTACAGAGAAGAAGAAAATTAAAGAGGAGTGAGAATATAATTAAGAGGAACCCACAATCTCCTTGGCTGGCTTGCATCACTTTTGTGTTTCTCGAACATTTGCTACTGACATGTAATTTGCTCCAGGGTTAAGCAAAGTCGAGAAGTTCTATATTCTTTCATTGGGTCAATAGTTACTGTTCCTTACTCTAACTTCTTAAGTTAACCTCTGTCCTGGCAGAGGCTTTTGATTTTTAAAAATTATGTTTTGTATGACTTTCCTGAAACTGCTTTGAGAGGCACCTTTGAAAGGTATCTGAAAAGTGCTATATAAATGTTTGGAACAGAACCATGAAGCTGAAGGCCTCTGGTCAATGTGGGAGATTCGTAGATGGAGCATTGCCAACAGATGGCTATCTAGTCTCCGAATGATGACCTCCAATGGAGAGAGAGCTGTCCTCCCACACTGCCAGGTTATTGGTTCCATTGTCCAACAGCTCTTACTATTAGAAAGTTTGTCCGAATGTTCGACACAAGCTACTCTATGACTAAACTCCATTGAAATCAGAGTTGCCCACTGAGGTGACAAAGAACAAGTCTTTTGTCCTCTTCTGTGTGATAGCCCTTTGGATATTTGAAATGAATAAATAATATTGCATTAAGATTATTTTGTGTGTGGTGCACTCATGAGTTCTTGCACCTTAGCAAAAGATCCCACAAAGGCAATGGTGCAAGCACACGCGCAGTTGCATTGAGTTTGCTTTTTGCGGTACTTTACCAAAGCATACAAGTGTACAGGATACAAGAAGGTTTTCCTCGTTTTTATTAACCCACCATTTTGCAATTAAAAAGCAAAAAACCATCTTATTTTTCATTACAACAACAGCAGCAGCAGCAGCAACAACAATTTATTTATACCATGCCCATTATGTGTACAATTACAGCGAAGTCTCCATTTTTCAGTTGAACACGTGTGTTAAGGAGCGTGGGGAGAAAATCATGAATTAATGGAAGTAACAGAAAACTGCAGCACAGTGCATGTGCCAAAATAAAAGAGGAACAGTTAGTGAATTCCTTATACATTGGTTCACTTTGAAACCAGTTCATTCGGAACTCCAAAATTGGGATAGAATTCAGATGAAGAGAATTTTGGAACCATCCCTAGATTGGACTAGCCTTGGAGACTCTATGTCAGCATTCCAGATGTCAAGTAGGGAGAAATGGAAACCAACAGAAAGGTCTCTCTGAAGCCACAGCCAGATAAGCTTGGGGGAAAGGGGAGGCATTGCTGCTGCAGTGATTGGGAGTGATGGCACTAGGGCAAACTTTTAATGAGCCAGAGCCAAACTCTGGTGGCATTTGGGCTTGGCTTGTAGAAAGCTAGGGTGTACACTGCAATGGGCAAACTCTTTAAGTTCACCCAGCCCTCTTCCAACTTTCACTGTTGCTAGAGATTTGGTTTAGGATTGGATGAACCAGTTACATCATGCCATGAATCTTCACAACTACCCTACAAAGCACTGATAAATGGTGCCTGCCTTGCTCAAAGCATCGAGCTTCACAGCTGAGTGACAGAACTGCATTGCATCACAGTCTTCCACCTTCAGCTCTCTTCCTTCTGCACCATTCTGGCCTTCAATCCAACTGCATTGATCTACTCAGATAACCGGTGCCTTTCAAATGCCATCGGATGCATGGCAAGCTTTTCGGTGCAAGCTCCCAGTTGAAAGAGAGGAGAGGAGCACAAGCAGAACTAAAGCTTTCCAAATAAGACACTAAATTCATGATTATTATTTTTTAAATCCTAAAAGTCTTGCCCCACAGTCTTCAATCAACGTTATCCCCATCTCAGTGCACCTATTGTCGGTTATGAATCACTGGCAAGGCACACACCATATAGCTTTCTAAGCCTTCCAGTAGGATGTTGACAAATTGCAGAGCTTCCAGCTGTCCAATGTCAGTTCTCTTTTCTTATGCTACCTTCTGCACTCATTTTCTAAATCCAGATGTGGAAAGAAATCTGATACTTGGGTTGGGGAAAACAGTGATGACTACTTGCAGTCACAAGCGGTGTATTCTTTCCTCCCCAACATAGCTAATGGATCAAGAGGATCCGATGTCTTCAGATTCAAACTAAATTCTGGCAACAGGACCCCAATGTTTAATCCAGCAAAAAGAAACATCAACGGTACTCTGTCCACAGCCAGCATATGGGTCATGTGTGACTTCCTAACTATCAGGGTAACTACATTATATCTACAGAAATTCAAAAGGTGTACTGCTGAGCCATTGGTATAATGTTCTTCATTATGGGCTGATAGCAGAACCTTCTGGTGGAATCTCCCTACTATTGGGCTCCTAAGAAGTCTTGTTCTCCTTGGTATGTGGCTGCACTACTTACCGTGGGCTAGAATACAAAATACCAAAAGGTGGCATTAACCTTTAAAGCCCCAAAGACTTGAGACCTGGGCCGCCTTCTTCTGGAGGTTCTTCTCTGCATGCTCCAGCCATCAACTGAGGCCCCCTGCTCCAGATTCCTCAACTCTGTGAGGAATGGCTGCAGGTAACCATGTTTTGTTTTTTTTTTGGTTGGAGCAGCGCCCTGTGGAACTCCTTACCAAGTGAGGGGCACCAGGCCTCTAGGTTGCTAGTTAAAACATGGGGCTTTAAAAAGACATTTGGCTGATTCATTTCTTTTCCTGGTTTATTCTGGTGTGACTGTCTTAGAATTTGTTATTGTGGCTTTACACTCATATTTTGATCTTATAACCAGGGTTGGAATGGGGACTGAGTGTATATTTCAATACCTCTGTGATGATTGGTGGTTTGTTAGTCACCTTGACTTTCTTTTGAAAATTTGGTGGGATATGAGGTGTTAAAAAATAAAAATAAAATAGGCAAACGGCCTATAATGCACTGAGTACAGAACATGCCTTATATGGGACATCTATTGATTAGTTGGCCCAGAGAGTGGAGGAGACACTGCCTTTTAAGTCTTGGTTAAAAAAAAGAAAAACTTTGGTGGAAACAGGAGATAAATCTCAGAAAACTTCACATTATGTATCAAATTGGGTGAGAAAGATTCTCTTTATTCCTTCACCCAACTAAGGGATATGTAATCCTATTGAATGCATATTTAAAAGACAATCTAATATGCATCATCATCATCATTATTAGGGTATAGTTTTAAGCCACTGAATAAATTAACAGAGCATGTTCTTTGGTGCAGACCCATTAATGTTAATTTTACCATGCCTGTGCATATGTGAGTATTCTGAGAATATCACCTACCACAGTTTAAGTTGGTTCCAATATCATAATGCAGATACTCATGGAGCTGTAGTGAAGCCACATCCTGTACTTTGTTTAATACCTGTGAATTCCCAGAGAAGGTCACCATAGATTGCACAGCTTATGAGCCAATATGCCAGCCTTATGTCATAGAGGGACACGGGAGGTGCTGTGGTCCAAACCACTGAGCCTCTTGGGCATGCTGATCAGAAGGTCGGCAGTTCAAATCCCGGCAACAGGGTGAGCTCCCTTTGCTCTGTCCCAGCTCCTGCCAACCTAGCAGTTCGAAAGCAGATCAGTGCAAGTAGATAAATAAGTACCGTTATGGCAGGAAGGTAAATGGTGTTTCCATATGCTCTGGCTTCTGTCACAATGTTCTACTGCTCCAGAAACAGTTTTGTCATGCTGGCACCATGATCCGGAAAGATGTCTATTGACAAATGCAAGCTCCCTTGGCCTGAAGTGAGATGAGCACTGCATCCCATAGTCGCCTTTGACTGGACTTAATCGTCCAGGGGTCCTTTACCTTTTCCGATAGAGGCATCACACACACATTCTCTAGAGGGTCTAGTTTTATGAGTTATCCTTCACATTTTTATTTTTTTGGAGTGTCAGAAATAACACTGTGACACAAGTGATTCAACGAAAATACTCTGTACTTAAAGATTTAAGAATTCTTTCATTTTTAGCTGATCAAGTCCAAATTCCATATACAATTAAATGCAGTAGATTTTGGTGGTAAGCTAAAAAACACAAACCCCAGCTCATACAGGACAGTATTTTAGCACTCCAGAAATCCCACTGAGAAACAGACTTATACATGTCTTAAGTTCTTTCTGAATTGAGACCAGATCTTGTTATGTGCTATAAAGCGTTTTCCTTACACGGTCCCTGAAAAATGCAGCGGTTTGTTCTGATGAGTTGGCAGAGCTACTGGAGATCTGGTGCAGCCTAGTAGCCAAGGGACTGAGCTACTAGGATATCCCCACCTTTGCCATGAGCTCACTAGGCATCCTTCGGCAAGCCAGTCTCTTCCAGCTTCAGTCCCATCACCATTTGCAAGAAAGGGGATAATAAGGAGGAAATCACAGCCCCGAGAAAAGCCCCCTTTTTAGGGCAAGATTAGGGCACCCAAAATGACCGCCATATTCTTGTGCAAAAAAAGGGGGGTGTCCCGGGACAGTTGAGAGCTATGCCAACATCATGTAGACTCCTACTGGAAATCATGAAGAATCACTCTTAGCCAGTATAGATCAGCATTCCCAAACCTAATGCCCTCCAGATGTTTCAGACTACTATTCTCATCTGTCCTGACCATTGGCCTGTCCTGACCTGGGGCTGATGGGGGTTGCAGTTCAAAACATCTGGATGACACCAGCTTGGAGATGGCTGTTGCAGACAGTTCTGAGCTACATGGACCAATGGTCTCATTCAGTCTGAGGCAGCTTTTTGGAAAGGTTGTAGTATATGAAAGTTTTCTCCCTTTCCCAGACAGTTCTCCACCCTACTTCCCCCACCTGAATCTGCCTTTTTCAGTGAACAGAATAGTAAAGCAAACACTTCAGAAAAAGTTTTCCGACATGAAAACAGCACTAATGTGCTAGCCATAATATGTGTTGCCCATAAAACACAAATGCAAGATGAAATAATGCATCACTTTTATATAGATTCAGAGTGTTTGAAGTGCTTCACATCCATTACTGCAGTATTCCCTTACAGAAAACCCTGCAAAATAAGTCATCCCCATGCCATGGTGCAAAGATGGGACTGGCAGAACAATCATAGAAGTATCTGTTCAGACATAAGCTCATTGAGTTCAATGGAACTTGAGTGAGTGTAGAACTGTATAGCTTTTGGGAACTTGCCTAACATTGTGACCTGCCTAAGATCACTCCAGTCTGAGGTGAGATAGCATGTGATTTTGGAAATTTAGAGCACATGAAAGAGCCACATTTTGTATAATGCACACAAATTTCTCTGAATTTAACAGGACTACTTGAAACCAGGGATTTGATAGAATCATTTGTAGCCCAAGCAATAACTCTGAAGCTAAGCTCAGAATTCATCCAAGTTCTCTGAAAGGTTGGAGGTTGTGGGACCCACCAGAAGGCTGTGGGAGGTGTGATATATTTGAAGCTACAATTGATAAAGCCAGGAGAACATTATCAGGCTGGATTCATGTGAATATTACTCCGAAGGAAAGGGATATTTGAATTGAGTGAAGCCTGGATGTGTATTTATATCTTATCAGGAAAACTCTTCAACGTATATCTAGATCACAGGCCCAACTAGATTTGGAAACCTCAAAAGCAAAGGTTTCAGAATGCAGCTTGAAGACAGAGGAAGATGCTCGGAAAAATGTAAGTTTTTGCGAGCCCTGAACAGCAACGTCAGATTCCTGTTCTAGCCTGCCGGGAGCCCTGCAAGATTTTGCTGTGAATAATTTGTGTCTTCTCATACTGCAGGGGAGGGAGGGTACCTGTGGCCCTCCAGATATTGTGAACTTCAACTTCCATCAGCTCCAGCCAGCATGGCCAGATGTCAGAATATGAGAGATAAAGTCCAACTGCATGTGAAAAGTTTGATTATAGTAGACACAATATTGTGATAATCTATTGTCATTTCCTTTATTTGTTATTATTATGGGGTTTGTTTACTTTTCTTGTTTCTCTGTACACGGGATACAGAAATATTTTTAAAAATCAATAAAGCTGTTACCAAACAATAACAGTATCTGGCGAGTCACAGGTTTCCCTTCCTTTTAATACTGAATAAGGCATGGTTTCTGATCATGCCTCTAAGCTGGGCAGCAAAGCTGGAATGCCCAAGAGCCTGGCAGTGGTTTCTGAATACTTGAAGTCACCTTCAATTTCTAGAGATCAGGCACCCCTCTTCTCTTGTATATCTGAGTGCCTTGAAAACCTAGTTCTTCTCTACAGCTTTAAATGTGGGGTTATAAATGGAGGTTTCTTATTGTTGTTTTATGCTACTTCTGATTTTATTATTGTTGTTGCTAACTGTATGTTTTATTATAGATGCTGGATTTGTATTTTTTAAATAAATGTGTAAGTCACTCCGTGGATGGCCTTCTTGAAAAGCAGAGTATAAATCCTATGAACAAAATGGACAGAAAAAACAGTTTCTCCAGTCCTAATTTATCACACACGCCTCAGTTTCCACCCCAAACTTTTCCATTGCTAAGGGCAATGAGCGGCAGAGATGGGAACCAGGAGTCAGGGCCAAAGAGCAATCGGGATCAGAGAGTCAACCAAGAGGCAGAACCAAAGAGCAAGACCAAAAGCACACCAGTTGTTCAGCAAGACCTAGACAAAAAACCACTTGTTCGGGAACACCGCTACCTAGACAGGAAGAACTCTTATGCTACTTCCTGCCCAGGAGATGGCCAATCAGGTGGGTGGAGCTAGTCTAGAGCTTGGAAGGTTCTTCACTGAAAAACTGCAGTTCTGTGCTTCACCACAAGGGCTAATCATCAGCGATTCCTGACACCCATACTAGCAGCAATCAGTGAAGAGAAACAGATAGGCTCTACTGATGCAACCTCCCCTCCCCCACACTGACTTCCTGCCCAGTAAGTAGCAGTCCTCTGCTGTCAGGAGACCAGGTACATGGCACTGCCCATTTGTATCAACCACTCATGATACGGCATCCAGGTCTTTGCCTCCTGGATTGCTTTCTGAACCCTTCTTGCTGACTCCTTCTGACCATAGCTGTCAACTTACAGATTTGAAAATAAGGGACCAGGAGCCAAAATAAGGGACCTGCAGCCTCACCTGTTCCAGGCACTCCAGTCTTCCTGTCCTCCTGCAGTCTGGTCAAGCTCATGCTTGTAGCTTCGAGAACACTGTCCAACCAACTTTGTAACCAGAGGTTCAACTGAATAGAATCTGAATCACATGCACCACAAGGCCTATGCAGCCTCAACTTAAGATGGCTCCCCAGCCTGGCTTTGCACTGCAAAGTTTGCAGCAGCACGTGCAACAAAATGGCAGCCAGCATTCAAAAACCCCCTCAGCTTGCATTAACTAGCCACACACAAGGCATGCAAGCTCCACCCCCCAGTCGTTCTTAGACTTCTTATTGGGTGAGCAACACAGCCAAGCAACACAGTTGGAGCCTCCCTCCTCCCTGGCCGGCAGAGAGGGAGGGAGGGAGAGGAGCTGCTTCCTTTGAAATTTAAGGGACATCATTTAAGGGTCATCCATCAATAAGGGACAGCAGCGGGACATGGTGCTGGAATAAGGGACTGTCCCTTCAAATAAGGGACACTTGACAGCTATGCCTTCTGACTCATACTACAGGGAGGCAGAGATGAATACACCCCACACAGGTTTGGAGCCTGGTGAGCTGCTTAATACTCACCCAGCTTTGAACCTTAGTAGTCACATGATAAAGCAATTTTACTATAAGGCTAGACTCGATGGCCCTTGTGGTCTCTTCCAACTCTATGATTCTACTGAAGTTCAGGGCTAGGGGAGCAGGAAGCTAGTTCTATATCTTAGGGATGGTAAGTCAACTAAGTCTTATTCACTGAAATTTATGAACATGACTAAGTTATGTCCATTAATTTCAATAGGACGACTGTAAGTACAACTTAGCAGTGCACTATTCTGCTATTGAAGAGGGATTTTCTAGTAATTCCCCTCGCACAATTTATTGGAGATCCCCAGCTTGTATTATCATAATGTTCCTGTAGAGATTATGAAAATATACTCTAGTGCCAAAATGTCAGGACTACCTTAGGAATGGGCAAAATATCTCTACCTCATTCTCAAACTTCCCACGAGTTTTGTCTCACTTGTTTCAAAGATTTTCCCTTTGACATTCCCTTTCCAGAAGTGTGGTTTGGAAAGACCCAAGCCTACAGATATTTGGGTATTTAATTGATTATTAAAATTTCATAAACTTGCGGAGTACATGTACATGTAGTGTACAGAAGGATCTTAAAGCAGGGATCTTTACATTCATCAATGCAATAAATTGGAATGCAGTCAAGATAGAGTATTTAAAACTCCTTCTAAATGGAAGTGCAGAGGTTAGGGTATGCATTTCAAATGGCAATGTAATTATGTAATTACAGCTGTTAGAATAATCTCATTTTATGCTTTAGTTATTCTCTCCCCACGCCCCTTTGTGACTTCAGTCAGTCTAAATTGGTGGTAAGCATCCCCTTCTTGAATGATGAATTCAAATTCATATCTCAGAACAGGACTAAATGCAACACTACTGAGTTTGTAGTTTCAAGTATGTTTCCACCCATGAGATTGTGAACTTGAATTCTCCCTTAGGGAAGGGGCATAGCCCAGAAGCAGAATGCATACTTTATGTACATAAGGTTCCAGCTTCAGTCCTTGACATCTTCCTTTAATGGAGTGTATATATTCAGTATGAGGTTGCTTCATTTATTCATATTCCCTAGGCAGGGTTTCCCAGCTGGTTTGGGGCTACAACTACCATCATCCCTAGCTAGCAGGACCAATGGCCAGGGATGATGGGAGTTGTAGTCCAAAAACAGCTGGCAACCCAAGTTTGGGAAACTCTGCCCTAGAACAAGGGTGAGAAATCTTTGCCCCTTCATCTGTTGCTGGATTACAGCTCCTCTAATCTCTGAGCATTGTCCATGGTCAACTGGTGTTCAGCCACGCTGCCTTTTGAGTCTAGGCCCTAGATTGGTTCCCCAAACTGCTGCCCTCCTCATCTTTCATACTATAACTGTCATCCACCTGACAAGCTTGGCCGATGGTCAGGGATGATGGGAACTGTATCCCTAAAGTTATGGAGTGCCATGTGCACCAGGTTGGAGAAGGCTGGCAGCCTATAGTAGAACTTGCAATAGTACTTTTCCACATCACTGTGACTATGAAAGATATCCCAGCTTTGGTAACAGCATCTCACTAAGACCACTGCTTATAGCAAACCACAAAGAACGAGAGTGAATTTTTATATACTGATCAGTCATTGCTACAGTCCAAATGAAAGTTTCCTGGAAAGGCTCAAACCCGACAAGTTTTATCCTATTGTAAAAGAGCCTGCTGCAAAATGATTTCTCCACGGTTTGGTATTTCTCCAGCTCTGTTGTGTTCTTTCAAAATGTGATTCATTGAGTTAAGCAGGTCAAGTTCCTGTGGGTGCAGTATATGCCATCCACTGGAAATTAAAGACCAGAAAATTAACAGGGTTTGTTGTGTTACAAAGCTGAAGACATTTTATCCGCATGCTCCTAGAAACACATCCTGAGCTAATGGAACACAGTGCTATATTCCAAGTCATATTTATACTTGCAAAAGCAATGAGTGTACTTCAGTTAAGCTCACTTGGCAACTATCTCGCCAGCTTCTTTTCCTCCTTGGCTTTAAGTGATACGGACAAGGTGTGCTTTAAAGATAATGGGCAGAGTTGCCAAATGAGCCGGTTTAATCATGGAAGTCCTGACATGGGTGAATGTGAAAATATGGGATTGGGGGTCAGGGACCAAAAACAAAAACCTAAGCTGCAATGGCTGCAATTAGTGGGTTCCTCCCCCCCTTCTTTCCAAGTGGTCCATAATTTGAACGTGGTTCATCAAGAGGAACCATCCTGAACCAATAGTTGAAAACGAAAGGGCTGGCAGATGCTCTAAAACCCGGGATGAGCAGTTAATATTAGGGGTTTATATATACATATATATAGCCAAATGGATTAATGGATCAGCTCATGCACTGCATCAGGAAACAAAAAGAGTACCTTCCATATTTCTGTGCACAATGGGGACAGTAACAATAGAAAGAGGAAATTCCTAATTGGGTGCAAAGAGGTGGGTAGCAGTGGAGACAATTGCAGCTCCTTTTTAAAGACCGAAGTTCACAGGAAGAAGAAGAAGAAGAAGAAGAAGAAGAAGAAGAAGAAGAAGAAGAAGAAGAAGAAGAAGAAGAAGAAATAGGTGCCTTCCAAGCACCAAGTTCTCTATCCAAAATAGACTACGGGAGAGAGGAGAGGAAAGAGTGTGTATGCGCTTGCCTATAATTGTTGATTTCAGTTTGTATTAGTTCTGCCTAGTCTCTTTTCAGCACTTTAGTTTCTGCTAATGGAAAATCAAGCCCATTATATGGTAAACGTGGGAAGCAAGTACATTAATAGTGGGCACTGACATTAATTCAGATTGTAAACAATTCACTACTGTTACCACTACATGCTAAATTATGTGTCATTTGTTGCTTTCATAGGGCTATTTCCTTCACGGCTTTTTCGGGGGTTTTTTGTAACAGAAAGCATAGAGATTTTTCACAGTTGTCTGCTCTGATAAACAACTATTTTGAAATCCTCCCTTAGACCCTAAAGAAAAACAAATATTACTTGCAAACGCTTTCCAACCCAACCATGTCACCGAAGTTCATTGCAATTCAACTCTGACTCTGTACTTCGAGAAAGTTAAGCAAGGCAGGGTGGGGGGGAGAGATGTGGGGAATAATCGGATGCAATAGGTAGGCAGAAAATAGCGCTTATTTATACTGGAGCACGTGTGTCAGCGGTGCTTCTTTCCCCCAGCTATACACACACTCTGCCCCCCCGTCCCCCCCTCACACACACGCACGTATATGTACGCACGCACACACACCCACTTTAACTGTGCTTTTGTGTTTTGTCAGAATTAATGAGAAAAGTTCCCTTGCCCTAGGGGTAATTAGTGTCCTTGGAGTTAAATAAGCTAATACTTAGACACCTCTGGCACAGGCAATTATGTTTGTGTATTGAATAATTGATTCAAAGAGGGGGGGAAGGGGGGTTGCTAATCAGATCTGAGCATAATGAATTGATTTAATTAACAGGGGAATCTGAGGGTCCCTGGGAAATGTGTGCATTTATTCAGCAGCAGGAGAGAGTGCAGGCACATAAATTGAGAGAAAGGGCAGCAAGCAAGCGCATTTGCTTCAGCGATAGGCTCGCATCTTTCCAGCCTCTCCTCCGCCTCCCCCCCCCCGGCCGCCGCTCCTCTTTTGAATATAATTTTAGATTTAGAGTGAAATCAAGAGAAAAGCACTTTAGAAGCTTGTCCGGCTCTGCAGTAGCAACAGCCAAAGAGGGTTTAGCGGAGGATCCCATGCGCTTGCATTAGGATCATTAGGGGGCTCTGATTGTTATTATTGTTATTATTTCGACTGCGTGGAGGTTACGGGGAAAGGGACGAGCAGGAGAGAGAGAGAGAGAGCGCCCTCGATTCGTCTCCCTCCTTTTCTCGATGCGTGCCATTTCCAAACTGGCATTCGAGTTGCAGCCCCAGAAGGAGGGTGGGTGTCTCTGAGGTTGCTGCTGCCGCCGCCGCCGCCTTGGGGAAAAGAGAGAGAAAGCTAGAGAGAGAGGGAAAGCGATCGAGCAAGAGCGAGCTGGCTCTTCGGGGGTTCGCCTCCTGTAATTCTAGCTGAGCGCGATCTGGGTTAAAAGTCGTGCAACTGTAGCCGGCTTGGCCGGGGTGTGCATGTGCAAAAGGGGGGTGGGGTGGGCGGCAGGGGGAGAGCGGAGGAAAGAAAAGGCGAGAGTGTGGGGCGGGGTGGGGGGGAGAGGGGGGAAAGAAGAAGAAGAAGAAGGGAGTACGCCGAGCCGGGCGCATTCCCCCTCCCGGGCGGCCCGCTTTGCAAACACTCCTCTCTCTCCCCCGCGTGCTCCTCTTCTGCCGGCGCCGCCTGCCCTTTTTCCAACGGAGCGGAGGAACAGCGAACCGGCGGCTTGGAGGGCGAGCCGGCCACGGAGACGGAGCGGCGGAGGCAGCCGATCCCCGCCACAATGGTGCTGGACAAGGAGGACGGTAGGTGGCGGGTGCGGCGGGGTGGGCGAGAAGAAGCAGCAGCAGCAGAAGCGGCGGCGGCGGGGAGCTGTGGCGAGGAGCGAGCGTGGCTCCTGCTTGCCCTTTCCACCCTCCGTGCCTTCCTCGCTGCTGCTGCTGCTGCTGCTGTGCAGCTGGCAATAAGGCACCAGAGCCGCCCGAGCGGAGAGAGAGGCTGCCTCCGGGCGACGTGCGCGCGCGGGGCTGGCTGAGGGACATTTCTGCAAAGTGCACGGCCCGTCCCCTCGGCGCCTGTGCAAAGAAGCAGCCCGCGGCTTCTCTCTCTCTCTCTCGCTTTGCCCTCCCGCCTTCGGGGCTAGGATTCCGAGGATTTGCCCGGGTGCTGCTATCTTGTCTCTCTCCCCCCTCACAGGACCCCGAAATTGTCATGTTGCGAAGGGAAGCCAGTCCCGTCCTTCCCTCCCGCCTGCTGCGTCTGCTTCTGCCACTTTCTTCTCCCGTCCCCGGATTAGCTCGCCTGTCCTTTAAAAACCCATTAGTTCCTCTCGCGAAATAATGTCGCCACCTTGCCTCGCTCGCTCTCCCCCGCCTCCTCTTATTGAGGAGAGCCGGCTTGGCTAAACGGCCTCGCCAAAAGGCTCCCGGGTGTTTTCAACGGGGAAACGGGGTTACTTTTAAATGTTCGAGAGAGCGCTTCGGAGGCCGAGCTGAGGGGACAAGGTGTGCGTGGAGAGGCGAGGGAGGGAGGGAGGGAGGAGAGTGGTAACTGCGTGCAAGTTTCGAAGAAGCGTGTGGTTATTGTTAAGACTTGCCGGGAATTCAGGCAGGGCTCACTTGGGGGTAGCGAGGGAAGGCCGGAGTTTGAGGCGAGAGTTAAAAAGACTATATAAGCTAATGAAAAGGGCAATTGCTGAGGAGGAGGAGGAAGGGACGTCGCCTCTGAAGAGACGGAGGGAGCTCTCCCAAGGGGTAAATAGGCTCCTGGAAGTTGGCGTGTGTTGAGACTCAAGCGAGGATAAGTTAAGAACAGTGGCGTCTACTTAAGCAGTAATTTTAGCTGTCAGACCCGGCTGTAGCACTTTTTTGAGTTAACCATCTGAGGCGGCCTTTGTCCCAGCTGCACTTTAAAAACAGCAACACAATAAAGTCATGGAGCAAAGCTTGAGCTTTCGTTTCCCCCCTCTCCCGCAAGAATATGTTGCTTTTTCGTTTTACAAGAAAACTATTTGTCAGCACAAACCTAATAAAGCTTCTCTTGCTCATTGCGCAAGGATTACTATTGGGTTTGGTTGTTGTTGTTGGTTTTTTTTGGAAAAACCTACATAATTTGTGAGAGTGCGTCCTTTTAAGTTTGTGAGACAAATCTCTCTTCTTTTGCAGCTGGGAAAAAAGATTGCTGGTACTGTATAGTTCTCAAAATGCAGCATGCTTGGATATCACTGCATCTCGACATGTGTTGAGTTGCTGTTTTTTGGTTTTTTTAGGTGTGCACCTAAGGTTTCAAGGTGTACACCTAAAACATGTACAAGTGTTACTGTAAACAAACAGGTGTCCAAAAACCCATGTACAGCACAGACACATGTGCCAGAGAACCAGATTGGATGTGGCTCCTGCCTGAGGGTGAAATTTAAGAAGAGTGCTGAATCAGGCCATTGGCCCACCTGGTCCAGGATCCTGGCCAAGCAGGAGAGCCCTCTCCCCTCCCATGGTTTCCTAGCCTAATATGTGAAACTGTTCTTTTAGTATGTCTGGCGCTGTACCATTTTTGCATGGCGCGTTCATGAGCAACCTTTTCGTCTTCGAGTTTTTATTCAAAGCATCAGGGCATAAATATTCCCTCACAGAGCTTAGCTAGGGAGCACTGATGCTTTCCCTTTGCAGCACCAGTGTTTCGACACAGAGTTGCGCTCTCTCATAATTTCTCCTTAGTTACTCAGTTATAGGGCTGGAAAGGCTTTTTTCGTTGGAGCTTACTTCCAAGTAAGAGGACATTGCATTGCCTCCTTAAGCATCAAAAGATGCTCAGGGCCATGAAAGAGAAATGCTGTCCTTAGATGTAAAACGATGTTTTGGCCTTGATAAAGTTATGGGAGGACATGAAGTTTGGGACATGAAGTCGTCATCCCGCGCCCCCCCCCCCAAATGAAAGTTCTGTTAAAGTAGCATCCCTTTGCGTTCTGCAAGAACATAATGGTAAGAGAAAAGTTTCATCCGCCTGCTTTGCATACACTTTCCATTTCCAAGGATGTATCTGCTGAGTAAAGCTTAATAAAATGGAAGTGCTGCCTTCTCTAACTGATGTACCCAGTTATGAAAGCTGAGAACCAACGATATAAACTGGGGCGGGGGGGGGGAGCGGGAGCACAATCCTGCGCCTGTTTCATGACTCTGCCTTAATACCAGAGGGCAGAACTTTGCGCACTTACAGAGATTAACCCATCTATGGCTGTGTACTAATCAGGAGAGGAATCTGACTGTCATACATTGAAAAATGCATAATAGTTAAAATTTATATGCTATTTGTAAGGCCATAGAGCAAGGCTGTGGGGCAAAGTCAATGAATCAATCAATCAAGCCCTAGCTCCTGGTTGCTAAGAGCTCTTAAAAATTGTTATTAACAGGTAGGAATTAAATATCTTTTCATCTCTATGAGAGAAATGTGGCATATGTTTCTGTCCCCAGTACTGAGATCTCAAATATTTTCAGGGTAGGTATGCCTAGTTGTCTATATGCCCAAACTGGAACTTTTGTTGCTATCATGTCCCCCCCCCCTCCCCACCAGCAGATATCTGAAACTTAAACACTGTTGTCTCAATCTTGTTTTCTAGCAATTGAGGTTTTCCCTCCCAGTCATCAAAACTTAGGCCTCCGTCATAACAAATAATGGCTATATCTGTGAACAAGTTCATTTAGGACTTGGGTCGAATCCCCATAGTAACTACATATGAATTTTAAAAAGCCTCCGCCTTGTCTATTCCCCTAAAGACAAAGATGTAAGAGGTTAACTAATGTCAGTATAATTAAGCAAGGTTAATTCATTGCTGTTTTGTTCCTGTGGGATTTTACTTGCATTTCCATCTGCTCTGGTTTTGATGGTGTGAACTGCACCAAATCATCCGAGTGATGTTGAAATGTTGCAAATTTTGTTTTACTAGACAAAAAAAATTGGTCTTTTTTTTCCTTGATCCTTTTAAATAATAAGCAGGGTGACATTCTGTCCTCCCTTAACTTTTTTTTTTTCTGCCAAAGGGAGCCTTCCAGCCTATATCTGTTTAAATCTGATTGACGGGTCAAACAGCATGATGCTGCCTCCACAGAGGTAGTAAGGGAAGCAGGTGAGCTACTAGGAAAGACTGAGATCTAAGGAGAGTTTCCTAATGGGGGTATTTGGGTTCTTTCAAGTATTGCAGACATACTCATTAAACATAAGGAGCTCAGGGGCTGGAATGATGGTGGTGTAAGGAAGTGAAACTAGAAACATTGATTATCCAGACAGTTCTCAACAGCCCTCCTTCCAGGAGCTCTCACAAATGGCTGTATAAAAGGAAATAATGGGGATGGTAGTGAAGGTAAAGAGGAAATTAGAATGGGATGCACTTAAAAAGAAGAAATGTTAAGGAACAAACCCCTGATGAGAGGGATGTGGAGATCAGAGTAACAAACTGAAGCGGTGCCTGGGAAATTTTTCAGAATTGTTTGCAAGGAAGTTATTCCAGCAGAGAAATTTACGTCTGTCGAAATGTGTCTCAGAAATTAAGGGCAGAAGCTGGGAAAAGAAACTTGAAGGTTTGCCCCCCCCCCCTCCATTGGGGGTTTGCGTGCTGTTCTACACTAATATTTCTCTTTCTTCTTGATTGGGCTCCAGTTGTTGCTAATCTGCAAACATTAAAGGGAATGTCCTATTGCTACATTAAAAGTGAGAGAAGTGGGAGTTTTTATTGGCCTTTGGTATTCCTCTGTAAACTAAGGTGGAGAGATCGTGTTAATGATACTTTCAGGAAGTCTTGTTTATGGGCAGAAGGTCAAATTGTCACTTTACCTCTAACAGTCTTATCATTTCATCTCATAAAGCATCAGCAATTAAAAAAACCTAATACAGTCAAATTCTGAAATAAGAGTTGTTCTCTTCAAAGTGGGTGTTGGAGTGGCCATTAATATTATGGGCTCTCCTTTGACAAACTTTGGTTTTTGATATCTTCTAGGAAACTAGCAACACTAATGGTTTAAAAGCTGTTCTCTAGCTAGGAGAAGACTGCAGTGCACTGATTTTTTCTGTATTACAGTACTAAGATCTCTGCAGATCTAGTTCTGGAGCACGAGAGGAGAACTGGTTTCATATTTATTTTATTTTTAAATTTTCTGTCCCAGAGTTTGTCCCAGAAGCATAGAGTTTGTACAGTTGCTGTTCTTTCAAATCTGATATTTTTTGTCAGTGTTTTTGTCCGTGTTTTTGGCAAATGCTAATTTTTTGTATAAGTAACTTGTTAATTAACATTCAGGCAAAAGTCTATTTCTGTGGGATAGGACTCAATAATATTCCAAATACATGAAAGGACAAGAAGACAAAACTGTCATAGTCTCGATTTGATGTCTCCTGGCACCATGTCAAGTTGTGTCAGTGAGGTACCATCACGTCCTATAAGTCCAGAGTGATCTGATGTGATTAGATTGATGCAATAGAATGTGATATTGAGGTAG
This sequence comes from Podarcis liolepis, assembly GCF_965112155.1. Taxonomy (NCBI): domain Eukaryota; kingdom Metazoa; phylum Chordata; class Lepidosauria; order Squamata; family Lacertidae; genus Podarcis; species Podarcis liolepis. The sequence continues at coordinate 70,057,234 of NC_139554.1, forward strand.
TGATGGGGAATCTTATTTTAGGACAGAAGCAAAGGTCAAAAATTAGGGCTGAAGGAGCAGATTCTATGACCTGGAATGTATAGAACTCAAGTTATACTCATGTGGACTAGGTTACAACTGAATTTCATTTTCTTCATCTTTATTCCTTCTTGGGTGACTATGCCTGTTCAAACCAACACAGTGCCAGGTGTAGATCCAAAGTTGGATGAATATGGACTGCTTTTGAATTGCAAACGATTCAAGTCCTACTCACTCAGTCAATTCGGTGCAGAATAATATGACCCATTCTAACCTTGGTTTAACTGAAGGTGCTTCGGTTAATAATTTGAGGCTACAGTTTGGCCGAAGTTAAGCACTTTTCACTCACACTGATTTCAGGAGGAGAGATTTTAAAGCAGGCTCTTCACTCTTCCATTGAGATCAAAGGGATTTTTAAAATGCTTAACTTTGGCTGGATCCTTTCCTTAGTTTATTAGCATTTTAGAGAGCATGGGCGGTGGGGGTGAGGATGCCAAACAGTGGAGGAGGAGATGTTGAACTGGGTAAAATTAATAGATGGAATTGTGTTGGCGTACTGCTTCTCATTGTAGTTTCAATTGAGGTTTAAAATAATGGGATGGGCTTAGGGGACATTTAAGTCTCCTGTTCCCATGAAATGTAATAACTCTCTCTCTCTCTCTCTCTCTCTCTCTCTCTCTCTCTCTGTGTGTGTGTGTGTGTGTGTGTGTCTGGATATCTCTTAAATGATACTGCTGAAGGAAATCTGTGGTGGTATAAAGAGGGAAGCAGTGTTTCAAGAAACTTAAAATTTGATAGCTATTAAAGTTTAACAATGTGTTAGAGGAGTATTATATTTGCTTTTATGATTCATTTAAAAGAACCTCGAACAGGATGAAACCTGACAAAATAGATGCTGTGTATACTTTTTCAATTTGGCAAAAGTGATGCTTTCTGAGGGCATTTAAAGACCAGATCTAAAACTATGGATTCTTAGGATTGCTGGAAATGATAATGGCATGCCTTCTGAAAAGAAGTGCCTTTGGGATTGTGGCATTAAAATCCCACTGACAGTTGTGGCATTCATGCTATAACATAAAAAAAATTCTCGTTTGCAGATGGGCAGTGGCCAAATGAGAAGGGAAGTTTTAAGTATTGAATGAAATGATTCTCTATGCAAAATGATCTATTTAACATCAAATACGTTCAAGGACTGTTAGGATTAAGCATTCAAAATGAAGGGGAAAGGCAAAGCCATTTGAGTTGAGGATAAGGAATCTAATTAAAATAGGTATTAAGGGTATCTGGCTTGAGCTTGCTATCGTGCTTTTAAAAGATGACTCTTGTATCTGTTGTAAAGTAGAGGGAGAAGTATAGCAGAAACTGGAATGAAATGTTTTCTGGGATTAAAAAGGCAGTCGGAAACTTGTTCTTTAGCACTGAGTACTTAAGAACCTCATCCTGTAAGTGTAACCCTTATTTCTTGTGATAGAAAAATCTGAACGCTTCTTCTGAGAGTACGTTTTATGTGTGCAACTAAGGAGCGTTTCGGTTCAGATTTTGGTTTCAGCACCAGCAGTGTAAACTATCATAGTGAGACAGTGTGGAAAGAATGAATTGCAGGCGAGAACTAGCTAGTAAAGGATTCCCCATCTTCATCGTATCTAGGTGTTACTAGTGAAAAAAACATGGGTAGAAGGTCTCCCAGTTCACTACCTTCCCCTGTACCCAAGAGTTCAAGTTTTAGATTAAAGCATATTGATGTGAATATTGTAGTTTGTGTTCAGTGTTGTGTCAAAATGTCAAAGTGGGGTGTGTTTTAGAAATAAACCAAGTGATTTTACAGAGGAAGCTGCCAGAACGGCTTTCAAACATAGAAATATAACATGACTGTAGGATTAGGGTGGAAGAGTCACATATATATTATTCAGATGATAAAGTCTTTTGCATAATGACTTACCACCTAATTTTTTTGTGGGAACCCATGCATGTGAAATAGCACCCATGCACACCCACACATGTAAGACTACAAAAAGTTATTTCACACTGTATATTAAAACAACAGCCTGAGGGTGTTTTACCATCTCAGTAAAGTGGGAGGGGGAAATTGGGGGGATCTGCCCTGAAACTCCTATCTACTACAGTGTACAGAACTGTATTTCTGAACGATAGACTATGACCTGCTAGAAGCAACCAGTTATTTCAAAGTAAGCAGGAGAGAAGGAGAAGTGTGATTGGGGGGGGGGATGAGTGTGTCTAAGTACGATTAATAATGCAGATGGTAGTTTACTGTACAGATATTAAGGATATTTTTTTCTCTCCTACTGAGCATCATATCAAAGGTGCACTCAATCAAATAAATGAACCAATGTAATGAAAATGGAGAGCATCAAAACGACAAAGTTAATAGAAACGCAACGTAGTTGGTGCTCTCTGGTTATAGCGCAAACGGTGCTGCAGGTGGTGCTGCTGAGCTGGAAAGCTTTAAATTCTCCATTAAAACCTGACAGAAGAATAAGCGGGTGTCCCTGGGAAATGAGTGCATTTATTCAGCAGCAAGGGTGCAAAGCTCACACAAATGGAGAAGCAGAGGCAGCAGTAGCTAGGCTCAGATATTTTTCTCCCCCTCCTCCCTCTCTTTGAGTGTAATTTTAGATTGAGATTCAGCTTAAATCCAAGGGGAAAACACTTTATAAGGCTGAAAGCTGTATAGTTGCAACAGCCAAGGTTATGGGCTATCAAATGCAATTACATTAAAACAGATTATACTGTGCAAATTGAGCCATTTAGAAGGTGAGAACCAAAGAAACAGCTCTGACCCCCCCTTTTTTCTAAATTGCAGTTTTAGTTCCTTGCAATTCCAAGGTACGAAAGTAGGTGAGACTGCTTTTGTATCTGCAAAGTGCTTCATTTTTGAAGGTAATTCTAACTGAGTGCAATCTAGGTTAAAAGCTGGACAACTGGATAATTAGAGCTCTCTCACTGCTAGAGGACAATCAGCCGTACGTGGCAGCTCATCTTGGCTCCCACGTAGACTAGCTCTTTTCTGCCTTGAGTGGAGGCTATTGGAGACAGAGCATCTGCACCCCGACTTCCTCTGAACCCTGAGATGATGGTGCTGGACAAGGAGGACGGTAGGTGAGCTGAGATTTTGTGGGCATCACTCAGCATATTCACGTAATGCTGCTTACATGCAGCGAATGAACCTTAAGCGTGCTTTAGTCTCCTGTCTCCCGTTCATTTTATGACCCTGTCTGATATAACAGCTTGCTCCCTCCTCTGCTCTGGCTGATCGGCAAAGGGGGGAAGCAACTCACGCTGCTTTACTTTTGGTTCTAGTGAAGGCTAACAAGTTTAAAACTGTTTAATTTTAAAATAATTGTGGGAGGGTCCCCCCCTTACTTGCCACCCTGCTTGCTGAATTTATTTTTGTCATCTTAGTGTAGTTTCTCCCTCTCCCCCCCCCCCTGTTTGCTACTTGAGAGAGTATTCAGAACTCTGCATCTCTAAAATGCCTCTCTTTCTCTAGCTATAAGCTTAATAATTACAGTTGTGAATGCACCTACTAAATGGCTCGTGGAACAAACATTTTGGTAGGAAAGAGTTGATTTCGTTAAACATAAATGTGTGTATGTGTGTGTGTTTGGGAACTCCTCCTGTTTTAATTTCTGAGGCTAACTTATCCCTTGCAAAGAGTAAATGAATAGCATACAAGTACAGCAAAGGGTTCAAAGGCAGATGTGCCATAGTTGTGTGTGACTGTGAAATGACCTGCAAGACGCAACTTAACACTGGTGGTTTCTAGGAAAAGTACGGTAAGTGAGAAAGACATGCTGTTTACAAGCATTGTGTGTGTGTGTGTGATATATCTGCTTCAGCTAGTCTTGGGGTGCCTGTGATACAGATTATCGTTGGTCAAGTTTAAGGGTAGCGTATGAAATGTTGCGCTTGGAATGCGAAGGGGCAGCTAGTAAGTTAAAAGAAGTGTGAGAGTTCAGAATCCTCCCTCCCCTCTACTGTTCGCTTCATTTTCTCAAAAATGAAAGCGAACTGGAACATACTTCCAGGGAGAAGTTGTGTGTTAGGTTAAATATTAGTTCTTCATATGGTGGTTTCATTTAAGCATGTTGTCATTTACCAAGTGACAGCAGACAGTTTCTGCTATCTGTTTCTGCTATCTGTTGCTGAATAGCATGTATGTTGGTTGGGGTATGTTAGGGTATCAATGGGGAGAGAGTGACAAAAAAAATCCCACACTGGATATGGCCAGGTTTTCAGTGTGGAGATCAGCAGCAGCATTATTTTTCTTTTCCAGCCTACTTAGGATGATAAATAATGTTGCTGTTGAAGAAAGTGCTCAACATAACTTTTCATGCAGTTAGTGTATTATTTAAGGCAGCTCTGAATATTAAAACAAAGCAGTGTTGATTGCATAAGGTTGCTATTTACAACATTGGCTAGCTCAGTTTTTTTAAAGGCAGCAGTCTTACACAAGCATCTGGGAATTCGTCCCGTTGAACTTGCTGGAGCTTCTTTCTGACATGCATAGGATTGCACCATTCGTGTCTCTTTTATCAAAGGTAAGTTAACACGAGAGTGGGGTGGGACAGAGATAAAGCAACACGCTTGCATTTAAGAAAATTGTTAATGCACTGATGTGTTTCAGGATGACAGAAGTTCTTTGAAATTTTGTGTCTGCCCATAGATTATTTAGGTCTTTCTCCCTGGCATGTAGTGGGGTGTACCTAATTTGGATGCTGGGAGCTCCCCTGAAAAGTATTGCAGTATTTAATGCATACACTGCTTTGATCTGCTTTACATAAGTTTAACAGTGCAATGCTTTACATCGGTGCAGTCCTATGCATATCTATTCAGAAGAGAGTTCCACAGAGTTCAGTGAGACGTACTCTCAGGAAAGCATGCAACCTTACTGTATTTTTAAAACTCCTTTGATGTTTATTTAAGTGTATTACAGTGTCTCTAAAATTCTTAGTTTGAGCTGTCAGTCATATGCATGAGTAAAAGCTGCCATCTAGAATTTTGTATTAACTAGACATGTGTGATGACAGAAGTTTTTCTACCAGTTCTGTTTGACTTTATGAAAATGCCCTGGTGCTTAAAAAGTAAGTCGTCCAACAACATTTGTTCTAGCCTCTTTTCAATAATCAATAGATATGGCTTCAAATAACAAAGTGGTTTAAAATTATGAACAAAATAGTTATTTAGTATAGATTAAAATAAAATAAAAATCCTTCCAGTAGCACCTTAAAGACCAACTAAGTTAGTTCTTGGTATGAGCTTTCGTGTGCATGCACACTTCTTCAGATACTGGTATCTGAAGAAGTGTGCATGCACACAAAAGCTCATACCAAGAACTAACTTGGTTGGTCTTTAAGGTGCTACTGGAAGGAATTTTTTTATTTTGACTATGGCAGACCAACACGGCTACCTATCTGTAATTAGTATAGATTAGTATAGGTTAGAGATAGCAGTTTTGCAGAGAGAGTTGAAAGTGGTATCACTCATTTTTTTTAAGCACCCCAGAAACTCCACTTACTTCTTTTGTCGCGGTGTTGCTTTTGGTCAAAGAGGTGTTTCAGGTATTTGAAGCACTGCAAAACCTGCAAAACCTGTTTCCTGGAGCCAGTAAGGGATGAGTACACACACCACAGGCAACAGCATCTCTATCAGACCACTCTTTCCCCCCTGAAAAAGCTGGCAGAATTAGCAAAGGTATTTCAAAGGGCTTACTGTTGTTAGACACTTGCTGAATGAACATTGTTGTTGTTGTTCTGTCCCAGCTTCTACCAACCTAGCAGTTCGAAAGCATACCAGTGCAAGTAGATAAATAGGTACTGCTGCAGTGGGAAGGTAAATGGTGTTTCCGTATGTTCTGGCTTCCGTTGCATCAAAAGTGGTTTAGTCAGGCTGGCCACATGACCCGGAAAGCTGTCTGTGGACAAATGCCAGCTCCCTAGGCCTGAAGCAAGATAAGCGCCGCATCTCATAGTTGCCTTTGACTGGACTTAACCGTCCAGGGGTCCTTTACCTTTTTACCTATTGTTCACGGAACAGATGGTATATATATATATATATATATATATGCAGGTTTTGGTGTCCTCGGGTGTCTTCCCGTGTAAAAGTTGGGGTGTCTAGGCGACGTTTCGACGAGGTCTCACTCGTCATCTTCAGGCTGGTGCTTTCGGCTTCTTGTTACTGGAACAGAGCGGGATCTCAGTGTTTGAGTTCCTATAAATACTGTAGAGGGGTGTGGTGTATTGCCTCAAAAGTTCTGGGCAGAGGGGAAGTTCCCAGGCTAGTGTTCTTTTCTTCTTTTGTTCCTTAATTACTTGAGGGATATCTTGAGTGATTTCTTGAGTGATATTCTGAGTACCACTTAGGTGGGTCATTAGGTGTGGATTAGTTGCTAAAGCCTTCGTGTCTTGACCTCTTGAATTTGTGAAGAGTTTTTCTGGGAAGATGGCTGTACTGCACTTAGTTGTGCTTTGGCTTGGCTTCGTGTATAGGGGCGAGCTGTGGTTTTGTGCCCTGTGCCAGCCAGATCTGTGTAGGGATTGCAGGGGGGTGCAGCATCCGGAGGTGCCACTATGGTTTGGTTACTGGATGGTGTCTGTAATTTATCTGTGGAGAGGGTCTGGGTTTGGGTCTGGTGTGGTTGATTGGTGGTGGCGTTCTGTGTGCCTCTGGATCTGGTGTCGGTTTTTGTGGGGAGGGCTAATTTCCAGATGTCTGGCAGGCGGGACGTGTCGTCACGCTTGTTCATGTTGTGAGGGTGTTTCTCTATCTCGATGGCTTCCATGATTATTCTCTTGTGGTGATGTTCCATGTTAAAGAGCAATTTGGAATCTGCAAAATTAATTTCGTGTCCTGTTTCTTTCATGTGTTGGACACGAAATTAATTTTGCAGATTCCAAATTGCTCTTTAACATGGAACATCACCACAAGAGAATAATCATGGAAGCCATCGAGATAGAGAAACACCCTCACAACATGAACAAGCGTGACGACACGTCCCGCCTGCCAGACATCTGGAAATTAGCCCTCCCCACAAAAACCGACACCAGATCCAGAGGCACACAGAACGCCACCACCAATCAACCACACCAGACCCAAACCCAGACCCTCTCCACAGATAAATTACAGACACCATCCAGTAACCAAACCATAGTGGCACCTCCGGATGCTGCACCCCCCTGCAATCCCTACACAGATCTGGCTGGCACAGGGCACAAAACCACAGCTCGCCCCTATACACGAAGCCAAGCCAAAGCACAACTAAGTGCAGTACAGCCATCTTCCCAGAAAAACTCTTCACAAATTCAAGAGGTCAAGACACGAAGGCTTTAGCAACTAATCCACACCTAATGACCCACCTAAGTGGTACTCAGAATATCACTCAAGAAATCACTCAAGATATCCCTCAAGTAATTAAGGAACAAAAGAAGAAAAGAACACTAGCCTGGGAACTTCCCCTCTGCCCAGAACTTTTGAGGCAATACACCACACCCCTCTACAGTATTTATAGGAACTCAAACACTGAGATCCCGCTCTGTTCCAGTAACAAGAAGCCGAAAGCACCAGCCTGAAGATGACGAGTGAGACCTCGTCGAAACGTCGCCTAGACACCCCAACTTTTACACGGGAAGACACCCGAGGACACCAAAACCTGCATTCCTGTACCCGTGAAAATCTACGAAAAAATATATATATATATATATATATATATATATATATATATAGTTACATGAGAGTAAGCTCTGCATACATAAGGAAGCACATCATAAGAGTACTGAGGTTGCAATGCTATGCATACATACTGAAGAGTAAGCTCATTGAAAGCAGTGCATAAATTATGCTGTTGGCTTATAATTCTAAACGTTATTATCAGAAAGAAAGGTTAATTGTACACATGATTAGGATCAGGCCCAAACCTGCATGTGAATAAGAAATATTTGGCAGGCTGACCTTATTTTTTTACCCGTCCACTATAACTGTACTGATTTCTTTGTTTCCCTTCAGAGTTTCAAGTGTTCAGAGGAAAGCAACATCTTCTATGGTTGGAGTTTCTTGTTGTTTCTTTTAGTTCACACTTAGTTGAAGGTGTTGCACCGTTGAGACGGAGTTTGGTATCAAAGCCAAAAACAAATATTTCATGACATGATGGTCTTTCTGAAATCAATAGGACTTGCATAACAGTGCCTGAAATCTCTGCTAGAATTTTTGGGTGGTGGTGTAATCTAACTAACACATGAAGGAAAACAAAATGAAGTTGTGTGCAGGAATTTAGAAACATTGTTTCATATGTAAAAGGGGTAAGTGAGGAGTGCAGTTCAGAAATAATAGAACTCCAACCCCACTCCAGCCACCAAATTAAATATCCACATATCAAGTTAAACTCAAGTGCTTTGATAAATCTGTTTTAAAACCATTCCTTAATAAAGGAACTTTGACAGCTACTCTGCCTCTACTACCTAGTTTGATTTGCTGATAGCCTTGGACCACATTGTTTACATTAAAAAACAAATAAATTATTTTTTTGAGGAGGGGGTAGTTTGCCAGAAGCTGGATGCTTGGAGTAATGAATATCAAGTAATTTTTAGAGGAATGGGTAGGTTAACTGCTTTTGCAATCCTTTACAAAATACTTATTATACAAAATGGTGCAAACCTCTACACCCGTTAATACCAAGAAGAGAATGAAATAGCAGAAACCTGAACTGCAAAGATCAAACCCTGAATCTTCCCAGTCCCTGTTTGTATATAAGGTCTGATGGGCAAGGGAAGTCAAATGAGTTGGTCATTCAAAGAGGTGGTCCACAGCTTAGATCAAATGATCACCATGACAGTGAATATATTTGGAATTCATATTAATTTGGTATTTATATTTGAATTTTGCTCCTAAATGGTGTCTCCAGAACTTTAAATAAAATTCCAAATTTACCGTATTGGCCTGAATATAAGCCTCACTCCCCCTCCCCCAAATTCTACCAAAGTACGGCTTAAATTTGCGACCTTACAAAAATTGGCTTTTACGATTTCGCTGCTGAAACAAACATGGTAAAATGGAATGGGTGTGAGTGCCTCTGGAATTTTAAGGCAGCGGCTTATATTCGCGTATTGTCTTTTTTTCTCCCCCCCGCCCCCCGAATTTTAAAGGTGCGGCTTATATTCGGGCCAATACGGTACATGAATTCCAAATATATTCACCTGTCATGAGACGTGAGCATATCCCCCAAAATCACTCCATCAGGAGCATAAACTTTTGCAAAAGATAGCTCAGTGGTTAGAGCATGAAACCTTAAATTTCAGGGTCATAGGTTAGAGCCCCACGTTGGGCAAATGATTCCTGCATTGCAGGGGTTAGACTAGAAGGCCCTAGTGGTCCCTTCCAACTCTACAATTCTATGATTCTGGGAAAAGCACTATTTATACCTAATCTCCAAATCCTGTATTTGAGTTTAAGATCCTGGTGTTGGAATCTTCAGTTTGAAAATTCAGCCTTTGCATGTAGATTTCAGTTTGATGCTTCTAATTCATTTCATTTTGGAATTGCAGAAGGCATAAATCGCTGGTGTTACTTAGGCGTACTATTTAGTTAGCACTGTGTTTTTCTTGAATGATTTTTTTAAAGAAAGTAAAAGTAACAATATGTAAAGGAGAGTAGATACGGATGAAGGTTGTTAGCCGTTGGAAACATCGGCCAGTTATAGAGCAAGACATTGATCAGCATATTGTAGCATCCATAGCTCTTGAACAGAACAAAGGTCACAGTAGCAGGAAGCATCAAGATTAGTTAGAGAACTCCAGGCACTTGACGTTGGGGTAGATTTCTCTAATAAAAGTGAAAGTCAAAGCTTGCAGATAAATTGATCAAGAAGGGACAATCCACTTGATGTAAGATACCATTAGCAGCACACTTACGGGCATTTAAGAAGGCACTTACAGAGTAAAAACAAACCTGAAGTGGGGTGTTGACGGTATTGAAATGTGGGAATGGGAGATATCTGGTGTATTGATAGTGAAGAAACGGATGAGGGGGGAAAGCAAGTGACTCACTCTAAAATGTCACCTTAAGCACCACTCTGACTGCTTTCTACTTTGAGAAAACGATATGCATGTGCAACATTATGGAGCCATTGAACAGGCACTTCTGTATATTGTGCGTCCCACCAGTCCTCCTATAATGATAAATCTCTTTGCTTTGGAATAGATGCATTTCCAGGAGATATCCTGGTAAAAGTTATCTGTAATTACCTGCGGCAAATTGCAAAAAGAATTAGAAATACATTGCTGCTGAGGGACTCTGTAATGTACCTAGTTCAGAAAATTATGCAGTCTACTAGGAAGAATGAAGATACTTTGTTCAAAATGAGTGTTAAGAGTATCAGTTTATTAATTGTATTTATCATTGGCAATGCCAGAAAAGAAAAGAGAAAAGAAAAGGTAGTTTTAGCAGCGGTAAAAGTAGAAATAGATAAGTTTGTCGTTCTGGTATAGCATAAAAGAACACCACCAAAACATCTCGCTTATGTAGTGGTAGTAACATCACAACATCTTAGAAGAACACACAATTCAGTTTCATCACTAAATATTGGGGATTGTCACATGTCAAACTGGTAGTACTGGTTTAAAAGTAATTCTTGGTTTAAAAGTAAAAGTCAACCTGACATGAGTGAACAAGGCTGATGGCGCTTGTCTGAATGTAATAAACTGAATAGTTGTATGTGATTAAAAACATAGCTATTTTGGGGTCCCACACTAAGTACAGCACTGGCTTTTTAGAACAACAGTCTTAGAATAGGCAGTTCAAATGTGTGAAGCTACATTATGTCTGGACAGAAATTTATTCCTCAGGGTCTTGAGTCAGTGGTACTTTAACCAATCTATTTTCTCCACCCAAAAGGAAAACGAGGTGTTCTAAGAGCCATAACAATGAATACATGTGACAGCAGAGAGCCTGGATCATCCACTGGACAGAGAATTTGCTTTGTAAGACCTGGGTTCAAAGCACAGCTTTGCCACAGGTTTCCTAGGTTACAGTGAGCAAGTAAATATTTTCTGTCTCGTACTCTAAACATTGGAATATTCAGAGAGTGGTTGTGAGGAAGAGTGAGCTGAAATTTGTCAAGCGCTTGGCATGCCATTGAAAAGATTGATTGGAATAGACTTTCCTTTATTTTAAGGTAACATCAAGGCTGTAATCCTGTGATTATGGGCTATGCTTAAGGTTCATTTGAATCAACGGCAATTGCATGCATGTTGCTGTTGTAGGATGTCAGCAATCATTTGACTGGCTATGCTTGCAAACCCAGTTCCTAGAACTTTTCTAGGGAACAAAGACATAATAAATAAAACCTGAGGCTGGATCCCTCCTTCAAGTTGTGCTCTTAATTTCCAGATGTTGCTGTTGGGATCAGTTTGGATACTCTGTTTTAGCATTAATCACTGGAGAAGGGGGATGAATGTGTATGAAAAGTATGCACTTAAAGGTTTACTTTTAACTGTAGTATGGAAGAATCTTTGAAATGCAGGGATACAGACACTATCTTTCTATGGACTTGCATTCAGTGTTCATGTTGCACTCACAAGAGATGATAAAATATCAATCTCTTTGCTGTAGCAGCTCTTATGAAACACTGGAACTACAGAATCTTCAAAAAATGTTCCTTTTAAGAGCAGTACATTATTAATAAAGTAGTCCATTAGGTCTGGTGATAAAGGGTCAGAGAGTCTGAAATATCTGTCTCTCAAATGGTTAAGGAATTTATCACGGTTGGAGGATTAATTGATTTCATTTGGGAAGCATTTTAGGTCTTCACATTTCAAATTCAGAGGTAGCTGTGCTCTGTAAATGTGACTTTCCTACTGGAAGTTCTTGTTTAATCCACATCAGATCATAAATTTAACCCCCCCCCCCACCTCCCAGTGCAAGTGCGCCTCTGACTTGGACTGAACATTTGTATATTCATTAATCTGTATCCTTCCAACTATCTTCCAAGGAGATCAGCATGGTGTTTTAGTCCTGCAACCACCCTGTGGGGCAACTGAGTCTACGCGAATCCACCCAGAAAGTGCCGGGATCTTGAGGCTGGGTTTCCACATTCAAGAGTACTGTTTAATCTACTTGCACCAAACACTTGCGCAACACTTTAAAATAGTTAGATGATGGAAAGAGCATCATTATAACCTCCAGGTGAGATTTCAGTATGGAATTTGAAGTTAACAAGACCTATTTATACCGACGTTAGTAAAGTTGGCAGTGTGTACATAAATTAATTTCAGCCACTTTTCGGCTTGCAAACAGCAACAAGAAACAGTTAGTGGCTGTGTTTGTACATAATGATAAGTATTCATTTATTGTGTTTGGAAAGAGTCACAATGCCCCTGCGAGTCCCACCCTCTCCCTTCTCAGATGTCGCTACAAAGAGGAATTCTGAAGTTTTTGCGTTTAAAACAGTTTGTTGCACCTGAACCCAATCAACATAGGTAGTATTAACTATGGCTTGCTGAAATAAGTCAGCTTCAACCATGGTTATGAAGCCGGTTTCTTGAAACCCACGGCTAAAGCTGACTTGTTTCAACAAAAGATATGTAAGATCAACCACAGACGGGACATTGTAAACAGTGGTTAAATGAAATCAGAAATGAGAATTTCCGACTGAAAGCTGCATTGGAGGAGGAGATGGGAGAAGAAGTGCATGGACTGAGGATCACTTAGGCTCAGTCCTCTCACAATATTCCATAGTCGACCATAATGTCCAGACACAGCCAGTGTGTGTTGTGGGTGCAAGTGCTGTTATTCATTTCAGGTCTGCAAGTACCTGTCAGCATTGTTATTTCCCATATCTATTAGGTTAATATTATTGTCGTCCTTTCTTCTTCTTCCAAGACACATCCTGAGATTATTTTTTATCCGCTTGGCTCAAGAAATTCTATCAGGAATAGCACTAGGCAGTACTGACGCATAATTGAATAGGTTTTAAAAAACAAAAACACTTGATTTATTCCTGGACAGTGTTGAAAGGTATGGCTCAAAGTCACTGAAAAGAAGGGGTTTGGTAGAGCAATTCTTTGTTCTGTACTTCCTTGAGCTGGATTTTCTCTTCTTAAAAAGATTGATACTTATATGCTTAAAGTGAAAGAGATTGGATGTGAAGTATGTGAGCGGCTACCTTCGTGTCTTCCGTGGAATGATCAAGAGCTGCGATCTCACGAGCTGTGTTCAGTTTGGATGGAAGAAACAGAAACATATTGCAGTGGACTTGATTTCTAATAAATAAAAGCAAGTATAATGAGTGTGTAACTGGGAAGGAAGATAAAGGCAGCCATGCTTTAAATTGTTAATGACGGTGCCAATGGCTGCAGCTTTACCACAGCTGTTTAAATTGATCAATTTTGTTTAGGCAGTAGCCCGGCGTGCAGCCCTTTCAAGGGAGCTCCAAGATATTTTTAAAGACAAATCTGGATCTTATTAAATGGGCTTTTTAAAGGTCTGGAGTGCCAATATTGCAGATTATTTTTAAGGGTGGATTTGCTTTCTATTGTCACAGTTCCGACAGGAGCGCATTCTCTGTGTAACACCTCTAAGCCTCGGGCTCCTAATAAAACCACAGTTTTGAAACCACTTAACAATTAAAGTACCAGGATTGTTTGGGAGTGGATTCCGGACTGCAGCCTAAAGAGTTCCACTTGTTAATTTTTAACTAATGACACATAATCAAAATGGTGGAATGGAACACCAGCACGAAATACGCTACTGCTTTGCCATGAGTTCTTGGCAGGCTTTTATTGACAGACTGTCATCTTGCTGGGCGGGGAGGGGGAAAAGTATATATATTCCAAGATTGTGGATGGCCCTTTAATAATGCTTAGCATTTATATAGCAGTTAAGAGTGTTCGAATCACTTTTCCTGCATTGTAATATTTGCAGCAACCGTGTAAAGCCACTAGGACCCCAATATGCTAACTCCAGGTGTGAGGACTCCCTAGCAAAATGCAGTGAAAGGCAGAAGCACCACAATTTGTGCCAAATGACTGTGAGCTGCCTGCTGTTCTAAATTTCACGCGGTTCCCTAGTGTCGCTGCAGGGCGCTGTGGGGTATTTAAAATGGCAGGCAGCTTCCCAGATCCAGCTGCTGACACAAGGTTTGCCCACAGCTGGGAGAACAGGCAGGTAGGAAGGCTCAACCTCAGTGACAGTGCACCAACCCCCCTCTGGTCTGTGGGCCTCAGCACCTGCCTGAGGGTTCCAGATGCTGCACCCAGCCCTGAAGGTAGAGGTTAGAGATGGAAAATGTGACGGAGTGGTTTGCTGAAGAACATCAAGTGAATTCATGGCAGAGATGACTTTGAGGTTCTGCCGCTTAGCCACTGTTTGATACTAGAGGTATTCTGGTAGGTGTTTACTAGCATTTGTTCCATACATCCATACCCAGTAAGGGCCAGATTTTTGAAAAGTTCATCTGCAGCGAGTACAAACAATTGGGGTAAACGGGACTTTTGTTGCTATTCGTGGATGGGGGACTACTGAACTCTAATATGCAATGGCACCTACTCAGCTCAATGCTCTTTGGTTGAAGGTTGAATAAGCGGTTGAAGGTTTCTGCAATGGCACCAAAGGCTGGCGAAACCTATCCAGTAGCTCAGAGGAAAATGAGCCTTGTTTGAGCACTAGTTATTCCTTGGCCCCTATAATGTGTTTATAGTTGCGTAAGCTTAAGATGAATCTGATTTCTTTCTCTTTTTTTAAAAAAAAATCATCCTTTGAAAGGAAAATGGTTTCTATAAATATTCTGCTATAGATATGAAGCCAACAGTGGTGCAGCCGCCTTACACCTTTTGACCTGTCTGCAAAGAACAGAGCTCTTCTCTGCAAAGGACTCCTTGATGTCTGTTTTTACTCTGTGCCCTTCCATTCATTTGCCTATACAAAGCAATAAAGGGTAAAACTAAAGTAACATAAATTGGTCTGTCTTCCTGAATCCATGTCTCGCTAATGTACCCAGATTAACTCAACTGTAAATTGTCTCCTTTGGATGTCGTGTCTTGCTGAAAGTTTCCTATATGATTCATGATTTGAATTGCTTTTAACAGCTATTGGCTAAGCAATATGGTAAATGTACAAGGTGATGCAATTGGCATTAGTGAGAGAGAGAGAGAGAGAGAGAGGATGCACAGGAGCATGTAATGCAGTCAATACTACATTAACTACTGATGCCCAATTACAGAAACTGGAAGAGTGGCTTTTAGGAGCATTAGGACTTGCAGAAGAGCTGAGATCACCTGCCGCTCCTTGCCTAAAAGCTTCACCCTTTATGCGCTGGGATCAAAGCAAACATTCAGTTGCTATTTTGTCGTGCACAGCAACAAAGGGGCGTGTGGGGAGGGGGCGGTTCTTGTTCTTTTCCTTGCCTAAAAAGAAGTGTCACACAGATGCTTTTAATGCATGTAAATTCATGTCTTCGTTTTTCAAGATTTTGCTCTCCCATCTCCTGGGGGGGAGGCCCTATTTGAATAAAGACTTTAACCACCACTGCTCTAACTAGTTCTGTTGCTCTGTGCCTTTGTCACTGAAAGACGTACTCTACCTCTCCCCCCCCTTCTTTTTTTGTCTTTAGTGAATTAGATGGAGCAGAATTCATCCTCCCCACCCCGTATGGTTTCTGCACTTTCTCTAATCCCAACCTGATTGTTTGAGAGGCGAGGTGCCTTAAGTCGCTAGAAAGCATTCTAAATATAGAGAGATGATGGCTTCATTTCCACTGAGGTGGTAAACCTGAGATTCAACTGTACTGCTTCAAACAGCAGTTGTGGACTCGCACGATTGAAAGTGCTTCTCCACACAAAATCAGTCAATAAAAATCCCAGCATGTCAGGGAGAAGGGTAGGTTAGATGCTTCCACCATGCCACTTTCCCTGGGGGGGAGGGGTTTGGGGGGCCCTTCAGGTTGGTGTTTTATTGAGGGTACATTCAGCAACATGTTATTGACAATACTAGGGCTAATACTACATTAGCAGTGGATTTAACCTGTGTTATTAGTTATTCTATGATGATTTACCAACGCTACCACAGGATTTATGTCAGGAGGGGTTGCAGCACAACAAAAGCAAGGATTTTAGCAGGAAATTACAGGATATCTGCCCCAACAGCATCATGAGTGTAAATCTTCATGAATGTGCAGGATAGATAGATAGATGGATGGATGGATGGATGGATGGATGGATAGATAGATAGATACAGTGGTACCTCTGGTTGCGGACAGGATCCATTCCGGAGCTCTGGTTGGGTCCTGAGGTTTTTGCAACTGGAGGTGTCTTGCGCATGTGTGCAGCTTGGTAGAGCGCTTATGTGCATATGGCATATGGAAGGCTAGGATGAAACAAGTTGTTTGGGATAGCTAGAGTTCAGCTGGTTGAGTAGAGTACAACAGATAAATACTTTAAGCTCTTGGGGCATCAAAGAAGGAGCAACTGAAGCCCATACTTTAAAGATACAAAGTTTTGACACCTAGAGTTCAAATTCCATGCTGTAACTCTCAAATATTATTTTTCACTGTTTTTAGTCTAAAAGTAATTTGCAATATTTAGCTCATCCTTGAGAAATACAATGTGATTCCAGTTTTACAGATGAGAGGAATGGAGATTGATGCTTGTCTAGGAGCTGTTCAGTGGAGTTAATGACTGAACTCTGATTTGAACTTCATGTTGATAGGACAGAGTGCAGTGCTATCTACTGGACCATTGTATGTGGCAATTTATAAGAAATAAGGAGAGGATGTAAGCCAGTGGTCAGTGTGCAATGTAGATTCTTAACTTCCACCTCTCTTGTTTCATGTCAAAAAGTAATGACATATGCGAATAATTTTATAATTAGGCACAAGTCAAGCACAATGAATTATTAAAGCCACTGGGAGCTTGAAAGGGTCTAACACTGAAATTGTAGCAGTGCAGAGCGAAAGGTTTGTATTGTAATGTTTAGTGAAATAAGTTTAGTGGAATGAAGAATGCCAAGACTGAGGGCTCATAGACATAACCACTACACAAAGATAAGTGGAAATAGCCTCCATGTTGCTGTGATATGCAGGGCAGCTGGGTTCTACCTTCTCCGCCATGGTGTGGCAAATCGACCTGCATGTTAAAGCCACTGAGTAGATATCAAGTGGCCTCCATAGAGTGGTCTCTTTGGAACCCCCTCCTCTTCAGTATTAGACAGGCACCACCTATGTTATGTTTTGATGCCTCCTGAAGGCCTTTGTCTTCCAACAAACCTGTTAAGTTGATATCTTTTCCAGTCTGCATTACTACTGGAATTGTTTATACAATGTTTTATTGTTTTACCACTTGCTTTCTGCCTTGGGCTCCTTTGGAAACAAGGGAGAGATATAAATTTAGGATGGAGTTCAGCGTCATGTTGTGGAGAATGTGCCACCAGAACAAGCTTTGCTATTTACCAGATGGAACAATCCTCGCCCCCCCGCATGCTGTTCTGGGTGTTTTTCCAACCCTCCTGATCCAATTTTAGGGTTTGGGAAAAGCCCTCATGCAGAGCTTTTGTTGATGAGACTCAAAAGAAATAGTATTAAGAAATAATGGAGCAACCTTATCAGTGTCTTCAAAGAGCAATTCTAAGAGGAGGAGCCGAAACTATTGTTGTCTTAGTCCCAGTTCATACATTCAAAAATCAGGCATTCAAAGTGGATTTAATCACTGTAGCCGTATAGGAAAAATAACATAGGCGCTGGATCCTCTTTGTCAAAAAAGAATTTTTGGGAGCCCTCTGACATCCTTATCCTTTGGCAAGAGAAAATGCATGAAGGACTTCTTGACAACCTCGTGGACCTAAGCTTCTATGTTACTTTTGTGGCAAAGAGGGAAGATTTAGGAAATATATCAATCTGACTATGACTTAGATTCCTAGACTGAGACATTCCTTCTTTGTCCTGCTACTTTGCATGGAAAGGAGCAATAGAAAGCAGTATGTTTTCATCGCCTTGCTATGAATATATCCACCCCCCTTTTTCATAGAGGGAGAAAACTCAAGTCAAATGCTAATAAATCCCAGAACAGGGGTGGCCAACATGGTGCTCTCTATATGTTGCCAGGCTACAACTCCCATCAGCCCCAGCCAACATGGCCAAGGGCAGTGGGAGTTGTAGTCCTACAACATCTGGAGGGTACCACATTGTCCATCTCTGTCCTCGATATATAATTTCTCAAAAGAATTCATGGGTATCCTTACTGATGAATCAAGAGTGCATACTAGTGTTGTTCCTGTCTTGGCTAATACTTTTGCACGTCTGCATATGTTTTGTTCAATCAAGTATTGGGCAGAATCAAAAATTGGGAGAGGATTGTTGCTGTTAGCTCTTCTTTATCAGTGCTCCTTTGCAGACCCAAAAGACACTCAGGAGAAGACCAGAAAGTCATCCCCTGGCCTTCAATCAGGGCAAAGAGTGTGTAATGTTCTGGGGTCATGAGTCTGCTTGGTTAAGATCTGGTGGTTCTCATAAATCTTGTTAGAAACGGATGCCAGTGGTTCAATATGCAAAACACTTCCAACACATGCTAAGTTGTTTAAACAAGCAATAGCTTCCAACTGGTCAAACTCTTGTGATCAATGTTTAGTTTAATGAGCATTGTTGACAATATTTCCCCTGTAACAGTTCAGGCCCACAACCCCCAAAGTTTAAGAAACCTAGGCCTCCTTTTGATTTTAATCACACACCCTTGCACTCTGATACTTTCCTTGGTGAAGTTCTGGGCTCACATTCCTAGTTAAGATCACAGGCACACACACCCATATGACTCATTTGTTAGCCTTTCCTTTTTGGAAAAAAGTGCACTCTTTAAGTGGGCTGCTCAGCGAAATAGGTACATTCATAAAATAGCTGATTGAAAAGCAATATTTCAGATAAATACAAGCCAGTGATCTATCAGCAGCTGTAATAAAAGCTGGGCTTCAGGCTGTGATTTTATTTTGAAATAATAAGAATTGCTTTATTCTTTTTACTTGAGTTACCATGGTAATTCTGTCGTGTAGCAGTGTTATATTGATTTAGAAAGTGGACAGTAATATTTCTTTTGTGTTACTCTGTTTCTAGGGGTTGATTTCTAATTTCCACTTGGAGATTACTTTTATAAATTTCTTAAGTCCTTCCCCCTTTTTTCTCTAGCAGTGTAATTTCCCTCTCACACAGTGCTATTTTCTGAGCTTATTGGTTTGCTCTTATTTTAAATTAAACTTGCAGGCTTCAAATATTGAAATGACATCTTTGTCTGTGTCTGTACTTTGGTTTAGCAAAATATTACAGTCTGGTGTTTTATACTTAATAATTTAAGGGAAGCTTTATGGCTGCCATCAGTGGTTCTTGGGTAACGTATGACTAGACCAACAGAAAGCGTGGACCTCTAACATTGTAATACTGTGTAATGAAGCCTCAACCTTGCATACCATTTCCTTTTTAAAGAAAAATGTACCTGGTATGCAAGAGCAGGTTTTAATAATTAAGATCTCAGATTATTTATGTGAATTTATAATAGCTGGCTTGGTTTCTGCCTTCATAACTTCCAAGGTAGCTAAGAAAATAGCCAGTTCAGTGCACGAGGAGTTTGGCGCGATGGGGAGACAAAGCCTTCCATACATTTTCTTCTTTCAAAGTGTTCTTCCATGTCTGTGCAGGTGGTAGCCAGAGCAAAATTATTAAAAAGCAAACACCTAAAACGGCGACAGCTAAAATGCAACATGGTTGTTGTGCCCATAGGACATCTACTCATAATTGCTTGGCATCATGTAGTGTTCTTGAACCTTGGGTCACCAAACGTTGTTAAACTACAATCCCCATCATCCTTGACCATTGCCAGCTAGAGGTGATGGGAGTTATAGTAACTGGTCCAAAAGCTTCAACTAGTACCAAATGCTGAGGTCTGGCAGCATGTAATTCCAATGCTGAGACAGCTGCACATTCAAGATTCTTTTGTCAATTTGCAAAGACCTCAACAACTTGGGCCCCAAGTATCTGATCTCTTGTACTCCATCTTGATCATTGAGATCCCCTGATGGGGCATTTTCTCGTGATTGCCCACACCCTTGAGGTATGGTCAGACTTCATAATGGGCTGAGCCTTTAGTGCAGGAGGGCCTGCCCTATCGAACTTCGTACCAGTAGAGGTTTGCCAGGAACCATCCCTGGCTCCTTTCAGACATCTTTGGAAACTGTAATATTTAGACACACCTTCACAATTTGAATTCCTCTTTTTAGCCAGCCAGTCTCTACCCATTTTGCATTGATGTTTTGAATTATGCTTAATAGATGCATGTGGACTGGCTTTATTGTGTATGCTGTATGATGTACATTCTGAAAGTGTGGGTTATTAAATAAATAAATAAATAAAGTTTGACAACATCTGTGGCCCAAGGCCATCTAGGAACCCTGGTATAATAATAAGCCCTCTTCCTTTTTCTCCTCCTGACCTTAAACCATTTTTCTTTCCTCTTTTCCTTTCTACTGTTCCTTTTTCTTGTTCCCTACTGGTTGTCAATATGTTTGGGGGAAGACTAGTTCAGGCCCAGGTAGCAAAGTGCTGCACTCCAGATGTTGGACCACAACTCCCATCATCCTTGACCATTGGCCATGCTGCCTGGGGATGATGGGAGTTGTAGTCCAACAACACCTGGAGGCCATCACTCTTTCATGTTCAAAAGAGTAGATTTAGGGAGGGATTGAATTGTCCTACTAGGTTTATAAAATATAAAATGCATACATTATTATTTTTTAAAAAAACAAACTATGATCCAGTTTCAAACATTTAGGAGCTATAACTGATCTGCCAACAACATTGCCGTACCTTTGGTGCTAGTTATCAACACTTTTGGTCTGGATACCCAACTGCCGAAGATCATGTAGCCGTTATCTGTTACATTTAATTGCTTATCAGCAACTTCCTCTAAGCGCATGAGAAATAATGCTCACATGATACTCTTCCTGGGAAGGGTTTGTCTTAGGAGTCTATCCTTGCATGTTTCTTTGATCAGTTCCCTCCACTGAAATCAATAGGGATCCCTGTGTCGTCTGTGTTCCACAGATCTACGAACACACTCACTGATCCTTAGGTGAGACTGATGTGCTTTTTATTTATAAAGTGACCTGTAAAGGTTGTCATCCAATTCCTGAAGGTGCTCATAGATTGATAGAGTTGTAGAGTTGGAAAAGACCCTGAGGGCCATCTAGTCCAACTCCCTGCAGTGCAGGACTCTTGCCCACAGCTAGTAAATATTTGACATCATTTTTAAATTGGGCATAATTTTACAGATTGAGAAAGGGATCCTACTTAGGATTCTGTCTATTTAGAGGATCAGGACCTAAATTTATTACTTAAGACAAAGGTAATTCTTCATTTGCTTTAAAACTTTGTACAGTGATACCTCGGGTTAAGTACTTAATTCGTTCCAGAGGTCTTAACCTGAAACTGTTCTTAACCAATATAATATTATTTCCCAATATAATATTGGGAAATGTGAGACGAGGATAAAAAATAAACGGAAAATTATCAGACAAGCTGAGGGAAGTTCTGGAAAAAAGGGTTTAAGTTAAAAATGGATGTATAATTTTGTAAAAATGTTTTTTTTATGGAAAATCTAATAAAAAATATTTATTAAAAAAGAAAGAAAGAAACTGTTCTTAACCGGAAGCGCCACTTTAGCTAATGGGGCCTCCTGCTGCTGCTGCGCCGCCGGAGCATGATTTCTGTTCTCATCCTGAAGCAAAGTTCTTAACCCAAGGTACTATTTCTGGGTTAGTGGAGTCTGTAACCTGAAGCGTATGTAACCTGAGGTACCACTGTATTTGGGAAAAATGGTTCAAATGTGAGGGCCGATATGAAACAGTAGAGTTATTTTTAATCTGAGAACAAACTTTCAGCATGCTTTACAAATCACCCACCTTGATATCTTTGCACATAAAGCAGGTGAGAGTCCCTAGCCATCCTTTTGACGTCACTTGGCCACAGCTTAAATGCAAATGCATCAAATTAGGAAGCCTATCCCTCGTAGCCTTGGGCTTCTCTCTCAAACCTGCTATTCTAGAATGGCCTTATTGTTTGGATACAACCAATATTTTTAATCAAAATTCACTTGGCAGGGAAAACCCTGCACATTTCATTGCAGCCTGAAGATATGTTTATTTTATTTTTCTGCTAGATGTTTCGCTTGATTTTTTAAAAAACCCATTACTTTCAAAATACAGGACAAGGTAAATCTTGGATTCTAAAAGTAATGTTACCTAAGATCCTGGATTAGCTATGCAAGGCTGAAATGAATAGCCTTTCATAGAAGACAGCATATCCCAGGGTGAGGGAACTAGTGACCCCAAGTGCTGGATGTTGCAGATCTCCAGCTCCCACCATTGTCCTTGCTGGCTGGGGCTGGTGGGTGTTGGAAATCCAAGGACCACTGACGGAAGATCTTAGAATTGTAGAGTTGGAAGTGACCCAAGGGTCATCTAGCCCAATCGCTTGCAGTGCAGGAATCTCAACTAAAGCATCCATGACAGATGGCCATCCATCTGGGTTATGATGTGTGTAACCTACAATGGGGTGTGTGGTCTGTTCTCCAGTTTGCAGGTTAATTGTTGAAGAGGTTTCAAAGTAAAATACTGGTCATCGTAATAGTAAACCTTTTCCAGAGGTGTAGCTGTGTTAGCGATGTGTTGTGGTATGTGCACGAATGCGTATGTATGTGTGTGAGAGAGAGTGAGAGGCCATGTCCACTTTTGTCCACTATGGCATGCAGCCCTGGAGGGTTTCCTATAAGGCACTTGCGTCCCTTTGAAAAATATTAGACACCCCTGCTTTAGCAAGACATGAACAAGCTCAGCCTTTTCTGGGCTCCATCACTCCCCCTTTCCTTGTCTTCCTTCCCTATAGCCCTACAGGAGGAGTTTGGAAATGTTGACTTTTGCATTGGGTTTGCCATAGCTTCCCATGTTATCCAAACTGGTTTATATGGTTTTTGCTAACCATGGTTTAAACACACCAGCATTAGAAACAATGACTTGAAGTTGGCTTGTTTTAAGCTACTCTTAGTTAAGCCAAACCTGCTCCTCTCAGCAGCACAAGGAGGTGGGGAAAAGGACAGAGTGGGGTGGGACACAAGCCCAAGAGCAGGCTAGGCTTGTTCATGGTTCATTAAACCATGGTTCAGCATGATATCCAAACAGTGCTGAAACAGTGGCACTGTACACATACTTGTTTTTGTCCTTTTTTCATTCCTCATCCTCTCATTTCCCACTGCTGATAACTGACACCCTACCTTGTTTTTAAGACTGGGGTTTTCTGTGATTGTGGCAACAGATCTTTTTGTTAATCCTTGAATCCAGACTTGCAGATCCTCAACTTGAACGCTGGCCTAATTTCTAATGCTTAGGTGGTTAGGTGCAGTGCCTTCTGTTGGACTGGAGACCATAATTCTTCCCTTGCAGGAGATATTGCTAAATAGGAGGGCTGGCAACCTGGATCTGAGTGAACTTCATAAGCAAAAGAAAGACCTTCCAGGTCATCCCCAAGTGATCATCCTGGATGCTTGATTCATATATAACTCGTTGATATGGTAACAGCATTGCATAGTTTCACTACATCAGTTTTCCATGGTGATAGTATTTGAATGTATCGTCACACATAGTGAGTGCATAAATTGACTACTGTAGTCTTCACTAGGGTTGAACTAGGTTGAAACACTAGCCTTCCATAAATGTCAACTCTTGCCACATGCAGATGAAGTCAGATAGCTTCAAATTGATGACCTAGCCTGAAGAAAGGAGGACAATTGAGCACAGTTAATGTTAAATGTTAACATGCAAAGCGAGCAACTGGGGGACTCCTGGACAGTGAAAATTCAGGCATAAAATTCCAAGGCAAGCCAGCTGCTTTTCAGTTTTTATGCAAAGATCTGGATACGGTTTTTGAGTACTTTTAGTTGAAACCACTTTGAAACTTACCCAGTCATCAGGGACCCTAAAAAGTCAGGGTATCTGCTCATGTGTTTTCTAAGTCTGTCCAGTCAAACATGCTTAAAAACCCTTCTTCAGACCTTAGTGCTCAACACATAAAGATCTGAAGGACCATGCCTAGAGATGATGGCACACACCCTGTGCCTTCTCTAGTTTTTGCTGTGGCATATTGTGTGTTCAGATGAACACCAGAATATAGCTAAAGTTTTTGAAGGATGAGTAATCCAGGTTCAAATCTGTGTTCACCTGAAAAGTTCACTAGCTCTCTGTGGACAAGCCACTATTTCTCAGTCCACACATTCATGTCCCTTAGCTCTGAATAATTCCTTGCCTGTGTAACAAAAGCCATGAGAGCTCAAATGCTAACGAATAGGTATTTCGTGTCATCTGGAGCACAATAGTTTTCATTGCTGGCAGCTGTAGGCCGTCAAATGATAATCACCAAGATGCATATAAATGTGTAATCATTCTACCTTAAGTCTTCTTTAATAAGGCTGCAAATACAAAGGAAATCCATATGCATAAATATTTTCCTAATATGCGTGGGGACAGGTGGAGAACGATAACTAAACATTCAGAGCTGATGGTGTTGGTGCTTGTTTCCATTTGTGGACACATAGAGCAATGAAAAGTTGAGCAGGGCAACAAAGGATTTATAGTACTTGAAGGCAAGACACCAGAGTCTAAGCAGAAGTAGCTAACCCCAGTTCAGGGGCCTAATCTGGCCTCCCACAGGAATTTTTTTCTACATCCCCTCCAGGACCCAGCCTAGATATAAAGCCCAGCACCCTGACGGCAGTGCAGATTGCCCCATCCCCAGTCATCAGATCAATCATTTGATGAGCAGAGGGAAGGGGTGATACCCCCCCCCCCATTTCTGCTGATTTTCATGTGTGGCTGGCTTTGAATGCATGGGAAAGTGTGAGGTGACCAGATCCACTGTTAGTCACACACACTGCTGGCATAATGAGTCCATCCCCAGAGGCTTGCTCAAGGGTAAACGTGGCCCTTGGGAAAACGTTATTCTCCCATTAGTCCCGAACATTATTAGTCATCATATATGGCAGGTGATTGCAAAGGCCAGGGCCTTCTCAGTTGTGGCACCGATGTTGTGGAAACCTGTCTCCAGGGTAGTTTACCTGCACCCATCTTTATGTTCTTTTTGTGGCTTTGTCAAAACATGGCGTTTTAGCGTGGTGACTGAATGCTTTTAGGATTTTCTTCTACTTCTTTGATAGTTGATTCTCCTTCATGGGTTTTTTAAAGTTATTACTGTTGCTGTGCTTTGATTGACTTTAAGAGGTGTGCATGTGTGTTTGTCAGAAACACATTTTAAAAATAAAACCAGTTAATACTGTTTGTTTGGTCTAAGATAAAGAGAAACAGGGAGAGATCACATGAGGAGGAATCAACATCCTGACTTCCCCAGCTACTGTTAGTATCTTGGAGAGCCTTGCCTCAAGGCATGGCCTAAAAATACAAATAGATAAATAGATATGTCAGTGAGTTTATGGTCTGTATGTTGCTTGGACAAGATATTTGAGGCTCCCGCCATCTGCTTTAGACTGTAATTGCAATTTGTCTCTCCCTCTACAGTTCATTCGATTATGACTATAAAACACACCTTCTGGGATGGCATAATTGGGCAGCTCAGAAGTAATCTTGGTTTCCACAGGAGAGAAGTTTGCAAACTGATGTATGTGGTACCAGAACTCACTAAGAATCTGATTAGAGGCAGGAAGATCTTGCGCAAGGACTGTAAGCTCCCTGTTGATTTGAAAGGGTCAATAGATTGACACTGGCCTAACTACTGTGGATTAAGTTAGGTTTGATTCAAATACTACTTTGTTTGTAGTACTGATTGGGCTATTCTCCAAGAAGCCACTGTTAACATAGTATAAATACACATGGGCCTTCCATTTAGTGCTATGCTTACTGCTCAGCAGTTGTGGATACTCAGCAACAGACATGGCAAGATGGCGCCAGTATAGCTTGTCTTTGTTTCTTTTCGCTTTCTCTTCTTCTCTCTCTTCTTTCTCACATATGCACCACCCCATCTCTTTCTATTTTTAAACAGCATTTGAAGATCCATCTTTAAGAACAACTGTCATTGTAGCCTTCAG
This sequence comes from Podarcis liolepis, assembly GCF_965112155.1. Classification (NCBI taxonomy): domain Eukaryota; kingdom Metazoa; phylum Chordata; class Lepidosauria; order Squamata; family Lacertidae; genus Podarcis; species Podarcis liolepis. Next base: position 70,083,375 of record NC_139554.1, read on the forward strand.
CTCTTCCTCTCCTTGTGTCTCCTTCCCCTTGCCTTATTGTCTGTCTCTGGTTGCTTCCATGTGAGTCCTCATTCCCAGGAATTGCCAGAGAAATTTACAGGGAGTTAGAGATGGAGGAGAATTTTGTTTGGTCTGCTTTTTCAAAGTGAGCTGACACAATTCATGCCTCACAGGCTAGTACACAGATCAGAATGTAATTATCCTTCAGGTTTTGCACTTCTTTGAATTTTGCGTCACACTTTTTGTTTCAAAAATGTATTTAAAATGTGTCTATTAGGGAAAAAGATGTTTAGAAATGCATCCACTGAGATGAAATAACATACTGTATTTAAGTGCATGTTTATGATAAAATATTTATTTACATATGTATTAAGTACAACTTTTTGTATAGATACTTTTTAAAAAGAAAATGCAGATTGATTCAGAAATGAGATTAAATGGTCTTATGAATGAACACATGAAATAGACATAGATCTGAAGTATAGTGTTTCAGCCATCCATACAGAGAATCCCTGCTAATTTGTTGGTAATTGAATTCCATTTTTTCCCTGAGTTATCTGTCCTTTTTTTAAAAAAATGAATCTGAATTTTCCAAGTTGCTGTGGCGTTTAAGCACCTCACTTTAATGTATAAACTATTAAAGTGCTATTGATGCACTATAGTGTGGCTTATGAGTTAGGGTGACATACTTTGCAATGCTGTTGTGGAAGAAAAGTTAAGGGAGAGAAGCAGAATTCCCCCTTCTTCGAGTCAGCCAAATTCCTAGAGGAGCAAGGGCTGGTTTTGTTACCCTGTATGTTGGTAGAGGCAGTGAGAAAGTGCCCTCATTCATCCCTGGAACTCTCCATTCCCTTGTTCTGTGACATACACCTGCATGTTGCTGTGCAGCCTCAGATGGAGCATCTGCCTCTTGCTCCAGCTTCTGCACTTCAGAGACGATGGGGGCACAATGTCCTTGAGCACCAGCAGCCTTTTGGCATTTTGGACATCTATCTCAGTGGCCAGCTCCCCCCCCCCCCAGTGATATGCCTGGACAGGATGGTACAATCTTGGGGTTGGGGAGCACCAGGGTCACCATTCGCTGCCATCCCCATATCCTCTGCAGCCATAAGCTAGCACAGCAGGTAATCTAGACCCTGTGCACCTTGCATTTTCCATTCCCTGTAACTTTTAAATTTAACTCACAGCTGTTGGCATTTCTTTGGAAAAGGTGTATATTTTCACTGTTCATATATATATATATATATATATATATATACACACATATATATATATAACTTTTGAAAAGGCAGCAGTCCTTAGTGCATTATTTTTACAGTGAATAAGTACCATTGCATTCAATGAGGCTTACTTCAGAGTAAAACGTTATTAAGATCTCACAGCAAGGCTGCAATCATCTACTTTTGCCTTTGCTGTGGAGACGGGCATTGTGGGGCGTTAATATAGAGCTGTATTAAATGGTTTGTGGAACTACAATTATAATTGCACTTCCAGCTGATTTAGGGGGAAAGCAGTGCTTCAGCAGCCCCACAGGATCCTAGTGTGGAAGCAACCTACATAATATTAGAATAGAGAGAGAGAGAGAGCTTGTTTCCTTTTTTAACTGCTGCCCACAGATTATTTAAGTCATATAGAACAATAAAGGTGATTGCTACACAGCATTTGCCAAACTAGTTCCTAATACTTGCCGTTTTCTTTCTGTGAGATGGTTTACACTTAATGCTGAAACCAGGTTTAGGAATCAGGATCAGGTTGCGGGATCACCTGTGCCAGCCTTTGCCAACCCAGTGCCCTTGAGATGGGTGTTACAGTCCAAAGTATCTATGAACATAGCCAGGATCCCAAGCTTTCTGCATTGAGTGTTTTCTAATGTGAGATCCCATAGGCCACCCCTACTATTTAAAACAAGTGCAGCATTAAATCTCAACCAGTCCTAATAGATTTTTGCAAACACAACAAAACAAAAACCATTGATGGATAGTCTATCTATACAGCACCATTAATATTGGGGTTTTTCATCAACCAGTCTAGGGAACTGGGATGACAGCAGAAAGGATGTATTTTGCATCCAACATATAAGCCAAAAGAATGCAACAAAGCTGACATTATTTTGGTTCATCCTTGTTGATTCAGTTTGTGACATGAATAATTAGGTGCTGATAGTCGTTGAGGAAGATGGCTTTGTCTCTCAGAACTGTGAGGAAGAATAAATTGGCTGTTATGCTGTTTCGTGAATTAAATGTCTCTTGTTTTCCTCCTTGCATTGTTTTGCTGTTTAGGGGAAGAGAGAAGAGGCTTTGTTTATGCCTTTGCTCCATCTTCTTCTCATTTGATGGAGATGCTGACAGTAGCTGAGTCAGAGCACCTGCAAAAAAGAGTTATAATGTACTTTACGGTATATGGTTTACACATTTCTTTAAAACAGAAACGGTGTCCTAGAAATATACAAAACAATGATCAAGCGAGGATGCAATCTTGTAGCTCCATCAAGAAGCACTCTGAGCAAATATATGATTCCTTTGAGTTTTTGGATGAACAGAGGCCATAATTCAGGCCAGCGTAACTCAACCTTCTTGAGTCTGCTGCCTTTGGGTCTACACCCGACCCCTTATTGACTTGCTGGCCAGCAGAACTCCCCAGCTAAATTTCCTTCAGATTCTCTCATGTGTGCAAATGCCCAGTAACATAAGCAAGCAAAGTTCTTGGTGTAAGTAAAGTTACTACTAAGTTTCACCTGCAGGCTGAGAATTAGTGACAGTTCTCAGGCAGATTTGGCACATCCCCAAACATAAGGAACTAAAGTGTTGGAACAGTTGTTAGTGGAGGAAGAAAGAAGCATGGTAAAAGCCTGTCCATAACAACCACCACCACCACCCACATAGTACAATAGGGCAGGGCAGTCCAGGAGATGGAGTGTCTAGGAGAACTCCAAGTAAGCAGCTCGCTCCAGCAAGTCTTAGAGTGGACTGAAAGGTTTTATACTCTCACGGCAAGTTTACCACTCAGAGGTGATGCAACTCCTAGGCATCTTTGAGGCTGTAAAGGGACAGGTCTCTGGCATGGAGCTCAGCCCAGACACTTCCATTCCAAAACATCCTTGCATTGATGAAATGACATGGGTGTGGAGAGATCACTTCCTGGGGAGGGGGGGCAGAGCACTCCAGAGCTCTTGATCTGCTCTGACTCAGGCCAAGAACCTGCTAGATGAGGCCAGTGGTCCAACTAGTCCAACATCCTGTGCTTACAGCGGCCAACCAGATGGCTATGGGAAGCCCACAAGCAAGACCTGAATGCGAGAGCATTCTTCCCTCCTGCAATTTCCAGCAACTGGTATTCAGAGGCATGCTGGCTCTGGCCCTAGACGTACAGCTTAGCCATCAGAGTTAGTAGCTATTGGTGGTTGTGTTGCTGGTTCCTGTATTTCCCCCTTGAGTCACTGATCCGATGGATCTGCTCCATCTTTTAAGTCAGAGCTCGCTCTGCTCCTCTGAGCCGGGGTCCTTCACAGTGTCTGTTTTCCATGGGACATTTCATGAAGTAAATGTAGACATTGGTAAAACATGAATATTACTTGTATCAAGAGACTCTTTTTAATAGATGGTACTACCACTTGCTTTGATGCAAAAAAAGTTGTTGATTGTGAAATTGAATGTGGGATATAGAGTGAAAGCTGAAATGGAACATCTTCACATGTGAGGAAGAGTGGGATATAACAACAAGAACAGCAATAGTAACAAATAGTAACAAAATACCGCTTTCTTTTTCTTCTTTAAACTGATTTGATTTTAAACAAAAAAAAAATACATGTCCATATAATCCTCCACCGTTCAGTTAACAAAGTAAACAAGTTCATGTGTTGCTGTTCCTGACAATATGTATTATACATTTGTACATTATAATTATGCACTTTATTGCTTAGCTATTTTACGTTTGCACGTATCTTTTCAAAATTGATGGAAGCATGTGACATTGTATCGCTGTTCATAGACCTGCAGTTTTAGCTAGTTTAAACCCAACACACTGGTTATTTTCCAAAATTTAACGAAATGTTTCCATCCCCTCCCCTGATGTTCACACATTTCACTCTTCTCTCTTAAGGCAGGGGAAGCTAGCTTGCAGCCCTCTAGAATCTGTGCTCCTGTGCAACTACAACTCCTATCATCCCTAGTCAGTAGCCACACTGGCTGGAGCTGATGGGAACTGTATTTCTGCAATGTCTGAAAAATAATAATAACAAACTGAACAATAAGATTAGAAAAATGAGAAATGGAGAGAAACCAAAGCTGACAGATTCACCCATTCCTACTCTAAGGTTAATCTATTCATCCTCTCAGCAGTTGTTATTATTATTATTATTATTATTATTATTATTATTATTATTATTAAAAGCAGCAATGGGAGTCTGAAATCAGCAGCAGAAAACTGGCAGAGGGAGGGGCTTCTTAACCATTTTTTCCCCTGCTGTCTGCACAGAACCCTCCCCACTCCTTCCTGGGGCTGCGGGGGGGGGGATTCTTTGAACCCATATCTTTTTCTCTGTGTTGGGGAGGACAGCTGAGTGATGGACAGTACCATGATTGCAATGAACAATAAGGAAATAGGGAAAGGGTTAAGCACCCGTCCCACCCTCCCACCACCTCATTCTCAGTTTCAACCCAAGCGATAGCTTTTACTTTAGAAAAGTGTCTGGGGGGAAATCACAAAAATTTAGCTTGGCCTTTAAAATAGAAAAATATATATACAGTATTTAAAAAACAAAAGAATTGCACAGACCGAGAGTGTATAGAAGCTCCTGCTGGTTTCTCTTTCCAGATATTTTTCTCCTAAGCCCAAGCAAGCACTGGTCTTGACTGGGAGAAAAGAGATGTAGAGAAGTAAGCACATAGTGGGTATTGAGGGGAGGGTTCCACACCTTCCACCCACAAATCCCCATTGCTTTTAAAATTTGATCCCCTGCCATCACCTTTCCACCTGATAGTTGCAATTACTAAGTCCCCATGAACTTTAGGAATTTATTCTGTGTATACATGCATGAGATTGCACTATAAGGCTCTAAGCATAGCTGGAGTCATGGCTAGGGCTTATTTCTGAGTGGGCACACATAGGATGGCATGGCAAGTTAGTTGGCACTTGGTGCCCGCTGAAATCAGTGCGGCTTAAGCCTACTGTATTTAATAAGGGCTTTCTTGTGTGCACACATGGTTAGGGTCCAACCTGTGGAACTGCTGCCACTGTATCTAGTTTGGCCCTCAATTAAAATGAATGTGTTAAAACAGGATTTGACCCTGGATTTCCACCAGTGGGTGGATAGCTTCAGTCGCAAAACTTGAACAGTTCGGGGGTTTTTAGTCCTTGTTGCAAACAGTAGTCTATTCTTTCCGCTGTGCTTTATCAAAGTTGCTCTATGAAAGTCCATAGTGGGAACACAGTTTTAATTGTTGGAATTTGGGGAGGTAGACGGAGAAGAGCAAAAGAAAGGCTCAAGAGAAACCCATCTGAAAGAAGTTGGTTGCATACAGAGTATTTCTGCCTCCCTCCAATGTTAAGTAATCTGTGTTAGAAATCCTTTATGTCATGTCCTTTACAGTTCTCAATAGGCTTTTTCAGTCAAACAGTATGGATGCTAGCAGGAGGTATATTTGGCAAATGACCTCTTCTCAATACATGTATGTTCAGAGGTTTGCTTTTCTCTATTCTTTTAATGCTGTGCTCTAAAAAAAAATACATTTTTCTTCCTTAAGAAAAGGGAGATTGAAAAGGCACATTGAAAAAAATAATTCTGAAGGGAGGGAACTCTCTGTAATTTTTCTTCCATGTTAGTAGCACTTAAAAGTTTTCAATCCCTGATTCTGAAACTTGTTTTTAAATAATAACTTTTTGGTTCCACTTAAAAACTGGTGGTATTCAACTTTGTTATACTCAGAGTAGGCCCATTTAAATTAGCATGTCTAAGCTATGCCTATTAATTTCATTGGTTCCTCAGCAAAGCATAGTTAAATGATCCTCTTGGTTTTTTAGTTATGTTGAATACTTGGGAATCAAGATTCCAGCTTCCCAAGCAAATTAGTAATGAGGTCTACTTTAACTAAGTATTAATCTCTTTGTGTTGGTTTTGTGTATCTTTCTAAATTCATGACTACTAACACAGCTGGTTAGTATGTAACACTTTGCATCCTTCATGTTGCTTTAGGGAAACACCCATATTTTCTTGGATGGTATATCAGAGGCAAGGCCTCCTATGGGGTAGCTGTTATTGATAACACAATCTTATGCATGTTTACTCAGAGGTAGGTTTCACTGAGTTTAGTGGGTTCCATCTATTAAGTGTGCATAGGATTGAACCCATAGGTACATTATTTATTTATTTATATTGTGCCCAAGGCAACCCAAAGTGACTTAAATATAACATAACATATATATATATATATATATATATATATATATATATATATATATGTTTTCGTAGATTTTCACGGGTACAGGAATGCAGGTTTTGGTGTCCTCGGGTGTCTTCCCGTGTAAAAGTTGGGGTGTCTAGGCGACGTTTCGACGAGGTCTCACTCGTCATCTTCAGGCTGGTGCTTTCGGCTTCTTGTTACTGGAACAGAGCTCTGTTCCAGTAACAAGAAGCCGAAAGCACCAGCCTGAAGATGACGAGTGAGACCTCGTCGAAACGTCGCCTAGACACCCCAACTTTTACACGGGAAGACACCCGAGGACACCAAAACCTGCATATATATATATATATATATATATATTAATTTCATTGGTTCCTCAGCAAAGCATAGTTAAATGATCCTCTTGGTTTTTTTTAGTTATGTTGAATACTTGGGAATCAAGATTCCAGCTTCCCAAGCAAATTAGTAACGAGGAACATATATTTATGTTTAAATATAAATATAAATATAAATTAATCTCTTCAAAAATGTTGGTAAGTGGTACTTGACAATACAGTGGTACCTCAAGTTACAAATGCCTCAGGTTACAATCGCTTCAGGTTACAAACTCCGCTAACCTGAAAGAGTTACCTTGAGTTGAGAACTTTTCCCCAGGATGAGAACGGAAATCATGCTGGCGGTGCAGCGGCAGCAAGAGGCCCCATTAGCAAAAGCACGCCTCAGGTTAAGACTTTTCTGCTAGGTTACTGAATGATTATTTAGTGCATGGCCTAATTTGTCTGGTCTCTTCCCTCACAGGGCTACTATTCCCAGGGTTCCCTGTCAAGAGGGTTTGATTGCCAAACCATTCTGGGAATGGTAGCTCTGTGAGGGAAATAAGAGATCACCTAACAACTCTCAGCACCCTTAACAAACTAACCCTCCAAGAATTCTTCTGAGGAGGGGAGCCATGGCCATTTAAAGTAGCAACATAGTGTGAATGTAGCTTGAGTCTGCGGCAGGGCTAAATTGAAACAAATTTTGAAGCTGGAGTGGTTCCTGTGGTCCTGTGGACTTTTCCTAAGCTCTTCAGTATGGCTAAGAAATTAGCAGCATGACACTCGTCCCGAGCCATCAGTGTGTCTTCCTTGACACCTCCGATGTCACATCTCAGGAGATCCAACCTTCCACTCAAAAGTGCAAAAGGAGAAAGTTCGCTTCTCTCATTTTGCTCCTGCCTGTATAACGCCACTGTTAAGACATCAGAACCTTTTATCCAGGCACTAAGTTTAATGTGTGCCACAAGGCAGCCTTTTACAACCGAAGTTCTGAAGCATTTAAGACAAAACTCCCAGGCTAGGCAGAAGTGTCACTCTTTTCGGCTCTTCTCTTTCCCTCCCTTGCAACTCCAACCCCAGAAGGGACAGTTTAATGGAGTCTGACGCTTTCAAACTTGGAAATGGTTTTAAACATCAATTAGTTGACCAGCTTCCTCGGGTAAAATTGAAAATGCTTGCCAAAAATCTTGTGGTATTTAAACCTTTTGTAAAGTCTCTTGTCAAATACAGAAATGATTGCCTCTTTTCCCACCCCTCTCTCTCCTCCCCAGCCACTCTCAGCCCTGCATCTGGTTTAATATAATGGGTGTTTGCATGAATGGCTTAGTTAGCCGGAGTGGTAATAAAACACTTTAAATTTATTGTGACATTTGGATTTAATTAAAAAGTACACACTTAGAAAAGTAAAACATAATGTGAAGAGAGAGTTAGGAAGGTTTTTCTCCTTTTCTTCCAAAAAACTAATTAGAGTTGTATTTTAAATTGTTTATGTGCTGCTAATCATTGTAATAAATCATTTATACTGAAAAAGACACACTCTAATGTGCCTGTGTAACTGTTTATGTTCTCAAGTTTCTATCATGAACAAATTGATCTGGAAGTGAATTTATTAACCACTAGGGAAGAAATCATTAGTGCTTTCTCTAAATATTTCCCAGGTGCATTTTTATTATAGTAGTTTACTGCTTTAACTAAACGCACCGCTATACAGACTTGCTTGTAATTATGATGCAAATTGACTTTCCATCACTTAAAAGTGAGGGAGCTGTCTTTTTTCGTTGCTCATATTTGTCTTTCTGGTATCAGAAAATGACATGTCTTTAACATTTTGCAGAGGCAAATTGAAATTTAGCCAATCTACTCTTCTCTTTGGCACTAAAAGGGGGGGAAAGTTTTCTGCTGCACTTTTGATTAAACTGGTATATTATTGTCTTGTTTTTTGCTGCAATGTGGAAATCAGCAACCACTCCTTGGCCCTTCTTAGGGTCTGGTTTCTATACAGGCCATGTTTTTGCTCGAATCCTCTGCTGTTTTGCGATGTTTTCAAAACCTCTGAAAGCTGAAGGCACCCTTTCTTTCTGAATCAAAGCTGGAGACATGTCTCATTCTTACACCCCCAAAATGTTTACTTTTTGAGCATGCAAATGTAGGATGCGTAAAGGAGTCCAGCCTCCATATATATTCTTGAATGACTATCCTGCATGTGGCTACTACCCTCTTGCATTTGTCTGCATTGGTAGTGATTAACTGATCTAGTTGCATCCAATCCATAGATCTATTTGCCCACTGCTAGAAGATTGGAAACAGGAAAGGCCAGAGTAGCACATTGCACTCAGTTATGACTTCCTGCAGGGCCCACCTTGATAGCTCTCACCATTTGACAGGACTGACTGCACTGTCTTCTTAGGAACATTGGAAACTCCCTTGTGACAGCTCAGGGCATTTGTCCATCTACCTGATGGACTGCTCTGTTGGGCAGCTATTCTCCAGAGTCTCTACCAGAAGTCTTACCAGTTACTTGCTATTTGACCCTTTTTAACCAGAGATGCCAGCTGGCTCCCAACTCTTTACTTCTGATGTTGTTGCATATCCACATCTGTGCTAATAGAAAGATACCTTAGAATATTCACGATATTCAGTGAAGCCCATTTCAATTATCATATTTGTGCTATTAACAGGCTTTCACTAACTGCTGGCGCTCTTTCCTTTTCTCCTGCTTCTTACCGTCAAATTGCTTCCTAAAACATTGCTTCCCTAATCTCAGTTTCAGAACCAATCTAAAGCCAGTACAAAGTTTCTCTTTAAAGGTTTTATGAAATCTTATAGGCCAATTACTAATGGCCTGTAGACAATTTAGTGTTCTAAAGCATGAGTCGTCAATATCTCAAGATCTGTGTTAATTTCAATCGGCAAAACAATTTCTGACCTGTAATGTGTGTTTTCATACAGAGAGTTCTTACCAAAAATTGTCCATTGGCAGGAAAGAGGCATTGTGGAAAAAAGTGGTTCGTTATACTGATCAGCTTTACTTGAACATTGGCTTTACCTTATATTTTTCAGGCTATTCTAGCCAACCCACATTCTGCTACCCCATAGTGCATCCTGCCCCTCCCATTTTTGCAGGTAGATGGTCCCTCCATCAGTGGCTAGCTGCCATTGCGACAGATGCTGCCCATTCATCCTACTGTTTAGCTGGCAGTGAAAAGGGTACCACTGCAAGTGAAATCCAGCTAACATCCAATCCTATTATATTTTATGTATATGTTAAAGAAGAGTATGTTAAAGCTGCTGCTTCTTTTTTTTAAAAAGTAGCTATTACGCTGTGTTCTACCACATTAGGTTTTCCTAATAATCCATAGGAGAATATGATCAAGATGTATTACTGCTTCCTGATATGGTAGACTGTGATCATCACTAAGTTTTATGAAAGTTCTGCAGTGGTTGAGATACTTTAATCTGCATTTTGATACATCATTGAAAAATAATAAAGAAAATGGAGTGTCGTCTTTGGAACACTCTTTTCAAGAATGTGTCTGAAGTAAAATTAGTCTATACTGAGCCACAGCATAAATTTTAGTCTTTCGATCATTGTGTGGACTTTTTTTGTAACCAAAAAAGAGGCCTTTACACATTAGCAATCCATCTAAGTTTGCTACTCAGAAATAACTTTAATTCCCACCCCCTTCCCCATCAAGATGCCATTAATTGAGAATAGTAAATGCTACTTTACTTCTTGCTTTTAAAGGAAGGAGGCCTCTGCTTCTGTTTCTGAATGCGTTTATTCCTTAAAGGCATAAAAAATTCAGCGAAATGTAGCTTTATGAGGCTTTGCCCTCTGGTGGGAAAAATATTGTGCCTGGGAAAGGGAAGTGGGAGTCAACAGACACTCAAGGAATAGTTCGGAGAAAAGGCTTTTATTTCTACCATCCATGAACTGGTAGAAGGAGCAAGTGTGATAAGTCACAAAAAGCATGCACGAGTTCACAATCATGTGCACAGAGTTTATATACCCATTCCAGTTCCCTCCTCCTTTCTCCTCCTTTTCCCAGAGTCCTGCCCCATGAGTTCCTCTGAGCATGAACAGAAAGCTGTCTTGGGACTATTGTGGACTCTTGGCACCCTTCCCAGGAAAGGGGTTTCAGAGTGTTCAGATATGTTTCAATCTCTTGTTCTGGTATGGTTCCCGGACAGAAAGCAAGTTGCAATGTGGTTCTTTAGCAAGGCCAGAAGGCATGAGAAAGGGCTGAGAAACAATGGACTGTTTTCTACCTTTGTTACAGCAGAGCGGAATGTTTCTGATGCTTAGCTGCTGAGAAAATGATTTTGAAAAGTTTTGAGAAGCTTTGAGCCTTCTTTGGGGGGGTGACTTTGGGCCTAGGCGAGGTCACCTGTCCTCACCTTCCTTCAATATAAAACAGTGTTTCCTATCCCATTGCAGCTCATGCAATTTCAGCTCTACATAACCAACACCTATCCATAAGGAATATATTTTACAAAGTGTAGTTTCCAAACCTGTTCCTTAAAACAAGTGTGGCATATGTGAGAAATGGTGTCTGAAATGATAGCTCAAAACCAGTGGCCTTTATGGTGATATGTATCAGCAAGTATGTAAAAGCGTGATTTGAAGAGCATCAATACAAATGCAGACCAGTTCAGATCACATGTGTGTATCTTCTGTAGGGCCATCATAAAACCATGAATTTGTAGCACGATTGCGAAAAAGCAATAGTAAACGTATGATACCTGAAGCACTTTCCATTTTTTAAGTCAGGTCTTAGACTTTGAGGTGAAGTGGCAGGCCTGTTACTGAGCTACCACTTTTTCTAGATACCCCCCGCCCCTTTTAAGTGCTAATAGAAAACCAAGATACCAGACTCTTTGGGGAAAGCCACAACTGTTTAAAGTGGTGTGATACAGCTTTGAATGTATAGTGCATATGGGGCCTGAGCTGCACTCCCTGTTTCTACAGTTCTCCTATAATGCTTGAAATGGATGCTTATTCATGTTCACACACTAGATACCCTAGGTTCGGGCACAACTCAGGCTTACGGAGCCAATCCAAAGCCGCTCTCTACTGCAGATCAAGGAGTGGTGGTGGGGATATGTAGGCTTTTGCCTGCCTTTACCAAATATCATTCTGCAGATTTGAGGAAGCCGTTTGCTTGTACACACTTATGCACCCATTGAGAATGTTGGCAATCTTTGTTGCCACTGTCCTTTGCAGCCATGCTAAAGCATCCTAAATGAATGTCTCATGCAAAACAAATGTTTTCCTAACGCATCTGTAATCCCTGTTCTCTGCCATGTTTGCGTGAGAACTGCTTTTTTTAAAAAAATGTCCAGCTCTAGAGAACTGCAGCCAAATGGAATAAACTGGGTTGTCTGACTCTAGAAATGACTTTAATACACATGCATCACAGCAGCATCTTAGGTTTTTAAATAGTACAGCTGTGTTTAATATTTAGACTCAGATCTTCGCCGGTGACATTCTAATATGGTATTACACCTTATATATTATTAAATCTGCACTGTGTTTAGTCTCACTGATCTCATCAGTACACTGGAAGTGAAAACTATGCTTAAAATACCTTGGGGGCAGCTTCTCCGGGATAAAAATTTGGTATAGGTTATGTGTGAAGATATCTACTTTCTGGTTCTGTACCCACAAACACACATATAATGAACATATAAATTTAAAACGTATGTCCCATAGTAGCAGTGCATTTACTCACTTCTCAAAATATTACATAAGAATTTTGAGTTGGGGGAAATGTAGACGTATCACTAAACACAGTTCTGCTTCTGTGGGACTGCTGCTGTTTTGTTGGATGTGTTGTAAATGGAGGGAGGTTCTTTAAAGTTAATTGGCAGATTAATCAACTAAAAGTTAATAGTACACGTCTACACAAAAGTAAGTCCCATTGAGTTCAATAGGACTTGCACCTCGGTGAGTGGGTACAAGATTGCAGCCCAACAGCGCAATCCTAGTTACCCCTCTTCTGAATAGACATTCCCTGTTTAGGAAAGTTTTTAATGTCTGGTGTTTGTATTTTTTATATTTTGTTGGAAGCCGCCCAGAGTGGCTGGAGAAACCCAGCCAGATGGGTGGGGTATGTATACACACACACACACACACACACACAGAAATGCACCCTTAGCTGATGGATCTGTGACGGATAGTTCTAGTTGGCATGAACAGTAGACAGCAGGAAAACTCTTGTGTGTTTGTTTTAAATGCATTTTGGTTTGATGTTTCTATAATACGAATTAAAAAGAGAATATCAAAGAGTGACTCTTAACCAATAACATGTTGTAGCTCATGTGCAAATTTCTCTCAATGCTTCCATGTTGTTGTTGTTTTGCAATTTTGCCTGATGTATGTTTTTGCAAAGCCATTTCCCCCCGTGTGCTGCATTTTTGTATGCTATTTTTCCCAATTTGTGAATTTTTATGCACATTTTACCCTAGTATGTCAATTTTTGTACACATTACTTAACAGAACTGCATTGCAAAATTCAGAGGAGTGTGGATTTTGAAAGGTGGCTGTGTTTTGGTCTGCATATTGTTCTGAAAAGTGTGAATTACGTAAGTTTGCCTTTAAATTCAAACTGAATCAAATTTCCTGCACCATCGTTTTGTCATCATCATTATTTTATTTATACCCTGCCCTTCCTCTCATAGAGGACAGGATCAGGCACAACATGATAAATGACAATACAACAAAAATAGTTTAACCAATCATGGACATTTAAACTAACAGCAAAACCACTACGCAAAAGAATTACAGTAGCACCAAAAACAGCAGGACATAAATGAAATATGTCCCCAGACTACTGCAATAGGTTTGTCGGACACATTGCAAAAAAGGGGGATATAAATTTAGACAAAAACATTTGAACTCTGGCTTCATGTTGGAAGAAACTAGCCTCCTTGGCTCTTGGTACCTCATTGTTGCTGAACTGGAAAGGACTTTACTGAATGACCTCTTCAGCAGTGAATTCTTGGGTATGTATTCTCTTTCCACGTTCCCATCAGGAAAAGTTGCCTGAGATTGCCCACTGCTGCTTTTATCTGCCCCTGAATATTGGGGAAATAGGCAATTGGCAGATGTACTCAAACCTTTGTGAGGGTTCATATAGGCCAAGCAAACAGACCCTTGTGTGCCCCTATACAAAAGTGAGGACCTAAGTGATTGAGCGCTTTGCAGAAAGAGATCACATCGTTTAAACAGTGATCACCCAATATAATTGCATGGGTGACGGGGGCAGAGAGAGATAACAGGAAGATAACAATGATCTTCTCAGAACCCTTTGCAGGTAAACTAAGGGCTCGAAATACAAGCACCCACCAGGAATCTTGACACTACTTCTGCAACTGGGGCTTCAGGGAGAAGGCGCCCCACACTGGTAAGCACAGTAGGAGGGGGGCTCCCTAGGGAGAGGAAGGTCACTCTTCAAAGCAGAACTTCTATGCCTCCTCCATCCATGCCTTCAAGCACCTCCCTGCAAGAAAATGACCGTATTTTTCGCTCTATAAGATGCACCAGACCATAAAACGCACCTAGTTTTTGGAGGAGGAAAACGAGAAGAAAAATATTCTGAATCTCAGAAGCCAGAACAACAAGAGGGATCACTGCACAGCAATCCCTCTTGCTGTTCTGGCTTCTGGGATAGCTGTGCAGCCTGCATTCGCTCCATAAGATGCACACACATTTCCCCTTACTTTTAAGGAGGGAAAAGGTGCATCTTATAGAGTGAAAAATACGGTAATTAGTGTGCAGAGCGCTCAAAACAGCAATGGCCACAGAACATCTCCTTCTTTCCCCCTTTTATAGTGAAGGATAAGGCACTATACTAGCTTCGTAAGTCAGGAATCTGAGTATACAAAAGAAAACAGCTTTTGCCCAATGTGGGGCTTGAACCCATATCTATAATTCATATATATTCCACACGACGCTCAGCCAGTCACTTTCGGGTACACCTCTTCAGTTGCTAGAGCTAATAAAAGATTAGAAACATGGGATTTGTGTTTTGTTTGGGCACTTCCTTCAGTATTTCAAGCGTGTTTTGATGGAACCTCACTGGAGAAAGTAAGACTAAGATCCATATTTACAAGAGGTGGGGAAACATAAGAGAAACAAACGCCTAGCTTGAATATCCCACGAGTGAGAGAAAAGACTATGGTAACAGGTATAATCCCATATTTGTGTTTATACAGCAATGTTTCCTTTTTTACAGCAGTTTGTGCTTCCTCAGTATGAACTTGAACTGCCCTCCAAAAATGGAAAAAAACACACACGTTATGACTGGGTTTGGTAAAGTCTCTTGCTTCCTCCCGTGTTCTTAGTCCATTAAAAGCTTGTTCTCCCAGCACTGAGTTCACTTTAATAAAGTGGAGGGGGGGGGAGGAGAGGGAGGAGTAAAAACCTAACACGATTCAAAAGTAATAAAATGGACTATGCAACATCCTCCTCCCCAGAGACGGTTTTGTTCTTTCAAATCTGGTTTCCAGACACTTATGATCCATGAACTTTTCTCAAAATCTCTCTGAATATCTGTAGCTGATCTTTTTTTGTGTGGGCTAATATATTGCCTGATTAGTTCATGATGCCATTTGACATTTTGTGGATAATTCCTTTTTTTGTTCAGTAAAGAGCAAGGTCATTTCTTTGTGGTTCATTAGTTCTTAGCAAATGTTTGTGCAAAAAGGAAAACACTGACGATAATCTGGCTAGCCAAGGTGGGGTCTGTACTGTACTCTGCTCCAAACACTTTGGTGTTCTAGCACATGGTGTAGTTGCCAGCAGGAATCGGACATGATTGTCTAGCGCAGAAGTAACAAAATCTCAGGTAGTAATAAACGTACAACAGGGCTTTATTTTTCTTTTTATGTTCCTGACCGCTGAGGAACATCTGCTATGGAAACTCTGTGTTGTAAATATAGATCAGAATCTTTCAATTTTGGTTTCTCTCGGTTTCTCATTTTTCCAGTCTTAAGCTCAGTTCTCCACATTTGCACATCAGTTTGCAATTTAAACAGTCCTCACGAAAATCCGTAAGCATTTTCGGGTGCACACATTTTCAATTCAGTTTTGCGTAATATACACAGTTTTGCAAAATCATTCTCCCTGATGCAGTAGAATACATTTTTGTATGTTGTTTTCACTAATATATATGCATTTTCTGCACCATTTGTCTCACTAAGTACATTTCTGTACACTGCTTAGCTTGAGAACTGTACTGCAATATTCAGAGACGTGCAGATGCCAAAGGGTGTCTGTGTTTTGGTTTGCGTATTGTTTTGGAAACTGCAAATTTGATAGGGTGACCTTTAAATGCAAACTAGCATGTGTTCATTCTCAACTCCTAGCTGTAGACTCAGTACTGTAGAAGATTCTGAGGAAATGTTTTTGGGCTCACAGTCAGTTCACACAGAGGTCGGGCCTCTTATGATTCCGGGTTGCCTCTGAGAGCTGAGATTGTGCCCTGTGCCTGCACATTTTAGGAGCAACTGGGATGCTTGTTCATCATTACTCATCATCTCATTGAGGAATACCAGCTAAGCTTCTAAAGAGCCCCAGCATTTCTCACAGCACAATTTGAAGGCCAGTGATGTACTGTACAAAGTGGTAGCTTCTAGAGGTAAATTGTGTTAGGACTCAGCTGGACTGGTAAAGGAAAAGCAATTTATATGCGTTGTATGGGCGATATAACATTATGCCACCAGATGGCGATGTTGAGTCCTTTTTTTCTCTACCTGTTTTCCCTGTTTAAATTTACAATGCTTTAAACGGAAACGCTTCTTTGATGTGTCTAGAGCCAGCCTAAGTCTGTTGCAGCCAAAACATTTAAGAGTGTCATGGCTTAAAGACCCTTTTATTTCCTCAGTCCACCTTTGAAATGGAGGAAGTGTGTGTGACAGGGGTGTGGCCCATGCCCCCCCTCCCCCCCTCCAAAAAGGTCTTCTGCAGGGACTGTTTGCCACCAGTGTTGCCCATCTGTGTCCATCTTTTGCCACTGTGGAGATTGTGCGCCAGAATATACCACACAGGAGGCTAGATTTGGCCCAAGGGCAGCAGAATCGTCCTTTTCCTGATTTCCCCTTTTATCCAGAACAAAAGTGCCTCTTTATTTGTGGTAGTAATAATAGACGCAGAAATTGAGGGGTAGATAATGAAGGTTGATTCACCCAGTTTTGCGAGAAGATCCATTCATTTTTATATTGTATCTTGAAAGTCCATTCAAATAATTCCTTCACAACTCAAAGTCTTCTGAATGGTATGTTCCTCTTAATTGCCTCATTTTTGCTGCTTCTTAAAAAAAAAAAATCAAGTGCCCACAGAACTTTAAACCATTTTAATCTCTATCTAGTGACTTTTTCCATATTAGCAGAGGCGTTTAGTGCTTTAAAAGCTTTCTTGAGTCTTTCTAAATAACTTAATTTGAGCTTGACAGGTTTTAATTACAATCTCTTGAGATACTTAGTGCTAGTTCTGAATACAAAGCAAACCTGTGTCAAGTTGCTGAGCATTAGCCATCTTAATTGCTTTTGGGCTGACCTTTGACCTCAGTTCTCTCATCTATATGTCTTGCAAATTTTCTTGCCTCATCTGAAATAATTTGAGTGGGGTTTTTTTTTTTTTTTGTATAATCACATGAATTAGTTTAAGGTTATTCAAGTGCTTTGGGGGAGGGTTGGCTTTGGTTTTGGCTTGTACTACCAACTTCTGTGATTTACTGTGTGCAAAGAAATGTACCTGCCATTTGAGGCTGACTTCATCCAGACTTTGCGTCTTCTAAATGAAGCTTATTTGAGTGGTGCCTACAAAGGGGGTTAGATAACTGCAGGTTTTGCAGTGTGCCTGCATGTTGTCCTGCAAAGACCCGTGGGAACTGAAGGTTGTCTTTAGTTTGTGTCCATGCTGGAAGCACAGCACAATGGTGTCTGTTCTTGCTGGACTCTGTGAATATCAGAAGTACGTAAACACAGTTCCCTTTCTCCGGAAGATGTGATGTTAAGTACAGGGTTGGCCATTGTGTGTTTGGTTTTTGTTTATTAAATAGCAGCTGTGGGGAGGGGGCTGATCTTAATTGGGACCACAGGGACAAAATCACCCCTTCCTGACACACCACATCCCTGTTGGAGATTCCCTAGGGCTGCTGTACTTTGAACAACAACAGCCTTGGCCCAGTATACCTGAAGGAGCGTCTCCACCCTCGTGGTCCAGGCCAGACACTGAGGTCTAGCTCCGAGGGCCTTCTGGCGGTTCCCTCACTGTGAGAAGTGAGGTTGTAGGGAACCAGGCAGAGGGCCTTCTCAGTAGTGGCACCCGCCCTGTGGAACGCCCTCCCATCAGATGTCAAGAGAATAAACAACGCTCTGACTTTTAGAAGACATCTGAAGGCAGCCCTGTTTAGGGAATTTTTTAATGTTTGAGGTTTTATTCTGTTTTTAGTGTTCTGTTGGGAGCCGCCCAGAGTGGCTGGGGAAACCCAGCCAGATGGGTGGAGTGTAAATAATAAAATCATTAAATTATTATTATTATAAGAAGCCAAGTATATGCTTCTCATGGCTCCTAGTTTTTGCTCTTAGTTGCTGCATAGAAGTAGTTGTGCAAGATAGCCTGTTCCATGCCTATATATAGTATAGGGACGTGGGTGGCGCTGTGGTCTAAACCGCTGAGCCTCTTGGGCTTGCCGATCATAAGGTCAGCAGTTTGAATCCGCGCAATGGAGGATTTGCTCCCTTTGCTCTGTCCCAGCTCCTGCCAACCTAGCATCTCAAAAACATACCAGCCTGAGTAGATAAATAGGTACTGCTGTGGTGGGAAAGTAAACAGCATTTCGGTGTGCTCTGGCACTCGTCCCGGTGTCCCATTGCACCAGAAGCAGTATAGTCATGCCAGCCACATGACCTAGAAAGCAGTCTCCAGACAAATGCTGGCTCCCTCGACCTGAAAGTGGAAAAGAGTGCTGCACCCCATAGTCAAATTTGACTGGACTTAACCATCCAGGGGTCCTTTACATTTACCTTTTTAACTATAGTACATGTGGAGACATTGCCTGATCTCAAGAGAGCTCCTGTGCTGAACCTAGAATTCCCATGCAGGCATTTTAAGACGTGGGATTACCTTTCAGGTAGGCTCAGATGCTAGAAGGGTTGTTCTTGTTGTGATCACCCTTGGGGACAAGCGCTGGAAGTGTGTGTGGTTTTTAAACATACTTATAGCCCCCTTTTCAAATCAGATGACTACACAAAGCTTACATGGACCCATAAATTAATACAACAGGAGCTAAAGAAGGTTTAGATGTATTTATAAAATCTATGTAAGTGTCTCTGAACAGTGTGGCTTGAAACATAACACACTTTGCATTGTTGAAATTTAATTTCTTGCACCTATGGGTTTGTTTCATCTCCTGTTTTGCATTTTCTGGGTACGCGCTTCATTATATACAGTACCATTTAAGTTTCTCTAGTCTTCTAGTAGTGAAACTGAGTAAGGTGCTAATCAAAGCGAGAAAAGACATGGTAATATGAACGTTCAAATGGCGCAGGTTTTCCTAGGCTGCCTGAACTACTGTATGAGTCAGCCTGAAGCTTTCTAGAATTGTTGAGATCCAATTCCCCCCTCCCCCCCCCCACACTCCTGATTTAGGTCTGCGAGCACCAAAAGGTTCCAAGTTGCTTCTTTTCTTTAGAAAACTTTTGAGTTGCACTGAAGCCTGTAGCAAATTAGCCTTGAAAATACCCACTTATTGCAAGTTCGTTTTCTGTGTTCTGGAGAGTGAGTGCATTTAAAAGTTTGAATCCAAAATTGATTTTGAAGTACCCTAATCTAAAATAACCCTGATGTTAGCAATGTGTCTCTAACTCCTGCTAGACTCTAGCTTTCTGGTTCAGTGCATTGGCACACAGTTACCTGAGGCAGTGAAATTGAGACTTGCCGAGAGAATCGGACTGTTCTAAAAAGATTGGAAGGTGCTTAGAATGCCTTATTTTATTAGTTTGGTAAGTCCAGTTCCCTTCAGCACTCAAAAATCCAACAAACACTAAAGGAACTTAACAGCCGTGGAATAAAGTGATGGGTCCTCTGAAGGATCTGTAATTGCCTTACTGCACAATTCTACTACAACATGTTGACTCAGAAGTAAGTCCCATTGAATTCACTGGAGCTTACTCCTAGGTAAATGGCTATAGAACTGCATATTTAAAGGCAGTAAGCGAGGCTAGGGATAAATGGACCTAAAAATTGCTTCATTTGGGCAGAGCAAAGGTCTTTCTGGGCTCCAGTTCTGTCTTTGGCCACATATCAGGAGTGTCCATTTCTGTGTCTGGCCTTATATAAGAAGTGAGGAACTGTGAGCCCTCCAGATGTTGCCGAACTACAGCTTCCATCATTCCTGATCATTGGACAAGCTGGCAGGGGCTGATGGCAGTTGAGATCAAAACATCTGGAAGGCCACAAGTTCCTCATCCTTGCCTTATATTATGGAAAACTCTTTAGGAGTTTATGCCATGCTGTTTTGATAGTATGCCGCATTTCCATTGCATGTGAAATCCATTGAGGCCCCATTTGTCTCGTGGCTGATATCCAAATATCCACTGATATTCACTTAATTTATCACCCACCCACCCACCTTTCAATGGCTATCATCACATGTTATGATAATAACTTTTATAAACAAGTTATGTGTTGTATAAAAGGAGTTTGGGGGGAGGGGTGCTGAATCTACACACAATCAGAAATTCCTTTTGCAACAAGAGAAAGTAAACAGTGGCACCCCCCTGACGAAAATATATTTACTTTTGTACGTGTTTGCAGTTGAAACCCAATAGCACAGGATGGTAAAAAATAATAATAATCACATGTGGATCTTAAATAACTGTAAAAGGAGCTGCATTCAAACTGGTCAGATAGAATTGTAAGGTGATGCACAAATAGGACCAAAAAAAAAGCTTTTTATGTATGCTGATTGGGTATGAATTGGTTGAAGCACCCGGGAAAGAGATTTTGGAGTCATAGAGAGCTCACTAAACACACCAGCTCAGCGTAGAGCAGCAGCAAAAAGGGCAATTTAAAACTGGGAATACTTAGGAAAGGAGGTGAAAATAAAACAGCAAGTATCACTGCAGCCTCTGTATTTATTGCAGATTTGCATTTAAGGTCACATCGCATTTGGCCCAAAGTCAGATGATTTCTTCAAACAGGAAGAAAAGAGAATGGCTTGGATCATAAGCCCAATCACTTCTCTTGGTGTGAGGGGGTCCCTAATCCCCCTCCAGCTGAACCACCAAGAATTACTCTGGGAGAGATGCAGGATTGTGCAATGGGAAGGGTGAGTCAGGAAAACTCCATTCAGAAAGCAGAACTCTGCTTGCATTTCACTGAATCCGAGCCTATGCTTTGAGCTTCTCAGAAGACAGTGGTGCTGGGGCTGAAGAAGATGGCTGCAGTTCAGTGGTAGAACACATGTTTCACATGCAAAAGGACCCAGCTTCCATCCATGGTGTCTCCAGGTAGGACTAAGAATATCTCCATGTCTTAAACCCCAGAGAGCAGCTCACAGTCAGTGTTGACAATAGTGAGCTACATGGACCAATGACTTGACTCAGTAGAAGGCCGCTTCCTATACTCCTAAGGTGTTAAGCAGTGGGGAACACTCAGGAACTTTTTCTCCTCCTTTGAATGTTCCCTGCATTTGCAAATAAATTGTTGCATGGATGCCACTTTGCGAAGCCTGGGCAGCCCAGTGGAATATCCAAAGTGCTGGATTCCGTCTTCCCATACTTAAAAATGCTCTTGTAAACACACACCCCTGGTTTGAGGCGCATGTTAAAGTAACTGGAAGTTTGAAAAGCCTCTAAGTTAATGGGATTTCCAGAACCAAATGTGTCAAAATCTGCTCTAGTCATGATCTGTGTTTTAGTCTCTGACTTCAGGGTAGGCTAAATGAGGATGCTGAAAGGATTTTGCCTAAAGACTGTGTTTAAGTAGAAGGTGTCCTCGGGGCCAGCACTTTAGGTATTCACAACCACTTTCAGAACCAATTTTCCTCCTTTCCTTGTAGTGGAGGCTGAAAGGGATATCTGGATAAAATATTCGGGGAGTGGCTAAATTTGGAGCACTCGTTATGGGATTTAGCAGGTCTGGGTGAAACAAGCATGCCTTATGTGGCAGCCTCTTAGAGCAATAGTCCAGTGTAGGGATATTTTTATATTTATGTTCAAGGATTTATGTTTCACCTTTCAAAACACAGTTTTCCTAAGGTGGTCTACTGTTAGTAAAAAATAAAATAAAAATCACACTGAAATGTGAAATATTGGAACTAAAAGAGCGGCGTAAAAGAACAGCACCCCAAAATACAGCCAGCAATACCACCAGATTGTTAGAAAACAATCTAAAGCAAAGGGCAGTAACAATTTAAAGTCTGACGCCCTTTAATCAAAGGCAAATTGAAATAAAAAGGTATTTCTGCCTACATGAAAACAGGAAGGGAGCCAAATGGTACCTCTTGTAGAAAGATGTTCCACAGATATGGACCCACCACCAAAAAGGCCTCGACTCTTGTGACTGCCAATCTGATTGTTGGACCTGCAAGCAGGGGCTGAATTTAAGACCTGGGCAGGTTAACCTGGCACAGGCAGATATTCAGTTAACATTCTCCAGGACCATATAGGGCTTTAAGGATCAATGCCCAGCACTTTAAATTGGACTTGGCAATGAGAGATGGAAAAGGAATGAGAATGGTGAAAAAAGGAGTGGGAAAGGCTACCTGTAGTGGAGGTATTTAGATCCCAGAGTGGTGGTTGTGCATTGAGTCTGATCCTACATCAGAAACAATAGTTGAGGGAGAGGAAATAAGCACTTATTATTTATTTTATTACCTCATATCCCACACCTCTTCCATCATGGAAGATGTGGTTCCAAGGTGGTCACCCATCCAAGCATTGACCAGACACAAACCTCTTTAGCTCTAAAATGGAAGTTGGCCTCATGCGCCTTTAGACCACTCCCTGTGACGTATTGTTTCTATTGTTTCCCCCCTTTGACACACACTGCGTGTTGTAGTCATACAGCAAAACAGAAGCTATGTTTGGAAATATTAACACTTCCTGCATATAAAGTGAAAGAGAATTGATCACTGTTTTTGTTTGCAAAACTTGACTTTAAAACAAAATGGTGACCCCTCTACGTCAAGCTATCTTCATACGGAGCCTTGGAAGCTCTGCCACGACGGCACAATTTTCTTGCATAATGGAGAAATATACCACTTTTGATATTTAGACTGCTGAGTAGAAAATGGCTTTACTCCCATAACCTTTGGGTTGTTCTCCCCTGCTTTCACTCGACAAAATTCTAGCCTGCTTTATTTTTGAGTCTGCAAACTGATTATATATTGTAAAAGATCAGTGTTTTCATGGGTGAATAGTAATTACCAAGTAATGGCTTAAAACATTTCCTGAAGGAACATAAAGCTGTTTTTTAAAAGTCAAGAGTACATTAAAAGGATTACCGTGTAGATTTGATTTTTAGATAACACTAAAATGGATCCCAAATGGACTTATGAAAAAGGATGTTATCTCTTTAATGGAAAGTGCATGGTCTGACAGCTCAGCATGCAAATGGTCTGTAGTTATTCCTGCAAAGAACTGGGTGGGGAGGGAGGCTGTTCGGTCTTTCAGCTGGAGAGGAAAAGTTTTTTAAAAAAAAATCTCTTCCAACTTTTAATAGAAAATGTTTTGGTTCTGCTGTTATTTGTAAAGGTATAAAGAGGCTAAGTGTGGAAGGGAGCAGCATCTTTTTGAATCGTCGGAGGTCTGTATTTCATGACCTACATTTCATGATGCATGAATTGAATAAACTAGGAAGTCCATTAATACAGACTTCAAAGGGGTTGTCATTCACCTTTTCTGATACAGAGGAAGTGTAAATGACTCTACAACCATTAGATATTGTATGGGGCACATCTTGAAAAGCTGAATAATAATAAAAAAGGCAGATCCACATAAGTCTCTAGGCCTTTTCAGAAGTTGCAAGGTTTAAACTGTGTTTACCATGTGTGCTGGACCACGGTGCTTCTATTCAGACACTGTCACCTTGAGTAGCAAAGTCTGGACACACTTGCAAACCTTCCTGTGGTCAAAAACTCTGATTCCAGAACGTCCCCAATTTTGGGGGTGGTGGGGGTGGGCTTGTAAGTTAGTTCATGTGAACCCACGTACAGGTCCCCTTGGTGGAAGGGGCAGGACTGGTGCACACAGGCCCATGCTGCAAATCCAGTTATGATGTTGTAATTTCTGAATAGGATAAGCAGATTTTAGACAAATATATTTCAAGGCTTTCTTTTAGATCCTGAGGCTGTATGTGGAGCAGTTCAGTAATAGTGTGAAATTTCATGCAATGACCAGATTTCTTCCAAACGGATTTGGCTTTTCTCCATTCTTCCGCCTCTTCCCACACCTACATTGTTACCTGCAACAATGAAAGTGTTATACCGTTTTTTCACAAAAGGCACCAAAACCTGTAGGTCTGAGGGCAGTGATGTGCTGATGACCTGAAGATACGGGGGGGGGGGGGGCATCTGTGGGAAGAGACTTCCTCTCATGCCCTCCCATTATTTTGGGCTCCAAAAGTCTTCAGAAATGTCTGTAGTCCTGTAAAAGCTTGAGGCTGGAGAGTTGTCATTTGACTGCATTAGTGCTCCTGTGACAGACTGGTTTAATCTTTGTACACAGAAGAGAACATCAGATGGCCATTTGGCAGTGAATGCTGAAATTCTATTAAGGTTGTGGGGAGGTAGAGCCTGATACACACTGTGTGTGAGTGTGTGCTTTGCAGGAAAGGGGAAAAATGTCTTCCTTGCAATGATAGACCTTTTTAACTTCAGAACAACTTTAAACAACTTTAAGTGTGTTAAAAAATTAAGAAAGACAAGATACCTGGAAAGCATGGGTGGATTTACAAACAATAGCTGAAGAGTCAGCTGAAGAATATCATAAAGGTCTAATCCCAAAAGCTATAACTTCATGGAGATTTGGGGTGGGGGTGGGGATACAGTTTAGCAATATTCTTGTATGTGATACAGTGATTGCAATGGATTCAAATAATCAAAGTTTATAAATTCTTAAACGGTTATACAAAGATGACTGTCATGAAATAACATTTTAAGTTCCAAATCAATGTCAGGCATGATGAACAAAATTTCTTCCTCTTTTGGAAGGATGCAGGCTAAACGGCCCCTGACAGTTAAATCCAGTCGCGAATGACTCTGGGGTTGCGGTGCTCATCTCGCTTTACTGGCCGAGGGAGCTGACGTTTTTCCGCAGACAGTTTTTCCGGGTCATGTGGCCAGCATGACTAAGCCGCTTCCGGCGAAACCAGAGCAGTGCACGGAAACACCGTTTACCTTCCTGCCAGAGCGGTACATATTTATCTACTTGCACTTTGACGCGCTTTCGAACTGCTAGGTTGGCAGGAGCTGGGACCGAGCAATGGGAGCTCACCCCGTCGCGGGGATTCGAACCGCCGACCTTCTGATCGGCAAGTCCTAGGCTCTGTGGTTTAGACCACAGTGCCACCCGCGCCCAATGCCTATTTCAGCAATCACCTTATTCATTCGACTTCATGGGAATGATTGCCTATAATACACTGTCAGCTCTGGTGAAGAGTCCTAACTCTGGAAGCAAGCTTAGTTAAGATTGGACCACAGCTGGCTATCTTTTAATGGACTGGAACCAGACTTAGTCAAGCTTTTAGTAATGAATCTACTTTAATCTCAACAAAGGCCGCCTCTGCACCATGCATTTAAAGCACTGGGCTACCACTTTAACAGTCATGACTTCCCCCAAAGAATCCTGGGAACTGTAGTATCCAAGGATACTGAGAGTTGTTAGGAGGCCTTTGTTCCTGTCACAGAACTACAATTCCCAGAGTTCTTTGGTAAGAAGGATTGGTTGTGAAACCACTCTAGGAATTGTAATTCTGTGACAGGAATAGGGGTCACCTGACAACTCTCAGCTCCCTTAACAAACTACAGTTTCCAGGATTCATTGGAAGAAGCCATAACAGCTAGTGGAATAATAGTGCATTAAATGTGTAGTGCAGCTGTGGGCTAAGTCTGGTTGCAGCCCAGTGTTAGGACTTCAGTGTATTCCATTCTACCCATTGCATTATTTGCAATAACACACACACACACACACCTCTGCATACCAAAGACTGTGTGACCTTAATTTTCTTTACACATGGGAGCTATAATGATAATTTGGTTCTAATTCTGTTTCACCCCGATCCATGAGTGACCAGAGTAATGCCTTCCAGGATCTTCTAATAAGAACACACTCCGTTTTCTTGTTTGGGAAACAGATTCTGTAGGAAGAAGACAGTGCTAATGCCTTACAGTATTGTCACATGAACCTGTCTTTATGTGGAACCAGAGCCCACCCACCTGTGGTCCAGTCTGCCATGGTGGGGGCTGTCCAAGGTATCCAGCAAGGGATTTTTTTTCTAGCACTGCTACCTTGAAATCCTTTTAACTGGCAATGGCAAAGGATTGAGCCTGGATCATTCTGTATGCATAGTATTTGCTGCATTGCTGAGCTATGGCCCATCTCATAAGGAAATGTTCACAAATAATGTTCTTCCATGAGTTTCTTTGAAATTCAGAGTGAATATGGTGCATACTTTTATGGAAATCCTTGCAGGACGCTGGCATTAAAAATTGAATCAGATTGGGATGTTTTGCTCCTTGATGATTTGTATACCAATAAATGTGCTTTTGCAAATATATATATATATTCTGAGAGTCTGTCAACAATAAGACAATTTTGCTTATAGACTGGACTATAGTGTAGCATTATTATAATTATTATAATTATTATTGTTGTTGTTGCCAGAAGATGAGCAGTTGCTTCTGTTTGTGCAGTGTGGCGAGTCTGACATTTTACAACCATTGGAGACAACTTTGAAATGCTGCTTCTTTATTGTGTTGACCAAAGTTAATGAGATTACTTTGCCATTCATTTAATTTTGCCAGACTCCTAGATGCCAGTCTTTTACTGGAATGAGGTGGCTCAGCTATAAATGCTGGAATTAAACCTTTTTAAAGCTTGTGCTCTCAAATGCCATGCTGCGTCTTCCCAGTCTCTGACCTCAAACCATAAATTGCTTTAAAGGTGCAGCCGTTACAGAGCCTGACTCCGTCCTTATACATGTTTCTTTGATTCACCCAGTACTTTTTAATTCACAGGAGCATAACTTGAGAAGAATGGGACTGAAGAGTGCTTCACATTCCAAAATGTCAACAATAATGAATGAGCAGTCAGGTTTTCTCAAGTGAAAGGTAGGGAGATTTCCTGGGAAACTAGGATTTCTCCCTGATAACTCCTCAAGCGTGCCGTAAAAAGATCTAAATTAACTAATAAACATTCACACTTTATAATGTGGGTGCCCTTTGCGGGATCACGCGTGGTGCTACAGTTCCCATGGAACTTTCTAGTAGAGGGGGGCTGGCTTGCCTCTCAGTGTTATTATTTGGAGGTTCACGCCCACCCTCAGTAATCGAGTTTCTTGCTGGGAGGCGGGACCAGCCCCATTTATAAATAGGGGGTGGAGCTGATGATAAGCAGGCAATCGGCTCTGGAGATTCACCCTCCCTACCTGCCCTTTGTTTAATGTTTTCTTGCTTGCAGGTTAACTTTTTCTTCATGTTTCGCGGGCGCTGCTACGGTCTTTGATTGGTTGCTGTTAAAGGATCAGGAAGGAATTTTCCTGCAGTGGCAGGTTTTGTCTTCCCCACAGCAATTCATCAGAACTTTGGCGGTAATGGGTGGAATCCTTTAGTCTTTTCCTCCCTATAATGTGTGTGTGTGTGTGTGTGTGTGAGAGAGAGAGAGAGAGAGAGAGAGAGAAGTGGTGACTCACCCCGCTGTGGTGGCAATTCCAGGGTCCCCTCTTAAAGCGGTTATATAAGGGGTGTCACCGGCCATACACTGAAAGGTTGTCAGTGAACTACCCTGCATGAGGGGATATGGACTGGGCCGCCGGCTATACTTACATCTCGCAGAGTGCCCCCATATCCCATTTACCCTGATGTGCCCCAGTTTCCCCGGCTGTGGGGCTGGGAGGGATACACACCCACGGCCTAAGCCAAGGTCTTCCTACATTTGGAAGTTTAATAAAGTTGTGGCCTAATTTTAATTCCATAACGTCAGAGTCTTTATTCCTTTCTTATGATCCCTGGGGGCTGGGGCTGTTACACCTGGTCACGCAATAAACCACTCACCACAGAAATTTGGGCATAGACCAACTGGATCTGCATAGGGCACTCTGCATGCACAGTTGTATGTCTCCCACTTCTCAGTATGGTGTTACACTTGCTCCTGGTTTGGAAGCTCCAGCTAGTGCCAAATGCTGTGCCCAGGATATCTTAATGACCACCTCATCTCTTGTATCCCTGAGCAGTCGCTGAGATCTTGGGGCAAGTCTCTGTTGGTGCTTTCCCATGTCTCAAGAGGCACGACTTATAACTGTGCGTACCTGTGGAAGTCTCTCCCACCTGATTTGACAGGCACTCCCCTTTGATGAACTTCAGGTTCATGACAAAGTCACTTTCTAGTGGGCATTTTAGGGTAGCGTCCTGGTTACTGTTTCATTTTATGGTGATTTTTTTATCATTTTACTCGCCGTACGGTTTGTTTTTAGACACACCACTTTAAAATGCCAACGATTCAGTGGTATGTAAATGCCTTTAAATAAATAAATACTTCAATAAAGAAACAAAACTCCCTACATATTGCCTAGCAAGCTTTCTCCCCCAAGGGCTGATGAACTTCTGGGAAGCAGTTTCCAATGTGTATATGAACAATTGGAATTGGAGGGGGGGGGTAGGACAGGAGGAGAGCTAAGTACATATTGAAAGCACTTTTGCCACACATTACTAAAAAGTCTTTTTGATTGCCGGCCATAACTTCAGTTCTTAAGAAGTGCGAAGTTATTCTCTCTGAATAAGTAGAATGCCAGTGAGACGGTGGGTGTAATTGTGTTTCAAGACTGTGTTTTTATTTGTTTATTTTTTTAACTCCGGTACTTAGTGCGATCTTGGATGCTTCACAAAGAGTAGAAAACTGTGGTGTCTAAGCTGAGGGAATGCCTATGATATATTAATACTGCAGGGGGAGAGAGAGATGGTTAGCGCTTAGTGGAAGCACTTATTTCTGAGACATGCTCACTCACTGCCACTTCCGGGTCTCTTTGAATGAGTCTTCATAAAAATCTCCTCAGCACATGCCCGGGCCATATCTGTGTGTGAACTGCTTAGGCTGACTAGTGCAGCTGCTACAGAATCAGACAGCAAACCAGGGGGAGCGCTCCAGAAGAGCAGAGAAGCATACCCAGAAAACCAGGGGGGGCAGGGACTCCCGAGACCCTTGCTTTGAAGACCAGAGCAACATGCCCGCAAGGCATTTTGGGCTCCCAATGAGAAGCTAAAATCTGAAAGCCATATTCACACATGGCCTTGGGTGGGGATCGTGGTTGCATTCCTCACATTGCACGTTGACATCTGCACATTGAAAGCCATGCTGTTTTGATTATGTAGCAATTAAGTTAAACCTTTAGTTTCCCAGTGATTAGCAATTAAAGGAGCAGGGAAGAA
This sequence comes from Podarcis liolepis, assembly GCF_965112155.1. Taxonomy (NCBI): domain Eukaryota; kingdom Metazoa; phylum Chordata; class Lepidosauria; order Squamata; family Lacertidae; genus Podarcis; species Podarcis liolepis. The sequence goes on from NC_139554.1 coordinate 70,112,742, forward strand.
TGTTTTCCCTGATATAAGGAAGGAAATGTTCGAGTGCGTCTCTGTACCTCAGTGCTAGAATTGCTGCACAGCTGTAAGGTTTGGTAGCAAAGCTTGACAGTGCATGGTTTTGTTCCATTCCAGCCTATTTGCCGTTTCAGAAATATTTCCTCCCCACAAAGCCCAAATTTCATTCCAAAGCATGAATTCCAAAGCTTAGCATGGATTTTCTTTTCCTTTGCTAAATACAGCTTGCTCTTCAACGTTTCCACTTGCAACCTACAAAGCTCCACAGTGGAAATCCAGACTTGACACTTGAACCCTGGCCTGTGGTTAATCAAGGGAGTTTGTTTATAATGGGATTCAACCATTTCAAATGGGTAATAGTTGGGGGGAAATTGAAGTTATGTAACTCCCCTTTCCTCCCATTTCAGTGCTGTTGCTTATTGTCTACTATGCAATCATTTAAGTACCAGGAGTCTGTTTTTTTAGTCTTCGTTTTCTTCACAAGATCTTCTAAAGAATTACCTCGCAAACCCACGCTTTTGTGCAATGAACTGTGTGATGAGATATGGGTGGTAAAGCACGCGAAAAGTGCTCTAGAAACGACAAGCAATAATTATTGTCTCTATCTTTGAAGCAACAATGAATGAAGTATTTGCTCCCTGATTTTAGGTGCGGGTGTAGTAGGGAGGGAATCTTGAGATACATTTGAGTAAAAAAAGAGAGAGAGTGGCTATTAGGATTCACATACAAGTCTGGGGGGTGGAAACTGCTCCAACTTGAGTTGCAGCCGGAAAGAGTTAAAGCCATCTGCCCGAAAGCATTGTGTAAAACACACACAATGTTGGGGAAATAAGCCAATTATGTGTGCTTCACAGGAGGTGGGGGACTGACCTTTGTGTATAATTAGTTCTTTTATTTAAAGCAAAGATTTTGAATAGAATAACTAATTAGCTGTCATAACTGGCAAATTGAAGATTTTGGCCGGATCCCCTTATGGGATGTGGGAGGCCGTCTTTTCCCACACAGAATATTCGCACGCTTCTTTAATTAGGCCTGCTTTTAGTTCTGTGCGGTGGTAATGAGGAAGCCAGTTTGCCGCACTCGACGGAGCCCCTTCTAACAAGGCATAAAATACAGGTGGAACTAAACTGCCTTCAGCTACTGTTGCTTTAATGTGAAGCATTTCCCTTCCCCAACCCCCCCTTTTTATTAAAAAAAAAATCCACGTTGATTGTGAGGTGATTGAGAGCGACTGAGATTGTGGCGATCTCGACAGCGGGCTCAACTCTGGACTCGTTCCTATAAAACACAAGAAGGCAGGGAAGCCTCGAGGCGTCTTTCATTAGCCAGCAGTCCCACATTACTCTTTCACAGACCAATTAACCTTTAGAGTTGCATTAAAGAAATGAGATGGTGAATTTCCATGCTTTTCAGATAGCAGCAGCAAACCTCTTCCAGAGCAGACGACACTGGGGTGTTTGCGCTTGACGTCTAGGGAATCTGTGTGGCTGTGCCGTTCAGGCAAGCAACCCTTCCTGCGTCTGCTCTAAGTCTCAGGCATGTTTTTGGCCTCGTGTGATGGAAGGGACATGCAAATGGTTTTACCTTTTCAAGGCCACCTCCAAAAGCCAATTTAAAACAAAGTTGGGTGCTAGTGGCGTGACTCAAAACAGAACGCTCTTGCCATGGAAGGCCTAGGCTGATTAAAGCCAGTTTGTCATTCTTTGAACGGCGGTAAAGTCTAGCTTACCCAGTACAATAACAGCCTGTTTAGACACCCTCGTAAATTTCAGTATGACCAGAGGTGGTGTCCATAATTTTTTTAATGTACGCTGAAGCCGTGAGCGCTCCAAACAGGTTTTGTTTTTTGTTTTTACCAGCAGCGAGTCTATTAAATTGAAAGGACTGGGGGGGGGGGGGGAGGAGAGGGGACTGGTCACCAAAAATAGAAAAAGTTCATCCACTGATCTTAAGAAAAAGGTGCCCCAGCCTGTTGGCATTTGTGTTTGTGTGTGTATGAAACGGGAACCTGGAAACCAGCCTTCTTCCTCAATCAACATTTTCTGTGTAATATGTCTTGATCACATATTTAAACAAGCAAGTATCAGTTTGTTACTGCAAATACGTAGTTTCATTTCTAGTATTACCTTATTCTCTCCTTGTGGAATTGTACCTCTGGCAGGCTGTTTATTTCTTTTTGATAAAACACCACATAACACATAACAGCATGCAATAAACTTTTCCCTCACCTTCCTTTCCGGGCTTATGGCTTTGGATGACTGCTGAAGGTGGAAGGAATCGAAATCTTCCGATTCCAACCAAAGACGAGGCTTTTGAATGCGTATGTTATGGAGGACAATTATGTGCAGGGCAGATCTCAAGCTGGTTACGCAGTGTTCCCTTGCCCTGGGGAATCTTGTCAGTGCAGTTCTTTCATTCCTAAAGGAAAGGGTGCGGGGAGACCACGTCTATGCCAAAATGCCATCTTCTGATCTGAAAACCCTTCACTCCTGAAGACTGGGGATTCTTTACCATTACCCACTGGTCAATGACATGCAGCCTACGTTTTATTCATTTATTTTTGAATCACTTCCTATGATGCATCTTGAAGTGATGTACAATGTAACACAAAACACTGAATATATTAAAAAATTACATATATAAAAGCATGACTGGAGGTCAAAAAGTATTTTCCCTAGCTGCCTGAGATCAAATAGTAGGCTTCTGCTGTTTTATGTTTGTGACATTAAAGTCAGAAAGGAGTTGCTTTCAGGTGCTTTCCAGAAGAGTAGTTTTATTTACCCTTTGTACAGAAACAGAACAACAACAACAAACAATCAGCAATAGCCCATTCAAACCCTGCAGGACTCACTTCTGAGAAGGCCAGTGTGGAACTTGAAGTTCCAGTCTTGGGTAGCCATGATGCAAATTGAAACCAGTTGCTTTTCTTTCTGGATTAGTTAATCCAGATCAGTATCCCTCTGGAGCTGTCCAGTGCCAAGAGCTGGCCCCTAACAGATTACGGTAAGGAAATGTGTCTCTTCCAGTGGCGTAGCGTGGGGGGTGCAGGGGGGGGGGCCGGCCGCAGTGGGTGCAACATCTGGGGATTAGGGTTAGGGGGCGCAAATCCACAGGTTAGGGGGCGCAAATCCATGGGTTAGGGGGCGCAAATTACTTGCCTTGCCCCGGGTGCTGACAACCCACGCTACACCACTGGTCTCTTCACAGAAAAAAGGTTGCCCAACCCTATTCAACCATGGCACAAATTAATTCCTGAGCACTCTATTTGCATATGGGTAGGGGTCTCTTACAGAATTGTCTGTACAAGTCTCAGAATAATAATTATCAGAATGATAATTAAATTGCTCTAAAATAAATACGATATAGGTGGGCCCTCACTGTATCTAACTTGCAAGGACTGTGGTGATCACCAAGTTGCTGGAAATGGAGAGATGACTGCAACCTTTATATTTCCATGCTGAATATTTCTGTTTCTTGCCTGGGGCTGCTTTAACTGCTAACAACATTCTGAACTTGAAAGCACTTCCATGTTGGAATGAGCATCCACCTTATTTCTATTGATACACCGCCCACGCATAAGGCAGTGCAAAACAGTATATACAAATAAAACATAAGATACCATAAAACAATATAAAATAATCATAAGGATGATTAGCTCACCCTGAATTTTTTTTAACAACCGAATAGGCCTATAGCATTTCTTTTAAGTATTCAGGAGATAGAACCATAGAATTGTAGTTGGAATAGCTCCAAAAGATCATTCTAGTCCAGTCCTCTACAGTGTAGGAATCACAGCGAAATAATCCATGACAGATGACCACCCAACCTCTGTTTAAAAACCTCCAATGAAGGAAACGCTACCTTCTGAGTCAGTCTGTTCTACTGTCAAACAGTTGTTGCCATCAGAAAGTTAGAACCTTACACTTGTCCCTATTGAATTTCATTTTGTCAGCTTGGGCCCAGTTCTCCAATCTGCTAAGAACAACTTGAATTCTTCTGAGATATTAGCTTCCCCTCCCAGTTTGGTGTTATTTGCAAATTTGATGAGCATCCCCTCTGCTCCTTCATTCAAGTCATTAATAAATACGTTGAACCGCAGGCCCATCACAGGACCCTGCAGCACTCCACTTGTCACTTTTTCCAGGACAATGGGTGAGCACTCACTGGGTTCAGTCAGTCAACCAGCAACAAATCTACCCAGCAGTAACATTGTCTAGCCCACATTTTACCAGATTTGTTCCACAAGAATATCATGGGGGACTTTGTCAAAATCCTTACTGAAATCAAGATACGTTGCATCCCACAGCATTCCCCTGATCCACCAGACTTGTAACTCTATCAAAAAACAAGAAATAAGATGAGTCTGGCATCATTTGTTTTTGAAAAACCAATCCTGGCTTTTAATAATCATAGCATCCTTTTCTAAGTACTCACAGACTGTTTAATTATCTGTCTAGGATCTTTCCTGGTATAGATGTCAAACAGACTGGCCCATAGTTGTGTGGTCCTCATTCCCTACCTTTTCGAAGATTCCCTCTGTCTGAGCATTAGTGAGGATGACTGCTAAATCTCTGCTAGAAGAGTATGGGAACAGTGACACTGAGTGTCTAACTTCTAGTGGAAGCAGGACAATTTTTTGAGCCATGTGTAGTGACAGATGCATTTTGCTATGTACAACATACATGGCGAGAAGCTCCCATTAGCTGCAGCTTCTCACCTGTGGATACACAGCAACATGCACACGTGACTCATTATTGCACATGTGATGGCGCATATGCAGATTGCGGACAGACTCCTACGGAGAAGTCGTTTCCCTGTGGAAATTTTGTGGCGTTGGAGCAGCCCTCAAAAAGAATAAGCACAGTGGTTTTACCTGCTCTGAGCCATGTCTCCAGAGGCCTAGGACTGGAAAGTTACAATGCCACAGAGACAATGTTCTCTTGTTATTTGCCACAGAAATCCGCAGTTTTGAAATTTGTTTCTCAGTGCCCTTCCCACATCAACCAGTTGCCAGCTAATTACAGCCCCAACTTTTCTACATCTCTATTTGTTCCATCTCCAGGTTGGTTCGGGTGTCGGGGAGAAAAGCATTCCAGACCAAAATGTAATTTCAAAAAACTGAACCCGACTGGCACGGGTTGACCTTGCTCGTTATTATCTGAGTGGGAATAGCGGCTTTGAACATCATATGATCTCTGAAACGGTTGCTTTTTTTCATTAGAAAACCCCCTGCTGAAAACTGACCAAATGTGTCTGTGTGTGTGTTTTATCTTGCAAAGATAACTGCAAAAAAAGAGAGAGAGAGATCTTTTTCACGAATAACTAGAAGGGAGAAGAAGAAAAATCAGAAAGTGTCCCTCTTTCTCATAAGCCTTTCTGAAGACCATTGTGTCTCTAAAATGGATAGTAAAGAATCCGAATTGTTTTTGTCTGCTAGGTATGTTGGAGGCAAGAAACCTGCCTATGACCAATTTCCACATTCTTAAAAGTATTTCCTCCTCTTGTTCCAATTCAGCTTTTTATCATTTGTTCTAAAAGGAGACTTATGGATTGGAGGGGGGGAGAAAGTGAAGGTACATGCCAGTCACAATTTTATAGAAAAAGTCATGGTTAAGGTGTGACATCTCCCAAGGGTAAAACTACGGCTATTTTATGTCCACTCACATTTACGCATGTTGGAAATTCTCCGCTGTCTGACGTTAAGGCACTTGTGTGTGTAGGAAGGGAAACTAAACAACTGTAGTCACAGCCTTAACCTAGTTTAATGCCATCCATAACTTGTGTTTCTGGACTCACAGGGCCATGGGCTGAAAGCAGCCTTCTAACTTTCTCTAGCTGATCTCCTCCGCAGCCCCTCCACACCCTCCTTGAGGTTTTTTACCTGGCTTGAATTTGTCCATGAATTCTGTTCATGCCATTTGCTTCTCTGGATAGAGAAGAGAGAGAGAGAGAGAGTGTAGTGATGGTGCTTTGCTTCTCCCAGACCTTTATTTAATTAGCCAATTAATGGTCTTTTAAACTGGGGGGGGGGGTATTGTTTTTGTTTGTTACTATATTGTGCATTTCTGTGTTTTTATATTGTACACCACCCTGTGATCCTCGGATGAAGAGCAATATATTATTATTATTATTTCTCAAGAAGTTACAGGCTATGAAAGGATTGTGGCTAACATTATCTGGTGGCACCATACTGAAGGTGGAGGGAATGGTGATGCATTCACAGCCTAACTGCCACCCACCTGCCCCCATCGAAAAATGAAAGGCTACTATGGATTCTTCCATTTTTATTTTTAAAGAGAGGAATGAAGTTCGATGAGACTTTTCTTATGCCTGAGTGCTGGTGAAGTCGTGCTGATGCCTTCTCTGTCAAATGCCTGCACCATTAATATATATTTATTTGTACTCCACATTTTTCCCTGACAGGACTCAAGGCAGCTTACAGATAAAAACAAGAATTGCTAAAAACACACAGTTAAAACACAATTAAACATTAATAAAATGAAAACTATATACATATTTTAAAAAAATTACAATAAAAACAGTATGGCACCAGCCCTTTCATTAAAAGCAGTCAATTTCCAAAAGTGTGTCGGAACAAGAGGTTCTTCACTTGCTGGTGAAGAACAAGAAGGAGGGAGCAAGTCTAGCTTCTCCAGGGAGGGAGTTCCAGAGTCTAGTAACAGGCCCTCAATAATACTATACCCAGACTAGGAAAGATCCCCTCATGCCCTTTGACATAACATTTCAGCCTATATGAACTTCCGTAGCAGCTCAACACAACACTGGTGGCCACTTGTATTGGGTGTGTGACTGTCATCCCGGCAACTATTTTCTCCTAGCTAATGAAACCGAATATTTCCACTAAAGTTTCTGTTTTGAAAATGGATCTCGCTCCCTTGCATGCAATTTGTTGACATTTTGAAATGAGATTTTATTCCAGATTTGGAAGAAATTGCCAAAATGCTGATTCACTTGACAGGAGTCGAGAAGCCCTCCCAAAACGTGTCTCAAACTGGATGAGGAGGGGGGTGGGATGATTTGTATAATGAAGCATTTCAGGATGTTGAAATTAGACAGCCTGTTATCGCTCAAAGACTTGGCTCAAGCGCTTACTGCATTTCCCCCACCCCAAACGGAAAAGGTGTCAAAAATTTAGATTCGGTGGGCGGGGGGGACAAATCTATTTTGGCAAAAGTAACAAAAGGTGAACAAAATTTGGAAGTGAAACCCAAGATCTTCTGTAGGTGAGCCACTTCTCTGGTAACAGAAAAGAGTTTTAATACCTTTGAGTAGGGTGCCCAGTACAAAAGGGGACCTTTAAAAAGTTGTGTTTGTTTGAAGAGAGATTTTCAGTAGGTATATCTTGCATTACAAAGCTGCGGCTGTTGAAATCCTCTCTTCCAAACAACTGCCCTGCCGCAGGTGGGCTCCCAAGGAAGTGGGCTGTGGTTGTGGTACCTCTTCGCATGGTAGCAGATATAGGTGCTGTAGTTGTGTTCAGGTGAGGCAGAGGTCAAGGCAAAAACCTGGACACTGGCTGGAGGGAAGACATGGCTTCAAAAGTACTTTCTGCTGCCTTCTGAAGGCTGGTGGATCAGTACTGTTGGGGACCCTCTGCCCTTGAAATGTTGCTACCTTGCTCTGCAGCCATGCGAATGGCAGGGGCTGCCCCAGAAATCTTTGGAAGCATCCAACAAAGCCATGTCTTCTGTTCAGGGAGAGGGAGGCATCATCAAGATCAGTGTGTGTGTTTGAGAAATGTAACAGTTGTGACCTTTCAAAACAGGTGGGATAAAAATCTAGCCCATAAATAAAAGTCACCACATGCTCCGGAGTCGTCATACTGAGTGCTTTCATACTCTTACCTCACAGATTTTGGTGCCACTGGGAGGCAATTGATCACTGCAAGATGCTGCCAAGACAAAATATGAACTGAATTACACCTCCCATTTGGGGTGTACAGCAACCCTGTTTTTGTTTGTTTCATTTTGTAATGGATGGCTGCACTCTTAGCTTTGGAGAAATGCTAAGTATCTCACTCCACTCCGAACAAAAATCCCAATTCCTATATGGGTCTGTGCTTACTGGGTTTTATTTATTGAACTGGATTTCAATGTCATAAAGTCTGATACAAAGTGGCCCGTGTTAGACATACCTTGGGTTCAACTGTGAGAAGTAAGAAAGCATTTGTTCCTTTACATGGACACTTCGTGGGTCAATAGTTTTGGAGGGTCTTGTGCCAGCCTCAGCATCCCTCACCTGTCCATGTAGCGGTTCTGGTGGTAACTGATGCAACCAATAAGAGGCAGACAATTTTCTTTGTCCAGTCTCAAGTCCTGTCTCAGCATTTTCCACTTCACTATTGGTCTCATATGGAGGGAGTCTTAGAATTGGAAGACACCCAGTAGGCCGTCTAATTGAAGACCATACTCTGTGGGAAATGGGCTGTTGGTTTTATTAGCCAAACTAAAATTATTGAATATCACGGTAAATGCAGCAATGCAGCTGCAAATGGACTCCTGAGTCCTTTCCAAAGCAGATTTAATTGAAAATAACTCCTATTGATTTCAGTGGAACTTTTAAGCTAATTTACTTGGGATCATGCCTAAATATACATGGACAAAGTCATCCATAAGCAGACAATGGCTGTACAGTTAGAGGGTAGACTGATGAACTCAGTAAAGGGAAAGTTGGATTCAGCTCCCCATACAGCCTTGGAGTTGACCGGGTGGTCATTAGGCCATATGTTTCAGTCCAACCTGTACATTCATTCCTAAGTCTGTTCTGTCCCATTTGCACATTAATACGTACACGTGTAAGCTTTTAAAAAAGAACAGTCTGCATCAAAGTATGTATTTGTGAAGTATTGCCACAAAAGACACATTTCTAAACTTATTATTTACTCAAAACTATGTGTATTCAAACATATTTTATCTGAAAATACGGACTTCTTATAATAATTATTATTATAAAAGCTTTTCATTTACAAAAGAGAAATACCATTGATAAAACACAACAGCACTCAGTAAAAATAAATAATTGTCAGTATTGATCAAGCAAGTCAGGTAATGGCTGGGTAAATGCATTTTTTTTAGCACAAGAGCTACATCCAGGGGAGAGTGAAATCTGAAGGATAGCTACACTCTGACCCACACCTTACTTTGGAAGCTGTGGATCAGGTCAGTTCATCGGAAGAATTTGCAAAGGACAAATTCTCCAAACCTCTCTAGATCCTGTGTGCAACTCTGACCTCCTTAGCGGAAGAGTAGGATACACACAGTTGACAAATAAATAACAACAGGGAGCTACCCAGGGGAGATCTTGTGTAATGCCTATGCATGCATCCATATATTTCGAGTCACAGACATATTTTGAGTGGCACTATTGATTGTGTGCCGTCTTTTGAGAACATGGTTGTATTTTTCCTTAGTAATATGAGTTTGGTAGGCTTTTTTTTTTAAAAAAAAAAGTCAAAAGTTGCTGGCATTAACACTGAAAGTGGATTTTTGTGACTCCAGCAGGCTCAGTGAAGAGGGCTCTTTTTAAGTCTCAAGGGTTTTTGAACATTACTTGACCTGTCTCCATAGTACTGAGGCCATTTTTGATAACGAATGGATCAATACCTCCCTGTTTGTCTTGAAGTGTCTTAAGTGCTGTTGTTGTCCGCTTGCAGTTCTGACAAAGCAATTATTACTGTAAGAGTGGCGGTTTTTATGTGTTGAGCATTTGCTACCCTCAGGTCACCCTTGCTTTTAAGGAAAGCATAAAATGTCACTTGCCATAGCGGGATTAACTAGAACCACTATGGTTAAGGGTCTGTTAATAATTCCATAATATATCCTGCTTTGGTCTGAATACTACTTCAACTTGGCAAGAGAGTTTTTCCTTTGACTATCCTACTTGCAACCATTTCCTTCTCTCCTCATCTCAGGCCAAATAAGTGCATTGGGGTTGAGTTTGTTTTTAGTGCAAGGAAACAAGCATTTTTAACAGGGATATTGATGGTTCCTAAATATTCAGGAGTAGGAGCAAAGACATTTGCTACCGGGGGCAAGAGAAGAAATTATTATTTTCTAAGAAACAAAACACAAACCCTGGAAATCCTCACACACAGTTGGCTAACTTATTAACTCTGCTATAATTGGGGTATAGTTATATATGGATCCACTGCAACCAGAATTTGCCAGTGCTCTTTGCTTTCTTCTTTGTACCTCGTGTGTATGTAATGGCACCTTTAGGGATCACCCCAAGAATAAAAGAATAGTATTCAGAATGGGTATCATTATTATTATTATTATTACTATTATTTATTAAATTTGTATACAGTGGTACCTCGGGTTACATGCACTTCAGGTTACAGACGCTTCAGCTTACAGACTCCGCTAACCCAGAAATAGTACCTCGGGTTAAGAACTTTGCTTCAGGATGAGAACAGAAATCGTGCTCTGGCGGCGCAGCAGCAGCAGGAGGCCCCATTAGCTAAAGTGGTGCTTCAGGTTAAGAACAGTTTCAGGTTAAGAACGGACCTCTGGAACGAATTAAGTACTTAACCCGAGGTACCACTGTACTGCCTTTAGTCTGAAGATCACCGGGTGGTTCACAGCATAAAAATACAAAATGCATAAAACAATCAGACAAACCAAAGAGAAACACATTTAAAATGCCAAAGAATATTTAATTAGCCAAAGGCTTGGTTATAGAGAAACGATTTTGCCTGACACCTAAAGATGCATAATGAAGACACCAGGCAGGCCTCCCTGGGGGGAGCATTCCACAGACGGGGAGCCACTGCAGAAAAGGCCCGTTCTTGTAGAAAGCCCATGTGATACCTTTTCTCGTGACATGCTGAGAGGCATACTACTTTATCACTACACTCGGAAGCAGCTTCAGGTATTGACCAAGGTCCAGCAATTGACCTTGATGGTTGAAGCTCCAGGGAAGCATCTAGGATTAGCATGCCTTTCAATTGACCAAATACTGTCAGCTGGCCAACTGTTACTTGACTGTGGCCAAACATCGTCAGATGCTTGAAGAATTCGCCTCCAGCCTCCTTAGCATAACTCCTTTCAGTAGCAGCCCTGGGTGAAGCTGCCCAGCTGCCCATTCCCCAATACTTGTGTTGACTCCAGCTACCTGGACAGGCTGTGCAACCCCAGCCTCGTCCAGGTAAGGTACAACAACACTGACATCATCCAGAAAGTGGCTCAGTGGCCCTGCCTCATCTCATAGGCCACTGTTGCTGCCTTTCAGCTTCTCACTGCAGCTTTTCCTTCTCTGGCCAACGAAGGGGGCCAGGCTGGTGTTCTCCTCACAATGATGTTTATCTTGAGAGGCAAAAGGTGCAACATCCCAGCAGCTCTTGGTTCCCTGATCAGTGGGAGAGGCTCCTTACCTCTTTTTCCTTGTTCTATTTTATTTTGCCGGTTTTTCAAAAAGTTGCAACAGGTTGATCATGCCAATCAACAAAAATTAAAGTCTGTCGTGTCTGAAATGTATATTTTTTCCTTAATGAAGCTTTTTGATCATACTCACTGGAGTAGTTCTGGAAGTCAGGCAGAAGAATCAGTAGAGGTAGCAGAGAGGTTAACCTCAACTAGGTGGGCAACCTGTGGACATCTGGATGTCCTTGGACTCCAGGTCCCATCATCCATGCCTGTTGGACGTACTGGCTGAGACTGATGGGAGTTGGAGCTCAACAACATTTGGAAAGCCGCAAGTTGCCCACCCTTGACTTAAGCAAAATCCATGGTGTCAAGCTAGTTTGATTATGGGGGCAAATTATGGCCATATCCCTGCAACTAATCGTGCTGCCCAGAGCAAAAAAAAAATGGGACTCAGATTGTCTGTTCACTTAGTGGACAACCGGCTAGAAAACACCAAGAACCTGCCAGCATTCTGTACTGGGGATTTCCGCAGAGAGCTAGCAGGAACCTGCTCAGTAACGTTACCTGTAACGTCCTCATGGGTGTGCTTTGTTGTTCATAGGTGTGCCAATGTTATCCGTCCAGCCGAAAGGGAAGCAAAAGGGCTGCGCTGGCTGCAACCGGAAGATTAAGGACCGATACCTTTTGAAGGCCTTGGATAAGTACTGGCATGAAGATTGTCTAAAGTGCGCCTGCTGCGACTGTCGCCTGGGAGAGGTTGGATCAACACTTTACACAAAGGCAAATCTCATTCTCTGCCGCAGAGATTACCTGAGGTAAGTTAGGTTTTACGCCACACCTGCTTATAAGCATCTCACTCAATAAACTGCTTTCTTTTTCTTCCTGCCATTGGCGTTTAAGACGTAACTCTATTGTTTGTTTACTTTATTTCCTTTTGGAAAATCTGTGGCGTACCTGTACAAAGAAGACCAACCCCCATAAAACAAACCTATGTCAACTTTTCAGGAAGAATAACCTTGGTGGGGTGCTTTTTGTTGGAACCATAGTACAGGAGGAAAGGGTTATACTCCCCCCCCCAAAGCCACAAACTGCTATTTAAATAACAAAAGACACATGAAATGCATTCACACCCTAAGTTTCTTAGTTAATTTTCTATTCTGATGCACCTTCAAAGGAAATTATGCTTAGATTTTTAGCAGTAAATAAAATAGAAAGCCTGTTGGACCTTATTTGTCTCTCATTTCTTTTGGCCAAAGTTGCCAAAAGTTGGGGAAATGAATTGGGATTGCAAACGTTCCCTCCTTTGCCCTTCTTTTGCCCCAAATTGCATAAGTACTGAGCAACCAAAGGGGAATCCCTCAGTTATTTGAATGCAGAATCTCCCATGATCCTGAGAAACCTTCAAAAGATGGTTTTTCTCGCCCGGGGTAAGGAGGAGAATTCCCACACTCAAAAAACAATATGATCTCCCCCTTCACTGCTTACTTTTTCCTGCAGTGAGGGGAGTAAAAGTAAAAGAAGTGCATAAGTTTGACTCATAATTTAGTAACAATTGAGATACAATCAGTTTCCTGTGAAATTCAGCAACAAAAATACTATGGGGTTGATACTCAGATAATACAAATAGATATATATATATATATGCAGGTTTTGGTGTCTTCGGGTGTCTTCCCGTGTAAGAGTTGGGGTGTCTAGGCGACGTTTCGACGAGGTCTCACTCGTCATCTTCAGGCTGGTGCTTTCGGCTTCTTGTTACTGGAACAGAGCAGGATCTCAGTGTTACTGAGTGTACTGCTCTGTTCCAGTAACAAGAAGCCGAAAGCACCAGCCTGAAGATGACGAGTGAGACCTCGTCGAAACGTCGCCTAGACACCCCAACTCTTACACGGGAAGACACCCGAAGACACCAAAACCTGCATTCCTGTACCCGTGAAAATCTACGAAAGCAAATATATATATATATATATATATGCAGGTTTTGGTGTCTTCGGGTGTCTTCCCGTGTAAGAGTTGGGGTGTCTAGGCGACGTTTCGACGAGGTCTCACTTCAGAGGAAGTTCCCAGTTCTGCCCAGAACGTTGGAGGCTATACACCACACCCCCTCAACAGTATTTATAGGAACTCAAACACTGAGATCCTGCTCTGTTCCAGTAACAAGAAGCCGAAAGCACCAGCCTGAAGATGACGAGTGAGACCTCGTCGAAACGTCGCCTAGACACCCCAACTCTTACACGGGAAGACACCCGAAGACACCAAAACCTGCATTCCTGTACCCGTGAAAATCTACGAAAGCATATATATATATATATATATATTTGTTTTCGTAGATTTTCACGGGTACAGGAATGCAGGTTTTGGTGTCCTCGGGTGTCTTCTATCTACCGGAAAAAAACACACACCAACCGCTACTTACATGCTCAATCACACCACCACCCTGCACAAATAAACTCCGTAGCCAAGACCCTCATCTCCAGAACCAAACGCCTGGCTGACAAAGACCACTTGACAACTGAGTTACAGAATCTCTCAAATGTGTTAATCGCCAATGGATACCAGCAAAACAGGGTTAAGAAGCTAATCCAAAAAGAAACACCCCCCAAAAACCAAGACACGGAAGAAAACAATGGCATGGCCCTCCTTCCTTATATCAAGGGCACTACAGATAAAATTAGCAAAATCCTCCATAAACACAATATCAAAACAGCCTTTTGCACCAACCAAAAAATAGCCAATATCCTCAGAAACCCCAAAGATAAAATCCAGTTGGAAAACCAAGGGGTCTATGAAATACCCTGCAAAGTCTGCCCAGCCACGTACATTGGACAAACAAACAGACGAATAAATGCACGTATCGCAGAACACAAGAATGCCGTCAAAAAAGAAGAAAAATCTTCCTCTCTTTTCCAACACATGAAAGAAACAGGACACGAAATTAATTTTGCAGATTCCAAATTGCTCTTTAACATGGAACATCACCACAAGAGAATAATCATGGAAGCCATCGAGATAGAGAAACACCCTCACAACATGAACAAGCGTGACGACACGTCCCGCCTGCCAGACATCTGGAAATTAGCCCTCCCCACAAAAACCGACACCAGATCCAGAGGCACACAGAACGCCACCACCAATCAACCACACCAGACCCAAACCCAGACCCTCTCCACAGATAAATTACAGACACCATCCAGTAACCAAACCATAGTGGCACCTCCGGATGCTGCACCCCCCTGCAATCCCTACACAGATCTGGCTGGCACAGGGCACAAAACCACAGCTCGCCCCTATACACGAAGCCAAGCCAAAGCACAACTAAGTACAGTACAGCCATCTTCCCAGAAAAACTCTTCACAAATTCAAGAGGTCAAGACACGAAGGCTTTAGCAACTAATCCACACCTAATGACCCACCTAAGTGGTACTCAGAATATCACTCAAGAAATCACTCAAGATATCCCTCAAGTAATTAAGGAACAAAAGAAGAAAAGAACACTAGCCTGGGAACTTCCCCTCTGCCCAGAACTTTTGAGGCAATACACCACACCCCTCTACAGTATTTATAGGAACTCAAACACTGAGATCCCGCTCTGTTCCAGTAACAAGAAGCCGAAAGCACCAGCCTGAAGATGACGAGTGAGACCTCGTCGAAACGTCGCCTAGACACCCCAACTTTTACACGGGAAGACACCCGAGGACACCAAAACCTGCATATATATATATATATATATATATATATATACACACACACACACACACACACACACACACACACACACACACTCAAATGGGTATGGGGTGCCTGTGGTCCTTCAGATGTTGGATTTTGTGCACCAGGAACTTCAAACTTCATGGCCTGTGTTCTGAAATAAAGGGAGCTGTGGTCCAACAATATATGGGGGATCATGTCTTCCCAATCCCTGTGCTATAGGCAGGGCTTTTTTTCAGCCAGAACTTGTCATAACTCAACTCCAGCACCTCTCAGGTGAGCACCATTGCCATTCTAAGAGAATGAGGGAGATGTTCATGGTGAGTTCCAGCTCCTCTTTTTCTAGAAAAATAGCACAGGCTGTACAAAACATCCATAGTATCATGAAATAAAGGAAAGGTATGCAGGCCTTACAATGGCTGAATAATAACGTAGCTCTTGTAAACGGTCCTACCTGACACCGCTTTCCAAATTCCAAAACTGCCACTTTCCACCTCAGCAGCGATCATGTGAATCAAGCCTATACAAAGTGTGGGGGTAAACTTTTGCTGAAGATGTTTTATATGCATTGAATCATTCTTAGCCCCGTTGTATGGATTAGGTGGGCTTGAATGGCTCCTTCAGCTTTCTTGCGGGGCTCAATAAATTTGTTAAAATGATGCTGTATCCGTGTAAAGAAGCATATGGCAGAAGCGCTTTCAAATACCATTTGAAAAGTATCCCTGGCGCTCCTAGTGCACTGCAACAGGGCATTGGTCCCTGGCACAGAGGCCTGTGTAGCTGAAGAGGCATCATCCTGTGTAGGGCAAGTGGAACGGGACTGTCCCGCTCAGGCCCTCTTGCCATTTCAAATGCATTAGCACACCTACACACGCCATTCCCTTTACTCCTACAAAATGCCAGCATCGCTTTGTACCAGAGCTCTGGGATTTGGGACCTCTCTGTCCTTTCAGGTGGCACGCAAGGGACTGCAGGCGGAATCGGCTATTAGCTGTCATGCCAGCATAGGCGAAAGTGGGGGGAGGTGGCCTGGTTCCAGCTCCAGTTCAAAGGCAGAAATGGGTAGCACTGAAGACTGTGGGCTTCTGCAGATGACTTGCTTATTGAGCATCCGTCCTGATTTGCTTGCACAAAGCTTACGCAGAGGTTAGAGTCTTTAACGAGCAGTCGTTCTCCTTTGTTTGCACAGTGATTATACACCTTTCTGTTGAGCGTTAGTTCTGTTCACACTTTTCAGCGCATTTCCTGTCACTTTCCTAACCATAAAAAAATTGTTTGTTTGTTTCTTAAATAGATTTGTTTCTCTGTGGCGACAGAGTCCTTTAACCCACTTTAATTGAGCAAACTTGCCTTTCCGGTATGCACTGGAAGCCCTCCTGCAAAATACTGACAGTCTGGAGGTGTGACCCCCTGTTTGCTTGTATCTTTTGCATCATCATCTTGGCCCTCAGTATCAAGACTAGGGCTGCAAATGTTCTTGACTCTTTCCAGAGAGAAATCATCACCACAGATTTGGAGAGGAAATGCAGCCTTGGCACACTATAATATCCACTCCCCCTCATTTTAAATCAGCCCTCAGAAAGGTCTCCAACTCTTACCTTTGGGTATAATTAGAATCATAGCACTGTATGGAATTAAAATCTAGTTTGTTTGCTGACTTTATTAGATTTCTTACCTGGCCTGTACCATAAGGTCCCAGAATGGATTGCAGAAATAAAATATACAATAAATATACAATAAAATATAAAATTTATTTATAAAACAGAGCCGTGAAAATGTAAAAACAGTTCAATACATAAAAGAGTTTAAAACAATGTCACATCTAATAACAATGCAGACATTTGAAAGCAATTCCATATATATAAAAACAGTTTAAAAATACTTCCAGTACAGATGCAATCTGGGAAAAGGACTCATCCATCAAAGGCTTGTTGAACACTCCACCCTGTGGAAGGCCACCATCTTCTCAATAGACAAATGTAAACCGTTTCTGGTCCACAAATCAGTCCCTTGGTACCTATACTACACTGGCTCTCATCTTCTGGCATCTTTGTCTGTTTCTTTGTTTTAATGTAGCATTAGCATCCTACCTTTCCTCCAAGAAGCTTAAGAAGACATATATGCTTCTTCTTCTCCTTCCCATTTCCTCCCTCGCAACAATCCTGTGGGCTGAGGAATGGGGACTTTCCTAAGGTCGCCCAGTGAGCTTCATGGCTGAGCAGGGTCCCAAACACTGGTTTCCCAGGTCCCAGCACATCACTCCTAACCTACACCACACTGGCTCTCAATGAAGAAGGCACTGGCGTTTCAGGAAAGTAGAGGGCATCAACCGTGAGAGGGACTTGTGCCTCCACTTGCCCTGCTTCTTGTGTGAGGCAAGATCTGCAAGTCTCCTTTTTCCATTGAGATGTGTGATCTCAACATGCATGCTCCCCCCTCCTTCCGTTTTGAGTGTCATTTGCATCGCTCTTTTTAGCTATCAAATGGAATTATGGTTAGTTGATTATTAGCTATGGCCCCACAACCCAGAAAAAAACTTGTCACAGTTGAGACTCACGGAAATAAATAGGATTTTAGTTCATCACAGCCAAGTCCCATTTCAGTAGTCACAACTAGCTTTTCCTGGATTCCGCCCAATGCCTTTTTGAATGTTATGAATAACTCCTCGCTCTTTCTTGTAGAAGCTATTGTAAATGAACCTCACAGACCTGCTATCTGAACATAGATTTATGCAAACGTCCATTTTATTTGTTCAAATAAATACTTTGGAGAGGCTTCTTGTACTGAAGCATGTAAACAATCACCGTGAACCATGTCATGGCTGCGGGTCAGGTTGTACGATACGATTTCAGGGAGCTGATGTTCCTTTCCTGCCAGCCTCAGCCAACTTTAGTTCCAATCACCATAATTATTATTTTATATTTTGGCTTATTGTAATTAAAGAGAAGGCAGGAATAGGAAGGGAAAGCAGGGGGATACACATCTCTGTATTCTGACAATGCCTCTAAATGGCTGAGTGGCACATTATTGGAATGTCATATGCCTTGTAAAGCTTGTTCCATTCAGGACAGAAATAGAGGCTCCGAAAGAAAATTAGTAGTTGCATTCTCAAGGTTAACATTTAAATTTACATTAGCAGGAATATACACCGGTTGAGACGCAGTTTCAGAGCCTTTCCATAAAGATGCCATTATATCCAGAAACAAGGAGGCAAGTAAAACAGCTAGAAAGCACAAGGCACAGTTTTGTGAACACTTTGTGATAGAGGGAGATCTAATGGTTGTGGCTTCTGGTGCCCGTGCTGCTAATATTCTGCAAACAAAGACAGTGTCTGGTAGGGTAGCTAGGGAATAGGCAAATCTGTCAGTTTTGGTTTCCCATTTTCCCAGTCTTAAATTCAGTTCTTCACATTTCCACATTAGATTGTTATTTTTTAAAAATAAAATAAAATAAAACCTAATGGAAATTCATCAGCATTTTAAGTTCTTTTAACATCTATATATTCAAATAAATTAGTATTTATTCATTTAACAAAAGTGTATGTGTATACATACATACATACACACACACACACACACACACCCCTCCATCTCATAAAATATTAGGGCAGTGTACAGCGATATATGTATACAAAAAAACATAAAACACCACTAACACAGTACGAAACAATCATTAAATGACTGACTAATCAAGAAGGTTTTAAATGACTGTGAGGGCTGGTGGCCTAAAAGGGTCTTCAAGAGACGCCCAAGTGTCAAAAGGTAAGGATTGTCTGTCAGATCTGTGCCAGAAGAGTGTTCCATGGCATTTGACTAGCAGTACTCAGTGCCCAAGAACAAGTTGAAGCCAATCGGGATCTGTAACATCAGAGGCGGATCCGAGGGAGCACAGATTTGGGGGTCTATTCAGCTGCATTGGGTGAGAAGCCTCGGAAGTGCTGCCAGTGGAGGGTGCTATATTTTGGCGTCGCATAGAACACCACTGAAATTTGAGACCTCAAGGGTGGAATCTACACACATATAAAAAAACCGCTGTGAAAATGCTTTTTAAAAAAACGTATTGAAAAATATATTGAGCTCACCTTCGCCATCTTGTATCACATTTGTGTATTGCACTTTACAGCACATTTAATATGTTTTATTTGCAGCTTCAGTAGCAGACCTTGGACTCAGCTATACAGCTGTATAGCTGTATAGCTCAGTCCAAGGTCTGCTACTGGTAACATGGGGGACAACTAACAGCATTCCTCTGGATGATCTCAGGGCTTGGCCACACTTTCCCCGTGCCTAGAAAGCATGGGTCTGAGTAGTTTGCCTTTGCCCCACCACTTTCCCCTGAAAAACCCGCTCTTTGGTGCTAAACCAGAACAAATAGCCGATTGCCATTTGTTCTGATTCACTGCTAAACTATGGGTTTTCCTGGGGAAAGACAGTGGGGCAAATGGAGTCATGGATGAACCCTCAGTGACTGAGCTAGGATAGGCTCAGGTGGTACGCCGGGTAACCTGAGGAAGGCAGTCCTTAAGGTATATACTAAAGAAATGATGGGTTGACTTTCTTTCTCTTTGTGATGAGGAGAGCCATCCTGGCCATTAGCTGCATGTCCTGAGAAGATACGTTTTATTGCTCAAGAACCATGACTGTAGCTCAACAGCAATACTCTGTGTTTCCTACCCTCAGCCAGTTGCATAGTGCAGCGGTCTGTATTTTAGTCTGTCCTCAGCAACCGTTATGTGGACATCCTGTTTCAGTTTCCAAAGTGCTTCATAAGCACTGTGGGTGAAAGGTGTTTACAGTAGCTGCAGTGTCTCCTTTCATTACTGTCTGTGCAGAGTAAGACCTTGATTCTTGGAAGTGTGCCGTTTCTACCTGGAGAAGAGCTGCTCTCAGGAATACCTAGTTTTCATCAGGCTGCCATTTTGAGGCAAGGGCAGTGGAACAAAATTAAATGGTCAGATCTGGACGTAGACCCTGAATGTACGCATGCCAAACTTGTCAGACTCAAGTAACTCTGTCAAAGTGATGAATACAAGTGACTGCAGCTTCTGTGTTCAGGAACGGACTTTGGTAAAGCCAAGAATCGTTTTAAGGCAAATGGTGCTTCTTCCACAAATAGATGTCGTGTTTTGTGGCCACTGGCAACAAATACCACTGGACAGGAATAGTGAACTTTTAAATAGAAAGCACCAGTCTTTAGAATTTTGATGGAAACATCATTAATATAACTTCCCAAAAGAAGATGGCAATCAATCTGTTCATATTTTTTAAGATGTACATCTATGTAAGAGGATAAAAACAAGAACCGTACATGAAATGTGTGTGAAGGGGGGGGGTCCATTAGGGCAAAATAGATACTGCCCCACTAACCTATGTGCGTCTCCAGCTAGCCCCCCCCCCACCTGCCTGCCTTCTTACTTACAACCAGTTTAGGGAGTAGCACTGGCTGCCAGCTTCATCCTCAGTCTCAGTGTTGCACTGAGCTCATCAGGGAGGAAGATGGGAACAAAGCTCAAAATAGTTGACTCTGCTTTCCATTGGCTCTAGCTCCCCCTACTGCTGGCCTCCTGCATTATGCCCTAGCAGTCCCAATGGATGTCACTGACACACAGCCACTAACAACACACGTGGGTAGGTGAAAAAAAAGTCCACAACCTTTTTTTTGCACAATACCTTCCATGGTTTGGTGTAGCAAGTGGCAGGGACTAAATGACCCCATCATTTAGTAGAATTTCAGAGGAAACAAAAGCAATGTGGTGTAGTGGTTAGAGTGGGAGACCAGGGCTGAAATCCCTGCTTGGCCCTACTTGCTTCAAACTAACACACACCACAGAGTTGTTGTGGGGATTAAATGGGGGGGGGGGGACGACAACGACCATGTATGCCACCTTGAGCTCCTCGGAGAAAAGGTGTGATATAAATGCAATTAATAAATCATAAGACGAGGTTCATTGTACTGACTTATTTTCCCTCCCGCCCCCAATATATGGAGGTATCATTGATTAGGTCCCAAGAAATTTGAGTTCCCATAATGAGGCACCCTCAAAACAAGCTATTGGGGAAGTCCCACTCCTCTTACTTCTCAAAGTGTCATCCTTGCCCAGTTCCAAGGTGTGGAGTTAACACATGGCTGGCTGGATTCCAGCACCAAAAGAAGAGATAGACACTGCAGTTGTATGAGTTCTCCAGATAAGCAGCTACACACATGCACACACCACAAATGTGGGCAGGAATTTTGCATCACCTTTGTTATTTATCTCAAGCAAGTCTTCAACTCCCTTGGGTGCCAAGCATGCTTCCCTAAACAATGCTAGGGAAGCTATAGCACTTTTCATTCCTTTTTTGTGATACTATCCTACAAGACTGACTACGAAATGTGGGTTTGCCACATCAGAATGGCAGTGCCGGGATAAGGAGTAAGGCAAAGACGCTGCTATAATAATGTGATCTCTATAAAAGGATTTCCCTATTCCTTTCATTTAACCTACATTTGGCTTGAAAGATCTGAGCAGAAATTTACAGCTACCCATTTCTACCGTGCTCAGATGTAGCAGTCATCCCATTAGAGCATACTGGCCTTGGCGTAATGGGTCGCATAAAAGTTCTATTGCACTGTCTGCAACTTTGAAGCAAAGACCTTCCCCAAAGTATGATATCTTAACTGAGGCCGTCTAGTTGAAGTTCCACACTCTAAAGGCAAAAATAGATTGCACTTGGTTTGTTAGTTGACTTTTTTATTATTTCCTAAAGCCTTGTGATTAAGTGAAAAGCTTGCGTGGACTAAATCTTGCAGCCGTTTGATGTTCCAACCTGCCTCTGGCACTTTCAGACTTGCTGTTTTGCTACTGATAATTTTTAAACTCTCCAAAGAGACCTCTGCTCTGTTCATGTGTGTTTGCATAGCCTCTGTGAAACTCAAGTTGTGTGTTAATGCTCGTTGCAGCAGTTACACCCCAGGTGTCTCCCCCACGTAATACTAATACTGTGGCCGGCAAGCCAAAACCCTGTGGTTGAAATGAAGCACTCAAATTTGTACAAATTTACTGGATTTCTTTTGTAAAATGGTTACACGGTTTGCTCAAAAGAAATGGAGTCAGGCTCTAGCAAATTCTGGAGGACATGGAGAAGAAAGTGCCCGATAGTAAAATTCTTCCTTTTTCAGAGATGAGAAGCTTTATATTGAGATCACCACTGGTTTGAGTCTACTGCTTTGAAATGTAACGGCTTCTGTCTGAAATTAGTAATTGATTTCTTAAACTCTGGCGTGAAGAGAGGAGGACTGATAGCTGAAAGGGCACAGTGGCTAGGGTGAATCTTACATAACGAGAGCCCTGCTATATCAGACCAAAGGCCCATCTCATTCAGCAACCTGTTCCCCCAGTGATCAGCAAGGTGCCACTGGAAAGCCAGCAAGATGAACCTGCATGCAGCCCTGCTAGTTCGTCAGCTGCCTCCTCAGCTACCATGGAAATCTTGGACAGCTGAGTGGAGGCTGGCTCCTCGCCTTATGTGTCATTGGCATAAGAGCCAACTCCTAGGGGCCAAGGTCTCTTCACCCCCAATAAATTTGAGAGGGCCACCCCTACCCCAAGTGATGGGCATTGACATTCAAATGGTGTGTCTTGTGATTGATTATGTGTGGCAGGAATTCCCTGGGGTCCCTCTCATATTTTA
Organism: Podarcis liolepis; assembly: GCF_965112155.1. Classification (NCBI taxonomy): domain Eukaryota; kingdom Metazoa; phylum Chordata; class Lepidosauria; order Squamata; family Lacertidae; genus Podarcis; species Podarcis liolepis. The sequence continues at coordinate 70,135,507 of NC_139554.1, forward strand.
TCCAAGTTGGCACTTGTCAGGCTTCAGGGAATCAGATTTCTCCCACTCCCCACCCCACCAACTTGGCAGTAGGTAAGCAGAACAAAGGAAAAGGAGTCTTCTTACCAGTTAGAAACTTTCATGATCACAGCGAGAGAACAAAGAATCCATTCCTAGGAATTCCCAATTAAGGGTCCCACCCACTTCCTCCCTAGTCACCCACATCACTACCGCGTCTTGTAACCTGATCCCACAATCATTGTGTTTTCCGTTCTGCCACCTTTTCAGCTCTTCTTGTTCTTGGGCTGGGTGGAGGAATGCTTCCCAGAGACAGTGAATCTGTTAATTCTCTCTCTCCCAGTGCTTCTTCTCCTAGCTGTTCCCCATCCAGTATTTCCCAGCTTCTGCCTTCTGAACTGTGTCCCTCTGCAAACCACTGTTCAAAATCTATACTGTCCTCCTGCTCCTGGGAAGATTCAGGATCCTGATCAGGAGCAGGGGGACGCTCCCACCATTCCTCCTCAGTGCAGTCCTCCTCAAGACAGTCCCTGGCAGCACCCCTGGTATCTTCTGGTAATATTGTGACAGGACCCTTTCCCAAGTCACCACTTGAGCTCTTGCCACACCCAGCCTCTCATTCCTCCTCCTCTGCTTGCCATCTATCTTGATTGGCACCATGGGACCCACGTCAGGGTTGGGTTTTTTTGTCCCAATGTGCCTCACTTTACACTTGCATACATTGAATCACATCTGCTGCTTCAATCCCCATTCATCTATTAAGGATAAAGTCTTCCCGTTCTGGGTGGCTTGTATCAAAGGGAGATCACTATTCCATGCAGACCCCAGGGTTGTAACCATTAGCTATCCGTTCGCCAACAAAAACTGCTCTTTTATAAGATGTATACTATCCAGGTAAGCAAGGCAGTGTTAAACAGCATACATGTGGAAGGGTTACAGCTCAGTAGCAGAGGACATGTTCTGCTTGCCAAAGATCTCAGGTTCAATTCCCAGTAAAGTGATACCTTGGATCCCAAACGTGTTGCGAGTCGAACCTCTTGGCTCCTGAACACCGCAAACCCAGAGGTGAGTGTTACGGCTTGTGAACGTTCTTTGGAACCCCAATGTCCGATGTGACTTCCTCGGCTTCCGATTGGCTGCAGGAGCTTCCTGCAGCCAATTGGAAGCCGTGCCTTGGTTTCTGAACATTTTGGAAATTGAACAGACTTCCAGAACAGATTCCGTTCGACTTCTGGGGTACCACTGTACCTCTAGGTAGGGCAGGGAAAGACTCCTGTCTGAAACCCCAGAGAGCCACTGGAAGTAAATGTAGGTCGGGGTGTCTAATCAGTACCCCTGCAGATGTTGTTGGAGTCCCAGCCAGCATGGCCAGTGGTCAGGATGATGGGATTTGTAGTCCAACCACAACTGGAAGGCCATAGGTTGGTCATACCTGCTGCAGGCAATCCTGAGCTAGATGGACAAGATACATGTGCCATTTAGCACAACTAAAAAGGTGCAATTTATTTAGTAGAAGGGAAGTAAGTGTTCTTCCTTATAGATCTTTACCATACATATGCCAAAGAGTGAATCTGAAAAGGTAGCACATGTATCTTGTTCCATCTGTGCGTCTGTCTCTTCATCGGACTGGAAAAGTGTAAAAAGACTCTCAAACTAGGTCACCTTTTATCATACCACAGAAAAAGCTTGTAACAAGACACTGCACTTTCTTGATGCAACAATTCATTGGTTGCTGTCCTGTTAATTAAGTACGCAAATATTTATCCAAACAGCCCAAGGAGCACTAGATCCTTTGGATAGGCAGAGCTTCATAAAAGCTGCTGTAGTGTTTCTATGGAGGATGCACAATGAATTCTGATAAACTGGAGCTTGGTTCAGCAAATGGGGATTCTGCTGAAAACTAGATTCAGCGGCTGAGTGCATCAATGACAGGCATGTCATCATTACAATAGCAAATCTGTGATATTTTTAAATATGTCTCTGACGAGGAAGTTGTTCCCCCCCCCCATTGGAAGATTTTCCAGAAAGTCAAGTACATACAAAAATGTGCTTGTTAGGAGAAATTCACGTTAAGATACTGAAGAATTTTCATAAGGAACTTGATGGAGAACAGATTTTTTTTAAGAAAGGAACCGGAAAATTGGCAGATTTGTCAATCCCTAGAGATATGCCATGTGAATATTGTTTTCTCATAAGCAGGCATATATTGAAGGTCAAATTTTGTCCCATTTCAGAGATGCTGTGTAATGTGATGTGTTGCCTTATGCAGTAATTCCAGTACAATTTCTATTCCTTATCTAGATCCACAATAGTGGAAGAGATGAGACATTATAAAAACCATTTGCACTTTCTGCCCAGACACAGAGGTCCAGTGCCGAGGGCCTTCTGGCGGTTCCCTCGCTGTGAGAAGCCAAGTTACAGGGGACCAGGCAGAGGGCCTTCTCGGTAATGGCGCCCGCCCTGTGGAATGCCCTCCCACCAGATGTCAAAGAGAAAAATAACTACCAAACTTTTAGAAGAAATCTAAAGGCAGCCCTGTTTAGGGAAGCTTTTAATGTTTAATAGGTTATTGTATTGTAGTGTTTTGTTGGAAGCCGCCCAGAGTAGCTGGGGAAACCCAGCCAGATGGGCGGGGTATAAATATTATTATTATTATTATTATTATTATTATTATTATTATTATTGAAGTTATATAAGACTTATTATTACTATTCATATTGAAATCTTTTCCTATTGGGGCACTTTCATAAATTTCTTTTGATGTTGATGCTGTTGCTTATTTACTGAGACAATTCGATTACAGAAACACTTTCTGTGGTTAAATTATTATTATTATTGTTAGCAGTATCACATTTTATATTTTGGAATATCACTATGATAATTGCTCTGTTCATCTCAGGTACATAGAATCATAGAACTGTAGAGCTGAAATGAACCCCAAGGGTCATCTAGTCCAGCCCCCTGCTATGCAGAAATTTCAACTAAAGCATCCATGACAGATTGCCACCCAACCTCTGCTTAAAAACCTCCATGGAAGGAGAGTCCACCACCTTCTGAGGGAGTCCATCCCACTGTTGAATAGCTCTTACCACCAGAAAGTTCTTCCTGGTGTTTTGTTGGAATATCCTTTCTTACTAGAAGCCATTGGTTTGGGTCCTACCCTCCACTGCAGGAGAAAACAAGTTTCCTCGATCTTCCATGTGTCAGCCCTTTAGATATTTGAAGATTGGCTATGCTATTTCCTCTCAGTCTCCTCTTTTCCAGGCTAAACATTCCCAGTGCCCTCATAATGTTTGGTTTCCAGACATTGATCATCGTGGTTGCCCTCCTCTGCACACATTCCAGCTTGTCAACATCTTAAATTGTGGTGTCCACAGTACTCTAGGTATGGTCTGACCAAGGTAGAAAAGAGCAGGACTATTACTTCTCTTGATCAGGACACTATATTTCTGTTGATGCAAGCTAGAATAGCATTGGAGATGTTTTTGCTGCTGCATCACACTGTGGCCTCATGGTAAGCTTGTGGTCTACTAAGACCCCCTAGATCCTCTTCACATGTACTCCTGGCAAGCCAGGTGTCCCCCATTTTATATTTGTGCAGCTCCTGCGCATGTTGGCCAGGGCAGAGCACAATGGCAGAAGGAAGCCATTTTGGGAGGCATGCTATGTGGAGAGCCATAATGAATGTTCCAGTTCTAGTGGAGAAAGCGAGGCAGTGTCAGACGTAGCGAGCATCCTGACAGAAGGCACAGAGGTGGGGCTGAGAGGGGGACAAAGAAGACACCCTTTGAGATGAGTTTGAAAGCAACACTGTCCTCATTAAGAAAGTGAATTGGCGCAAAGAAGCATTAAATCTAATGTGCTTTTCTAAAGAATCAATTACTATTCCTTGGAAGAAGCCAGCCTGCTAGCCATATTTATCATAGGACCTGCTCACTGTGCCATCATTTTGGACAAAGTACCAAACCTTAGGTAAATCTGCACACCTGCCATGGATTTGCGACATAGCTGCAGCCCCTGAAACATGCGCAAACTATTGTACAAACGATTGCTGCTCTGAACGGAGAAGTCTTTAAATAAAAAGCCGCCTTCAACAGTCACACGCCACTAAGCGTGCTTCCTTTTATTCCATTTTCTCCCATCAATTCATTCGTATTCACTGCCAGCCCTCTGTGCCAATTAGCTTTAATTTTTACTATACACAATGACATCAACAGCCAATGGGATTCTAGGCTCGCAGGATTTTAGTGTGCCTATAAACTACAGAAAATTGTCCTTGGCTAAACTCCTGCTTTCAGATTGGCTGACGACAATAGGCATGGTTAAGTTCAGAGTAAGAGCCATTAAGCATAATTACTACCACAGGGTAAAAGTTTAATTGTGTTAAATTTTAAATCTGCATAGCCTAAGCTTATTTACAAGCTGGCTAGGTCCTTCCGTTACATAAGGGAAAATAAATCTGTACTTAAAAATTTGCTGCTTGCCAACTTTTATTTTACAAAAAGTTTTTTAAAAGCTGATAAAAGCTTCTCTTGTCTCTGACTCATTCCTTCCTGTTGGGATCACGCTGGCTAAGTATTGAGGATCTTATGATATACTGCACTAATATGTCTGAGCCTTCTATTGATATGAGTGACAAGATTGCGTTTTGTATGAAAGACCGGGGGGGGGGGGGTGTCACAGAGACTGAGGATCCTCTCCCTTGTTTTGATACATTTAAGTCATGAGGATTTTTATTGCTGGAAGAAATCCTGACGTCCCTCACTCCTAACCACCTCCAATATCCTGTTGTAGATCCTCTAGGGAAAGGAGCACAACTGGTCATGTTATCAAAAGAAAATGCATTTATTGGTGGGAAACATACCTTGCCTTCAGGGCTATATAAATCATGAAACATGCTCCCCTCCTTCACTTGAGAACACATATGGATGGCTTTTCTGATATTACCAGACTGTGGGTACATGGCAAACATCCGGACACTTTCACCCTTTTTGAAAATGGAGTTGCAAAAAAAAAATCTAAGGGGCAGATGAAGTCCTTAAGGGAAGAATGGGACATAAGAAAAGGCTTTTTTGTTGTTGTTGAGAAGGCCTTCCCCAACTTGGTGTCCTCCAGATGTTTGGCACTACAACTCATAATTTCTAACCATTGGCCATGCTGGCTCAGGCTAACAGGAGATGTGGTCCAAAACATCTGGAAGGCATCGGTTGTGGAAGGCTGGTTCAAATCAAAGTCTTTCTGTTCTAACATGCTGTTACCAGCTTTGGCCAGTTGCATGCCTATAGGAAGTTCACAAGGAGTGTGTGGTGCGGATCATTTCTTGGTGCCCCCACCCCAACCTGCTACTAAAATAGCAAACCATTTAGCTGTCGCCACTAATTGTAACTGATCCAGGAATAGAGAACCTGTGACCTTCCAGATGTTGTTGGGACCCCCAACTCCCATCATCCCCAGACAGAATATCCCAATAGTTAGAGATGGTGGGCCCAATGGTTCCCCCACTCTAAGTCATCCAAGTTGGTGGTCATCACCTCACCTCATCTTGGGGGGAGGGGAGAAGAAAGGAAAAAAGGTTTGGATCCTATGCTAAGTTGACTTAAGGAAGTTCACCCATCTTCTCATCCCCAAAAATCCTCTGGAACCCCATCCCACATTGTTTAAGAGGGCTCCAGAGAGGCTTTATAGGTGTGGTGGCGGCTGCAATGGGGAGAAAATCATGGAAACCTTCCCTTCTGTCAACTTATTTAAGGTAAGTCATTTTAGGGTGCAAGCCAATGCGTTGAAAAATCAAAGCTTGTTTTCTGCCCTCAAACTCTGCTTGTACGTCCTTTTGAAAGTCATGACCAATTGTCTGGGAACATAACCTCTGCATGCCAAAGAGCTCAGTCTAGAATGCATAGCAGATGTATTCAGTTTATGTCCCTTAGTTCCTGTTGACAACCCCACTTAGATTACCTAACTGCTCGTTGAACATCCCAGGACATTTTTAAATGCAAGCAACTTTACCCTTCTGTGCCGTTCCCACAAAAGACAATTTGAACTTGGAAGTGCTAGAGTAAGTGAGATATATTCATATACTGAAGAGTGGGAAGAAATGTTCGAGGCCGAGAACGAGATTAGCACGCAGACTAGCTGGGAGCTATATTTGTTACAGACATTAAAAAGCAACATGATTTCAGCTGGACAGAACATAAGCCTTAAATCTTATGCAAACATTCAAAGCTGTTTAACACTGTCTTACCCCCAAAGCCCCTGGAAGGAGGCAGGTGAATCCAGTACCAAATACATTTTTCATGTCCCTTAAGCTGACTGTTTAAATAGTTAAGTGAACATCTGTCCAAACTTCCCATCATTTCCATTTAGAGAAGCCGCTAATTCAAAGGGTGACAAAAAGTGCCTGTTTAACAATGCAGATGGTGCTGTCTGCCCCCCTTTTTTTGTTTAATCTAGATTGAGCTCCACACAACTGTGATGCTAATGAATAATGGATTTTTTTATATTCGCACATGGAGTGGCATTGCGCTCTGAACAAATCTAGGATTAGCTTGCTTCTAATTTCCCCATTTGGATATAGGGCAGTGATTTATTTATTTTATAATGGTAACCGATGTGGATATTTTAAAGATCAGAGGGGTAGCATTCTGATTTCAAAGATGAAAGCAACTTGTCAACTTTGTCATTTGGAAGAGTAACACAGATTAATATGAGTGCAGCAATAAAATGCTGAGAACCTCCATTTTTTGCAATTTAAGTGAGCTGCATCCATCAGTGATACTTATATTTTATTGGCAAAATTGACACAAATTTGCAACTGTCTGATAAACACATTGTGTGTTACCTCCCAGTTTTCATAGAACTAGTGTCCCTTTAAAGATAAACAAGTATAGTCTCATTTCAAAGATAAAAGAAGTGGAGATACTTTCTAAAGCACAAACCAAATCAAGATGAGGCAATGTTATAGTTTCCTGAACTGATTTAGGCCATTTATATTCATAAAACCTACAGAGAGGTGATGAGTTAGTAGTCATTCAGTAGCAGCAGCAATTATTATTATTATTATTATTATTATTATTATTATTATCCCACCTTTCCGCCAAGGAGCTGGAAGTAGCATGCATGGTCCTCCCTATCCCCTTTTTACCTCACAACAACCCTGTAAGTAGGTTATGTTTAGAGAAATAATGACTGGCCCAAGGTGAGCTTCATAGCTGAGTAAAGACTAGACTCCTTTACACCACACTGTTTGGGGCAAAAAATCATATTCAGCTGACCCCAGAAAGCACATTGGTTGAACAAATTCATGTGAGATTCAAAGTGTTCAAATATTTGTGGGGTTCTTTTTTCAGTGGGATGTCTTTTGAGGGATGTGAAATGCCCTGCATAGTCATTTCCTGGGTTTGTTTCCCTTTCGTTGCAAAATTCGTTTAATGCCTCTTTCTACTTGTTTGCTTAAAGCTATTGTTCACTATAGCGGCCATTAAGTTAGATAACAGCTTGAGCTAAAACAATGCAAAGTAACAATAGGATAAAATCCATTCAACGTAGTCATTACAACAAACTAATGTGAATAAAGACCTTTCATATCAATTGACTTAGGCTGGAATTCAAAACACACTTCCAAAGGCCTAAATCCAGCTTACACAGATGAATTTCTGAGTAAACATGCAATAGATTGATCTTCATATCTAACTTTTGAAAATAGTGTTGGCTTCACTGCTGGGGCATCAGAAAAGGCTATCTGAAATATTTTAGGTAGGGGTAACCAGTGTAGTGTCCTCCAGATGCTATTTTGTCCCATTCATATGTGTGGGCCCCTTCCCCCAAGAAATACTACTGAAATGGAGGAGGCCTTTTCAAAGAGCTAAAGGTTGTGCCAACCAGCCCAGGGACGGAGGAAGGGGTTACAGTGGGGGCAGGCCACCCTGGGTGTCACCACTGAGGGGGGTGACAAAATGCCAGGCAGCACTCACTGCAAGGCCTGCAGCGCGCCAAAGCCATGCGTCTCTCCTGGGAGCGATGCATGGCTTGGGCGCCCACAGGCTCCGCGCTGCCCCAAACAGTCCGCCAGCCGCCTCATCTGTAGGGCAGCTAAGTGGGAGGAGGCAGGCAGACCCCTCAGAGGCCCCGTGGAGTATCCTGACCTGGCTCTCCCCGCCCCATGGGCAGCTGGCCCCACCCCTGGGTGCAGGGTACACACGCCACTCCAGGCGCCCGATCAGCTTGCTCCACCGCTGAATCATTTTTGCTTGGTTCTATTTTAAAGTGCAAGTTAGAGGACTGACACTAAAACTCTGGACAAAGAGACTCTGGGTCTTCAGAGTCTTGCACAAATACTCCTAACTTTGTTTGAGAAAGAGACAAAAGCTTCAAATACTCTCCCACTTCTCCAAGAACAGGCTGCACAGGAAACTCTGGTTTCACGCAGATATAGACAATGTTTTTGTGGTAACTTTCCCCATCACCTCATGGTGAGACCATATAGAAGTAGGTCATCAGAAGGTTATGATGCATATTTTTACTTCGGCACCCAGTCGCTGATGGAACGTGATTCTCAAGGCTCTGTCGAGGTAGACTACAGCCTGAGCTCAGTTATAATGGAAGCAAGGATGCGTCACGGTTGATGAAAAGCTGAACTCAGATCTGGGTTTAAGTAGCATCCGTGTGACAGCTTTCTTGTGTGTGGCCTTCAACAAATCTCAGATTCAGCTCCCCATCTGTAAAATGAGAATAGTAATGAACCATCTTGCCAGTCTGTTGTGAGGATGAAAGCAGTGAAGATTGCAAATTTTCTCTTCAGGATTAAAAGCACCAATATTAGCAATAGCACTAGGCCCATATTAATATTTATATATACAAACATTTCTATCTACTCATTTGGCCCTAAAGAGTTTTCCCCCTCAAGGTAGCTTGCATCTATAAAAGACATAAGCATCAATTACAGTTATTATTGTTACATTTCTATAGCAGCAAACATGAACAAGTTGAAACAATACAATTTAAAACAAAACCAATTTTAAAACCAACTAAAACATTTGAAAGCATATAGAACATCTAAAAACACAATGGCAAACTCTCACAGCTGCTAATTTCAAGGTTGCCACAGCCAGTATCTTTCAGTCATCAAAAGCCAGGGTGAACAAGAATGTTTTTCAATTCCTCCTGAAAGTCAACAATGAAGGAGGAGACGGATGCATCTCCCCAGGTTTTGAACACATAAGAGAGACCTTATCACAGACTCATACTCACATACTAAATCAGCACACTGTGTATTTTGTTGTTTTTACTGAGTATTTTTTACTTAAAGTGTAGCTAGCAGTTGATTGGCACCACTGTCATACAAACTTTGAAGTGGAGTCATTTGCAAACTACAGAGGTTTAGCTCTTGTGTGTTGGAAAAGGCAACAGAATGCTGTCTTCCACACCGCTGTAGTAATTACATAATAGATCATATTGGATCTAGAGTAAGTTAGTTGTACTTAGGCCCCATTGAAATCTGCCTGAAAAAATGAGACATGAAAGAGTGGAATCCCGCTGATTTGAGTTTAACCCACTGAATCAGGATCAAACCTATTGCCTTTCACATAAAGCCATTTATTGCCTACATTTATTGTTAAAGAGGAACTTAATCTGACCGGGTATGAAGTTGCTTTATATTGAGTCTGTCCAATGGGCCATCTAGTCCCACATTTTCTACTCTTGACTGGCCATAGCTCCCCAAGGTTGCAGGCTACTTACGGTTCTTTGACCTGAAAATACAGGACCTTCTGAGTACAAAACTTGTGGTCTACGACTGAGATACGGTGAACTTCCCATGTGTCGTACTTGTCAAGAGATTCCCGCCTCTTTTATAAGAGTTGTTGTGATGCATTCTTCATGTGCTGGTGATGCTGCAGCGATCTTCAAGGACTTGTAGGTGGGCCTGGAAGAGCAAACCGTACTTCTTGGAGTGTCATGCTCTGAAAGCAGCCAGTATCTGTGGAAGCAGATAACAAAGTTGGCAAAGCATTCGTGTTGACACAAAAGCTATCTCCAAAGACCAGGGGTGGGGGTGGGGTGGAACCAATTGATGTAGAGGAAGAATTACTTTCATTGAGAAATTGAAGAGAAAGGAGTAAAAGGGAAGCAACGCTATTTTTTGCCAAAATTCATTTCCAGGTTGAGATTCCAATTAAGATTCTTAACATTTTAACTGTGGGAAGATTGGACTCTTCTCAGAGGGAGACTTTGGGCCCCGTAAACATGGTTTATGTGGAGTCAACTTGACTCTTCCAGTGGATATGGATGGACTGAGTAGCTTTTGCGAATGCCCATGTATGTTCAGATCACAGCTCCTCCATGTCCTAGAAAATCCTCCAGTGATGTGGTAGATAGTAATCTTGATCCACGTGGAAGCAGTCATGGGATCTGTTCTGCACTGGAAAGATCAACTTGCATTTCCAATTCAGCACTAAATGACTGAATGTGAAATAATTCAGATGAGTTTTTTGAGCCAAACCAAACTTGCATGGATTGATATCACCCTGGGGTCCCATCAGCATAGGATCCTATTTCAGTGTTTAGTTCTAGATTGAAAATGCCACCACCACCCCCAGTCTGAAAAAATTAAGTATCATGTAGAATAAACTTAGCTCTCTCTGCCTCCCAGGTATCTTAACTTCACCCAACTTCTGCCTATAACAAAGGCAAATTGTGGCCCACAGGGAACATGTTTACATCCAGTGCTCCCAAAAAAACATACCCGGCACTCCCCCCCCCCTCCCTCCGTATAGCTAACAAATCAGTAGGAATTGATGAAAGAATAGCAAATTAGAAAGCGGAAGGTCTGAAAGAGGGGCCTGTAAAGATGTTCTGCAAAGATGCTCTTAATTTGCATAAGGGGGGGGCAATTAGATTGCTTTGACTAAGATGTTGGAAGCCCCAAAATAGTGCTCTGTGTGCAAAATGCATTTCTTCATTAGGCAGTCAATTAGCAGGAGGCTCAGCAGCCGAGCAAAGGAGCCCAGCTTTCTTCTCCTTCTCCCTTTTTCTTTTCTCCGTGCCATTTCAGCCCACATTCCCACACACTGGCTGGTCAGCGAAATAAGGGACGGCAACTTCTCTTTATTGGTGCAATACAGTATTTGATACTGCTAATTACACTTAATTAGTCCTTCCGCCATTTAATTAAAACGGCTTCTAATGATTGTGCTTCCTTGGCAGGCTCTTTGGGACCACGGGGAATTGTGCTGCCTGCAGTAAGCTGATCCCTGCCTTTGAGATGGTGATGAGGGCCAGAGATAATGTTTACCATTTGGACTGCTTTGCCTGCCAGCTTTGCAACCAGAGGTGAGGACATGAGGCTTTTATATGAACAGAACAGAAAGAAAGAAAGAATGCAAGTTATTCCCCACCCCCCACCCACCCCTGATCCCAGTGGAACAAGAAAGTCTGGCTCACGGTTTGATATCCATCACCTTCTCCCAGGCCTTCAAATTGCCACTGCTGGGTGAGTCATTTTACCTGCTAATGGAACACTGGAGCCTTCCCCCTGATAGGCCAACATGCGGAATTGGTGGTAGGTTGGATTGTGGCAGGAGCAAACAAACAAACAAAAGTGAGTGCTGTGCTGCGGGCTAGCAGGTGGTGTTAAGCGGCACCGAGGCAACTGAATGAGCCGCTTCAAAGCCAAGCTTCTTGTCGGTCTGCTGCACATCCATTGATATGAGGATGGCTTGGCATAAATACTTTTTAAATCAAGGTTACTTAAGTTGGGCATCTGACAGGCTCGGAGGCCGGGCTGGGAAGAGTCAAAGGAAATAGAGCTCTTCAGAATAATTCCTCGCAGAGCCCCATCAGCTCGCCGCACGGTCGGGAGGGTCTGTTCAGAGCGCAGCTTTAAGTGGGACATATCATGTGTGCCTAAAAGGCAAGCTATAATAGGAGAGGCTATATAATGAAGAGCGTGGTCGCTATTCTGGCGTGCTTCACATCACCATTGTACTGAAGTGTCCCGCAGCTTTTAATGCACCGTGGTCGACTTGTATGTTGTGCATGGATATCAGGAGGGTATCCACTTAAGGTTTAATTTGCGGAGGGTTAGCTGGGGCCTGGAGCTTTTCTCTCAGATAACAACCATATTTCCCAATGACACATAACCATCAAACCTAGGAGTCCTGTCACATTAAAATTCCAAACTCTACACAAGGCCAGCCTGGTCTTGGAACCCTTTTGGGAAAGGTTCAGGTTTCAGTGAGTTTCCAAAGGCAGGAAAAGGAGTGAAATTTGTTAGTTATGAAGCAGCTACAGACAATGCTGCCCTGCTATATATACCCTCATAGTACATATTGAGATTTGCCACGCTGATGATCTTTGCACTCAGGGTGGTGTTTGGTCTAGGCTTTAAGCTAGATCAAATTCAAGAGCAAGACAGCATGCAATCCAAGCAGGGCTGCTTGCAAAATTACAGAAACATCTATTCTAATTAAAAAGTATTTCAGTATCTCTAAAGAGAAGGCGGAAATGCTTCATGCAAATGAGGGTAGCCAGCCTGGTGCTCCACAAACGTTTGGGACTACAACTCCTTTCAGCCCCAGCTAACATGGTCAGTCCTCAGGAATTCTAGAAAGTGTAGTCCACAACATTAGGAAGGCACCAGGTTGGTACAGATAACTGTGAGGAAACAGAATCTGACAATGTCCAATATCAAATGTAGCAGTACTGGAAATTCAGAATCAAGTTTCCATAAAAATGCTTTAAATAAAGAGGAACATCAGTGTGTTGGGAATTGGGAACCATGTTAAGTCTGCCATTTTTATGCCTACTTGCCTGTGCTTAAGTCCCATTTAATTCAATGGGATTTATTTCTGAATAGATATGTATAGGATTGTGCTCTTGGAATAGTTCCAGACACTACACCATGTAGAGGGGAAAGGAAGCACAATTTTTGTAAGCTTCCTGTTCTACAGTTCTTCGTAACTTTTGCATCTTTCTCCTACAGAGTTGCGAGCAGGAGCATCACAGAGAAGTTGCGCATCCCAGTCTGGCTCCCAAATTTCAACACATTTATAAACACGCACATCTCATCACAGAGGGGAATGTCTAATTGAAACTTGAGGCATTTAGAAGAAGCCTGAAGGACAGGAAGTGGGAGCACTTCCTGTTTCCTGCACACAATTAAACCACTCAGCTGGCATCCTAGCATAAGCTTACTTTCAAACAACAAATCCATGTGCATGCCTTACTTTAACCCAGATAAACCTTATTTCTACCTCTTAATATACTTTTTTAAAAACCTCTAAGCCTTATATGTGCCAAACAGGTAATCTAAAAAGCTCAGCTCTTCGGCAGCTTGACATGTTGCTGCTGCTGCTTCACCACACTAAGGAAGTTTGGAATTAGCAAGCCAAATCCGTTTTTGCTTGACAAAACATTCGGACAACAGACCTTCGTGCACAAAAAGGTCTCCACAGGATTACCAGTGAGTAGAGCTGCACTGCTGGCCCTCTGAATGTCCACATGTTGGCATAGACACCTGCACTGTCAAAGTAGCTCCTTTCATGTATGCTTCCATGTGTTCCAGAGCCCAAATCACATGGGCACCTGCACCTAAGCAACCAGTCACACATAGGCTTTGACAGTGCAGGTGTCCACACCAATCGGTGAACAGTCAGGGAGCAGAGACAGCAGCACAGCCCTGCTCCCTGGTAATCCCATGGAAACACCCTCGCCAGATTAATAAGTGAAGGGTGCGCACCTTTTGGCCACATCATATTAAAAGCAGTGACCAGTGGGCATGTGGATTGGCCATAAAGAACATCATTATCATGATGAATCCATTCACTTTACTCAAAACCCCTTGGCTCCACAGCCATGCAGGCTCCCTTGAGTGCAAACCCAGTGCATTTCTTCTGAACAATGTGTATCAAATAATTTAGCTTTTCGGTGAAGTCAGTGTAGTTTCCCCTGACGGAAAGGTGCGGGGAACAGAACATATCCGAAGTTAAGAGTATCAGGAATTCTGTCGTTTTGGGTGGCTGTTATTGAAAAGGCTGCATCAAGCACGAAGCTGGCATTATTTGTTTGGAGTAGACTGCCTTTCTGTATGAAAGAAGCAGGCTCAATAAATCAAGCTGTCCCATTTGATAGCCTATTCCACTGAGGTTCTAGTGACATCTAGTGGGTTCAGATAGATATCCCCATTTCTGTGTCCACCTTTGTTGAAAAATGCTAGAATGTTGTAGGATCTTACTGTCTGCCCCGACTTTAAATGTGTTTGTGGGGCTTTTACCAAAGTTATGTGAGGAAAACGTATTGACTGTTTTTTAGTACTATGATGGTAACAAAAATACTTTCTTTCATCGCAGCAGACCTTTTTAGTACACAGTGGAGTTTCTGAGGCTTGTTCACAAAGCTTTAGCAACCCTAATTAAAAATGAAGAGAAAAGTTGGCTGAGTTGATGGTCTGGACATTCTATGAAATAAGGCAAAGCTGAAGTTTTTCTGACTTTCCCAGACATAGACTTGTACTCACAGTCACTGCAGCTTCAGCCTTAAGCATCACAATCCTCCATTTATTTATTTATTTATTTATTTATTTGTAAAATTATATCGTCTCCTTCCAAGCATTCATGGAGCTATTCTATTTTATCCTCCTAGCAACCCTTCATTCAATGATTATGATATCCCCTATCTTCAAAGATGGTTCATCAGAGATTTGAGCAGAAGGAGCTTGCTGGTTAGGGTGAAGCCATGCTAGCGCCCCAGTCACCGTTGCTTAAATGGGGAGAGGGAGGGGCAGGTAGGTCAGGGGGGTGCAAATGCGCCAGCAGCACCAATCTAGTGCTCCTGCTGACCTGGCTCCTCCCCATCTTTCTTGCAGTAAGCAACAGTGGCCCACCTGCAGAGGATTTAGCATAGCTTTTCTGGATTTGAACCCAGCTCTCCCCAGTCCAAGACCAACACCCCAGCAACCATACTTTGTAGTTTCTCGGTGCTACTGAATGAAGAAAAGGCTAGGTTAATGTTTATTTCTGTATTTATTTGATTCCATTTCTTAATTGCATCTTGAAGTGAAAGAACCATATAAGCAATTCCATGTATGTAAAGCATTGAAAACAATTCCTTTTAAAAAAAAACAATTAAAAACCAGTTCATAAGTAGATCCAAACCAGGATGTGGAGCATATTTTCCAAAGTTTGGAAGCGAAGGGGGAGATAAGCACATAATAATGAAGTTCCTTGGACCTGAAGGGATGGAAACAAAATCAGATACTACCTTGTCAATTGGATTTGAAATTGTTTTTATATGTGTTTTTATTGATGGTGTTGTTTTTAATTATCATTTTTTAAGATGCTTTGGTTGTTAATTTCCTCAAGTTTGTTTCATGGGAAGCGCTTCATAAATTAAATGAATGAATGTTACTTCTAGGGCGTTAAGTTAGAGGTGGGTGGCCCCTGGCCCTCCAGATATTGTTGGACTCAAACTTCCATCAGTCCCAGGCACACTGGCCAATGGTCAAGCAACATTTGGTGGGCCAGAGATCTCCCACCCCTCTCTTAAGTCATAGCCTTTACACACACACACACCCGTGACACACACACCCCACAACTCCAGTGCTTGAGAAATGTCAAAAAGTGTGTCATGGAAGAGGTCCCCCCCCCCCCCGGTTTCCTAAAATATATGTCACCCAGATATATGATCAAAAGTTAGACTCATTTTAGATGACTTGTCTGTGCTGTTAGCACACTGTTTTTTTAAAACCACAAACTCAAAACTTCTTCAGCATTCTATTTCCATTAATTATCTTCCACAGTGCACTGTTAGTGTTACTGTCAGCGTTAACTGTTACTTCTAAAATATTTCCTGGCAATAACTCTATTGCAATTTGTTAGATGAGAGCTGGGTTTGTTCGGTTTATTTGTTGTTGGGTTTTTTGGGTGTTTTTTTTTAAAAAAAATCCTTTTAAATCCTCAACCTCATTTCAAGAATTGTAGGCAGTGTTTAAAAGAATCCTGAAGGCAATTTACCTGCTGCTTTAAACAAATGTTATAAATTTAAACATTGGTTCCTAAAGTGACTGCGAATGGGACACCTCATTTTTTTAAAAAAAAAAAAAGCTCATGCCAGCAGAATGAAAATAAATGATTTCTACTGATTCTCCCTGCCTTCTGCGCTTTCTGAAAAGCTGCTCCAGCGAGCTAGAGGCCATTCTGGAACCGTGTGTTTGCAGAATGGACAGTTAAGGTCCAAGTCATTGATTCTGAGGTGATTCGGGCTGCACTTCTGCACCCACTTACATGGGAGTAAGCCCCACTGAACTCAGTGGGACTAACTTCTGAGTAAGCATATAAAGTGGATGGTTACTCATTGCATCTGGTACTGGTTCCTTTCACCAAGTCCTCAGGCACACCAGTTATCTCACATGCTATGGATGCTCCAGGCTGCATGAAAATCTGTGCACTCTCTCCAAATGAACCCATTTAAGTGAATATCGTGGAAATCATAGATTTGTAGTGTTGGAAGGGACCCTGAGAATCATCTAGTCCAACGCCCTGCAATGCAGGGAAATGCAGCTGTCCCATACAGGGATCAAACCTGCAACCTTGGCGTTATCAACACTACACTATAACTGAGTATCCAGAGTTGTTACATGCCAAATAAACTCATTGGTGTGTGTTTACCAGCAATGTCCCCATATATAATGCATTTTTGTATATGATTTTGATTAAGACCTGCATTTTGGTGCATACTTTACCCCAATATACACCTTTTTTGTATGTATTTTTGAGTTGGACAACTACATTGCAAAATTCAGAGTAGTGTGCATCGGTTTGGAAGGTGAAAATTAGGTAGATTCGCATAAAAACGCAAACTGACTGAATTTCTCCCCCTCCCCATGTCCAACTCACATCTGCTGCCATGTAATATATGACACAGCCCAGCTGCTGGGGGGGGGGGGCGAGTTTGACCCCACTTTGAAATTCTAGTCGGGGAGCTTCCAAAATGTCATTTCTAAAACATAACACATTTCTTCTCCATGCTTTTGCGAGGTCTTCCATCCCTGCTCCTAGAAACCTCCGCTGATTTGGCAAGAGGCAGCTGTCAAGCGCGCTGCACTTGTGCCGGTGGCAAGACTTTAATCTTCATTTTGCATTACTACTCCTTCAGTTTTTTGCTTCTTGGTTTAAGGCAAAAATATGTAGCGAGTCAGCAGCTGTCTGTTTTTCAGTCAGCAAGGGAAACCTTTCCAATTCAGCAAAACACTTGGAGAGGCCTGCACTTTTCACAACAGATTTTGAGGTGCGGATTTTAGCTGGTGTGATAATTATTTTGTCTATATCCCCTTAATAGAAACCCAAAAATCATAGAGCTCTGAAGTACTGAAAGGAGTTTCGAAATTCTCATAAGGCTAATACATATAGGGCACCAAGCTGAATCTTACCTGATCTATTAATTAACCCTTTCCCCATTGAACCCATAAGCTTCTTGCCTATTGTCATCAAATTAAGCTGCCAGCAAACCTGAGGGTCAGAAGAAAATTAGCTGTCACCAAGACCGCTGATACTTCATCGTGCTAAGTGGAACCGGTATTTCCCCAGTGTGCAAGTTTGCTGCGGGAGGGTTTAATTTCCTATTCTGTGAAGTCTATAATTTTTTTCTGCGGCAGCATGAAAACTGCTTTGCCACATTCTGGTTCCATCCTTCTCAAGCAACATCCAGATTGGGGATAGCCAACATGGTGGCCTGCAGAACTTGTTGGATTTCAACCCACATCGTCCTTGACCGTTGGCCATGCTGCTTGGGGGAATGGAAGTTGCAGTCCAACATCTGCAGACCACCATGTTGACTACTTCTGAACTAGGCATTATTTGAAACTGATGACAGGGGACAAGGGGAAGACATTCTTTTGCTGCTTCAACTGCATATATGCTGATGTCCACACGTACATGCTGATCAGAGTCTCCCACATAAGCCAGATGAACGATCATTACCCTTTTCAGTAGGTGATATTCAATGAGAAGGAACCATGATTATTGCTTCCTGGATATGATACCTTGATCTGTATAGCAATGGGACTGGACTATTGAGCAGGAGCTCTCAAACGTTTGAAGTCATGTGCACACTAGGACTGAGAAAAATAAGCATGCATTCCATGAAGGTGTTTGATGGAACGACACCTCACTTTCCTTTATAGTGCAGGATAATTCTAGCCCTCATCAACACATGTTTGATGATAAATGTGTGAATCTTCCTTGAGCCCAAAGTTTAAGTAAGTCCCAGTGAAACTAAAATTGCAATCCGAAGTCCATTTTCTCAGGAGTAAACCACACTGAACACAGTGTGACTTACTTCTGAGTACTGCAAATTCATTTTCCAAAACTTAGCAGCATGACTCTCTGGTGATATAAACAAGTTTCTTGCTGCCAGAGAACAAGTTACCTTGCAGTGTGGTCCCTCGGTTGAGAGAAAATGCATTAAGTATCCACCAAAGTGCAAAGGCTGACACCTCCACTCCAGTCATACACTTGGCGTGCATGAAGTATTCTCTAGCCTTGCCTTTCAAATTATGCCTCTTGCACAGCCCTGAATACAATCAAGTGTTGCATCCCAGCAAAGTAGGAAGTAGGAAGACAGTTTGCCTTGGTGCCCATAGTTCAGCTGCTAGTCTTTGTTATAGGCCTGGCAAAGTTATTTCAGCCTTACCTAAATGATCTCACAAGTGGCCAATGTGCATAGCCCTGTTTTTAATGTGAAGACACTGGGGATAAGGTACACCTATAGGGACAAGATTAGCTGCCATGATCCAGCTCTCCCTTCAGCATTTCTGCTTAATGTGTGGGTGGGAGAATTGTGCTTTGGGAGACTGCATTTCTTACTCATCATTCATCAAAAGTAACATGAATGTCAAAGGAAATACATGCATACATCATTTTATTTGTATGTCGTCCTTCCATAGTTGGAACCGTGCTCAGGGGGAATTGCAACACGTAAAAAAATGCATAATCACATACATAACAAAAGTAGTAAACAATAAATAAAACATCAAAAAGTACACAACCAAACAGAACAATTTCCACATAAATCATAAGATCAAAAATAAAGATACAAAAAAATTAATTTCAATAACGGCAACAACCCCCACGCAGCAAAACCTCATAAACAACACCCCCAGCCCAAGAGCCTGGTCAGCAGCCTCAGCTTCTGCAGCTGAAGTGAGTCTTCCAGGACTCACAGCCAATAAATAGCACATGGCTCGTATTATGTTGGTGGAATATTCCATATACAATGTGAAAAAAATTACCTATACATAGATTTCCGTGCGCTGCTCTGGTTTCACCAGAAGCAGCTTAGTCATGCTGGCCACATGACCCTGAAAAACTGTCTGTGGACAAACGTTGGCTCCCTCAGCCAGTAAAGCGAGATGAGCGCCGCAACCCCAGAGTCATTCGCGACTGGACTTAACTGTCAGGGGTCCTTTACCTTTACCTTTTAGATATGGATTAAGTTTTAAGATGGGAAGAGGCTAAGAGAAGAGACAGTTCCATTGCAACTTCTCATTTGGTAACTTAAGCATAGGCCATGGCTCTTTCAAACTACTGTTTCTGTCAACTAGACTACATATCAGGTGAATGTAATAGTGGAGATCCTTGTTTTTAAGGTTTAGCAAATTCAATTAGGTTCAATACCAACAGGGGCTTGCAGATTTATGGCAGACTTGGAATGAAGGTGTGAGTGTTTGTGAGGGGTTACACTTTTAGAGATCGTAAGTCGGACCCTTTATAATTTGATGGGTGATAGAAAGAATGGGGACTCGTGTGTGTGTGTGTGTGTGTGTGTGTGTGTAGAACCCAGTTGCATTTAAAGACAGAAGGCACCACCTACATCCAGTACCAGGTTGAGACCTGAGGTGAGCACTGGAAGTGTTCAGCAGGTGTATAAGCAAAGGGCCAGGACCGCGGACAGCTCACTGCAGAATATGATAGTCAGGCTGGACATAAAACACCAGCACGCAAGTTAAGATGCTTCCACACAACCTTTTACTGTGGACCCTGTGCTGCAAGCTTTTCTCACCCGCCACATAATGTCATCCTTATCAAAATGCCCTCCCATTCCCCACTTCCCTAATTTATTCTGCATTTACTATTTGCGATTCTTTTATTTTTTTTACTTATCAGATTTCCCACAGAAATGGAAAATCCAGATTAAATTGTAAAAACGATATGGAACATCATTTTTTTTATGAGATCACTGTCATATGGATGCTGTGCAAAAGTTGCATGCAGGAGCAGCCCTGAGTCCACAATAAATTACCGTATGGAAGTGCCCTATCTGACCTGAATCTGTCTTGGGCCTGAATTCCATCCTGCTCCACAATGAGCTGTCCGTGGTTCTGGCTCCCCCACCTGCCCACTACCTGGGCAAATCTCCCAGTTCCCACCTGCAGGTCTCAGCCTGGTACTGGACCTCTCATAGGTCACTGAGAGAGTGTGTGTAACTAAACATAAAGGGGCTGATTTATTAAAGGATTGCCAGAAGTGTCTGATGCATTGCAAACTCAGGGCCAAACAAGTTGAATAAGCCTGGTTTGTGGCCCCTGAGATCACTGGGTTAATTTTACCTTTCCAATTAACAGTTATAATTGAAGGCCTCTAGACCTTTTGATGCTAGAGGCAGAAAATCTTAATGACATTCTTCTCTCCTACCCCTCACTTTGGTGTTTAAAAATATGATCATAAGCCAAATTAGTGATCATTTTATGCCCTTTAAAACTTGCCATTTGAACCAAATCATCTAACTTCGCCTAATGTTAGGGCCAATCCCCCTTTCTTGGGTTTCTTAATCAGCTCATAGCAGCTCAAAAAGAGTGATCTGAATCTCTCTTTGTGGAGCATTTTTATCTATACACGCTTACCCTGCCATACGACCCAGTTTTATGTTCTTCTGATTCCCACTGCCCCTTTAAACAAAAAACTTTTTGCTTTTGTGTTGATTATATGTTCATCTCTTTGAGAAGTGTTTTTCATTCCTGATGTGGTGGTAATAGAAAAGTATTTGTAAATAAATTAAATGTTTTCAGGTGGGGAGGAAAAAGACGCACAACATAACCACTTCTGTTTTTCTCAAAAGCCAATGGAAGATAAAACACAAAGACCTTAAAAATGATGCATTACTTGCCTACTTAATGTCAGGAAAAAGAGATTCTTATTTTTTTCTTTCCTTAGGTAAATGATCTCTTCTTTTTCTTCTGTGTTCTAGATTTTGCGTGGGAGACAAATTTTTCCTGAAGAACAACATGATCTTGTGTCAGATGGACTATGAGGAGGGGCAGCTGAACGGGAGCTTTGAGCCCCAAGTTCAATAACAAACCCTGCTTTGCTGAAACACTGTGGGATGGACGTTCAGCCACACTAGCAGTGAAGGGCGTCTGTCAGCTTGCCTGCAATATTTTTTTAATTCTCGGTCCACAAAGGACTCTATACATTGTAGTATTTTCCCCCCTCCCCACAACACAAAGCAGTTACAATTTTAGATGTACAGTTGTGCCTGCTTAGCTGAGCACTGCATTGCCTGTATGTTCGTGAGTTTTTTGGGGGGATATTTGGGGGAGGGCTCTGTACAGTCTGTTTTTTCTGTATATAAACTGGAACATTTATTTTATGAAAAATGTAATGCAATTTTATTACAGGTGTGAATTAAAAAAAAATATGAATGTTTCCTGGCCATCTTTAAGCGATTATTTGCTCTGGCGGTATTCATATAGGAAGAAGCCATGTCACTCAATGCACACCAGTTTCTCCATGTGGAAGTTCTCAGAGTGGTCTGAGATTGTAGAAGAGAAGTTCTGTCCTGTGGCTCGTCAGTATTCTAAGAATCAGGTTTAAGAAAAGAGGAGGACAATAGTTCATCCTAGCCTTCTCTATGACATACCTTTTATTTCTGCGTTCAGGGAGCTTCTCTTCGATACTGAATACATAATATTTAAACAAGCCAGCAGGAATATAGGAAGCTACCTATTGGTCCATCTGGCTCAATATTGTCTACCCTGACAGACAACATGCTGAAAATTGAATCTGGGACCTTCTACGTGAAAAGCACGCATTCTACCAGTGAGCTATGATCCTTCCCACCGAGCCACAGCAACCTGGAGTGACATATGCCAGGAAATCAGGGGTCGCCAATCTGACCACTAAGACTTCCTCTGACACCCCCAGGGTTCCAGTCCCCCCTGCTCCATTGAAAAGAGACTTGGAAGATGCATTCTGTTGTAGCCAATCTAATAGCTTGTGTTGCGTGCTTGGATGCCTTGTGTGTGTGATGGCCACGATGGTTTCATCTGCTTGCAAACCACAGTCCTGGGTTTGGACACAATGAGAAACCAAACCTGATTGTGGGTTTATGGTATGTTTTGCTTGTGTGAGGGGAAGAGTCAAGAGGGAGCAATCAGGCAGCATACACCAACATCCTGCTCAGTCACGGTAAACCACAATAGGCCAGAAACTATGGTTTATCCTGATGTGCAAATGTGACGGCTCAAACAAGCCATGGTCTCTTTCATCTAAGGTGGGTTAGTTGCCCCACTACCTCCTTTGTGAGAAGCCCTTTGCATCACCCATTATCATACCATTAGAGAAACAAGGCAGGTTATAGAGATAATTTGGCTTTCAGCATAACCCTGAGCAAAAAAAGAGGGAAGGGAGAAACCAGTCCTAAAGCACCACTCCCTCCCCTATCTTCAATCTTCACAAAACCTTTGCAGCCCTCTTTGATAACCCTTACCTCTCAAAAAGTCCTCCCCACTGTAACCACTTTTTCAATAGGAATAGTCCCACCACCCCAGTACTAAACTTTCAGTGGCAGCAGAAGAAACAAGTGCTCAAAATGACTTGGGCCCTTGGAATATAAAAGGTGACAGGTGGGTTTTTGCAGAACAAGGGCTTTTCATGGGAAGCAAGGGGAGGAGTGCTGGCCGTGGCTGAGAAGAGGAGCACAGAAGAAAGCTTCTGGCAGGACTGCTGTGCTTGGTAGCACTTCAGAGAGAGGAGACGGGACAGAAACATGTAAGAGCAGATTACAGTTCCTTTTCTAGGAATTCCTGGGGCTTGTGGAAAGGGAGGTGATGAAACAGCGCAAAAGGCTATGATGGATGTCCAACAGCAGGAAAGAAGGATGTCAGCGTTAAACAAAATGCTCCCCAAAAGCAACAAAGAGATGTGAGCCTCAGTAAGGTGCCCCAAGAAGAACATGTTCAGATAGCTGAATTGCCGAACATGTTTGGGGAAGTGTCATGACTTAGGTTTTTTTAGGTACTAACTAAGGGAAAGGACAGTTGCAACTTGGCGTCAACCTCAGTGAGACATGAAACGCATGTATGACTGCATTTACCATTTAGGATTTAACTTTCCTGCCTGCACAGACACATGCCATGGTCCCAATGCAAAGTGGCAACTTTCCTCCCAAAACCAATACAAACTTTCTCCTCCCCAGGCACCATCCCACTGACATTGATATATATGTGTGTGTGTGTGTGTGTAACACAAGGTGTACATAATGCATTCACACATACACTCCCAAACACAATCCGTTCTGGAGGCACGTCTGGAAGTTGAAATGGGTCTCTCGGAGAGGTGCCGTGCACAGGTGTGGGTGGCAATTGCCCGCTCCTGTGCATGCGCGAATGGCGATCGCTGCTCCCGCACATGCGCGAATGGCGGCAAACCCGCCGGTTACTTCCGGGTTTGCCATGGACATTGGGCAAAATGGACGCAAGCGGAACTGGATGTAAGAAGAGGTTTGATTGTATTGTATGTTCCAGATCATCACCCGTTTATCAAAAGGTGTTCCCCAGTAATCATTTAGCTTGATCCACTCCAATTTACTTGAAAATAAACCACACTGACCTTAGGTATTTACTCTCAAGGAAGGTACCCAGCAGTGCAGCTTGAGCTGACCTCTTGGTTCACCTTCCTTTGATGCTTTGTGCTTCCACGGAATCCAAGATCTGAGAAATGAAGTTGCTAGTGATTTCAAGTAGTTGTCATATTTTTAATGGGAATGTCTTTCTTAGACAGGTTAGATGTGTGAATGTGGAAGCTGTTATTCATGTGCCCCAAATAGTATCCTTAACAGTTACCAGTCTTGTAAGTAATTCTCCTTATGGTCATAATGGTTTCCTAGAGCTTGCCTTCCACCAGGGTAAAACATGGCTCGCTTCAGAGATGTTGCACGTCAGGGAGAAGTTTGGACTGGAATACAGCCAACATCTCTTCTCACAGTGGCCAACCAAATTCCCATGGGAAGCAAACAACCAGGACCTGTGCGCATCAAATAATCTCCCCTCCCATGGTTTCCAGCAGCAGCTATTCAGCCTCTAGAAGTGGCGGTGGAACATAGTCATCAGGGTTTAGTGGCCAGCTCAGTTCTACAGATGCCAAATGCCTGCTATCTCTCTTCCCTCCTCCCTCCGTCCCCTGCCTTTCTGAGAGTGCAAGCATCATGTCGATTGTACTGTCATGCGATCTGGGCATCTGTATCGTGTGTGTGGCCTTGTGCTTGCTCCTCCACCATGCAAAAACTCGCTAGCTGGTAAAGATTTGAACTGGAACCATCACAGCTCATTCTGCTGTAATGCAGATGCAGGCCATGCTGAGTTAACTTGAGAATGGCTGTGCAAGCAGCTCTGGGGCTAGGTCCATGCCAGAGATACCCACAACTGAAACACCCCAAACCTAAGCCCCAGGGCAACAGGTCCACTTTTCTCTAGACAATCTGCCAGCTGCTGTTCTTGTTGTTTTCCCCAAAACTTTAGTATAAAGGAGGGAGATTTGGAATGCACACATGAATCGCTAGAAAGTTAGTTGCACTTCAGGGCCATAGCACAGCTCGCTGAGGCTCCAGGAATCTCATTTGTTTAGCATCTTCGCCACATGGACTCCCATGCAAATCCTGTTTGCATTTCCCTGCCTCTCATCTTGTTGCATTCAGAACAGCTCAATGCTCGTGTGCCCATGCAAATGGCTTTTTGAATTATTTCCACGATGTAAGTTTGGCAAGCGGGGAAAAAAAACATTTGTAAAAAAAGAAATAAATCGCAAGGAATTATTGATCGGCTTTCACAGAAGCTGCAACAAAACAGCCAGAATTTCACATAAAACCTGGGAGAGAGATTGTACAGAATCTATATAACGGTGTACATAAATATATATGTGTGTGTTGAATAAGGCCCTCCTGCCGTGACCCACATTCTTAGGTGCAAAGGAATGATTTCCTTTTTTTAAAAAAAGTGGAATAAAAATGCAATCATGAATTTTGTGTGAACACTGCAAATTTGCTTAATAGAAACAAGTATTGAAGACCAGACCTGCCGCTGAATAATCGCTGCAGCTCTGAAGAACGGAAACGGGGGGAGGAACCTTTTGATGGTGCTGTACTCATCACTTGGCATAAATATTCATTCACGGAATCAGAGCCGGGTAAATGGCATTTAGTATTAGCAGATAGCCTTTTTGCTGATAAAGATAACCACCTCTTAATCAGTTTAGTGACCACTGGCCTATAGTGAGGCATTTAAGCTTTTGAATCAGACCCTGCATTGAGAACAAGTTAATCCCTGCCCCTGGTGCTTGAACCTTAATGAATCTTACTTTTGAGTCCATTTATAGATGCTGCTGGATGCAGCAAAAAGAAAAAAAGTGCACGCTGCTCAACTTCTGAGGCCTGGTTCACGTGGCCATGTGGTTCTAGAAACAAACCATGCAGAGGCAGAGGGAGAGAGAGAGAGAGAGAGAGAGAGAGAGAGAGAGAGAGAGGTAACATCTAGAGGTCTAGAAAGGGAAAATGGGAGTTACTTATCAGGCATAGGTACCACAAAATTCGGATTGGTCTGGTAAATAGGAAATCAGATGGCACATACCGTCAGGTGTTCAGATGGGAGTCTTTCTCAGCCCTACCTAAAGATGCTGGAGATTTTACTGAACCTGGAATTTTTTGAACCCAAAGTATTACTCTGTCACTGAACAATGGCCTTTCTACTTGCAGGGATTTTAACCTTGCCCCTGCACCCTAAAAATCTGTTCTGGACTGGTGAAGCCTTAGCTGTTAATAGATCATGACCATCCACTCTTGCTTTGTAAATTTAGAAACCACAGGAATTCTAGGACTGACCAACAGTTCAGTGATGCAGGAGGAAGTCCCTGCCTGACCGGATTCCGGTAAAAACAAAAAAGAAGATCCCGTAAAAGTAGAGTTTGTCTGCACCCGAAACTGAACAATGATCAACTGTGATCATTGTATTGGAAAGTGTTTGGTCTTGTTTTAATTCAGGCTTACACCATGTTGGAATAACCAAAGCTGTCTTCTCCCACCGAATCCGTAATGCTGTGGTGATTGTTCTGCCAATGCTGACTTCATTTCCATTCTACCTCTTTCGCTTCCCAGTACATCTGTATTTCAGAGAGCCGTTGCTGCTGCTGCTACTGCTGCCGCCACCACAACCACCACCACCTTTTCCCTCGACTGCATTCCTTTCATTGGCCAGGCCAGCTCCAGGCAATCTTAACTCTCGCGAATTCATATCTTTCCAAAGAAGTTAATCTAATATTAACAGCAATTTGTTACCGTGCTATTAGCTTAATTTGAATTACAAAAAGCTGCTGCATTTGCAGCTCAACTCTGAGCCGTTCATTTGTAAGCTTTATCCAGCCTCTGTGCTGTTAACGATCACTCACTTTGCTGAGAGCGATACGCCAAAAAAAAAAGAAAAGAAAAGAAGGGGGGGAAGGAGGAGGTGGGGGGGGTAGAAGAAGAATCTCTTTGCCACGGCTGGCTGTAGCAAGTTACATATGGCAGACGGAGGAAGCATAATGAGAAGTGTTCACTAATTGGCTGGGTGGTGAAAGATAGTCTGAAGAACTCTTTCAGCGATAAGGGCTACAGAATGAAGATCTGTGCATGTCCTGGAAATGGGAGAGTCCGCCGAATACAAATACAATACTGCTCTTCCAGTAATACCGCTAAAGAGTAGACAGCAGTTTTCCCTTGTGGCAAATGTATACAGTAAATGTCTTTAGTATGGAAATAAGCAGACATATGGGCACAACAGCAGACATTTCTAATACCAACAGATTCCTGACGCATTTAGATGCTGCTTCCACGCTCTTCGTCAACATGTGCATTAGGGTTTTCCGAGATTTATCTACTGCCAAAGTAAGTATCTGTCTTTTTGCCGGCAAATTCTTGTAAGAGTAGGGAGGGGAAAGGAAGAGGAATGCTGATGAACGCAATGAAGAAAGCTTTGCCCCCTCCTCGGCACTTACACATACACACCTTCCCAGCTTCGCTATGCTTAGCTCAGATCTCCAACTGAGGAGGGCTGGGATGTAATTGGATGGAGGTCCTCCAAACGAGAGCTCGGCAGCAGATAAAATGCTGACAGCAGTTCAGTCCCTTCGGCAGTAAGCCGCAGTCTGCCACTCTATAAAAGGGAATGGTCCTGGTAATTCTGGGCTAATTGTTGGCCATGATGGGCATTGACCTGATCAGATTTGAGGCTGAATTTGCTGAGTCACTTTTTAATGGGGAGAGGATGTTCCAAATGTCTGTTCACTGTTCTCATCCACTACCGAATACCATCTTTTCTTGGGAGACTTTCAGAGTGGTCCACATACTGAGCTTATCTTGACCCTGTTGGAGTGGCGCGCCAGTTCAGATGGGAAAGTGTTCAAGATGAAATCTGTGTCAAGGTCATTGATTGAAGATGTAAATCAAGTTTAATATATGTTTGGCTCACAACATGCTTCGGAAAGAAATGTGCTAAAATGTGTGAGGTGTTTTAAATATATATTATATTAAACCCACGAAAATGGCATTGCAGCTCCTTCAGAGTTCTGAAGGGTGCAACTAGTGTGTCTTTTTTTAAAAAAAATGTTTAGGGGTACTTTCATTTTGACTCAAGAAAATCACCATTTTACAGTTCAAATCGGGGGAAATAAATACAGTAAATGGACAAAAGTACAAAGATTCACAAAATGTTTAGGGGTATGTGTACCCCTGCATACCCCCAGAAAAAAGCACTGGGTTCAACTGAATAGAACTTCCTCACTGTGTGTACCACATGTTAAAACCTGAGGCATCGAGTGGTGAGGGACCTCCATGTGTTTTTTAGCCATCAAAGGCTCATCAATAGAATAGTCGTATCTCCTGGTGTCAATTCAAGCGTAATAGCATTCAAAGGAAACATGCCCCAGCTTTTGTCTAGCACAGAAGCTCTTACATTTAAGTAAGGAAGAGAGATTTATTCTGGCAAATAACAGCACTGGCTCAGCAGCAGACACAGAGTTCAGGAATCATGATTCTGGAGTTTAGGAATCAGGCAAAAAGTTTAGAACTAATTAGAAGCAGCAAAGATGTCCCAACCCTTTCCATATGGTTCCACAGCTCCCCCCAGCCTCCATCAGGGCTCTCTATTTAACTGGAAGGTCAGTCGGAGGAGAAGGCACCCCTTCTCCTGCTTCCAAAATGGCTGAAGTTGGGACACAATGGGGAATCTCCTTACCACCACCAACCCCAGTTCCCACCATTTAGGCCCCTTCTCTGTTGCCTTCTCCTCCTCTTCCTCCTCCTCCTCCACCATGGCCCGGCAATCCAAACTCAATCTCGACTATACTGTCAGGCCCATGACAAAGACAATACAATTGTCCATGGGGTCATCTCATGTGTGAACCAATCCATGGAATCTCAGGTACAAAAATGTCATTTAATCCAATCCTCTACCTTCAATATAGGGCTATCCATCAGTTCACCACAGATCAATCACACAGTCCTGGGCTCAGTGTTCTAGAAGCTCGCCTGAGTAGCCCGTTCTTGATAGAGTAGCATGACTTGCCTGAGAAAGACGCAAGCTATTGTGCTATTGTGGGCTCAGTAATGATGAGCCCTGTTAGAAAATGTTGTCTGTCTTCCACTTCTCCCTAAGTCTTAACATGCCTATTGCAGTATTTCCTCTCTGACCTAGAACGTTTTCCAGAAGATACCGTGAAGTGCTGAATTGATTTTGTGGGCATTACACCGGTATGAAATTATGAATGGGGTCCAAGAAGGTCCACTATGATAGCTTCATTAGATTCTGTTTAATGAACTCTTACCTTCTACTTGACATAGTTTTTCTGGTATGTATGTCGACATTATTCCTCTATCAATGCTACATTGACTTTGGTTTTGAACTCATACCCAACTTCACACTCTGCTATAATGCTGTCAACTCACATTTTGTCACATTAAATACAGTAAAACCATTCAGATCAAATGTTGGGGGTTTTTTGGAAGCTAGTTGACATTTGTCATTTCTCCATTTTTCACAACTGCCAAGTTTTCCTTTCAGTGCCACTGACTTTTAATTTTTTCCGTCTATAACTTTTACTTTGTTCTCAGTTTAATTTACCACAGACATGCTTTTCTTTTCTTTCAACATTTATTTCTTCAACATGAATTGTTTTCCTAGTTCTCCTATAATTTCTGACTAGATTATCGTCATGTTATAAGCCATGAGTTTCTTGGTTGTTTTTGCTGTAAGAGGCTGCCTCTCCAGAGTTTTTGGGTTTTTTTAATGAACACCCAAGAGGTCTTTGAAACATCTGTTAGATTTCTGTCAGTATCTCTTATCATGGATGCTAGCTGGAGCTGATGAGATATTTGCTGCAAAACAGCCGACGGGCACCAGGTTGGCAAACACTGCCTTATCAGGGACCCAATTTCCTTTAAAAGTAAGTAGCATGCATTTCTCAGATATAGAACATAACTCTATTGGATCTACCTTGGGAGACAGTACTGAGGGTGTTTATATTCCCCTATGAATATTGGCATGGAGAAGTCCCAGGTTAATCTGTTACCTACTTCTGGCTTTAATATTAACAAATCTTTTAAATAATATATTGGAACAATTTGATTTGATTATTTGATTGCCTTATTTACACAAATCTAATGCACACTCAATTTTCAAAACCTTGAAACCAAAAACAATTTGCTATATCAGTGGTGTTTATCAAGTTTACCATCAAACCTAATGCGCCACCAAATCTAATGCACACCCTAATTTTCACAATGTAATTTGGCCAAAAAAGGTGTGTTTGAGTAAATACAGTATTTAATTTCTATACCACTTAGTATAGGAAAAATATCTTTTCACCTGGAACACACAGGCCATTCATCTTAAAAGGCTGATCCTAAAGGTGCAATAGAAATCCTGGAGGGTAGTCTTATGTGTGTTACAGACCACTTATAAAACCAGGCCATAATATGAGGACACATGAATCAGCCACCTTTTTGCTAGTAAGCAAGTCTCAATCAAGTCAGTGCCTATATAGGAGATCCCAGTGCCTATATAGGAGATACCATCTTCATTTCTCTAGTAAAATAAAGGTGGGCTACGTATGTTGTAAATAAACCAGGGTTTGCTATGGGCACCAGTCACAAAATGGTTGCTCTGGGGCCTTGTAAGAGAGGCTGTGCTAGTGCAAACAGGAACTGAGCAGGAGCAGCATTGTGGAGAGATAGATAAACTTTATTCGCATTAGCCAACGGCCATAGCAACATAAAACAAGCAATATATACAATTAAAAAGACAACAATGGGTAAAAAGGGCAATCAAACGACCAAGATTATCGTTCAGATAGTGGCCCTTAATCTCATTGCACCCTTGATAAACCTAGCAACCTTTGCTGTTGTCTGATCATTTTGATCTGATAAAAGACAGGACAATGTGGCCGCAGATGGGCAGCCTGGGATGGTAAGTAAGAGTGGGATAATGATCTCATTCCTCAGATCTTTATAAAGGGGGCAGGACAGGAGAACATGCGCCACTGTTTCCAGATTGCCATCTTCACAGGGGCAGAGTTGTTTCTCAGTTGGAATCTTTTGGTATCTGCCGCCCTCAAGTACGGCAGAGGGCATCAACTGGCCAGATTGGATGTGCATTGTGGATTATTGAGGGGATCTTGACTGAAGCCTCACAAATAATAAACCTTACTAAAGTGATACCTCGATATCAAGGAACAGATCGCCTTCAGGTGCAAGGAGGAGCTCACGTGAGTTAATGATCCACTATTCCAACATAAAGGGATGTGGGTGGCGCTGTGGGTTAAACCACAGAGCCTAGGACTTGCTGATCAGAAGGTCGGCTGTTTGAATCCCCACGACGGGGTGAGCTCCCGTTGCTCGGTCCCAGCTCCTGCCAACCTAGCAGTTCAAAAGCACGTCAAAGTGCAAGTAAATAAATAGGTACCGCTCCAGCGGGAAGGTAAACGGTGTTTCCGTGCGCTGCTCTGGTTTGCCAGAAGCGGCTTAGTCATGCTAGCCACATGACCCAGAAGCTGTACGCCGGCTCCCTCGGCCAATAAAGCGAGATGAGCGCCGCAACCCCAGAGTCGGCCACGACTGGACCTAATGGTCAGGGGTCGCTTTACCTTTACTATTCCAACATAAACCGTTGCACATAGAAAACAAGATGTGAACGGGAGCCATTCTAGTCTAGCTTTCCCCAGAACGTGCTAGTTTTCTGTCTTGGGGGAAAACATTATATGGAATATAGCAGCATGCAATCCAGAATGCCCCCACCAGTAGTGTTAAGTGGTGTGGTCCAGGCTCACCTCAGTGAGAAGCAATCCATCATTTTCTGACAGGGTATAATAGCTCAATGGGTATAGCATTGAGCAGATGCAGCAACAGATGCAGCAGCAAATGCAGGATTTCTCCTTGGCTCACAGCGTTTGCAGTTACAGGTCAGGAGTTGGCAAAATACATGTTCACCAGAAGGTTTGGCTAATGCTCATTGTCCCCCTCAAAGGTGATAGTGGAAATTCAGCATATAACTTGTTCTGAAATACAGGCGAGGTTGAGGGCCTTAATTCTTAAAGGTAAATGGAAGTCAGACTAACTAAATATTTTAAAGACAAATACCATCAACCCATTTTTCAAGCAATTAACAGATTTTACCTTCATTTAAAGATGAAAGTTAATGAGGAGATGACCCACTTTAACAGGCTGCAGCAGCAGAGCAGAGCAAACTAGATAAGGTGGTCCAAACCAAACAGAATCGGCACACACAGCAAAGCATTAAATATTTAAACACCATTTTGGTGAGCGGAGGCGACTCCAGTCCACTTGGCTGCTTTCTTCTTCAGCTGCTTTTGCTAGGCCTATGATGATGCTCTTATTAATCTTAAAAAGTTCCTTGAGCAAATAGTTCCTTTCCCCCCAATCTGCAGGGGGGAATAGCAGTAGATGGATTCTCCCTCCCAGACAGCATGAAGTGGCATTTCATTATGGCTGGACACCCAGCGAAACTGAATTTTGGAAGATTCAGAATGGATTTTTAAAAAGCACTTCTTCATGCAGCACTATGGAACTTTCTCCCCTGGGAAGCAGTGATGGCCACCAACTTGTAGGGCTTTAAGAGAGGATTTGACATTTTCCTTTCTTTTGAATAACCTAAAAATGTTATTTATTTAAGCTGCAGCTGCTACTGGTAGCCCCAAAATGGAAAACGAATGAGGTCCCAACGAAAGAAGAATGGCAACTCAAACTGATGGAATATGCGCAGCTTGCAGACCTAACATATAGAATAAGAGAACAAGAAGATTGGGAAATGTTTATAGAATATATGGGGGGCCATGATAGTATACACTTGAAAACGTCG
The DNA here is from genome assembly GCF_965112155.1 of Podarcis liolepis. Classification (NCBI taxonomy): domain Eukaryota; kingdom Metazoa; phylum Chordata; class Lepidosauria; order Squamata; family Lacertidae; genus Podarcis; species Podarcis liolepis. The sequence continues at coordinate 70,168,169 of NC_139554.1, forward strand.
GCAGCATTAAGATAAATTCAACAGTGTAAGTAAGTTTTGATGGATGTAAAAATGGAATACTGAATGGTTTAGTTTATGTAAAATATGCAGGGATTTATGTTAGGCAAAATGAACCATGGAAAAGAGAAGAAGGGAAGTCGTTGATATCTTAAGGTTGTTTAAATGAATATTTTAAATTGTAAAACAGAAAATTTAATAAAAATTAGAGAGGGGCGGGGAGAGAAAGAGGGGGGGCGGTTTGATAAATTCATGGAGGAGAAGACTATGAATGGCTACTAGTCACAATGACTTTGCTCTGCTTCCATGGCTTGACTACCAGTTGCTGGAAACCCCAGGAGGAATGAGCGCTCTCATGCTCAGGTCCTGCTTGCAGGTTTCCCACAAGCATCTGGTTGGGCCCTTTGAGGTTGCTGGACTAGATGAGCCAATGGCTTGATCCAGCAGGCTCTTCTTACAGTCTTATGTTCTAACTCATGGCTGAACGTAGGAAGGATGACCATTCCCACCTAAATTAGGCTGGAGAAAGCTAACCAGGAGTGGTCTTCTTTGTGAAAACACAGTGAGCTCAGATTAGCTGTGGTGCTGAAGAGCAATCCCTAGACTGCTCCGAAGCAGTCCGTTCTTTAATTCTAACTGCACGTCCTTTGCACCTGACTCTAGCTGATAGATGTTGAGGTTCTAATAAAAAACAAAATAGATCTGCCAAGTCCAAAGTTCGCCCAGCCCTACTTCAGAAGAATGCCACTTTTGGTGCAATGTTTTTTGGTTTTTTTCCTGAGCCTGATCTCACAGAGCAATTGGAAAGAAAACATTTTCCAGATGTGAACAGTGCTGCAGCATTGCTTATGTACCGAGAATACTGTGGCATTCAAGTGCATGTGCTGGGGTGGTCCAAACCTGGGTTTGAGTCTGACATTGCTGCTTGTTATCAGCTGGGTTCATCGTCTGCTTTTCAAAGTGGCCAGGGAAGACAGGCATTTGAACATGTCACCCCTGATGAAATACTGCATAGACCAGGTGTGGGAAACCTTTGGTCCTCTGGATGTTGCTGAACTGGAACTCCCATCCTCCCTGGCCATTGGTCATGCTTGCTAGGGCTAATGGGAGCTGTAGTTCAGCAACATCTGGAGGGTCAAAGGTTCACTTCCCCTGGCATAGACTATGTTTGCGAATGGCATTTGAAATTCTTATGGGGGGGGGGAGAGAAATCACCAGTTGAGCAATTAATCCTGAATGAGTGTGCCAGATATATGCTTCATTGAAAACAGAACTTTGTGTCATACAAAGTAGGGGCTTGTGCACTAGGGACTAGCATAAAACCCCAGTTGAAAAGTAAAACAGGAGCTCCGTGGGACTTACTCCCAGGCCGTTGTGTATAGGATGGCAGATGGAAATTATCAGACATTTGTAGAGTTGCGATATTTAAATGGAGGATGGGAGCAAAACCAGACCCCTTTGGCCCTGCCTATATGACCTCTTTGTCCACAAAGCAGCCCCACCAGGCCTAGCTATCATGAGCCATCTTAGTACCTTGCAGGTAGAGGGCTGAATTTGTGTGCTAGTGCCAGGATTAGCCCTGGTGCAAGGGAATTCCTGCCACCCACACAAGACATATTCCCAGATCTGCTCTGGAGGGTTGTGCTGAAATTCAGGACAGATTTTGGGAAGTGGGCTCCGGGGAAGAAGAATGGGAGCCCCCTGCCAGTGTGTTGCCTGATTGAAGAGAAATGGACTAAGGGGGGGGGCGTGTCTTGGTTTAATGCTGGGGTCTGGAAGGAGAACCTCTTGAAGCAGGACTGATCATCTGGGTTTCCTGTTGCCAATAAATAGTTTAGACCATTGTTGTCATATTCATTCAGAGATTAGAATACATAGATAACAAGTTGTGTTGGTAAAGGGGTTGCAAGCTTCCCAAGCCCTGCAGGTGCTATTACTTTTCAGTGTAATAGCTGAAGCCCATCTAAAATTCGCGATCTTCATGCAAGGAAGCCACATGGGCTTCAGGTGTTATAGTGGCAATGAATTTAAAAGGTGGTAAAATTGACGCACATCACATTTATAATCAAATGGAAGGTGTTTTTTTATTTAGACAGTTCCGTATTCAGCACAAACCAATCTGTCGCTACATGTGATTACACGAGAAACAGCATATAAAACATTACTAAAAACATGCTGTAAAAAACCAAAAAAACAAAACCCCACGTACATTGGGAGATTTGTCCTTGAAATGATCTATGACTGATCAGCCCTTTTACCATCCTATGAAACTGCATTCAGCACAGGAACCCCACTGCGTATCTAAATATTCTCATTTGCAGCCTTCAGTGCCATAGGACCAGCCCATGCAGTTCATCCAACATATACGTCATTGTATATATTTGAATGGATGGGTGGCTGGATAGGATGCTTGGTAAACAGGGTTAATGAATCTACTTTGCTGTACAAAAGCCTCCAGGCATTACAAGATTTGGGCTGCAATAAAAAAAACACCCAGTGCTGGGCTGGTGTCTTTGTATGGATTGGGTAGAAGGACCCTCTGCCCAGCCCTGATGGTCTCTGCCCGTCTCTGGCAGCTTCAGCCCATTGAATGGGTAGGATACAGGGCTGCTGCAGCATCCCCACTGACAGCAACCAGCAGAGGCACCCCAAAATGGGACATTCCGGGATGGGCTAGGGCTGATCTGCTCTGTGGTCTACAGTTTTCCAAGCATGCACGCACAACTATAATGTTGTTGGAATGTTACTTAAAGGGACAGGAGCCGTGAGTTCATGGTAGAGTGCATGTGTTGCTCCCAAGTTAGCATCTTCAGTTTAAAGGAACGTGGGGCAGGGAGAGGCCTCTGCTCCTAGAGAGTTGTTGCCAGGGCCAGATGGACCAGATGGACTAATATTCTGACCTGCTTATAAGACAGCGCTCTATGCCCTAACCAGATACAGTGGGGCGCAATACCATGTGCATCCTAGGAATGTACCTTCTCATTTGTTTTACAATGAAGTTGGAAATCTGCAACCCCGTCTATGCCATGTAGTTCAATTGCAGCCTGCATCACTTCTGCGTGCCAGTGCCAATGTGGATACACACTGTGTGCAGCTTTTGTTGACCTGGATGAAGTAATGTATGAGTCTATCTCATTCTTTAAAGATTTATATCATAAATAAAGGGAACAAAGGTTAACACTTTTTAGGTTCACAAACCCAGTCATTAAATAATTCCTCTATCGTCTGCAAGAATTAACTGTGTATATAAGAAACCTTCATCTACAAAATAACCACTGGCATCATATGGCAATCTTAAAACTCAGAACAGCAAGGTTCCCAATCTCACTGCTATGTCCGCCCCTCTCCTTGTTTAGGGAGATTCTTTAGCTTAAATAAAAACCAGCATCAATCTCTGCTGTCCAAAAGCTTTCTCTCTCTCCCAGTCTAGCCTTCTCCTTTAATTTGCATTGGTAAAGCATGAAACAAAAATAAGAGTGTCAGTAAACCACTCATTTCAATATAGCAATGCTCTTCTACAAGTGAAGTTTAACCTACCATATTTTTCCGTGTATAACACGCCCCTATGTATAAGACGACCCCTATTTTTTTGGACTGCAATAAAAAAATTTGGGGGGAGATTGCCCAGACTTGTTGAGCTTTTGGGGGGGACACCACCACCAAGCACTCTACAGCCTTCCCGCAAACAGAAGTCGCACGCATTGCCGCAGCCACAAATCATCTGCACGCCCGCCCATCCCTGCTAGCTGTGTATAAGACAACCCACAATTTTTGCCTATTGTTTCTAAGGAAAAAATATCATCTTATACACGGAAAAATATGGTATATTGTCTTTCTAGATTTTTATATTATTATTAACATTGTTATCTTCCAGATTCAACAGTTTTTTAAAAAAACAATGTTTTTGTTCCATACTGGGGGCAATTGACCAAGATGATTTTAAAAACTGAAAAGAATTTCAGGGAAGAAGCAGCTCTAGCATGCCTGACAGAGCCCAGTCCAAGACAAAGTGGAATGGAATTTGGCTCTGGGAAGCATGCAGAAACACTGAATGAACCATCTGCACATTTGCGCTAAGGGCATTACGGAGGAAATGTGTGGCCCGGTTTTGCCATTCCATATGCTTTCCAGCAAACCATTCATGTGGATTTATTGCTGCAGCTGACTCAGGGAGCTTTGCCTTCTCTCCTTGGGCACTCATGGCTGCATCCTGAGGATATATTCTAGTGCTCATGGAATGGGTGTCCAGGAAGGACTTGATTTAGGAAGAGAGGCATGTTGGAGATACCAGTGCACAGAAGCAAAGGGCTACTCCATGAAAGTGGATCCAAGAATGCAAGGAGCAGAGCTACAAAGTCTTTTAAAACATATTATAATTTTCTGCCCTTATACATTCTTAACTGGCCAAAGACAAGTTAAAATTGGTAGCCACTGTGGAATGCCCTCCATCAGACGTCAAGGAAATAAACAACTATCTGACTTTTAGAAGACATCTGAAGGCAGCCCTGTTTAGGGAAGTTTTTAATGTTTGATGTTTTATTGCATTTTTAACATTTTGTTGGGAGCCGCCCAGAGTGGCTAGGGAAACCCAGCCAGATGGGTGGGGCATAAATAAATAAATTGTTGTTGTTGTTGTTTATACCAATTAAAGTAATATTCAATAATCTGTTAGAATACAATAGAGCACAATAAAATTAACTCTCAAAATAATTAAACAGAAATTCACTCTTAGCAAGCACAATAAAAAATTACTAAACTGCATAAAATACCACAATACATACAAAACTATGTAAAAGGATCAAACGGAGAAACAAAGACACACAACTTATAAAAGTATTATTATTATTATTATTATTATTATTATTATTATTATTATTATTATTATTATTATAAAAAACCCAAACTCCTATTCTCCCTTCCCAGCTGCTTCTGCTCTTCTCAAAGTCCTGACCTGGGAGAGGCTATTGCTCAGCTGGACTTGACTGAGGGTGGGGGAGGTGAAGCTCTTTCCCCTTCTTTGCACTTCCCTGCTGAGGAAGCTGGCAAGATGCTGAGAAAGTGGTAGATGTTCAAGGGGTCCTTTCCCTCCTCATCCCTCTTTCTGCTGCCTGTTCACTCGTCAGGTCAGTCTGGCTGAAGCCTCAACATAATGCCTGTGGCAGCAGCTCCATTCTGAAGGTTCCTTAGGCCGGAGGTAGGGCAGGACGAGTGAAACCAACCACCCCAACCCACACAACCCTCACAATTCTTCCTCTGGAAACAGCCCCCCATGAGGGCTCTTAGGACTGGAGGGTGGGACAAAGCAGGGGGTAAAAGCCATTGCCTGGTGGCCAGCACAGAGTCTCTCACTCCTCACAGCTGCTACGTGATGTGTTCATCCATATAACCAGTGCGTTTTTCTTGGGGGGCGTGGGGATACGAATACCCCTAAACATTTTGTGAATCTTTGTACTTTTGTCCATTCACTGTATTTATTTTTCCCGATTTGAACTATAAAATGGTGAGAGTACCCCTAAACATTTTTTTTGGGGGGGGAGCACTGCATATAACAGCCAGGAAGGTGGGCTGCGCTTGACATCCAATGCCCTTTTAAAACGTTTTGGGGAGGGGGATTATTGGGTTGTCCTTGTTTTGATTTTTATTACGTATTTTGTGTTTTTATATTGTGATTTTATGTTGTGAACGACCTTGAGACCTGCAGGTATAGGGTGGCGTAAATTTTTAAATAATAATAATAATAGTGCTTTTTTTTCTTTAAAACAAAAATTGTTTAGGGGTACTTTCATTTTGATTCAAGAAAACCAGCGTTTTGTAGTTCAAACTGGGGAAAATAAATAAAGTAAATGGACAAAAGTACAAAGATTCACAAAATGTTTAGGGGTATGCATACCCCTCCGCCCCGCCCCCCAGAAAAAAGCACTGAATAATAATAATAATAATAATAATAATAATAATAATAATAATAATAATAAATTACTAAAAAGGCATCATTGCCTATAATGTGTAATCATCTTGCCAATAGCAGTCAGTTCCCAATGTGGCAACTTACTGTTCATGTGCAGACATTTACATGCGCAAGGCACAAGTTATATCTTCTGCCATGTAACTACCAGAGAAACGGAGGAAAGACCGAAACCTAACAGACTAGAGCTCTAGCTATGCTCCTCAATGTCATTGTGAAAGGGCATCCCTTAAAAGCAAAGTTAGAGGGAGGGGAGAGAAAGAGAGAAAGATTTAGCAGGATGTGGTACAGGAATACTGAGATTGTTCCTTGCAATTAGGAATGGCTTGTTCATATGGGGAGAGAGCAAAGCACGGACTTTTTTGGGTTTACTTTGGTTTGCGCTATATCCCCCCCATTATACCCCCAGCAAGGAAAATAGCACACAAGCCCATCTTTTTACTCATCCCTGCAAAGTGATGCAGGACTAGCCATGAAAGTTGTGTTTCGACCACACAGTAGCTCCCCAACAAAACTCTGCACTGCAGGTGTCATGCGAGGGCTCCAATATGTTGGAGGGGAATATAAAATCTTCTACAGACCCAAATAAACTGCCCCACACCTGAGCTGCTGACACCATCCAACATGTTCTCCCACAAACCATGTGTCATTGACTGTGCCTAATGGCTCTGTAACAAACAGAAGCATCCTGTTTAGTGCTGACAATGCTGAGGGTGGCAGTTTATGAAATATAATCTGGAAAGGATCCTGATTTACACATCTGCGCCTTCTGCATCAAATTGGACTAGGTCGGTCAGTGCAATTGCATCTGGTCTTTGTAATGCAGGTTGCAGACAATCACATTCTCTAAAACAATTAATCTTCTCTCCCCTCCACCACCACTTCCAATGTAGAAATACAAAAAAATCTGTCTCTTGGCAGCTTACCTGGCCAACACAGTAAGCATATGACAGATACAGCGTGCCTCATGCCAAGGTGCTTTGTACTGGAATTGAATTTTTTCCCTGCAGTTTATCTTTTTACACAGCATAGTATGTGCAGACAAAGCGGGTTGCGATGCACAATCGGAGCATTTATGCCATGTAGCAGATCATAGAGTTGTGGGAGAGAAAGGACGTTCTACATCAGGGATGGCCCCCAGTTAGTATTATCAGGCCCTGAAGATCCCATCAAATTTTATCAAGCTGTTGTAAAATGCTTCCTCCAGTTCACTCACAAGGAATAGAAAACTGTTCTCGAGATGTAAGAACAGGTAACATGAACTGAGTTACAGTGAGTTCCAGCTGGGGGGGGAGCCCTGTATGCAGCTATATATATTTATATGTAGCATTATGCCGGAGCATAATTATAGAGTCCATAATTGAGAAGTTCTTCCTCCTAGCTAGTGTTGGTGTGAAAAATTTGCAGGCACTCCAGTAGCCTGCAAACATTCAGGGCCCTTGATCCATTTTACAGCAAGACCAAGAGGGACTAGGTGTGCTGGGAAGTTCCCAGTCCCACCAGCATGGATTCACTAGACAGCAAGACCAAGAGGGACTGGGTGTGCTGGGAAGTTCCCAGTCCCACCAGCATGGATTCACTAGACAACATTAGAACAATAATGACCATAATTTAAACACATTAGAATCAAGAGGCTGGCTAGGGAGGTGGCTGGACCTTGGGAAAACAAAGGACTTGAAAGTGTGCTAAAAGCTGAAAATGAGATCGCAGAGAAACTGCATAAATTATTTGCATCTGTTTTCATAGCAGAATACATGTACGCGTGAACTAACTTTCACAGAAAGAGCATTTAGAGAACTGCTGCCAATGATAGTGACACGAGACAAAGTCCTAGAACTTATTGACAAATTTGGAAAATGACAACTCACTTTAGCCACCATTGGCATGTCGGCCCTGGAAGGTTCCCCATGGGAGGATGCAGCTCAGAGGCTGAAAAAAAGGTTCTGCACACCTGTATAAGACAGATTCTTAAAGTCCCTTCATTGTCTTCTCATCCTATTGTGCATCATACATCACCACCCGTTTGCCATTCAGCATTGTTGCAGACATATAACGTTATATGACCATCACTGAATGATCTATCTTAAGTAATGCAATAAATTACTTAGAGTCAGGCAAATGAGGTGAACACTGTTAAATGGCAATGCACAAGTTACCAATTTCCCATCTTGTGTACATAATAACAGAGGTTTATTTGAATGTACACTTCTGCATCTGCACCTTCCTGGTGATGGCCTTTTCACTCCAGCTCCCCTGAATTAAGTTAAGTATGCAAGAGTGGTGGTCAGATTCCCAAAAGTCATAATCAACTAGCAGCTCCTGTTCTTAAATATCTTTGCACATACTTAAGTGCTCCAACTGGAAATCCAGGGGGCTGAACCTCTTTGAGAGTCTGGTCCAAACATTCCTTATTATTAAAACCTATTCAGTTGGAAGGCAGAAAAATATGCATTAAATGGAACATTACCAAAGAAAATCTCATTGTGAAAGTTAAAATGAGAGTAGGGAAAGGAGTCACTTGCAGTATCTTACAATTATGAATTCCCTCTGCGATTTTATTATAGGTATCTGTTAAAATATATTATGAGGCAAATTACCAAAGGCAGTGTAGTGTGTTACAATTACATTACAATGTGTGCTACAGAGGGAAGCCATTTCAGTACCTGTAGTAGTGTGAAACCAAACCAATTTTATGACAAATGAAGTTGTAGTGTTGTCAGAAATAATGAGAGAAACAAAGGAAATTTAAACACAAAAACCCGCCTCTAACATCAATTAAATTTCAATGTCTTGTGGATTTATGTCAGACCCCGAACACTAATTTGAAGGGATTCTTTTGGTTAAATAATAGACTTGTTGAAAAGAAATGAAGGAAATCTGGTTATAATAGGACAAGTGTTAGTCTGCCACTACTGTATTTATTTATGGATTGTAAAAAAAAAACCCTAATCAAGTTTTACACCCACATCTCAGGTAACTGGAGATGATGCCCCAGTCACACAACAACTAATAGAGCTGTCAACAGCTTTGTCTTCATAGTATTAATGCTACAAACCCATTCCTGGCTGCACAATCACACCATTCTCTGCATAGTCTTTGGCTTTATCAGCCATCTTAGACCAATGGTTCCCATAGGATGACTTGGGCCACAGAGGAGACCCAGCAGGTGCGAGTTGAATTGTGACCATTCTCTGTTTGCTGATGGGACCAGGAAGTAGAATATCAATTTATCTACCCGATGCAATCAGCACATAAGAAAAGCTCTGCTGGATCAAGCCAAAGTCCCATGTCATTCTGGCATTCTGTACTCACAGTGATTAATCAGATGTCCATTGGAAGCTCACAAGTGGGGCCTGAGTGTAGCAGCACTCTCCTGCTCACAATGCAACTCATCACTAGGGGCAGGGCCGTCTTAAGCATATGCAGCGCTGTGGTGCAAAAATCCGTCCGGCGCCCCCCCCCCGTTTCCCAGAGTTCTCGACCTTTTCCCAAGCCTCTGCGGGGTTCATTCTCCTTCCATGGAGGCTTGGGAAGGAAGCTGCATGCCCACCAGCCATATAGTTGGCGGGGCACAGCTGGTGGGCATGCAGGGAAAGGGGAGGCCGCTGGCAAAGGCGTGCAGCTTCCCCACTCGTTGGGGCACCCCTGAGAGACCAGCGCCCTGGCGCAACGTGCCAGTAAGCCCAATAGGAAAGACGGCTCTGGCTAGGGGCATACTGTCTGTGACAAGAGAGCCCTGATGGCTAGTGACCATCTTACCTTCCATGAATTTGTCTCATCCTCTTTTAAAGCCATCCTTAGGCTATAGTTTAACTATGGAGTCTGTGAAGTACTATCTTTTGTCTGTCCTGAATCTTGCAGCATTTGTCTTCATCGGACGTCCCCAAGTTCTAGTATCGTGGAAGAGGGAGAAGATCTCCTCTCTATGCACCGTCTCCCCACCATGATAGACATCTCTATCTTGCCTCCTCTTGCTCACCTTTCCTCTAGCTAAAAAGCCCTGAATGCTGTAAACTTTCCTTATAGGGGAGCTGCTCCAACTCCTTGATTGTTTTGTTTTCGCTTTTCTGAACTCTTTCCAGCTCTACAATATCCTTTCTAATTCAACATTTGCAGTGGAGCAGTATCTTGCACTGCCACTGGGGGCAGCAGGCTAGATTAGTGGGTGCAGGGCAGGTAGCACTGGCCCTTCAACTCTATCCTCCAGCAGAGGTGAATGGCTACAAGGCTCAGGGGGAATATCTGGAGGGTCTATCACAACTGCCCCCACATGTACCCACTACCTGAGGCACTACCTCACTCTGTTAATGAAAGATTGTCATGTCAGATTGCCTATGCTAGGGCTCCAGGCTGTTTGAATCTTACAGTCATACCTTGGTTGTCCAATGCCTTGGTACTCGGACATGTTGGTTGTCGAATGCCACAAACCAAGAATGTTCCGGTTTGCGAACGTTTTTTGGAAGCCGGACGTCCGATGTGGCTTCCGCAGCTTCCAGTTGAGTGCAGGAAGCTCCTGCAGCCAATCGGAAGCCACACCTTGGTTTTTGAACCATTTCAGGAGTCGAACGGACTCCCAGAATGGATTAGGTTTGACAACCAAGGTACGACTGTATTTGTTTTCTGAAAGGTGGGGTGTGATATCACATGCTGTGTCAGCAATGGTACTTTCTCAACCCTCTGGAGCAGATTTGGAAAAGGCAGGAGCTACACTCAGGAGAAGAGGGAAAGGAAATCCCATTGTGCTGGTGGAAGTTCATTCCAACAGCAGATAGACACCATTGGATGTCACCAAAAATCTTCACATACTCCCCGCTCATGACCAAAGTTCAGGAGGAACAGAGCAGTCTAAAATACCACTCCATCAGAAGAGTAGCCATTCTAGGCCTCTCAAGGGCCTTCAGTGAACCTCTCACACGAAAGGATTCATGAAATGTGGTGAAAAGAAACATCTTCTCCACAAAGCATCTTGTGAGCCGCCATGTGTTCTCTCTCTTTTTCTTTGTCTTTTATTCACAAGTTTCTCTTTCTGCTTCTCCTCTTCACAACAATGCACCATAATTTGGCACGGTTGTTTTACATGCTTCAGGAACAGCCTGGCAATATGAGTAGCACGGACGCCGGAGATCAGGATTTAGTCCCACTGGCAGCACTCTGTGGAAAAGGTTCCCTGCCTCCTGCCTGTACCATGTCCCCCTCAGTCTCATCAACATGAATATCCTCCACATTAAAAAAAGAAAGAAAGAAATTAATGGCATAAAAGCAATACAACTTCCACCTATGAAGGACATTTTTTTTTGCTATCAGTACAGACAAAGAACCAAAATTTGGAAGCTTTTGAAGGGAACTGGGTCTGAACTTCTGAGTAAATGAGAAAGTATTGAAAAGCCCTGTGTTTGTGAGCTCCTCTGAGGTAACTTTCCGCTTTGAGAGAATATTTCACAAGACATTTTATTCTTTCGAAGATGCCAAAAAATGCAAGACTTGGCACTTTAACAAAACAGAAAAACGAAAATACATAATCTTCTTAACTAGTCAGTCTTTGAGCCCAGCATCACATTGTTGCCATATAATAAAAAGGATTGCTTTGCAGTAATTTGGGCAGTTAAGAATTCTGTGCATGCTCAAAATCATGACATTTCAAGGACAATAAAGTTGGCTGGCTGTTAGCCATTGGCTGTACAGAGTGGGGGGGAAAACCTGTTTTGTCAGCTGGTTATTCAGACAGCATTATAAAACAAGTTTCCAAACAGACAGCCACTCTTTTTATTTCCCTAGTATGTTACTCCAAAAAATATGTACATATATTTTTAATTCAGCATCTTTATGGGGGCTTATTTAACAAATGTCAAACCCATACGCAAAATTCCTCAGCACAATATGGTGTTCAACTGTTCTTCTTTGTGTATGTTCAACAGAAACAATGGATGCAGAACAGATATACTTTCAGAAGCAAAAAACTATACCTGGTTAAAGTGAAATTTTAATAAGCACAGATCAAGTTTATAAAATAATAATAATAATAATAATAATAATAATAATAATAATAATAATAATAATAATAATAATAAAGTGATGTGATTAGAGCTGTTTCCAAGCCAGCAAACACAACACAAGTATCCTCGAAAGAGTTCTGTTTTGTAAGTCCTGTTTCCGCACAACCTTCAATTCTGTGGTACCACCAGCTGCTCTGGCATGGCTTCTTCTGCACTGACCAATAATCTCAGAAGCCCAGACTCACACAGCAGGAGATACCATGCTGTGGTTAAGGATCTGAAATTGCCTCCACAATTACTTTGGGATGACACCACAGAATGAACTCCTTCCATGTGATCATCATGGGTATCCATGTTCAAGCTGCATGGGAAGGAATCAACCTGCAGTCGCTCCATCAGGCTGAATGGGACCCAAGTTTATCTTCAAGGTAAGTTAACCCAGATAAGTTAATAGCCTTCAACCATTCTATTCCGTTTACAGTTTGGTAAGATGGTCGTTTTTCTCTACCCTGTCCTATATCAGTGCATGTATATAGATGAAATGGAGTGTTCAAGAGAAACTCTGTGCAGATAGCATCCCCAACTCCATATGTTCAAAATCCAACTCTCAACAGACTTATGCATATACTGTCGGTCTGAAGCATACATGTAAGCTACACTGCAAAAAATGAAACATGTGGATCACATACAGGGAATACGCCATTCATGTGTTTGCATGTGTAAATGGGAAGATCAGATTAGGTCCAGCGGGTGCAATCCCAATCCTTTCCTCTACTCATTCATTTTGCACGCTCAGTGCCAGTCTGTATGGGAACCGAGATGAGGTATTCCAGACTGATTACTGCAAAGTTTAAGAGTGTGGTTTTGTATACATGTCAGTCACATTGAGAACAAGATGCTGGACCTGACTCAGGAGGCTCACCTTATATGGCACATTTTCCCTCTCCATCTGAAGCCTTGCTTGTTGCATGTGGAGCCCTGTGGCCTTTGCCATCTCTTAGCCAATTAGGAGATCTGCTTCTGGAGAAGCCCGAAACCTTCCTTTGCATCTTTGTCTATAGTTCTGGAATGGTTTGGAGACATGTCTTGATGACTTGCTAGGACAGGCTGTCCTTCTGGAGGATGGTATATTCAGGGTGTGCCTAGCTCCAGGATGGGGAACCTGCAATCCTCTGGAAGTTGTGAATAACCAAGTGGCCGCCGAGACCATATAACACTGGTCCTGAAAGACCTGCATTGGCTCCCAGTACGTTTCCAAGCACAGTTCAAAGTGTTGGTGCTTGCTGACCTTTAAAGCCCTAAATGGCCTTGACTCAGTATACCTGAAGGAGCATCTCCACCCTCATCGTTCAGCCTGAACACTGAGGTCCAGCTCCAAGGGCCTTCTGGCTGTTCCCTCACTGCAAGAAGTGAGGTTACAGGGAACCAGGCAGAGGGCCTTCTCAGTAGTGGCACCCACCCTGTGGAACACCCTCCCATCAGATGTCAAGGAAATAAATAACTATCTGACTTTTAGAAGACATCTGAAGGCAGCCCTGTTTAGGGAAGTTTTTAATGTTTGATGTTTTATCGTTGTTGTTGTTGTTGTTAATTCTGTTTGGAGCCACCCAGAGTGGCTGGGGGAACCCAGCGAGATGGGCAGAGTATAAATATTACTACTACTACTACTACTACTACTACTACTACCACTTGAAGGCTGTTACCCCCACCATCTTCTGTCCACGTGCACCCAGGCCTAGCATTTGAAGGAGAGAAAGGAGGCTGGATCAGAATGGTGTTTTATTACCTCTCAGTCCCCTGAGGGGTGTGGGAGGGGGTGCTATTTTTGAACTAGGGCATGCAGTCTTTTTCTTAATTAAATTTCAGAGTGCCTGAATGAATAGCAGAGACCGGATTAAATAATAGACACTCGTTATCCTGTTTCACAATGCGGCCTTCTTTGAAGTCAACAGGGTCTCATCGACACAATGGCTAATTGCACTCTTGCCTCTTTTTACATGTGGGCAGCGTTGGCCGGGGTGGGGGGTGGGGGCTGTGTTTTGCCAGACAGTAAGTGCGGCTGCAAAGCAAATAAATACAGGTGAGCAAATTTTGTCCGAAAGAGTTTGGCCTTTCTCGAGCTTGAAGGTTAATAGATTACAAAATGATTGCAGCAAAAATTGAAGCCTGTCTATTGGGAGGCTTGTTTTTTTGTCTTTCCCTACAAGCAGTCAACTGACAGTCATGCCTTCACTTCTCATTTCAAGGAGGCAACCGACTTCATTGACTTGATTTTCCACATAACCGTCGATCCCTTATGGTTCTTGTTGACTAGGTTTTATAAAAATGAAAGTTATCAGCAGTAAACTTGACCCTGCTGATCCTTGAAATTTATTTATTTATTTGTGGAAGGGGCAGACAGTCAAGGGAAATTAAACTGAAGCAGCTGATGTTTCGTCTAATAATACAGCACCAATATAAAAAAAAGAAAGAGAGAGAAGAAAATCTGAAGGGCAGTCTAACAGCACACTTTCAAACTGTAAAGAAGGCCTCCTGCCTTTTAATAGGAAAGACTTTGGGTTGCCAGGGCAAAGAAAGTTTTCCCAGCCATTTGGAGGAAGAAAAGAGGAAGAAGCAACTTGAAACAAAGACATCTTATTTCCTGGTCTAACCATGCAATCTTTTACATGCCTACTCAGAAGTAAATCCCACTGAGTTGTAATGAGATTCATTCCCGCCTAAGAAAGTGCTGGATTGCAGCCTAAGCTATATATAATTCATAGTTATTTTGCCTGTATTTTACTTGCTTTAAATTTAGTGTCCCAAATCTGGATTTATTTTGGACATGGCAGACCCTCCAAGTGTCCCTCTTTTCCAGGGATGCCCCTGATTTAGAGAAGCTGTCCTGGTTTCTGATTTGATCCCAGAAAGTGCCACTTTTCCTTAGGATGTCCCTATTTTCACAGGAGGAATGTTGGACTGTATGGAGTTATCCGACCCCCGAGCCATCTGAAGGCAATCCTGTATAGGGAAGGTTTTTAAAATGTTTAATGTTTTATTGTGTTTTTATATATGTTGGAAGCTGCCCAGAGTGGCTGGGGCAACCCAGTAAGATGTAAATAGTAAAGTTATCATTATGGAATGGGACGTCCCTATTTTCATTGGAGAAATGTTGGAGGGTATGACATGGAAGTAAACTGGAGCTTTGCCACAAGAATTGCTTGGGTCCGGGATATGACTGTGTACATGATTCATTACAAAGATATTCAGAAGCAAAAATGATGGAATCAGCTTTCATTTCATTACAGGTTTAGGGGGCTGCTGTAAGGACAATAGGAGACACCTGTCAGTGATGCACGTTTTGCATCTGATTGGACCCTGATGGAACTATAATATTCAACAAAGAAAGCTGCTGTATTTACCGAGTCCATCTAGCTCAATAATGTCTACACGGACTGGCAGTAGATCTCCAAGATCTCTAATAGGAGTGAGTGGTTCCTTTTTCATCTCTACCAGAGACGCCAGGGAATAAACCTTGGATCTTCTTCATGGAAAACATAGGTAGAGTCACTGAGCAGGGACCTTACATATATGATGGAATATAACCATCTCTCATCTCAACAAGGAGATGAAATTATTCTTGTGGGCAAGACAGGTTGTAGCAAAAAAATAATAATGGAAGGGTGTCAGGCGTCAGGGAATCTGATCCCAACGTGGCAGGCTGCCAGGAACAGATGGACAAGAAAAGCTCTTACCAAAGTCTTTTATTCAGTATTCACAGAGAGAGGCTTACAAAGGTAGCCTCTTGGAGTAATCACATTGTTCTGAGTAATCTCCACCCCCTTTCCCTTCTCAATCCTCAACAGCACCACCTCTGTTACGGTGGCTGGTTAAGGCCAATTGCCTCTTAGCACTTTGCTCTCCTACTTTCACTGCTGGCCGGGTTCTGGGAGAAGGAGGGTCTGGAATGCTTTCTAGTGATAACGTGTCAGCCAGCTGCTCTGGCTCTGCTTCTCCCCTCCCCTCCCCTTCTCCCATTATTTCCCAGCTTTGCCCCTCATCTATCTCTGAGCCGTGACCTTCTGCAAACCACTGTTGCAAATCTATACTGCCTTCCTCTTCTGTGTGAGGTTCAGGGGGGGCAGTCTCCACCACACCTCCTCAGTCCAGTCCCTGACATTGGGGCAGCTTTGTTTAAAAGTGTTATTGCCTTACAACATTCAGCAACATCAACAGGCAAAAAACAAAAACCAGACACACATGGACTTGGATTTCTACTACTCTCTTTCCACTGACCCGCCAGACATTTCCTCTTCAAGAAATCACCTTTTTAGAATTCCTAGCAGTGACCATGAGAGCTGAGTCCAGAAACCTAGACACTGAGAAAGGCCTATGCCCAGTCCAGTTTGGGCTTATGTGCTTCAGACTCAGAATGCATACACACCATACATTTAAAGCACATTTAAAGCATGTGCCTTTGTCCAATGAATCCTGGGAACTGTAGCTCTGTGAAGGGGTCTCCTAACCACCCATAGGATTTTTAATGAGTCAGTGTTCCCAGGATTCTTTGGGGGAAGTCATGTGCTTTATATGTGCTTTTAAATTTATCTAGCCAGAAGGATAGGGAGCATCTATCGTCTTCATGTACATGCTCCATCAAATAAACTGACATCTCTGGGAGATAAGGAAACTGTCATTTAGGAAAGAAATCAGGGGGGCAGGATTGGAAAAAGTAGGAAAGGTATAGCAGCAGGCCTCTTTGAAGCCCATCACATGCTTTGAGGACACCCCTTAGGGGACACCTAAAAATGGAATGTAAAGTTATTAACTGTTGCTCGTGCACAAATAGAGAAGCGGTCAATGACGCCATTTGAGCAGAGCTTTGCTCTGTGCGCTGCACTGTCTTCAGACCTGCACCCATCCCACAAATGCAACTATAGGCCTAGTATGAAGGTGGGCAGTTGCAGTCACGATTTCATGAGAGAAATGTGTGGAGGATCTACCAACAAAAGCTAGCTTCCCTACTTCTTGTGGCTTAGAATTTCAACCTGCATGCAATTATGCATTAGCTCTTAATTGCTCATTGACCCTCAGTTACTATAAACTTCCTGTAAATTAATTACATTAGAAGATCCCATGGTGGGAGGGGAGCTGCCACTGCAGAATGATTCGATAATGATTTGTACGGCTTATGATCCCATTACACAAGCACGAGTGTCGAACTATTCTCTTCATTCAAGAGCAACATCAGCATATGAGGATCGCTGAGGCAAGCAGGGGTGAGGGGAGGAAGCAAAAGCCCACGTGCAACCAAAGGAAGCTTCCTAAAATCTGGAAGCACAGAGTTACAATGGCTCGCTCCCATCTTACTAGCAAATTCCAGAAGGTACTGCTGTCTACTGCTCATATACAGTGGTACCTCAGGTTAAGTACTTATTTCGTTCCGGAGGTCCGTACTTAACCTGAAACTGTTCTTAACCTGAAGCACCACTTTAGCTAATGGGGGCCTCCTGCTGCCGCCACGATGCCAGAGCACGATTTCTGTTCTCATCCTGAAGCAAAGTTCTTAACCTGAAGCACTATTTCTGAGTTAGCGGAGTCTGTAACCTGAAGCGCATGTAACCTGAAGCGCATGTAACCCGAGGTACCACTGTATTTATATATTTATTTATTTTTATTATTTGATTTATATACCACCCCCACATCATAAGATCCCGGGGCAGTTCACAGAATAAAAACAAGCAAATTAATGAAACGAAATAGCATGTCTTTCTACATGTCCATTACTATAATACATGTCCTTCATGCTATTTTACATCTAATGAAACTACTGGGAATGGTCACTCAGGGGTTTGGGATGTGTTCGTTGGGGTAGCCAGCATGGTGCCCTCCAAATGTCACTGGTTACTGGTCAGGGATGATGGGAGGTGTAGTCCTTCAATATTTGAAGGGCTTTCCTTGATGTAGATGATACCCAGTGCCTTTTTTCTGGGGGGGACACAGGGGTACTCATACCCCTAAACATTTTGTGCATCTAGGTTTGGCCTCATTGACGGGTAGTATTTCAGTATGAGTAGGAAAATGAGAGTACCCCTAAACATTTTTTTTTGGGGGGGGGGGGAAGCACTGATGATACCCAGCTCTTCTTTTAACCTAACCTAGCTGTAGCTGTGAATACCTTCTGAAGAGTTTGGAGGCAGTCATGGGCTACATAGTAGGCTCATAATCTGATGCTTAAGACAATATGGAGGCTGGGAATCCATCTCAGCTTGTATGTGGGGTTTGGCCTGTATTTGTTTGGAATTGCTTTCCCTCTTAAAAGACCAGTGGCACACTCTGGGCACTCAAATTTCAGGGGTGCCTTATGCGATACTACCCTACCCCCCCCCCCACTTTGTTCTACAGCATTGTTTTGGTGCCCCCTGCAGGGCAGCGTCCAGAGTGACCACACCAGTTGTGCTACCCTAAAACTGCCTCTTCTGGTGGCTAGGGGCACAGTTGCATGAAGTGTATTTCATTACTTTGGCTTGTTGCACAGATGCTCGCCTTCCAGAAGAAGATTATATTGCCTCATTTATCCACGTTTTCATATCATCTGCGCTTAATTGTTGTGATGCATTACACTGAGGACGGAAACTGTCTGGAAACTTCAGCTGGTTCAGAATACAGCCACTCAGCTGTTAACTGGCAGTCACAGTGAAGAACGTTATTTCTCTTTAAAAAAACCTTTTGTTTATTTCAAAGTGACCTGCCAGGGAATGGGAATATGTAAAGTAAAAGCCACCCTCAACTTATTTCCTCTGTCGTAATAGCAGAAATATGTTGTTAAGTAGTGGTTCATCTCCAGCAATGACTTCACTATAAACCTCTGGAATGTAATGCATTTGTAGGGGTGTGTGTGTGAGAGAGAGAGAGCTGGGGGGGGGGGGTTTGAGGAGAAAAAGAGATAGGGTAATAAGAAAGGTTTAGGAGTTTTGTGCAGTATTGTACAGTTCATAAATCCACACCTTGAACAGTCAGAAAAGACGGAAGTATCACAGCTCTTGTAAATCACTCTGCTCAAGAGTTCAATAGATTAACTCTCCAGTCATCCCAGGTCTTTTAAAGGGCTTTTTCTCTTTTTATTATCCAATTAGCTCTACATGTTAATAAGAAATTTTCTTTCTTATAAAACTGTGCAAATTTCTTTCCGTGCCTGGGGTGATATAAATAGACCTTTTCACATATAATTTCAGTGCCCCGGGACTGATTTGTGGGTATATATTGCTGCTTGGGAACATTATAATTTACAGGTGATTGTTTGGAGGAGTTCAAATTACCAGCACTCATATATATGGATATATAAATAAAAAAATGAAGCTCCTCAAGAGATTCTGCACAAACAGTTTTCTTGGACAGGAAAAGAGTTCTCAATAAAAACGTGTGTATATATATATATATATGTATTTGCTTTCGTAGATTTTCACGGGTACAGGAATGCAGGTTTTGGTGTCTTCGGGTGTCTTCCCGTGTAAGAGTTGGGGTGTCTAGGCGACGTTTCGACGAGGTCTCACTCGTCATCTTCAGGCTGGTGCTTTCGGCTTCTTGTTACTGGAACAGAGCAGGATCTCAGTGTTTGAGTTCCTATAAATACTGTTGAGGGGGTGTGGTGTATAGCCTCCAACGTTCTGGGCAGAGAGGAAGTTCCCAGGTTAGTGTGCCTTTTCTTCTTTTGTTCCTTAATTACTTGAGGGATATCTTGAGTGATTTCTTGAGTGATATTCTGAGTACCACTTAGGTGGGTCATTAGGTGTGGATTAGTTGCTAAAGCTTTCGTGTCTTGACCTCTTGAGCTTGTGAAGAGTTTTTCTGAGAAGATGGCTGTACTGCACTTAGTTGTGCTCTGGCTTGGCTTCGTGTATAGGGGCGAGCTGTGGTTTTGTGCCCTGTGCCAGCCAGATCTGTGTAGGGATTGCAGGGGGGTGCAGCATCCGGAGGTGCCACTATGGTTTGGCTACTGGATGGTGTCTGTAATTTATCTGTGGAGAGGGTCTGGGTTTGGGTCTGGTGTGGTTGATTGGTGATGGCGTTCTGTGTGCCTCTGGTTCTGGTGTCGGTTTTTGTGGGGAGGGCTAATTTCCAGATGTCTGGCAGGCGGGACGTGTCGTCACGCTTGTTCATGTTGTGAGGGTGTTTCTCTATCTCGATGGCTTCCATGATTATTCTCTTGTGGTGATGTTCCATGTTAAAGAGCAATTTGGAATCTGCAAAATTAATTTCGTGTCCTGTTTCTTTCATGTGTTGGAAAAGAGAGGAAGTTTTTTCTTCTTTTTTGACGGCATTCTTGTGTTCTGCGATACGTGCATTTATTCGTCTGTTTGTTTGTCCAATGTACGTGGCTGGGCAGACTTTGCAGGGTATTTCATAGACCCCTTGGTTTTCCAACTGGATTTTATCTTTGGGGTTTCTGAGGATATTGGCTATTTTTTGGTTGGTGCAAAAGGCTGTTTTGATATTGTGTTTATGGAGGATTTTGCTAATTTTATCTGTAGTGCCCTTGATATAAGGAAGGAGGGCCATGCCATTGTTTTCTTCTGTGTCTTGGTTTTTGGGGGGTGTTTCTTTTTGGATTAGCTTCGTAACCCTGTTTTGCTGGTATCCATTGGCGATTAACACATTTGAGAGATTCTGTAACTCAGTTGTCAAGTGGTCTTTGTCAGCCAGGCGTTTGGTTCTGGAGATGAGAGTCTTGGCTACGGAGTTTATTTGTGCAGGGTGGTGGTGTGATTGTGCATGTAAGTAGCGGTTGGTGTGTGTTTTTTTCCGGTAGATAGTGTGTCCTAGTGAGCCATCAGGTTTTTTGTAGATTAGGACGTCAAGGAAGGGAAGTTGGTTGTTGGCTTCTATTTCCATAGTGAATTGTATTTTGGGGTGTAGGCTGTTGAGATGTGTGAGGAAGCTATCTAGTTTTTCTTTCCCGTGTGGCCAAATTACAAAGGTGTCGTCAACATATCTGAGCCAAAGTTTGGGTTTGTGTTCTGACTTGTCTAAAGCATTGGTTTCAAAGTGTTCCATGTACAAATTTGCGATGACCGGTGAGAGGGGTGATCCCATAGGTGCTCCTTCTATCTGTTTGTATCTTTGTCCATTGTGGATGAAGTACGTGTTGGTTAGGCAGTGGTTGGTCAGGTCCAGGATGTATTCGGGGGGATTGTATTTGTTTTGAATGGCTGTCAAGGCTTCATTAATGGGCACTTGTGTGAAGAGAGATACAACATCGAAGCTCACAAGTAGGTCATCGGGATGTAGGTTTTGCTTCTTTATTGTTTCTATGAACTGGAAGGAGTTTGTAACGTGTGAAGCGATGGATTCTGCATAGGGCTGAAGTTGCTTAGCGAGAAATTTAGCGAGATTTTGTAGAGGTGAGCCTATGGAGCTGACTATTGGTCTGAGTGGTGTTCCTTCTTTGTGTATCTTGGGGAGACCGTAGAGTTTGGGGCATCTGGATGATTTTTCTCTGGGGATGATTCTTAGCTGGATTTCTTCACTGATAGGAGAGGCTTTTATTTTGGATTTGGTGGTTTTTTCCAGATAGGTGGTGGGATCTGTTTTTATAGGTTGGTAGGTAGGGTCTTGGAGTAGATTTGATAGTTTTGCTTGGTAGTCCGATGTGTTCATCACAACAGTGGCATTACCTTTGTCTGCTGGGAGAATGATTATGTTGTTGTCTTTCCTCAGGTTGGTGAGTGCTTTCTGTTCTTCTTTGTGTAAATTGCTTCTGGGTGGTTTGCTGGAGCAGAGGATGTTGGTGACTTCAAGTCTGATTTTATTGGCTTCATCTGGGTTGATTTTGGTTAGGCTAGCTTCGACTCCGCATATGATGTTTTCCGTGGGGATGCGTCTCGGGGCGACTGCAAAGTTGAAACCTTTGGAGAGTACTTTGGTTTCAGTTGAGGTGAGGATCCTGTCTGATATGTTATGTACTGTTTGTTTCATGGGTTGTTGTGGAGGGTGGCTGGGCTTCTGGCGTTTCTCTAGTTTGTGGAGTTTGTTGGTGTGTCTGTCTGTTTTATGTGAGGTCTCAGTTTCAGCTCTCCAGACGGCTAGTTGTTTGCATTTGTCCCAGAGTGCAGGGTGGATTTTGTTACAGAGTTTGAGGTGAAGAGTGAGCAGATCTTTGTTGGTTTGGTTTAGTAGGTATCTTTTCTTATGTATTTCGTTTCTGATTAGGGATAGTTCAGTTCGTTTCAGGATCCTTTCGGTAGCTGGGGTTTTAGAGTGGAATTTAAGTTGGAAGCATGTGGGAATTAAGTTGTTGTCTCGGCAGTTGCGTAGGAACAAGAGATCACATAAGATGGTGGCTCTTCGGATTTCTAGTTTCTCGTAGGTTCTTGTCAGCTGGAAGGTTTCCTCCCCGTAGAGGTGAGATATTTGCTTTCGTAGATTTTCACGGGTACAGGAATGCAGGTTTTGGTGTCTTCGGGTGTCTTCCCGTGTAAGAGTTGGGGTGTCTAGGCGACGTTTCGACGAGGTCTCACTCGTCATCTTCAGGCTGGTGCTTTCGGCTTCTTGTTACTGGAACAGAGCAGGATCTCAGTGTTTGAGTTCCTATAAATACTGTTGAGGGGGTGTGGTGTATAGCCTCCAACGTTCTGGGCAGAGAGGAAGTTCCCAGGTTAGTGTGCCTTTTCTTCTTTTGTTCCTTAATTACTTGAGGGATATCTTGAGTGATTTCTTGAGTGATATTCTGAGTACCACTTAGGTGGGTCATTAGGTGTGGATTAGTTGCTAAAGCTTTCGTGTCTTGACCTCTTGAGCTTGTGAAGAGTTTTTCTGAGAAGATGGCTGTACTGCACTTAGTTGTGCTCTGGCTTGGCTTCGTGTATAGGGGCGAGCTGTGGTTTTGTGCCCTGTGCCAGCCAGATCTGTGTAGGGATTGCAGGGGGGTGCAGCATCCGGAGGTGCCACTATGGTTTGGCTACTGGATGGTGTCTGTAATTTATCTGTGGAGAGGGTCTGGGTTTGGGTCTGGTGTGGTTGATTGGTGATGGCGTTCTGTGTGCCTCTGGTTCTGGTGTCGGTTTTTGTGGGGAGGGCTAATTTCCAGATGTCTGGCAGGCGGGACGTGTCGTCACGCTTGTTCATGTTGTGGGGGTGTTTCTCTATCTCGATGGCTTCCATGATTATTCTCTTGTGGTGATGTTCCATGTTAAAGAGCAATTTGGAATCTGCAAAATTAATTTCGTGTCCTGTTTCTTTCATGTGTTGGAAAAGAGAGGAGGTTTTTTCTTCTTTTTTGACGGCATTCTTGTGTTCTGCGATACGTGCATTTATTCGTCTGTTTGTTTGTCCAATGTACGTGGCTGGGCAGACTTTGCAGGGTATTTCATAGACCCCTTGGTTTTCCAACTGGATTTTATCTATATATATGTATAGGTAGACATACACACACCTCTGCATAAAGTATTGATAGATTATTTCAGCCCTTCATTTCTATTTCAGCATTTCTGAACCATTTCCTCTAACATTTTATCTCTCTCCGCCCCCCCTCGCTCCCAACATCATATAAATCCTCATATATCTCAGTCCTTATGGAATCAGGCCATTCCACAGTTTGAAAAGGGGAAACCGAATCTAAGCTAGAGAATCCGGGTTTGTCAGTGGGGTTTGATTACTTACTGCAAAACTGACTGTAAGAAGAAAAGATCGGTGTGCGGGTCAATCCGAAACCCTGATCTTCCTTGCTGGATAGAGAAAATGTGTCCCTCCGCTCAGCCCTGCCCAGTTCCACCAGCATGAACTGCATCAGCACCAGCAGGAAAGCCATGTCAGAGAACCCCAATGTACCCAGGCAAATAGCGGATTGAAGCAATCACCAGCAGTATTATTGACGTTTCATATAAAGGTAAAGGGACCCCTGACCATTAGGTCCAGTCGTGGCCGACTCTGGGGTTGCGGTGCTCATCTCGCTTTATTGGCCGAGGGAGTCAGCGTACAGCTTCTGGGTCATGTGGCCAGCATGACTAAGCCGCTTCTGGTGAACCAGAGCAGCGCACAGAAACGCCATTTACCTTCCCGCCGGAGCGGTACCTATTTATCTACTTGTACTTTGAGGTTCTTTCAAACTGCTAGGTTGGCAGGAGCAGGGACCGAGCAATGGGAGCTCACCCCGTCACAGGGATTCGAACTGCCAACCTTCTGATCGGCAAGTCCTAGGCTCTGTGGTTTAACCCACAGCGCCACCCGCGTCCCTGACGTTTCATATATTGGAGATTTAATTTATGTTTTCAATATTGCATATTGTTGTAAGCAGCTTTGAGACCTACATGGTGGGGGGAAAGGAGGAATACGTGTTCAAATAAATAAACGGTAAATAAGTATCCTCGCTGGCAATAGTGGGAATCCCACCAAGTGGGGCATCTGAGGAGGCTGGAGGGATCCCGGCCAGCACTGATTTGTAGTAGCCATGATGGCTATGCTCTGCCTTCACAGTGGGAGAGAGCAATGCTTCTGAATGCCAGTTGCCAGCAGCAGGAGGAAGGAAAAGGGCTGTTGTGCTCAGGTCCTATTTGCAGGTTTCCCACAGGCATCTGGTTGGTCACTGTGAGAACAGAATGTTGGACAAGATGGGTCTTTGGCCTGATCCAATGGGCCCCTTCTTATGTTCTTGTGCAGGGGTCAGCAAACTTTTTCAGCAGGGGGCCAGTCCACTGTCCCTCAGACCTTGTGGGGAGCCAGACTATTGGGGGGGGTGAATGAATTCCTATGCCCCACAAATAAGCCAGAGATGCATTTTAAATAAAAGGACACATTCTACTCATGTAAAAACACGCTGATTCCTGGACCGTCTGCAGGCCAGATTGAGAAGGTGATTGGGCCGGATCCGGCCCCCAGGCCTTAGTTTGCCTACCCATGCTCTTGTGCATGTTGAGTTAGCCGTGCTGTTGTCAAGGGGCCTGATCCAAGCTTCTTTGCTGTACCAGCCTTGGTGGCGACACAGTAAAGAGGCAGTTTTTCCTTCCCCGTCTTTCCTCCCTGGCAGTGAGGCTGTAGATGCGGAGCTGCCAGCAAGGGCTGTAGTTTAAGGATCTGGGAATAACTAATCGAATGACGCCTTCCAAAGGAATTAGTTTCACTAGGTGTCAAAAGGAAAAGGAGACAACTCTGTAGGAACCTGATATTTCAGAAAGGACTGTGTCAGGGAACTGACATCGGAGCTAGAGACGGAGGGAAGGCTCTCAAATGGTGCTGGAGAAGGGCCCAGCAGGGAGAGAGGCAGCTCAGCAGATGGGGAAGCAAATCAGTGCAACACCAGGGATAAAGGGGGGCAGATGGGGGAATCGGCGAGAGGGCTCCAGGACTCCTCGCCGGAGACCAGAGGGGAGAGCACGGGTCCTCCACTACCCACGCCCTCCCTGCGCAGAAGACTTCCGCACAGGGAGAGTAGGAGGAGACTTGGTGTCAAACAACTTTTATGTTGGAAAAGGTTTAAGAAACGCCCACTGACGGATTCTGCTAGCGACTGAGGCAGCCATGAAGTGAAGGGCTGTCCAGACAGAAAGGTTTAACCAGGCAACATAGCCAGGAGAGGCGGCAACTTACGCACGAGCAACCCATACTCATTACAGACTGAGAGCACCAACTCGAACAAGTCAGTAGGGCTACACCAGCCAGTATTTGCTTACCCCTTCTGCCTCCTTCCTTGTCCTTGAGAAATGAATTCAAAAGTTTTAAAACTGAAATAACTCGGGGAAATTAAGCAGCTTATTCAAATCTCAGCAGCTTATTTTGATAGCTCCATTTGGGGTATTTGACTGCAACATTTGTTGTGTTTTAGTACAGAAAGCTACACACGTTCACACACCTGCCAGATGCAACTGATTTGTGTAGTGTAGCACTACACTACTATGGTTTATAATCCTGCTAGCTTTTATGCTTCCTGATATGGCAATTTTAAGATTATTGGAATTCGGACTTTAATTGTAGCTTTCAAACTGTGCAATTTGTGTTAACCAACTTTTAACAGGCTACTAAAAAAAAAGGTGAGATCTATCTTTACATACAGAGAGACAGACACACAGGTTTTGAGGTTGAACGAGATGGCTTTTTTTTTATTTCTTTCTTTAAAATTAACACAATCTATATGCCAGAGAAAGAGTTATCTATTTGAAAGGAATATTTCTGAAGTGAGATTACCTGATCCATGAACCATTAATAAAGCTCAATTCAATATATGCATTCCCTGGGAGTCAGAGGTAGATTTATTGCTTTTATTGCCTGCACAATCTCTTGTGACAGACAGAAAGAAATTCTGAGATTGCTGAGCCTGTTTTACCTAGGAGTGGTGAGCAGAGAGGAAACTGCATGGGCTCTTGTATATCATTGATCTCCTGGTCACCAAATAATGATTCAGATTCACAGAGAGATCCGTAAAAGTCTGTGGTTTATTACTGTCTTGTATCTCTATATTAACCACCTCATTATCATCCCAAATGGAATATAAATCTAGCAGTATCCAGTTGCTTTAATCTGCACGCTAGCTCCTCCGCCATCTTTATCCTGTAAATCTTAGCCCTACATAAAGTGAACAAGTGTACAATTACCAGGTTCTTGAATAGAAGACAATTACAGGAGATATATTTCTTTTGCTCGGGGGGACAAGGTACACACAGTTTCATATTTCTTAATAATACTTCCTTGCTTGTACAATGTTCCTCAGTCCTATTGACACAATTGATCAGGAGAGGCTGCTAGATTGCGGAAGGGGTTCAGAGTTAAACCACACTAATAATCTTCCTTCATTCCTGTTTTACAGAGAGGGCCGGGACTCTCTTATCCAAACGCATCTGCGGAATAGCACTCACTATGCAAACCTCTGCCAGATATAGAAGCTTGTTATCCAAATTCTCTACCCCACCAAATGATCCTTAAACTGGAATGGGGACCCTGTGATCCTCCAGATGTTGGACTATCGCTTCCATTATCCCTGACCTGTTAATGTGCAGGCTGGGACTGATGGGAGCTGGAGTACAGCAGCATCTGAATGGCCCAAGGTACCCCAAGCTGTGTGTATAACATGTCCTGTTTGCATTATGATCTATCCCAGAGTGAGAAGACAGAAAGAGCCCTGCTGATCTGACTTACAGTCCATCAAACACAGCATCCTCTTTCCGAGGTCAGCTGGGAGGTTTGCAAGCAGGAGGTGAAGGCAACAGCCCTTCTTTGTCGTATAGATACAGCTTCTGATATTGAGACATATACTACCTCTGAGGTGTATAAGGTGTTAGGGGAGCGGTAGTACCTCTGGTGGGAGACACATCATGCTCATTCTGGGGTAGTTTGCCCACCTTTGGTCCCCACCCTGTATTCATTTCTCACCTGTGGCTCCTAGAAGCTGTCAGAAGGTGACAGCAATCGCACCCCAGGAATGCCTTTGACTGGCCAGCTAAACCAGGTGAGGGTAGCCGATGGGACTCAAACCCTCAGTGAGTCAGGGACTTTCCCTGCATGCAAAGACAGGTTCTGCTGGATTGAGGGGATGAAGACTAATAGTTGGCTCAACGGTCAAGAAGACAGTTTCTGCACATGCTGTAGAGGGAAATGAGGGGCAGATGGGGCCCATCAACCTGGGAAGGTAGCCCATCTAGCAGAATAAAAATTCTGATCCTAAACCTCCCCTGCTTTGTGGGATATCTTCAGGAGAAGAAAAGGCTAAGGAGTAAACCCTACACAAATCTGGAGTGGAGTTGGTTAGATGGCACATTGGATGCTTCCTTCTGGCAACTCCTGCAGTCAAGCTGGTGCCAAATGTATTGCTCTGTTTTCCTTTGGGATCACATTAGGGAAGCTGAGAGTGGGGCCTTGTCATCTGGGTAGCCCGGACCTCCATACACTCCATTTTGTACCACAAAATTCAGAGCGCTTCAAAATTCAAAGAATAAACATGTTCCAATTTATACATTAGGCCAGGGGATACCAATCAGGTGCCTTCACACCAGAATTAATAGAAATTGAATCCCTCAACCATCCTTTGTGGCAAGTGCCTTCACAAAATTCTTACAAACTCCTCAACAACCCTGAGGTCTTTCTAGATTCTTGCATACCTATGGCTCCAGACATATCTGAGTAATGTGGGTCAGTTACTGGCAGCAGTGTGAGGCTCCAATCTATTGCACTAATCCCACTGTAGTTGTAGGCAAGTACTAGAGCACAGTTGTACTCATTTGCATGGAAGGTAGACTTAGGCATGCCAATTTCACTTACTGAATCAGATGCATGTCTTTCAAATAGTGGAGGTTTCTACCTTGCAGGCCAGGGAAGGCGCATCCTTGCCAAGTCATACAATGTAACCTCCGAACGGCTCTGACTAGCCTTCCCCCCAACCTTATGAATGCTATTGACCCAAAACACGGAGTGAGCTAACAGCTCCTCCAGAGGTAATGAGGAAATAAGGCATCATTCCTCAGGTGAGAAGACCTATATTGCATTTTTACAGTTTCGTGCTACGTAATTTATGAGACACCCCTCAAAGTAGCCTTATACTTCAGTGTCTAGAAGAACCCAATTCTCTTTATGATCTGCCTGCTGGCACCTGGCAGAAAGGTTTAATAAAATTCTATAAGTCATGATGGGTAAAACACGGCGTAATTAAAATGCATTTGACAAAACAATAAAAAGAGCTTATGCTTCAAAATATAAGACCCTAGCATAACACTCAATCCCATCTGGCACAACTTAGATCCTCCCCTATATTTCAGGGGAAGCACACCAAAATAACTTGAGCTGAAGATGTGGTCCATGAAGTCATATCATTCAGGAGACTAGCGAGTTTATTCCATTATAAATCCAGTCAGTCTATGCTTTGGATACAGTAGCCAACACTTTCTGATTGTTTTTGACGGTAATTTCTTTACATTTTCTTGAATAGCCTCCTTTCCTCATATTTTTCCTTTCTGCTCAAAAAAGAGCTCATTATTTAACTTCTCCAAAGTGTTTTGGCTGAGCCAATTCAAATCTGATGCAGCCTTAATTTAAAAAAAAATAAAAAATAAATCTTCCTGTTTGCCCCCTAAATGAAATGTGCTGCGTTTCTCTTCCCATGAATGCTAATTACTGAACAATTCCTGTTTGAACAGGAGCTTTGTTCCTCATTTCCCTTTTACCCATCCACTCAGTGTTTGTATCATTACAATCTGATGCCATGGAAATTACTCTAACATTACAGGCAGAGAATAATGAATCTATTGCTTGAAATGGTGAAGAGAGGAGATAGATTGTAAAAAGGAAAGGTCTTCTTGAATAATGATACTCCTATGCTGAAAAAGAGAAAAGAGCACGATGATGATCTTGAAATTACAGGAAACATGAATATAATTCTATATATAAATATTAGGCTGAAATGTCCTTTTTAGGCAGAGGTTTTTTTAAAAAAAACAACAAGAGCCATGCACTCTCAAATAGAAAAGGAAGAGAATGCAGGTTGAAATTTATTCCCCAATCCTCAGACACTACAGGCTTTGTCTTTTCAGTAAGCTACTTATACAAAAGAAGAAAAAGAAATGGTGATTCTCGTGATATTTAAGCGGCATTACCAATTTCCCAGAATAAGACCAATTAATATCTTCTCTCACACACCTTTAAAAATAGGCCTTTATTCCAATGAGAGCTGAGCTGAAATTTCTTAGGAGACAGACTTTGAGAACATTTCTGAGATATTGCACCAGTAGCTTCCTATTTTGCCTCAGGATGAATTTGTTACCAAAAGAAAAAGACCATTGGAACAGTAAATAGCTTCACCTTGTGTTTATCTGGAAGACATCCTGAAAATAGAGAAAACTATGCAGCTATATATTGCTTTGTTTGCTGCGGTGCAGGCTTTCAAGATGTTTGCCCAAATGAAGCAGTGCTTGCAGAAGTGACATTTGGTCCAACTTGGGATGAGTTGTGCACCACTGTCTCTAGTTGTGTGACTTGCTATTTCATTCACCCAAGCTCTTGTAGAGCCAAATAGTCCCTTGAGACTGAGGCAACAGAAGTGGTAGGGATGCTTTTTCAGTTTGGGGCTGATTGGGCTGTGCCCTCCAAAAAAGTAAACAAACCCAGAACAAGAGCCTGGAACAAAACCCAGAACAAGTTTGTGCTGGCCAATTAGCTGCAAGTCAGACACATGTATCCAATCAGAATTACTGTGTGAGGGGTGGGCGGGGGCTTCACTGGAGACAGCATCTCACAGAGTTGGCAGTACAGCTGAAAAGACCCTGCCTGCCATGCTCACCTTTGGCAGGTGGATACAGGGTAGGACCTCTGATGCTGAACAGAGAGAACAGGAAGGCACAGGTAGGAGAAGGTTAGACCCTTGGGTACCTGAGTCCCAAACCATTTAATGCTTTAAAGCAAGGGTAAGGTGCCCCAGGTCTTTATTTATTTACAAAAATACTTGTACAGTGGTACCTCAGGTTAAGAACTTAATTCGTTCTGGAGGTCCGTTCTTAACCTGAAACCTGAGGTACCACTTTAGCTAATGGGGCCTCCCACTGCCGCCGCACGATTTCTGTTCTCATCCTGAAGCAAAGTTCTTAACCTGAGGTAGTATTTCTGGGTTAGCAGAGTCTGTAACCTGAAGCGTCTGTAACCTGAAGCATCTGTAACCAGAGGTACCACTGTATAACATTATCAAAGTGGTTTACAACAGCCAAACATACAATAAAAACCATGTAAAATGTTTAAAACTAGAGATCAAGTAACTGCAGAAATATGCCTTCTCCATTGCCGGAATAAGAGGTATGGCATGGAAAAGTTTTCGG
Organism: Podarcis liolepis; assembly: GCF_965112155.1. NCBI lineage: Eukaryota > Metazoa > Chordata > Lepidosauria > Squamata > Lacertidae > Podarcis > Podarcis liolepis. Next base: position 70,198,882 of record NC_139554.1, read on the forward strand.
CAGCCATTTAAAAGCCCAAACAGAAGGTGTCTGTGGTTGTGGTTAGACTCCCAGCAATCATCAGCACCAGCTGGCATGGTAAGTAGCCAGGGATGGTGGTCAGTAGCATCTTGAGGACCATTTCTGCTTTGGAGGAAGAATCAGCACTTTGAAATGAGCCTGGAAACCAGCAGAATTGTTTACTAGGCTGCTGCAGCTCAGCACTAGAAAGGTGGAGAGATATTCTCACCGCTCTGTGCCAAGTGGCCACGTGGATAGGGGCCCTCGCTGCTGGGAGCAGCCTGAGAAAGAAAACAAGAAAATGCTTCTCATGCTGTTATACTACTTCGAGGATTAGTTTGCAAAAGACAGATATTTTCAAAAAACAGGTCTATGACAAAGCAGTGGGTGAATGGGACTGGCTGCGGCTAAAATTCCAATCAACAGAGTGTGTGCTTTCTGTTTGGAGAATTGTTTCAAGTGGCTGTTTTCTACGAAAACTTCTTTGAATTAATTTTCGCCATTTATTCTGATTACCCCCTTTTTTTTTTTAAAGAAAATGATAATGCAATATTTCATAATTGTGGACATTTGGATGCCATGGTGATGTTCGATATAAATTCCAAATGAAATAGAAGAGATTAGCAATAAATAGATTATGCAGACTAGTTACCTTTGCCAAAAACACTGCTCTGATTTATGGCTCCATCTCTAACACTAAGAAACAACACATTTCCTAGGTTTATGAACCCTCTGAACCAATCTTACATACATTGATCTTTTTGAGTTCATATGTTTTATTTCATTCGTGTTCAATTCAAGAGGATTTACTGAGGATGGTGGATACGTAATCTATAGCTGAGGGCAAAGAGGAAGAAGCCATGGAATATTTATTTCAGGGATCGGCAATATGGTGCCCTGCAGATGTTATTGGACTGCAATTCCCATCAGTCTCAGCCTGCATGACTAGTGGTCAGGCATGAAGCAGCTTAGCCACATCATCAGACTACTACAACTGAAATGGAGAAACGTTAGAGGGTAGAGATCTTATACACACCATGACCCAAGTAAGGAATGCTATGGTGAGGAGCGGAAGTGGCAGCTACTTCCTGCTTTGCCTCATGCCATGAAAGGCTAGGCAACCCGGCCTGTTCATTTCTCATTTACGTAGGGCTATTTAAAACTGCTTTACAGTTCATAATCTAAAAGACTATTATTGTTATTATTATTATCCCCTTACACATGGGGTGGGACGCGGGTGGCGCTGTGGTCTAAACCACTAAGCCTCTTGGGCTTGCCAATCAGAAGGTCGACAGTTCGAATCCCCGCAACGGGGTGAGCTCCCGTTGCTCGGTCCCAGCTCCTGCCAACCTCGCAGTTCAAAAGCACGTCAAAGTGCAAGTAGATAAATAGGTACCGCTCCAGCGGGAAGATAAACGGCGTTTCCATGCGCTGCTCTGGTTCGCCAGAAGCAGCTTAGTCATGCTGGCCACATGACCCGGAAGCTGTACGCCGGCTCCCTTGGCCAGTAAAGTGAGATGAGTTCCGCAACCCCAGAGTCATCCGTGACTGGACTTAACTGTCAGGGGTCCCTTTACCTTTACCTTTACACATGGGGTACTAAAGCAAGCAAGGCTAGCAAAATGGCAGGACTCGATTCCCAATCTCCCAATCCAAGTTCACTCACATCCTAAACTGGGTTGTTGTTTTGTTTTTTTTAGGGTATTACATCCCCACATTATAAGAGCATAGGCCAGAGTTTACCATCATAGTTACCTCTGGTGCATTGTGCTGCTTCAAAGTGATTGCATTTCTATGCTGTTTTTACCTTTCAGATGAAAAGCATTTGAGGAAGAGGCTCACAAGTTTTATGGCCAAGGTACACAAGAAGCAAATTAAAATTCCATAAATATATTTTCTTGTGGAAATTTACACATCCTGTATTCCTCGGGTATCTAATTAGAAACTGGGAAGAAAATAGCCCTGGAAAGAATAGACATTTTGTTCAAATAATTTTAAAAATTGAGCTAAATAATGGCCATTTTATACAGCACACAATATAATTGTTCTTCTTGTATTGGGGAGTAGTTATAAATTATCTAGTATCCCAGTTGGCCTGGTTGCCATGCAGAGCTCCAAACAATTGTGAGTTGAGTTCCTGGCCACGTAAATCCAAGGTTTTCTGACAGCTAGACTGTTATTGTAGCTACTAACTAACCCTCTGCATAAAGAGAGAGGGGGGGAAATGGGAATCGCCATGAAAGAATGGGCATTTATCTAAGTGCTGACATTGAAACATTGTGAATAACTCTCAGAATCATTTGTATTATTATGAGTAAAAAATATAATTACTGTAATCAGCCTTGAGTCTGAGGCAATGTTGTTTAAAAAATGGGAGAGAGAGGGAATCCGGAACTGAACAAACGAAAATGAAGCTTGATAATAGAAAAACCTTGAATTCCACTTCATTTATCACACTAATGGATGTCAAGATGACCTCAATCAAACATTTTGTTTTCCAGTTTTCAACAGAAAGGCTTTCCCTTTTTTTTCCTGAGGAGGAAAAAACTTATTTAAATTGTTTCTTTATAAAATGATCCTAGCAATTATATTACAGTAGAAGGTCAATTCCATTATTGGATTATTAAATGAAGGATGGGAGCTAATAGAAATTTGGGGAGGGATATTGATCACTACTCCCGTGTATTTTGCGATGTAAAGTGAGAAATCTAAATGAGCATATACTGTTCACAAGAGAAGCAAGTCGTCTGCATTTGTTGAGCTGGCATAATCCATAACCAGAGACAGGGTCTTATCAAATTGTGGCACCTGTTTGTAGAATTGTCTCCCCGGAGAAGTCCCCCTGGCGCCAACATTGTTATTTTTATTGTCCCCAAGCATCTGCTTTGCATGCAAAAGGTCTCCAGTTCAATCCCCATCATCTCTAGCTAGGACTGGGAATGCCATCTGCCTGAAACTCTGAAGATCCACAATACTGAACAAGATGGACCAATGGCATGACTTAATATGGCATCCTCCAATATTCCTATATATCCTTAATTAAGCAAATTGCTTGTTAGTGGCTGAGGATATCTCCTCAGTAGGAGCTAGTGGTTGAGCTATGGAATGTGAGGGCCACTTCTGGAAGGTAACTTCCCATCCCCAGCTGTGGGCAAGTGGTCTTAAGAGTCTCTGTATGAAAGAAGCTGCATATGGTGAGACAGGGAACAGATTCTTTCCCTACCCATCCCAGTAGTTTTCAATTAAGCCTTGGTGACTTGGCTTAATTGAGGTGAGGGTGAGAGTTGAAAACAGAAGTGTGGGATGAGCAGAGAACACAAAATAAAGGAGGAAGACTATGGTCAGGTAGACATTGTGAGAGAATAAACTGAGCAGTAACAGCATCATTGGAGAAATGGGTTTAAGGATAGTAGTTGATCCACAGTAGAGATAAGGGTGAGATAGGCAAGTCCTCAACTCTTCAGTCCAAGAGCAGAGATCAGGAGCAGCCTCCTCTCACCCTGCCCTCTCACAGGAGATGAACACACCGAGGTGTCCCTGGGGAGAGTTCCCTACCATTAGGCAGAGTGAAGTAATTGCCACAACCAACTGGTTTGTGGGTGTCATAGACTAACAGCACATTGCTGGTTAGTTATGGCAGCTCTGACCTCTCTTGTTGTTTAGTTATGGAAGTTTGCTGCTCTGCTTCAGGCAGTGAAATGTCTTGGGCTTAACCATAGAGGCCCACCCCAAACTTCTCTTCTCTTCACTGCAGCTTTTGAAGAGACAAAAAGAGAGCTTGTTATGAGATCCAAAGGCACCCTGGGACATAGGCACATCTCAGGAAGGATATGGTGGGGAGGCAGTGGGTCTGTTGCATGATTGCTTCTGCCTATGTTTTACTTGAATAATATCATAAGTCTCAGTGACTCTTCCCCAAAAGGAAGCCAAATCCTAGTAGTACTGGCCCTAGAATTTCTCACATTCAGAGAAGCGAGAAGCACATAACAGTATTTTTGCATATTTGAAAGCCAGTGTTCCTGAGCTTTGAACCTCAAAGTCTCCCTGTTCAAATCTTGTTACAGGTAGGTAGCCGTGTTGGTCTGCCGTAGTCGAAACAAAATAAATACCTCAGATACCTGAGGTCTCTGAAGAAGTGTGCATGCACACAAAAGCTCATACCAATAACCAACTTAGATGGTCTCTAAGGTGCTACTGGAAGGAATTTTTTGTTGTTGTTGTTCAAATCTTGTCTGTGCGAAATTTCAGGCGGTTGCCTCAAGCAAGCCACTATTCTAGGGGAACACTGTTGCCTTTTCCCCAAGTCAGATCACTGCTCCATCTAGCTCAGTAACTGACAGTGGTTCTCAATAGTTTCAAATAGGTGTCATTCCCAAGACCTGGTGAGGTATGGGGGCGGAATCTGTGACCTGTGTATGGAAAGCGTGGGCTCAGTCCTCAGCTTCAAAACACTGCTTATGAAGTTATGTGATGCCTTTGAAGACATTATAGCTGTGTCAACTCCTATGATGATAGGTCCCCAGATGACCGGGAGAACAAGTGTGTCAGAAATAGGCCATTGCTCTAAGGAAGATAAAAATGTAATAATAGGCCTCAGTTAATAAAGATTTTAACCTGGTGCCAAAATGAATACACTGTGAGTCTTCTTCTTTGGCGATCACTCGTAGCTGAGTAAGATTGTCTTCCATAAACACGGTTTTAACAGTGGGTCTGTGACTGTGGAGGCCAATTCTGGATCCACATGTCCTTTCACAGGGGGGACATAGGTTTCTGGGTGAGAGTTGGTCATGGTGAGGGTTTGCCAAGCATGCCTTCCTCTTAACATGCTTAGCACGCTTCCTCTTCCCCTTGCATCCTGAGTTTGAGCATCTTCAAACCCATGACACCTTTGGTAAAGGCTGTTCTCCAACTGGAGCGCTCGCAAGCCAGTGTTTCCCAGTTGTCGGTGTTTGTACTCCATTTTTTAAGATTTGCCTTGAGGAAGTCTTTAAACCTCTTTTGTTGACTGCCAGCGTTACACTATCCATTTTTAAGTTCAGAATAGAGTAGTTGCTTTGGAAGACGATAATCAGGCATCCGTACAACATGACCAGTCTATCGAAGTTGCTGTTGAAGAATCATCGTTTTAACACAGTGTGGGTATTACATAGGTGTACCTTGGAAGGACATTCCACCATCAGAGTGCCAGCACATAAAAGGTCCTCTTTTTTGCACATTTGTGATGTATATGCTGTACTTCTAGAGACAAAACATGGGGAAGGTCTTCCTCTAATGATCTGAGTGCATGAGCAGCTTGCTACAGAAAGATGCTGGCTCCTAGACTTTTTTGCCTTTTCCTTCCATGCCTTAAGTCTATTGTGAATCTCCTTTATTGTTTTCCTGTATGGTTCCCATGCAGGAAATCAGGACTGCCATCAATGGTTGTCATGGTTGGGCAACTTATAGAGGCTCACACTCCAGCAGGGGGGCCACTGACAACAGCCCCCTGGACCTACTGCTATGAGGAGGTAGACTCACTAAGGGAGAGGGTGCCCAGGGAGAATGTTTTACCCAAGACCTGCACCTGACACTGTAGGAAAGTGATCACTTATCACAAAACAGTACTTGCCTGCTGGTGAAACAAATGTTACCAAGGTACTTAGATATCCATAGCCCTTAATGTGGGCACTACTAAACACTGTTTAGCAAATAGAAAACAGCAGTGAGTTATGATGGGGACATTATAATAAGATGAAATTATTTTTTAAAATGAAGAAGAAACACTGACTTGTCTGTCTTTACTAGGGTTAATGAATGCTCTCCATAGTTACCTTGGGCTAAAATAAAACCCCCAAACAGCCAGTCATAATAACAGAGTGTTGAGTGGGGGTGGGGGGAGAGATTATACTAATTTTAAAATAAAGCTTTTTTAAAAAAAAAAGTTAACTGAATAGTTAAATCAGCTACCTCCCCTGCTTTCTCTCCCTTCCTCCCAAACATTTACCAGAAGGGTTGGAAATGTTTCTGGGTTCCACACACACACATGCATTTTCTTTCTGTTTTTGTTTTTTTGCCAAATCATGCAGAAGATGCTGGCAGCTGCAAAGATTCAATTATACACAATGCAAAAAATATTTTTTTTAAAATAATGGCACTCCAAAAAAAAAATGCCTCTCCAGAAATTGCGTGGAACAATAAATCCGTTAATTAGCTAATTAATATTCAATTGGGGTCAGTGGGCTTAATAGAACATTTTTCTGAGACCCAAGAAATTTTCAAATCACAATGTTAAGTCTGCCCACTTCCATTATCATCTAAGACCAGGCAGCTCTTATCTAGCTGCCAGATGTCTTAGAACAATACAGGACCATTATCATCTCATTGCAGTGGGTGAGAATACTACATTTGGATGTTGCAGGCTGTGAAGTAAAAATGCTTGAGCATTTAGCGTAATTGATATATGGTTTCTGCTATATTGTTTAGGGCTGTTTGTTTGCTCTACTGGTATTTAAAGCAACGGAGCATCAGAAGATTGATTTTCATTGGCTGCTATATTTTCCCCCTCCACAAAGTCAGCGACAACCTGCCAGGGCTAGATTCTGACCAATAGAACCAATCCAGTTCTTATGCCAACCCAGGTGTGTGGGACAGGATTTGGAAGTTTCATTTGTTCATCCACAACAGCCGCTATGAAAGATGGTGCAGCTTGAGTCCTGTATATTGTGATATTTGCGGGAGGGGGGCAGGATTGCTTTCAAGCTCATTTCGACAGGGCAGATGTGCACGTAGGATTGCAACCCAAAGTGCTAGGAAGCTGGCTGGTACTGAGTCAGACCCACTGGTCCATCCAGTTTCAGACTGGGATTTCTCCCAGTCCTACATGAAGATGCTCGGAATTGAAGCTGGCACCTTACACATGCAAAGCGGATGGTCCATGAGTGACCCTTTACCCTTCTGCTAAATTCTAAACCTTCCTTTCACTGTTTGGTAAGCAAGTTCACAAAGGAGTCACTAATTCCTTTTCTCCCATATGTGGGGAAGTCCTAAAAAGGAGATCTACTACTAAGCTGATGTTGGGCTTTAGTCATTTGCAATCAGGAGGTTCCAGGCCAATATTCTGCTTTGGTCCTTTTAAGGTGTGCCCAAACTAGAAGGCCATAACTGGATTTCCACTGGATGTCCACCCCCAATGTTTTGTGTTTCTTTCATGTTATTCCCATTTAAGGTTTTTATTACAAGCTTCCTCCTAGCCAAAGAAAATATCCTACTCTTAAAAAACAACCACCACCTCCTCCACCACCAAGAATTAGCAAACACTAAATTCAGGACATTGTCATATACAAATTTACACAATGCACAGTGTTGGTGCTTCACCCAAGTCTGCATCTGTGCCAAATATGAAATAGTTTCACATATGAAACTGCTTTTCTTTTTCCTTTTAAAAGTCGTTATAATTGTTTTTATATACAAAATTGTATAATTTATTGCCATATGACTTTGAGAGATTTTATAGAAAGCAATTAATAAATGGAAATAAATAAATGTTAAAGCTATGGTTTTCCCAGTAGTGGTGTATGGAAGTGAGAGCTGGACCAAGACTTGATGCTTTTGAATTATGGTGCTGGAGGAGACTCTTGAGAGTCCCATGGACTGCAAGAAGATCAAACCTATCCATTCTTAAGGAAATCAGTCCTATGTGCTCACTGGAAGGACAGATCCTGAAGCTGAGGCTCCAATACTTTGGCCACCTCATGAGAAGAGAAGTCTCCCTGGAAAAGACCCTGATGATGGGAAAGATGGAGGGCACAAGGAGAAGGGGACGACAGAGGACCAGATGGTTGGACAGTGTTCTCGAAGCTACAAACATGAGTTTGACCAAACTGCGGGAGGCAGTGGAAGACAGGAGTGCCTGGTGTGCTCTGGTCCATGGGGTCACGAAGAGTCGGACACGACTAAATGACTAAACAACAACAACAAATAAATGTCAACTTTGTCCTCATGTAGATCAATGCGGTAGAAAGGGTAGCGTCCCAAGGACATATTTGTTTGCCTCTCTGCCACATTACCCCACCTGGGCGAGGCTGTGCCACTTTTGGACTCTTCTTCCAGCCAATGAGAGCCAGGGTCTGGGATGTTCAGCTTGGTGTTGTGTCTTCATCTCCCAGTTGGTGTTGGAAACTTCCATAGACTGCGCTTCCACCACTCTAAATCCCCCATACTTGCCTACCTAATCTTCTTGTGCTTTGCGGGGGGGGGGCAAGCTTGAGAGTGTGGGATATGCGGTAGCGAACGAGGGGAGGCATCTCCCTCTTGCTCTGCCCTGAATGCCTCTTTTACGATACGATACCATTTCCGGGCTGTGCGCTATCCTGCGCTATCTCTGCCGCTTTCTTATGGCACCTGGAAGCATAGATTTGATGCAAGGTGGGACAAGTGCACCCAATGATTCTCTCTGCAGTCTTTACAACCCTGGACAGCATTGTTTTTTCCCTGACCGTGCAGCTCCCGAACCACACACAGAGACCATAAGTTAATACACTCTCAACAGTACAATGGTAAAATGCCTTCAACAGGTCCTTTGAGAGATTGTTTTTCCGGAGGATTGCCCGTCCTGCCTGATTTGTCTGACGCTTTTCCCAAGCAAGAGGTACCAGTGCATTCTGTGCAGTTGCTGCTGAGGCAGAGCTGTATGGCAACTGCAACTCTGAGGAACAGTGTGGGTCTGTAGGCATCAGACCCAGCCTGCGTCCCCTCCCCAGAGATGAGACTTCTGCTGCCAGACTCTGGTAGCTCATTAACAGACTTCCTGGGAATCAAGAGAGCCCTGAGGAAAAGAATCCCACAGCTAGAAACCCAATTGCTTCCAAGGAAGCAATACTGCAGGGAAAAGGCTCCAGCTCTTGAAGTCGGCTCTCAAGGGGTAGGATCTCCATGTAACGACTACCTAGCTATCTTGTAAAATGCAGCTAGTTGCTCCAGGGCTATGCTGAGATAGCTTTGATATTTGGCCTCAGGATAGGAGCACTGTCCATTGTCCTGAACCCACACCTTGATCTCCTTCCAAGTTGTTAGGCCTTGCCTTGCCATTCTGTCTACTAGAAATGACTGACCTCCCATTGCTTGGGCCACCACTTCTCCTCAGTGTCGGGCATCCACACTGCTCACGAGAGATATGTAGATAGCTAGACACATAGGGAAAGTGTTACATGTGAAATGGCCCTAGCGCTTGAGGAAAAATAATCTAGTTATGGCCTTGATGATTCTGCAGTGGGTCTAGCCATTGTCTTCTTGCCAGGAAATCAAACCAGGAAAGTTGGGAGTGAAAAAATTTAATACAAATCTTGGAGAGTGTTATTACAACTTTTGGAGTTCACTGGAGTGTACACAGTTGTTTATGGCATTCCACAAAATTTTATAAAATAGTTGTGATCAGAATTAGATTTTTTGTTTAGTTGGTAGTAAATCCTCCAGGTTAGTTTAGGAAGGCCATTTAGGTCCAAGCAGTTTGACATAGACTCCTTAAATCACTGTCACAACCCCTTGACATGTAATATACTCTTTTGATGATTAGATTGTAAATGAAAAATATAGTCTGCATTAACACTACCGAAAATGAACAGGATCTACACTACTCACCTATCAGCCTCTATAGGCCCTTTATGAGGCCTAATTTTAGCTCAGGGATACAAATGACACACACATACAAAGAGAGAGCATTTTTTAAAGCATAGAATGCTTAGTAATTTCAAGCATTCATCTTTTATGACTTTCAAAATATGTTTCCCTATGCCTGAACAGTTTGTGAACAACTTTGTTTCATAGATGATTTCAGGCATTAGAAAAAGGCAGATCAAGTCAGGAAGAATCTCCCCCCCCCCTCCTTTGTGAATGCAGAGGAGAAAACATGAATATCTTCAAGGAAAATTATGAGAATATACAGGGATTTCACACTGGCAGGCTTTGTAATGATTTCTGCCCGGTATAGCTTAGCTTTTAAACCAAACTTCTAGAGATGGAGGACACTGTGCATCATTTTGTTCTAAAAGGCTAACTCTGGAGAAAATCCTTTATTGGCCAATTCTGGAATAGCTATTCAGCAGACCTCTTTTGGGTTGTTCATAGCTTCTTAATATCTAACCCAATGACTGGGATCCTAGAACCCCATGCTGTGACACTTTTAGCTATTGTGGCAAAATTTATTTCTTTGTTTGTTGAATGTAAATAATTTCTACCACAGAGGTCTCAAAATGCCTTATAACAATAAAATATACAATATACAAAATTTAAAACATAAATTAAATTTCCCAAATTTGAAACTTCCAACAAAAAATTAGAATCTCTGTCTCCCCACCTTCTCTAAATGTAAAAGATCTGAGAAGCATTCAGGGTGCAACAGTTTTGACCAGGTGTCTGAAATTCAGGAGGGACGGCGGCTGTCTAACTTCTTGTGGGAAGGAGTGCCACAGAGTTGGGCCCATAATAATGAAGGCACAGCTCCTCATTGACATGAGTTGTGCTTCTGACCTATAGGGACCTACTAACAGTGCTCCCTACCACTACCACCACCACACCCCAAGCAGTCCTCTTGAAGGAGTAGGCTCATTGCTTGGGGGTCCTTCCTTAATGCAGCTTTGTCATTGGCGGTTCAGGGCCTCACTGACTAGGAGTGCCTTTCTGGTGCACCAGCTATGCCTGTTCCCTGGATGGAGATGCCTTGGCCACAGTAACTCATGCATTAGAGCAGCGGTTCTCAACCTGTGGGTCCCCAGATGTTGTTGGACTACAGCTCCCATCATCCCTGAGCTGTGGCCTTGCTAGCTAGGGGTGATGGGGAGTTGTAGTCCAACAACATCTGGGGACCCACAGGTTGAGAAAGGCTGCATTAGAGAATTCTAGATTGGATTGTTGCAATGTCTCCTACACGGGGCTGCCTTTAGGGTTGATTCAGCAGCTGTAGCTACTGCAAAATGCAGTCGCGAGAGTATTTAGTGGAGCATCCTAAAATGAACATATTACAACTCATAGAATTGTAGAGTTGGAAGGCACCTCAAGGGTCATCTAGTCCAACCCCCAGGAATGCAGGAATCTCAACTAGATCATTGACAGGTGGCCATCCAAGTCCAAGTCCATTCCACTGTTGAACAGCTCTGTCAGAAAGTTTTTCCTGATGTTTAGTTGGAATCTCCTTTCCTGTAACCTGAATCCATTGGTTTAGGTCCTAGCCTCCAGAGCAGGAGAAAACAAGCTTGCTCCATCCTGCACATGGCAGCCCTTTAGATATTTAAAGATGGCTATCCTATTAGTTTCTCTTTATCAGGCTAAACATACCCAATTGCCTCAACTGTTTCTCATAAGACTTTGTTTCCAGACCCTTGATCATCTTAGTCACCCTCCTCTGCGCACACTCCAGCTTGTCAACATCCTTCTTCAATTGTGGTGCCCAGAACTAGATATTGTACTCTGGGTGTGGCCTAACCAAGACAGAACAGAGCAGTACTATTACTTCCCTTGATCTGGACACTATACTTCTGTTGATGTGGCCTTGAATAGCATTAGCTTTTTTTGCTGCTGCATCACACTGTTGACTCCTGTTCAGCTTGTGGTCTACTAAGATGCCTAGATCCTTTGCACACGCTGAAGAATTTGAACCATCTGCCTGTTTGCTACAAAACTTACTTTAAGGTTTCGTTGCTGATTTATATAGTCCGGTACACCTTAAGGACTCAGCTAGATTGGTTAAAAAAAAGAAGAGTGTTTTATATGCATTGTATATGCTATATAACACTGTGACACCAGATGGCACTGTGGAGGCCAGTCTTCCCCTACCGCATTTCCCTGTATGAATTTACAATGTGTTTAACTGAATCGCTTCTATGACATGTCTATATCCAGCCTAAGAGCAGGCTGAGAGAGTGCCTCCTTCCATATCGACCAGCCTGTTCAATGAGCTTTCCTGAACTCAGGATCTCTGGTGCCTGTATTGTACTGCTTTTGTTTTGTAAACTATCCTATTTTCTGCAATGAAAGGCAACCTTTAAATATTTTTAAAATTGTATATATATTTATTCATTCCATGTTTATCCTGCCCTTCCTCTTAAAGGCTATATAAGGTGGTCTTTCCTTAAACCCTACTTGGAATAGACCAACTGAAATAAATGAGTCTAAATTGGTCATTTTTGTTAACATCAATGGGTCTACTCTGATTAAGACTAGCATGGAATAGCACTCACAGTAATTATATCTAAGTTTGCACCTATACATTTAAATTAGAAGATGCATCATTTTACTTTTTGGGGTAAGTGTGTGTCTTTCTTGTCTTCTTTATTTGGTGATGAATAAGTGTCTAACCCTCTGTATAGCTGTACAGTATTTCTGTATTATAATTATTAAATTTATACCCCACCCTTCCTCCCAAACAGAAGCAATTACCAACAGATAGATGTTTCCTTGACAAGGAAAATAATGGCAGAAATGAAAAATGGAATTGAGAGAGGGGGTCAAAACAGGTTTTTTAAAAAACCTTGAGATCCAGCTGTTTCTATTGCTTTATTCTGTGTCACCAAAAAGCAGGGGATTTATATATACATATAGCCTTATCTAAACTCACTTAAAAAAAAAAAAACTTGGTCCCCCACCTCTTTGCAAGCTACTAGGCCTGTCCGTTGTGTTTAATTCAGACAGAGCCTCTGTGCAATTGTTCAGATTAGATGCCAATTGCTACCTCTCTGCTGTAAAGCTCAAGCACCCAAAACCTTAACAAGAAAATGAAAGCTCCATTTTCGCATTTCCATAAATGAAAAGATGTTTAAGTATTGGGAGACACTGAAAGAAATTCTGCAGTTTGAAGATACTTCAACTTAACTGCTAATTGCAGGGGACCAGTGGGCGTAATTTTGGCACTGTATTAGCTCTGCTACTCCATGAATAATTTGCATACAAAATGCTTTATTTTGGCAATCTATTAAAGAGCTATACAGTATTTGTGGCTTATCACATTCACGCAGGAAGCAGGATCCTTGGCCATCTCGTTAAATTCTGTTGATGCATAACAATTTAAAGCATGGCACAAGCTGGTATGACATTTAAAAGATGCCTTCACTTAATTATATTACACAAATATTGGGTTGTTTATCCTTGGGAATAAAGTCTTTTTGAAGTCAGAGTTGGCATGTGCATAAAGGAGTAAATTTTAACTGATCCCTCAAGTGGGCCTCCTAGCTGCAAATTGGGGTGCTTGCATTTTTTAAATTATTTGTGATAAGAAGCATTACATTTTTTGAATACAGTCACTGGAGTTTGGGTGTTTATTTTTTTTCCTTCCTCCCTCTTCTTTTTCTACTGTGGAGAATGTGTTGCTTAACAATAAATCATGTCGTGAAAATAGAAAGTGTGGAGTGTGCAGCAGTGGGGGAGAGATTGAAATTTTACAAACAATGCCTTCATGACAGTTACTCACTGCAAAAGCAATATAATTAAAATGGTGGTGCGTGTGGATTTTTAATTTTAAAACTTTACTCAAAAAGTAAAATAGTCGTTGAAAGTTTAGTTTTACAGTATTTGGGTACATAACCTCCAACATTTCTCTGATGAAAATAGAGACGTCCCATTCTGCAATGATAATTCTACTATTTATACCCCACACATGTTACTGGGTTGCCCCAGCCACTCTGGGCAGCTTCCAACATTTATAAAAACATAATAAAACATTAAACATTTTAAAAACCTTCCCTATACAGGATTGCCTTCAGATGGCTCAGGGGTCGGATAGGGGTCGGATAACTCCATACAGTCCAACATTTCTCCAGTTAAAATAGGGACATCCTAAGGAAACGTGGGACATTCCAGGATCAAATCAGAAACCGGGACAGCTTCTCTAAATCAGAGACGTCCCTGGAAAATAGGGACACTTGGAGTTTCTGTGGGTATCCAGGGAAACAAAATGAGATTCCTCCTTTCTTTCCAAAATAGCATTTTGCTGTGGTGGATGTGTTACGCAAATTGTGTTGCTGTGGTGGATGTGTTACGCAAAATGTGTTACACAAATTGTGCGATCCAAACCATGATAGACAATATCAAGAGCTGTAACTGCACAAATTCTAGTTGTTGTACATGGAACTTCCTGTGGCACATGATTGTGCCCATCTTTTAGCATCCTTTCTGAGTCAAACAGGTCACCTTTTATCTCTGGTAAACTGGAAGCAACAAATCAATGGAGAAGTAAGTTAACACTTCTAGTTTGGTTTTAGTTCTTGGCAATACCAGTTGCTGGGGATCATGGAGGGGACAGTAATGCTGTTGTGCTCAGGTCTTGGTTGTAGCCTTCTCATGAGCATGTGATTAGCCATTGTGACAGCAGGAAGCTGCTGGACCATGTCTCCAACCTCTAGTTATGTTACCGTGTAAGTTTAAAATGGCTGGCACAACTCAAAGCCTCTCTACTACAGAAACCCCCACCCCACCCTACAAACCCTTTTCCAGTGGCATTTGGGGCAACACCTGCCCCCCCCAAATAACTACTTGAGGTAGAAGCAATGTTACTTTTGCTGTTGGAGGGCAGGGGCCTGAAGGATTTCAGGAATAGAATTGCAGCTGGAAAAGCCTGTAAGCTTCATGTCATAATCTGAGCTGCTTTAGAAGTTAATGGGAAATTTTAGCACTCCATCAACGATATAGACAATATCCTCATGGGAGAGCCAGCAGGAGTGGGGCACAGCAACTGTTAGTTAAGTCTATGACAGGCTTAAATTTTATTCTCTAAAGGGGATCGTTTTCTAACAAATCATACAGATTTGCAATTTATACATAGCATTTACCAAATATTGCAGAAAACATAACTATTACATTCCAAGCCATAAAAATTATATATTGATGAAAAATGGGCACATAGAACACATACATAACATTTCCCAGTAACAATAAATGATGTAGCATGCACATTTCGTCGCCATTCTTCGTTTTACATTAGGCTCATGTGCTTTTTAAAAAGGCTGTTAATTCGTGCATCTTGATGTTGCAGATGTTCATTGGTTTTATCAATCATTTGCTATTTGAACTCAAGCAAACAAGCCCATCGTGTAATTCAAAACATTTCAGAGGCTTTATAGAAGGAGCTGGACATTTTCTATTCTCTTACTCGGTTTCTATTGCATTGATGTGCATCATCTATAGAGGATTGCTTTGGGATTTATTCCAGTGGAAATACATACATAAAAATGTTTCGTCTGAATAATGTCACCCATCTAAATGTGTCAGCCATGAAACTTTATTTAAAGGTGATCTCATAAGATGGATAAGCAAGGAACCGGGAACCAATGGACATTGCTGTGGACAAATCTGCCTTGTGGCTTTACTTCCAAAGATACAATAAATGCAATCCAGGCAGAATTAAGCACTTTTAACTCCCAATGATGGACGTAAACACTGATCTCCATCTTTTGCAGGGACTGTACCATCCCATGTGATCATTTGGGTATTGCAGGATGAACATGGACATTGTGTGACTTGCTGAGATCAGATTGACTGTGCATGAGTGACTCAGAAGCCACAGCTTCAGATTCTTTGCATGGATCTGGGGTCAAGGGCTGGGCAGTAGGGCTTACAAGCCCCCTACCTCCCTTCAACTCTATAATTCTAGAAACTTCACTCATAATTTGTACCCTGCTTTATGTAATCATTTTAGTTTAGTATAATGAAGCTTCTACTTGCTTTACAGTACAGCTAGTTCACCACAGCTCCGCATTAGCAGATGAAGGGATGATCAAATTTTAAAAGGTACTCCATACATTACAGTTTTCATGTGTACATAGGAAAACGAAGGTGTAAATTGAAAGACTGTATACAGTATGGGCACACAAGCCACAAAATCAAGACTTGCCACTGTGTCCTGCTGCATGAACAACCAGGGGTCTTGTGACACCTTAAAGACTAGCAAATTTATTATTAGCATTAACCATAATACATTTGTTAGGCTCTTGGGCCTTCTTAAAGATTAACAAATTCATTATGGCATGACCCATAATGTTTCTGTCAGAGTTTAAGGTGCCACAAAACTCTCTGTTATAGCAGAGTACCACAACTACCCTTCTATATGCTGTCTGAATATGCTGAGATAAAACATTCCTATCATTATCCAAGGTTTCTAAGCTTTGGATAAAAAGAAAAAAAAGCCTCAGCTTGTGATCCAGGACTTTTTGATCTTCAATCGTAATTCTTTTCTGTTTGCTCATTTGTTTGTTTGTTCAATTGCTTGCACAACCCTCTCTTATGTTTAAGTGCAAAAGACTGATGAATTGATTAATTAGCTGGCTGCTCCTGTTTTCTGCGTACGGAACGCTGTTACCACACAAACTGAAACCTGCAAGACCAATGGTAAACAGCATTGCCAGTTATTTTTGTCTAGTTACTCCTACCTCTGCAATTAAGAAGTCTGTGGCATGTCTTCCATGGAGTTCAGATTTGCAACATGATTAAGGGTGCTTTCCAGATTTTACACTCTCTGAATCAGAGAGCTGAATACCCATCAGGTGGGCAACGGGGAGTGATACTGTCAGTCCACATGAACTTTGCAGGATCAACATCTGGGAAGGGTTATTGCCAGAATGAAAGACCAATGGTAGTGCAGATGCTCCCTAGCAGGAAGATCAGGGAAGATCACTTCAGTTGGGAGGGCTGCTTTCTAACAACCATCACTACTGGAAATGATGTCTCAAAACAACCTGAGGGACAATCTTAAAAGTCATGTCACTTCTTACAGAGATTAATTCCCATGTTGGAAAAACGACTTTGCAGCTTAGATATTGAATCCTACACAAACACACAAGTACACCGGCTGAGAAGTTGAGGTATGCGGCAGTTTCCACAATAAGCCTTGGCTGTGAAATCCCATGCATTCTGCTTCGCTGTGCTCCAGACCTTGAATACCTTGTGTGGGTCAATGGGAATCCCATGGTTCTCAACTTGACCAAGGCTGCCTGAAGGCAAACCAGAGGAATAACCATGTGTGCTTCATCTTGGAAGAAGATTTAATGCCTGAGCTAATGGCAGAAATACAGAAACCTTATTGTGAGAGTAACATCTGTCTTGCCTGGGAGCTTTCCGAGGTGCTGACCATCCCTTACCACCTGTTACCTGGAAACTGTCATTTTCGGCTGGACAGCTCTTATTCCAGTTAGTCCTTGCCCCATGGTCTGTCAGGCTGCCCAGAACTAGGGACAACATCAAACTGTACAATCTCAGGGAGAAGGGTTGTAGATGGCAAGAAACAGCTCTGGAATTCAGAGATCTTTTTAGACACAAACACAGTTCTGCACTATACTTCAGCATATTTTGAGGAGTGTGTGAGGTTTTTTTGTTTTTTTCGTGACATGAATAGCATTAGCACAAGCAGGAATTGACACTCATTAGTCTTTTATGGCTGAGAAGAATAATGGACAACACACTATCCTTTTGGTGGAAGCAGCAATATTGGATATGCCATTTCACACCATACCACCTTACAGGTATTAAGTGGAATGGACGTGCATGAGGCTTCTGACGTGCACAAGGCTTCTGTCCAACCCAGATAGATAGATAGATGATAGATCGCTCTGCCTTGTATCTTGTCCACTTTCTGCAGCCAGGGTTGGGATGATGGTAACACAGTTATGGATCATCAGGTATTGTGTCAGTAGAGAAGTAGCCACACTTTGGAGCTATGATAAGTGCTGTCGTTATTGCTTTTGACAATCACTGAAGTAACATTATTGGATCATCTGTCTCTCTAAAAGTAAAATTAGGACCCCTCAGTGTAGCAGTGCTTCTTTTCCGTCAGAAACCGCTGACCGCATTCACACACTTCCCAACTTTGCTGCGACAGAAGCATGACAAACAGCCAGGAGTGATAACAGCTTAGCCTTCTTCGGGCTTTTTTCTTTTATCCCATCTCCCCATAACATTTCACTTACTGTAAAAGGCACATTTGTGGCTCACTAAAATCTAGCTGAGTGGTTTTTTGAGTCAATGGAGAGATAAAATCTTTGTTAACTTGTAGCTCATCATAAGAAGGCTTTAATGAAACGGGATGAAGTTATGTGTGACCAGGTGATGAGGACTACAGAATAACTCTTCCCAGCAGCCTTTTACCTAAAGAAGGGAGTGAAGCCCTATTTTTGTTAGCATGAATCAGATGGGTGGCATCAACGAAAAGGCAATAAAGACTAAGAAATGGGTGGGGCCAAGCAGACTAGACCCCCCCTCCCTCTCTGCATTTCACTGATCAGTTACTTTTTCGCTACGTTGCCTGTCAGTGTATGCAAAATCGTGGAAAAGCTTTGTGACATATTAATCAGAAATCAGGCTCAACTTAAACATTAGAGATTTAAGCTTGTACAATTCTTGAAAGCAAATGGAATATTTCAGACAACCTCATCAGCATGTTGCAGTCTACTTAGCAACGTATTTAGCATATTGCTGCTCCTGGTAAAGTGCCACATTCCTTATTACTTTTTCAGGACATTTGGCTGACTTTCATCGAGTTTCACGCAGTGCCAGAAGTGCTAGTCCATTCTTCCATATGGGGGGGTTGAATGTAGATTCCTATTTAATGGTTACCGTAAATAGTTCCGTCATGACACAGGGCAGGAAAATGCAGGAAAAGCATGAGAGGTGTGGCAAAAGCGATTCAATACCAAAGTGTTAAGTTAACGTTAATGCTTGTGATTGCTGCATGTGACAGAAATCGAATAAAGAATGATCAAGAAGGTCCCTCAGCTTCCATATGGATGAATGAAAGCACCATGTGAACCACTGAAAAGGCAAGCACATTTCAAAGTTGTAATGAGTCCTATCATTATTACTTTTGACCATCACCTAAGTACGATTATCTGATCATATGTGCCTTTACTTTTTAAAAATATAAAGGAATAAATAAATTAGGACCTTGAACCTATCAGTGACCCACTGGCAAATAACTGTAGAACAGAAATCATAAGAATGAGCATTACTGCTTGTTTTTCTAGAGGGATGCTGCCACCTTCTGGGAGCCAAAAGCCTTGCTTCTATGAATCTTCTGGTTATTCAAGGATGGACATTCCCTTTAAAAAGTTTTTTTGTTGGACTACTGAAACAGTGGAAGGGAAATATTTGGAATTTGGGTACATTTGAAGTGGGAACCTGAGGACCAGCAAAGATCATAGTGGACTAACTTATACTAACATATACAAAATCTTCATCAAGCAGAAAAATAGCTTATGTAGAACTACTGCTATTGGTTGCTGCTGCTGTTATTATTATATAATTGTATCACCAGTGTATCTAACTTAGTTACAGATGAGATGCAGCTGTATAGATAAACTGCCTTTCCATACACCAAAGGGAATATATGGATTGGTGTATACCAAGCACAGCATGCCATGTTAATTTTTATCAATATTCTCACGACGAAATTCTGACCAAACATCACAGTGGCACCTCAGTTGTGGAACGTAGTATGTTCCGGAAGACCGTTCGACTTCCGAAACGTTTGACAACTGAGGCGCAAATGGCCATCTGCAATTTCCACTGAGCAAAACTGGAAAACACGCAGCGGAAGCCGTTCGACTTCCGAGGTGCGTTCAAAAACGGAAGCAATTCTGGGTTTTCAGAGTTTGGGTTCTGAAACGTTTGGCTTCCGAGATGCTCAGAAACTGGGGTTCCGCTATAATTATAGAGGCCAAATTCATACAATGTGACTGGAAAGTATTTTTAAATGATAAGAACAATATAGCACTTCCCATGCTTATATTAAAAGTAAGCAATGTTCAAAGTCTAAGGTGTGGGGCAGGACTGAGGTACAGGTTATATCTGGCTATGTTCTGGCAAATCTGTATGAAGGCAATGAAGAATGAGCATGTATCTCTCTCACTGACAGTGTGTGTATTCATTTCATCAGGAACGCTACTCATTAAGAAGTATCCCAAAGACAAAACAACAGGCTGATGACAGCAGAAACAGAAGAATAGAAGAACAGAGGCCTGATTCTGGTTTCAGAACAGGAATGTGCCAATGTTATCAAAAGGCATGATCTCCAGAAAATTATAGACTTGCTTGGATGAAACAACTTAGTTACTCATGAAGCATACAATCCTTAAATTTCCTTTAGTGGTATGTATGTATGTAAGCCCTGGTTATTGTCTGACTTGTCTTCTTCGACATTACATCCCTCATTTTGCTGATCCTCCCATATCCTTCCTGGACACACTTTGTTGTTCTGTGCCTTCGTCTCTTGCTCTAGAAAACAGAAGAGATAAACCCCCTACTTCATATAGCTGTGAGAATAAAATGTTATGGCAGTAATCATGGAGGCCATATAAATAAATACCATAGATAAATTTCACCTGTTTGCTTAGAAGCTTTTTCTGTTAAGTATAATGAAATACTTCCAGCTCGTTATTTTTACCTTACCAATATAAGACAGGTGGAGATATTTTTCATTTTCTCTTCCTCTGCCTCAGCTTTTGGTTACTTCATTTAGAAAGAAGAAGGTTCCTTTCCATTCTGTAAGGTGCTGCTGCTAGCTGAACTTTCTTCTGTAAGGCAGACTGGAATGGGGGGGGGGTGTTTTATCAATGGCAACAGCACCTGTCCTGAAGGTGTGCTGCAGGTATAGGCAAACTCGGCCCTTCAGATGTTTTGGGACTACAACTCCCATCATCCCTAGCTAACAGGAACAGTGGTCAGGGATGATGGGAATTGTAGTCTCAGAACATCTGGAGGGCTGAGTTTGCCTATGCCTGATGTGTTGGCCTGGTACTGTTGAGCGATAGTGAACAGATCTGTCCTATATGCATTTGAGAAGCTTGTCTGTTTGCTAAGAGGAAAGTATTATTTCCAGCACAGGACACACAGAGGCTAGTTTCTTCTTAGGGTTTATTATTATTATTTTTACTTTTCATCCTGTTTTTGATTTTTCCTAATCCTCATGGGTTACTTCTGCTAACGGATCTTCCAGTGGAAAACAGTAGACCACACCACAAGACATCTGGTAGACATGGACTTCTGATTAATATTTTCCTAATTTAATATCATTTATGTATTTAAAATCATTTATGCACCAAAGCTCCTAAAGTTTATCTCAATACTAGATCAATATATACCAGTATCTCATATGTATAATTTACTTCTTTTAACATCTTAAGTAACTTTGGGTTGTTGTTGGGTTTTTTGATTGGTTTTTTTGTGGTTTTATATTTTTATTTTATTCTGTGAACTGCCCTTAGACTTCCGGGTATAGGGCGGTTTATAAATTCAAAAATAAATAAATAAATAAATAAATAACTTTCCCCATATTGATTTAGAAAGCCTTATAATATTGTGAAACTTTCTTCTGCTTTAGCTTTTAAGTTAGCTGGACAGCAAGGAGTCTGTTAGGACAATTGCTTTCTTATACTTTCATTTTTCATTTATAATTTCTTGGTCCACCATAAGCAGCTAATGTAGTTTTATATTTCTTCTATTTAGAGTTTGCAGTATCACCATTGTAATTGTTTCATCTATTATATTGTGATCGTTTTATGCAATTTTCTGTTTATTTTCTATTGTGCTTTTACTATTTTAAAGAATTTTTTCTCAATTCATCAGTAATTTTAAAAAACAATGTAAATTTCTTTTGCTGTGGTTCTGGCTCTTTGATCACTGTTCTTATGCTTATGGGAGCAAAGAAATATAAACCGAAATGAGAACCGTTTTTCAATGGCCATCGTCTTGGATGACTTTAAAAGAGGATTATTCATGGAGGATAAGGCTGTCAATAATGGCTATGTTTTACTATCAATGGCTACCATGATGGCTATGTTTTCCTTTAACTGTTGGGGAACTTTGTATACCAGTCGTTGGGTTTCACAAGTGGGGAGAATGCAGAGGTGCCATGCTTTAAAGCTGCTCCATGCAGCCAAACACTGTTAACGGATGAAAAAATAAGAAGCATCCCTCAGCCAACCATATAAGAAAATGGAACAAGTGCTCAGAAAGGCAGGTAGGCCTGAGGCCTAAATCACAGGTCTACATTCTGCTCCGATTCGACAGGATCCAACAGGGCACATAACACCAAACTGCGGAGTAAAAGAAAATCCTTTACCATTCCTACCAGAGATCAGCTATTTCAAGTCCCATCTTTTACATTAAGTCAACATGTAACTTGTGTACAGCACTCAAGCAATAATATCCTTAGAGTCCCATCCTTGGGCATTACATTTGATGTGATGACATAAGAGAGCACCCTCTCCATGGCAGAATTTTGCAGGTGGAATGCTCTCCTCTATGAATTCTGCCTGGCATGAACTTTGTTTTAGTTTCAGTGACAGTTTAAAATCTGGTTATTTACTCAAGCTTCTGGTCATCATTCAGCTCACTCTTAATTTGTAATAACCATAACTTGCGTTTTAAGATTATTTATTGTTTTATTGTTTATCCACTTCTGATCTGTAGATAAGGGGACTTTTTATGTGTGCTTTAATTACAGTGGTACCTCAGGTTACATACGCTTCAGGTTACAGACTCCGCTAACCCAGAAATATTACCTCGTGTTAAGTACTTTGCTTCAGGATGTGAACAGAAATCGTGCTCCAGCGGCGTGGCGGCAGTGGGAGGCCCCATTAGCTAAAGTGGTGCTTCAGGTTAAGAACAGTTTCAGGTTAAGTACGGACCTCTGGAACGAATTAAGTACTTAACCTGAGGTACCACTGTATTGGTTTTCCCCTCCTAAAATCTTTGATAGAGGGTGGGATATAAATGTTTTCGTGAATAAATAAGCTTAGCTAGATGTTAATGCCCCCTCCCAGTTGAGGTTGCACGTAGACAAAATGTGTATGTTCTAGTCAGTGCTTCCTGGGCCCTTTTAATCAAGCATAGCTGTGTCTCGATGAAAATCAATAGCATCATAAAATGTGAGCATACTCCTATCTCATAATTAGCAGGAATGTTTTGCCTGCAATGGAGGAAACCAAAGTTTGGCTCCAAAGGTAGTTGGCAGATGGTGCGAAGGCTGTGGTTTCTAGTATCCTTAAATGCATTCTCCAGCAGAAAGAAAAACAGTGATTATCAAAAAGTCAATTGTCATTCTGTGTCTTTAGAAAAATTCCCATTAAAGATAAAGCCAATTTTAATTAGATTAAGTATCCAATTACTGTAATTACATTTTTTAAAAAATTCACATCATGAGGATGACCCTTTTAAAAAGGGTTACAAGAATAATTAGTGTATTCATATTAACCAAAATGTATTGGATAATATTTATACCCAGAAGGCAAAGTACATTACACATATTTCACCTTTGGGGAAACCTTGTAAATGTTTTGGCAGTAGTATGAATATTTATAGGCAGGAATGTGCTTTAGCAAGATTATGTGAGAAAGCATTTATATCCTCACAATTTTTTACCCAAGGGTAAAGTATACATAAAATGTAGTGGAGAGATTATGGATATGCAAAGTACAATTTAAGCAGGGACAGTTTTTATCCGTTTGTTTAATTAATTGGAGCAGACTATTTTCTTTCTTTCTGCGCCCAAATGACCCACAAATCCAAGGGTGGGTCCCTTTTTTATTCAGTAGTAACCAAGCAAACAAAACTGCCAAAGGGGCAGTAAAGATATAACATACAGGCTGGGCATTAATTAGACTGGGCTAGAAGCCACATGGCCTTAAGGCCTTCCATGGAACAGGAACCTGGTACTCCAGAGCTTGGCTTGAAGGGATGCTATGGGCCACAGCAGGCTGCTGTTATCGGCTGGGCTTCCCTGGGCCAACGGCCTTCTATCCCTGCAGAGTCAGGACATGCCACACAGCTGAGTGAATTGTGTACCCTGCCACCATGTATTATACCAGGAAGCAAAAACTATGCTGAACAACATAAAATGCAACTTAATCACAGCTGCTTTGTGAGCAAAGGTTATCCTCTTGTTGTTTATACACTGGCTCAGGGTGCATACACACTGATGCACACCAGCACCTAGAAGGTTTATCTCCAGGCGATGGGCTGACATTGTAACACAGCCTAGAATGGGAATGGCTAACCTTTGGCCCTCCAGATGCTGCTGGACTACAACTCCCATCATCCCCCAAGTACTGGCCATGCCGACTGTGGCCAATCGGAGTTGGAGTCCAATAACATTTCGAGTGTGCAGGGTTAGTGTATGTTGGCCTAGAACATGGCTGAGAGAGCCAGTGAGAGAGGAGAGTGAGACTTGCCCAGAGACATTCACAAGACACAGAAGAAGACTTCTCTAGAGCCCTCGCAGGTAAAGAACATGCACTGGAGAAGGAGCTCTGCTGGCCTCACCCTGGTATCTGCATCTCAGGCATGGTCATCAGAAGAGGAGCTCCCTTGCTTGAGCAACTCTTCACACAAAGGGGTTCCTCTTCAGATGCCTGAGTTCAGTGCATGGACCTAAGGGGCAGTGGTAGCATCTCACTTCTTCTACAACTGAGAGTAATGTGTGAATGCAGCTGGAGATACACTGACATATATTACAGGAGGAATTGGAGGTTCCTATACTTCCTCTAAGAAAATAAGCAGTGCAGATTTATTTCATGGGGAAGAGCAATGGGTTGGAAGAGCTTTTCTGTGAATCTGCCATAGAAATGCAGACACAAGAGAATGATTTTTTAAAAAATGTGAAGATCCCACTTATGAGTTGGCACACGATTCTTAAGTCTGGTTCTGGAAACTACATGCAAATTGGGACTATTCTTGCTAAGCAGGAGATTTGCATAGTCATGGCCCTGCCTCACAGGTTCAAGTTGAATATATAGGACAAGCCTTCATGGCTGGGAAGAAAGGGTAAGATCCAGACCTAGACTGCAGTCCTAACCCTACTTACCTCAGAGTAAGTCGGGTTACTTACCTGAGTGTCATCCTGACCTGAGTTCATTTTGACACACCCCTTCTCTGGCACAGTATATGTCCATAGTTAGTGTGGGTATGGAAAAGCCAACAAAATCTAATTTCAGGTAAGAAATAGTTTTGATGAATTGAATGCACTATAAGAAAATGTGTCCAGAGGGGGGGGGGCTGTGACTTGCTGTTCTTCAGTTTTACTCCTCATTGGTACGGTATCTCAAAGTTTAATATGTGTTGTCTTATCCCGGTTTGGGAATATTTGGCAATGTTGCTAAACTACAACTCCCATCATTCCTGACTACACCCCATACTTGCTAGGGCTGATGGGAGCTGCAGTTCACCAATATCTGGAGGGCAAAAATTCCCCCACGTCTGGTCTTATCCAAAATACATATATATGAACATTAAGGGCCAAGCTACAAGCTATGTTAAATGTGTTCATTTGTAGAATTGTGGTTGTTCCCATCCCCAGCAGAGATGTTGCCCAGCCATGGATTTTGAAAGGATATGTGCTACTCTTTTTATGTGTGGAATTATACCCGTGCCTCATTCACCAGCCAGCGGTGCTGCTGTCCTTTTATTTTCAAAGACAGCACTTCTGTAACTGCTGCACGGCAAGGCCAAACCCAGGCTTTGTAGGATTGTTTGCCAACATCCTCCTCCCGCTACAGCAGACCTAATATCAACCACTAAGGCATCCAGATAGAGAGAGCACAGACAAGAGAGCAGAGATGGCCCTTTTCAGCACTGTTACCACTCACTCCAGCCAGTGGCGGAGCTCTTTCCTAGGTGGTGCGGCAGCCAGGAGTGCTCTTTCTCAAAAGGGGTGCATCTTTCTGCTACACAGGAAAAGAGTGAGCAGAAGCAGCTTTGTGCAGCCGCCACCACCTCCCCTTGCTACCTCACATTTATATACCGCTCTCATAATATTCTTTATCTCTCGGGTGGTTTGCAATGCAAATTAAAAATTAAAAACTATGCAATTCAATAAAACAATTAAAACTAATTCTGTTTTCAGTGTGGCCAGCCATAGAAGAGTGAAATGCAAGAATTTCTAAACTAATTTTGTCAGCATGCTTAAGATATTTAGCTTCACCCTTAAGAGTTCAAGAGTTTAGTTCTAGGTGACCATTTTAGAATGGACTTCTAAAGGTAGATGTTCAAGGAAAAGTCAGTTAAAAGGCCAAAGCTGATTTCTAGACAGATTTCCATATGTACCGAGATAAACAGGAATTGGAATACCAAATGTCAAGGAGAAGCCTGCAAGCAGGATATGGGTGCTACAGGGCTCTCTGCAGCAAATTGCATTCACAAAGGCATACTGCATCCAGCAGTAGAAGCAGAATATAGCCATCATTGGGGGGGGGGGCTATTAGGTTGTTGTTTTTATTTTTATGCATTTTGTGGCTTTATATCTTGATTTTATTCTGTGAACTGCCCTGAGACCCCTGGGTATGGGGTAAGGTTACCAGTCGTCCCTGTTTCTCAGGGACAGTCCCCAGATTTACAAATCAGTCCCCTCACAAAATCCATCTATTTAGTAGGAAGTTGAAAAGTGTCCCAGGATTCATTGGGGAAAACCTAGTAACCTTAGTATGGGGCGGTATATAAATTCAATAAATACATAAAATAAATCACAGCCACCAGCCACTGATACCTTTGTCCTCCTGCACAGACTACTTGCAACACAAGTCATCTACCCACGCATTCATTTAATAAGATCTATATATGTACCACTTAGAATTACAGAGTTGCAAGGGATCCCAAGGATCATTCGGTCCAATGCAGGAATACACAGCTGTCCCAGGGCCGGATTGAGGTGTGACGAGGCCCTAAGCTACTGAAGGTAATGGGGCGCTTTAGATATCCAGCTGTCCTTTGTCAACAACAAATTGTCACTGTTTTTTGTGTTGAATATATGCTATATGGTAATTTATGGCCCTAATAGGTATCTAAAGCCATTTGCACATAACAAAATACGTCGTTTATCAAAGCAATTGTTGAACTGAAATACAATTAAGAAGAAGTCTATTAATAGTGAAATATGGGGGGAGGGCAAGAGAGTGGGGCTCCAAGCTATAGTTGTTTAGCTTATACGTAAACCCGGCACTGGCTGTCCCATACAGGGGTCGAAGCTGCAGCAACCTTGGTGTTATCCGCACCGAGCTCTTACCAACTGAGCTATCCAGGCTGATTGTAAAAAATAAAATAAAAAAGCAAAAAGCAAACCTCAAAAAGTTCGCAAGAGATGGAAAACAGTTTTTTTAAAAAAGATCAACAAGAAGAACTGAACATTTCAAAGCATTCAAAAAATTAACAAGGATAAAGTGAAATCAGATTAAAACATGCCTCCCTTAAATTCTGAAGTAAAATATGCAAGGCAGCAAGCGGCAGAGGCTGCTGCTCTTCTTCGCCCTTCGCCTTCCCTCCAAGTGTGGGCAGCCTGGCGTCCGCCGGCGCCTTCGGGAGAAGTGCGCATGTCCGCCACAGCCCTTCTCTTTCTCCTGCCCCCCCCCCCCAAAACCCCGGAAAACATTCCCAACGGCTTAGGGAAGCGAGCGAGGATGTGACGTCGTGCGGGAAAGGACGCCGACGTTCCGCTCCGGGCCACGACGGGCGGGCGGGCGCGCGCTTCTGCCCAGCCATGGCGTACTCAACGTTCCGCAAGGTGGCCCTGGCCTCTTGCTTGGTGCTGTGCGTGTCGCTGCTGCTGCCCAAGGTCTTCCTTTCGCGGGGCTGGAGGCAGCCGGAGCCCAGCGCTGCGCCGCCTACTCTGGTCGCCACGCCCGAGGGTAAGAGGCCGGCCCGAAGGCCCCGACCGCCCCCGAACCCCTTCCGCAACCTCGTGCGTCAAGGGCTGCCGGACTGAGTCATGTGCATGTCAGGGTCACATCTGCACCCCCCACGTAGCAGCTCCTGGAAACACAAATGGGGAGGGGTTTTTTTATATATATTGGGTGGGATTGCTTTCTCGATATTAGATTACATACAAATGCACCCAACCCCTTTTGCACGTGGTTTTCTTCTTTCTTGCACGTGATTTTTTTCTTTCCCCTGCTCTTTCCGCACAGGAATTTTGGAAAGCGGGGTGGCTGGAAGCTCAGCATACATGTAGCGGGAAGGTGATCCTTGCTCATTTAATTAGATCGGTCTTATTTGGGATGAAATGGACCATTCACTGAAGAAAGTAAATCGCAGTTCTAACTGCCTTGCCCTCGTTCCTTCTCACAACTAAGCTGTTGGGAAGTTCTGTCCGATGTGCTGAAACTGTTTAGGAAGCTGGGTGAATGGGCATTCCAAGGGGTAAATGCGATCAGAGCAGACAAACGGAAGTGCTTCTTCACACAGTGCGTGGTTAAATTACGGATTTTGCTGCTACAAAATGTAGTGATGGTCTTCGAAAGGGGTTTAATACAAATTAATGGAGGACCATTTGTGCAATACCTCCAATGTGCAACTGTATCAGTTGCTAAGGAACACAAGTAAGGAGTGTGCTGTTGCACCCATGTCCTGTTTGAAGGCATTCCAGAGGCATTTGGTTGCCAGGGTGAGAACAAGATCCTGGACTGGATGGGCCTTTGGTCTGATCCAGCGGAGCAATGAAGCTATTACTGCAGCTGCCCCTTGAGTCTAGGACTGAATAAAAAAAGTGTGTGTGAGAGAGAAAGACTTCACCTTTTGACTAGCAGGTATCTTGACTGAAGGAGGTTCAGGTGAGACATTATTGTATTCAGTGTTAGGAAATGTGCAGTTATTTATATCTCCAGGTTTAGCTGTGGCTAACAAAGTTAAGATTACAACCTTACCTTACCTGGCCTTTACCATTGAATTCACAGAATCTTTCTTCCAAGATGACGTGCATTTTAAATTTTGTTCGTTTTTAAGCCATCCCTTGGAAGCATCAGTTTGCCAGCATCTTGTAGTCATCACATTGTTTTTGTTTTTATAAACTTCAAAATTCCATGTCCACCAATTGTTTTGATGTTTGTTACATTGCTTTGGATATTTTATATGAAATAAAATATGATTTAAACCGTCTGTATCATTTTTTCCTGCTTTCTGCCATTTCTTTTTTTAAAAAAAAATTCTGCCAGCCTTTGTGGCAGAAGTGGTCACCATTTGCATTATTTTTAAAGTGTCTTTCCTAATGGATATCTGTGATTGTACATGATGACCAAGGATTTCTCATGTACAGAAAAAATCTGCACTAGCACTGCAGTATTTCTGCAACTTCTTGCCTTCCTTAATGTGTAGTTGATCTTACTTCTGAAGGCATAACTGTACATTTGGGGTGGTAAGAGCTTACAGTCCTACCCTTATTCATTCTCACATCATTACTTACCACCCATGTCACCTTTTAAAGTTGCACTTTTATTACAGAGCTGCAGACAATGAATTGTAGAAGTAGCATTTCAGGTGTGTTTAAATTGAATTGCCAGAAAAGGAGTATCCCATCTCAGCTGTGTTACCTTGCTCTCTAAACCACTCATTGAGTACTTTTAAATTGCTGCAGCAACTGCAAAGCATTTACCGAGTTGGATTTGTTGCCACTTAGTCGCAAGTCTCGCTGTGGCAGGAATCAAGCCTCTCGGTCTTTCTGGAATTCAAAGGGGGTATTGGCGTGGCCATATCCCATGAAGCTTGGTGCAGATGCTCATTTTTAAACTGCAGGATTTTTGTTACAAATTATGCTGTTTGTAACACTCTCCTTTTATCCAGCTAAAGCAGTGGTTTTCAACCAGTGTGCCGTGGCACCCTGGAGTGTCTTGAATGATGGTCAGCGGTGCCACGGGCAACACTGGCCTCTGTCCCTCTTTCCTTCCCTCCTTTGATGCCCTCTTGCATCTCTGCCTCTCAAAGACCTGTGCGGCTGTTTATTGCAACAACTCCGGCCACAAGCTCCACAGGTGAATGGTGCCTCTGGGGCTGGCCAGGGGGTGCTGGTTGCCCAGAGCTGAGGTGGCCTCCGAGTAAGCAAGCAAGTGGGTGACGGAGCCCAGCCAGCCAGTTCGCCAGCCCTTGCTATTGGGAATGGACAGACAAGTGGGAGATCGGGCAGGCAGACAGGTGCTATGCTGGCCTTTCTCGTACTTGCTATGTGCCTGGGAGCTTAGTGCCTGGAGCCAAAGGGGAGCCTTTCCACCATGCAGGCCCAGCGACTCCTGCTGCTGCCACTGCTACCTCCCAAGGTGAGTAAGATGGTGGCTGCACATTCACCATCAGGCTGCTAAGGCTGGGGGCATTTTTTCCCCAGGTCCCTATGGGTCGGTGTGAGGAGGCACCTCTCTTTGGGGTGGGGTGGGGGTGGCTCAGGGACCAAGAGCGGCTGTGGTGGCTGCCCAGAGGACTTCCAAGGAGATGAGAGGAGGCTGAGGGAACACTCCACAAGGGCTGGTGTTCAAAAAGAGGTATGGGGCTGCTTGCTCCTGCAGGCAAGGGGTGATTTAATTGGGCTTCTGAGGCTTGGAGCACGTTTCCCCACAGGGAAAGAATGTAGTTGGTCAATGGAGCTGTGGACTCAAAATGGTTCTTGAGCTAAAGCAATGAAGATAATGTTTTTAGCATTCTTGTTTCTGCTAAGTAAACAAGCCACTGTCGGGCTGAATATCTCACATGATAGTATAAAAGTCAATGGATGCAGAAAACCCTAAGCATAATAAAGTAAATCCCAGTTAGGAATAAAAGTATAGAATATGTATCCTGTTTCATGACCAAGCATGATATAGTGGCACAGGAAAAGGGAGCAGACTCATGCTGTGGTCTAAACCACTGAACTTCTTGGGCTTGCTGATCGGAAGGTCAGCGGTTCGAATCCCCGCAACGGGGTGAGCTCCTGTTGCTCTGTCCCAGCTTCTGTCAACCTAGCAGTTCAAAAGCACGCCAGTGCAAGTAAATAGGTATCAATGCGGCGGGAAGGTAAATGGAATTTCTGTGCACTCTGACTTCTGTCAGTGTTCTATTGTGCCAGAAGCAGTTTAGTCATGCTGGCCACATGACCTGGAAAGCTGCCTGTGGACAAATGCCAGCTCCCTCAGCCTGAAAGCTAGATGAGCGCTGCACCCCCATAGTTGCTTTTGACTGTACTTAACTGACCAGGGGTTCTTTACCTTTATCTTTTTTTGGGGGGGGGGGCAACAGGAACAGTAAATGCAGGGATTTTTTCCCCCAGCTGGAACTGGCTGAAACTCAGTTCTGACACCTCTGGTGGGCATGGAGGTGGGGAATGGGGTGGGTGTCGTCTAGCTAGAGCAGGCTGGGATGCTGGTCTTGTCTAGCTCCTTCCTCATGTAGTGGGTTAGTAACCCATCCAGTACAGCCACATGCAGCAACCGTTTGTGTACAACTGCAATTAAAATGTTTGCACATTCCCCTGTGTATCAGAGTATTGGTGCTGAATTATGTAGGGCCACAAAATAAATGGAAGGCCAAGTTGGGAGAACTTTTACTGATCAATCATGGAATCACTGAGCATGCAGTACTTTCATAAACCACCTTGAAGTCACAATGAACAGAACTTTACTGCTGGCTGATGGGGCAGAATCAGGAGGTTCTCCTGGCAAAAAGTGACTCCTGAGCTATGGCAGGCCAGGCTCTGTAGGGCCATGGTTTTGTTGCCAGGTGTATTCAGGAAAATGGGGGTGGGGTGGGGGTAGACTTAGATATCTACCAAGGAACTTATATGAACCTGTCTTGGAACTCCAATGTCTTGTAGAGGCATTTGGGAAATATTCTGTAGTGTATGCAACATCATGTGGACTAGAGCATTAGCCAGGCCTGTCAGGACCTCCCTGATCCCCAGTCGAACTGAAAGGTAAGGTTTAAAGCAGAGGGGAAACTATCCTGCAGCTACTCATTGCAGGGGGACACTGGTAGTGGTGAGTCAGCTGTCTTAACATGCTCATTTGACATTCCTGGATTTTGATAAAAGCTCAATAAGCTTCTGAGGATCCCCAAGATTTCCCTAAATTGTAGTTCATCAGTGGTTAAGGAATTAAGTATATACACTGTAGTGCCTTAAATGCCAGGTGACTTTTCTGCAGCCCCCATACAGTTTTGAATTACAGTGTGTCAAAATCTGCATAAAATAGAATATAAACTGGTGTGGTTCATTTTGGCAAGGTATGCATGTCAACTTAGCTGGCAGTGTTCCATCTTGGCAAACTGCTTGGTGCCATAGCAACCTCCCATCATTTTGTGATTACGGTAATCTCTTTTAGCTTGAGGTCACATTCACCCTCCAGGAGCGGCATACAAGTGGTGAAGTTTGCCCAAAGTGGGTGTGACCACCACACACTGTCAGAGACACACAGCTCCCCCTCCTTAGTTGATTTGTGGAGATCAGTTGAGAAAGGGGCTATTGCTCCCCCTCCACCCGTCAAATGAGAATTTGCATCCCCATAAAGACATTGGGCTCTGCTATCCTGTCCCCACCCCGGACTGTGAACAACTTTTTCTTTTTGCCGCTGCCACCAAAATTTGATGGGTTCCTGAGGCAGGCCTAAGAAGCTGGATTAGTTCCTCAAACTGGTTGTTTAGGTGTTCCTGCTTTGTGCCTTTCAACATACTGTGGTACATATGCTTCAGGTTACATACGCTTCAGGTTACAGACTCCGCTAAGCCAGAAATACTACCTCGGGTTAAGAACTTTGCCTCAGGATGAGAACAGAAATCGTGCTCCGGCAGCATGGCGGCAGCAGGAGGCTCCATTAGCTAAAGTGGTGCTTCAGGTTAAGAACAGTTTCAGGTTAAGAACCGACCTCTGGAATGAATTAAGTACTTAACCCAAGGTACCACTGTACATTGTTATCCAATGCTCATTCAATGGGATTCTTGACAGTAATTAATATGTCGATTACCATGTTAAAATTGCCATATGGTTTCTGATGATGGAGAATACTGATGTGATAGAAATGTCAATCAGTCATTGTTATATGTGCAATATTGTGTGAAAAAATATGGGTGTATGAACACCTTATTAAGGACTTCTCTATACAGCTGCAAATAGAAGGTTTTTAGTGTGCATTATAAAAATGTGATGCTAGATGGTGATGGCAAGCTATGGCATATTTGATACATATTTCAAATCATTTTTTAAAAAGGCATTTTCATAGCAATTTTTTATATGTGTCTAGATTCCACCTAAGATTCATATTCAGAGGATAGAACAGGACTTAAAACACAACACATCCCTTTAAGAATGGATCTTTTTAACCTTAATTTTCAGGAAAGACCAGTCAGTTTCCTCCAACAATGCATCCCCAGATGTCTCCAGAAACCAGACCACCCACTACCCATTTCCCAAGGTCTCATCTTGCGGAAGCAGTTGCAAAGGCCAAGGGTGGAGGTGGAGGCGGCGGTGGAGGTGGAGGAGGTGGCGGCGGCAGTGGAAGAGGTCTTGTGGGACAAGTCATCCCAATATATGGATTTGGGATCCTTTTATACATATTGTACATTCTTTTTAAGGTAAGAAATACCACTTCACCCTTGAAATTGCATCAGTAAGTTTCTTAACCCGTGAGTCATTGACCTATTTCACATGTCATGGTAAATCTAAGGGCTCTTTTGCTTCTCTCCACTAGTATTGGGATGAAACGAATACTTAGTTCATATGGTCACATGCCGGAGGAGAAGATCAAGAGCTTCTGTTTTGAAACTAACTGTATTTCCCTGTGATGATCAAACTTGTTAGTGGTTCTTTTGAAAACCAACCAAAAAACCCTCTACTTAGTGAACATAAACGAAAAGCAAACTGTGGTTTCTGATCCTGATAGATTCAGCAACTAGAGTTTGAACAAAATCGTAATTCCCCAAGTTAGGACTTCATAGGGAACTTTGGTTGATTTAAAATTGAAAGCGGAAGCTTTCAAACCTGGCATGCAAAGGGGGAGTGTGGCGGTAGAGTGAGCCATGGCTTGCCTCAACTCATTTTCATAACTTTGGTTTCCTTTTATGTTTTAGCTGAGGCTGTTAATGTCTTTCTAGAAACACCTATGTCTCTTCTGTCACAACAATAACCCTTTCCAATTAATAGCTTTCTTCTAAGGGGAAAACCACAACAGTTGAGCGGAAATGTCCTCCGTCGTCATCTGGAAACACAAACAGGAAAATCAGTAAGTAGCATTTCCCAGACTGAATTGAAATGGCATCCAAAATTGGCTCTCACTTGGAAAATAAATCTAGCAGCGTGATAGATGAGGCACTGTGATTATTATTACTACTAGTAGTAGTGAGTGATAGTCAATGTTTGTCACACTGAGTAAACCCATTGAAATCAGTGGGATGAAATCCAAGGGGAGAAATTGGATATCACCCATTGAGTTTGTTACTTTCAACACAGTCGAATTCTGTGCGTATGCAGAAATAAATCCCACTCTTGTTAAATTGAGCTTATCCCACATAAACTATGCATAGAGTCGCAGCCTTGATCTCCTTCTTCTCAACAAAAATAATTGTTAGCTTTCCTCTTATTCTGAACATCCCTTATGTCATTAGACTGTGTGGTTTTCTATGTCGTAGCCTTTCCTGTCTCCAGGCATTTACAATCAGCCAGTCGCTCTGCATGTAGCTGCTTATGAGCAATTGGGTGCATTATATATGCTTCTCCTAGCCTTAGGGAAATTTCCCTTTTCCTTTCATTCTGCCTGGGAAGAATAAAAAGATTATTTTCATTAGTTCTGTTTACCGGTAAAGCCCTCTTAGTCGCCTCTCATGGTTCTCTCGGAACAAGTTCCATTTTGTTTGCTGCACATTCAGAACAAATACATGCTGATTGAATGGAGTGAATTGTCAGAGCTGCCGCTGATGCCTTTTGGGACCACATTTATTTTGCAGCTGACTATGAGCTTGCCCA
The DNA here is from genome assembly GCF_965112155.1 of Podarcis liolepis. NCBI lineage: Eukaryota > Metazoa > Chordata > Lepidosauria > Squamata > Lacertidae > Podarcis > Podarcis liolepis. The sequence continues at coordinate 70,233,563 of NC_139554.1, forward strand.
ACTTCAAGATAAGCTGAGAGAGACTGAAGAAGCCATGGAGAAATTAATCAATAGAGTGGGACCCAACTGTGAAAGGTATGTGGCAGTGACTCTTGTTCCGGCAGATTAAAAAGGGCGGGTTCTTTTTGTATTTCTCTGTTCCCGATAAAGCAAATTAGAACATTGCAAATAAAAATATGCTGTTAAATAAAAAACTGCATCTCTTAAACATCTTATAATTTGGAGGTACTTTTACTCAACTCTTCCCTCTTCTAGTTCTATGTTAAACTAAATTCAGCATTTTGAGTTAAACTAAAAGAAATATGGATGCACGTGATTTCTGGTGTGGTGTTTCACCAGCTCTGTAGCATCATAAATCCATTAAACACAGAGAGTGATACTCCTGTGTAGACCCATTTAAAACAATGGCTCTCCAAGTCCATTCATTTCAATGGGCCTAATCTGAATATGATTTAGTTGGATGTCACCCAGAGTTTGTAAAGAGATGACATCAACTCTGTTACAATGTTCTGCATAAATGGATTGATGCCTTCTTAACCTCTATAAATTCCATTATGGAATTTCAGAAGGAATGCCAATACTTATAATTTCCGGCAGTATTCCATTTGTTCACAGTAGATGGGAAATAAAAAAGAGGGTGGCTTGATGGGTTGAGTAAGAAAAGAAAAAATATCCCAGTTCAGGCAATAAATAGGCACTTTTGTATGGTCTATAATTAAGTTATTTGTCTGAGTACTGTTTGTTTGAACTATCCTTACTACCTACTAGATTAAGAATATTTATAAATACAGAACTAAAGATACTCGCTCTTCCCAGTCTTTGCCATGCTGATGAGAATGGCCTATTCGCTACCCTTCACTACAGATCATATTAATCTGTAGCCTATCTTCCAGCTGCCTGCTCATCCGATGCACAGATCGCAAGGCTCTTTTCCTTATGCTTGGCATCCAAAAGCATAGGTGCGTATTTATCCCAAAATAAGTCCCACTGAATTCAGCAGGCCTTGCTTTCAAGTAAGTGTGTTTAGTATTGCCGCCTAAAGCTAAGTCTCCAATCAGTCTGACACAAGAGACTGACCAAGAGGAAGGATGTAGCTCAGTGGAAGAGCATCTGCTTGGCTTGCAGAAGGTCACAGGTTCAGTCCCCAGCGTGTCTGGGTGAGCGATTGCAGTGTGAAAGTCTGGAGAGACCTGCTGCCATCGGTGTAGACAAAACTGAAGGTAGATGGACCAATGGTCATAAAAACATTATGCTCCTGGTCTGATTCAGCATAAGACATCTTCCTGTTTTTTAGAATGGAACGGCGGTCCATAAGCACACATGCAGACAGTTTCCTCTACTATTTGATTCTTCATAGATAAGGTTGCTGAAGTTATTTGGAAAATTCAGCTAAAACTGGAGTTCTGATTGAAATGGTACCGGTAAAACATTTCAGATGGCTTCTGTGTGGCATACAGTGAACAGAACACATGAAGGCAAATTGTGAGCCACGCTGTGCTGCGTTTGCCTCTTGCCAGTGTCGGATGCCCTAGTTAGGAGCCAGGTCACTGATAGAGAAATCATCACAGTAATGAAGTCTGGGATTAGAGTTGCCATTGGCCCTTAAACGTCACTCAAAGCAAAGCAGATTTTTGAAGGAATGTTGCTCAGGAGCCAAAATAATTCATAGAATCATAGAATCATAGAATCCTAGAGTTGGAAGAGACCACAAGGGCCATCGAGTCCAACCCCCTGCCAAGCAGGAAACACCATCAGAGCACTCCTGACATATGGTTGTCAAGCCTCTGCTTAAAGACCTCTAAAGAAGGAGACTCCACCACACTCCTTGGCAGCAAATTCCACTGTCAAACAGCTCTTACTGTCAGGAAGTTCTTCCTAATGGTCTTCTGATAAGACCATCAGTGTTTCTCTAGGCAAAGCAGTTCTGCAGATTCCTAAACAATCCAGCTTCGTAAGATTCGCCCTTAGGCCAGAGCCACGACACTGTGTATCTTCCCTTTTATTTAGAGGCATCTTACTTTGCTAGTCTTGCTGCTTTCTAATGACATGATATGAAAAGGCCTCGTCACAATATCTTGCTATTCTTGTGAGGTAAAGTCTCTCTCATTAGGCAACCCAGTACCCGTAGCAAAGACAAAGTGGCTTTGATTTTTTTTCTGCCTGTCTGGAGGTGACAGTCTTTCAAAAGGCACATGTTAGTTTGATAAACGTCAGGGTTGGCAGAGGAGACACTATCCTGAAAGCAGAAGAAATTCAATAGGGGTTCAATTCCTGCTTAGGTAGGTTTACTTGGAGAAAAGTAGGTGGAGAAGGGAGGAGACCCGCAAAAGCTATGACAAATGGAAAAGGAAATATATTTCCTAGAGACTGATGCGCCTCATTTAGGGTCGTGTTCATTCTAAAAAATAATGAGAGAAAATCCCTACTGGTTAAAAGGACCAGAGGCCTTATGTGCAATTGTTTCAACCAAGTTGCTACTGTACTATTCTTTTTACTGTTTTAAAGATGAGACCTAGAAAACTCAGGGTGCTTCCAAACTACTGCTAATTTTTTTGATGATTTCAGTGATATACTGGCAAATTTAGGTTTCAGACAGTTAAAGTCGATCGGGCACTCTTGTGCAACAAACCTGCTCTCCCTCCAGGCCCATTTTGCTGTAAGGAAATAATAATAATAATAATAATAATAATAATAATAATAATAATAATAATAATAATAATAATAAATAATTTATTTGCCCTTCATCCGAAGAACTCAGGGAGGTTCACAAGATAAAATTAAAGAGATAGCACAAAATGAATAGATAAAACAAAACAGAACAATAACCCCCTTCTTGCAATCACATTAAAAAGGCCATAGAACATTACACAGCCAGAGGCCTGGTTGAAGAGAAAATGCATTGGAAAGTGTGGAGTAACAATTGCTTGTTGCATTGTCACAGAACCCGCGAGCAATCAAATAGGAATGGATGCTCCATAGAGAGCCAATGTTGTCTCGCCTCCCTGCAAATTTTGTGCAAACCAGTTGGGATGATTGCTCCATAAACCGGTCATCTGGAAGCGATCTCTCAACAGATACAGAAGAACCATTGGGTTGCAGAGTCCAGCTCACTTTGATGCATGTGTTTTATTTATTTGGTTAGAATGCCGGTTGGGAGCTGACAGGAGCAGTCGTCTAAAATACCTGGAGGGCACCAGGTAGATAAAGGCTTCCACAAGCAATAGGTTGGATCTTTACAAATTTGTAAGATCAGAACCAGGCATGCTTCCCCCGCCCCTCCATAGCTGTCTGACGGTCCCTTTTCTTAGCTTAGGAGAAAAAATATAAGTAATTTGAATGCTTTCCTCTTCTGTGATATTTAATCAGCATGGGATAAAATGATGATAAAAATTATGAGCCACTTGATCTTTCTCAAATAGATGAAAATAACACAAAAGGTCACTGTTTCCATCTATTTCCTAGTCACTAATACTGTTCATCTATTATATATATAAAGCTCTCTGTGTTATTATTGCGCAGTGGCAAGAATTTATTTTACTGTGAGCAATCAAACAAATCGCCAAACGGTATTTTGATGGTCTTAGGGCATGGTTTGGAGGCACACAAGGCCCCCAACTTGCTGAAGCTAAGCAGGACTGGGAACCACATGTATGAGTTGGGTTCCATGGTGGAAGAAAGGCGGGATATAAATAAAATAAAATAAATTTTAAAAGAGAGAAATAGTGATTCAGACAAAGATTTAATCAGTTACTTCATTTTTCTTCCTTTCTCCTTTTTTCCAGTTTATTTGGTTTTTTTTAAAAAAGAAAGTTTTTTAGGTTTTATACATTTCACTAATTTTACAACCATTTTAATATTTCAAAACTTTACTTCCTTCCCCCTCTTTCTGCGGTTCCTTAAATTTATTTTTAATATCTTCTGCATATCCAAATTAACTTAATTTGCTCATTAATTCATCTACTTTAAATATATACTCTTATAAAACTGAAGGTTTACACTTTATCTGTAAATATTCAATAAACCATTTCCATTCTTTTATTAAAACATTTGTTATCGTGATTTCTTATTCTTCCGGTAAGTTTTGCCATCTCTGCATATTCCAAAAGTTTTTGTATCCATTCTTCCTTCACTGGGACTTCTGCTTCTCTCCATTTTTGGGCAAGTAACATTCTTGCCACTGTAGTAGCATACATAAATACGTTTCTATACAGTTTAGGTAGTTCTGTCCCTATAATTCCCCAAAGAAATCAGTTACTTCAGGTCAACATGTGAAATGTAGCCACCTGCTTTCTTGGTACCTTTCCTTCCACAGCTCCCTTGCATCTGTACCCTTTCATTTCGCCCACAAAAGCTGTGATGTTAGTTGGCATTCCACAACTGTGCCTGAAGGTGGATTGATTTAAATTATTGATTTACAAATTATGTGAATCAGCCAGGAAAAAATGCCATTTTAGATCACTGATACTATATCATTGATGCTACTTCATTTATTTTCTAAACAATGGTGTGAATCATTAACTTCCAAGAAAGTAGCATATTATTTACACTGTTTCAACTAGGTCTTTCATCTCCTTGTATGCTGTCCTCTATAAAAAAAACCAATACAGTCATACCTCGGGTTGAATGTGCTTCGGGATGAATGTGTTCAAGTTGCGCTCCTTGGCAGACGCTCAAAATGATGTCACATGCATGTGCAGAAGCAGCGAAAAGCGACGCATGCGTGCGCAGACGTGCCATTGCTGGTTACGTTTGCTTCTAGATGCGAACGGGGCTCCGGAACGGATCCCGTTTGCATCTAGAGGTACCATTGTAGAGTGAATTACTTTAAAATAGGGCCTTTTATGATCCCCCATGGCAGTTGGTGAGGTTAAGTATGGGACCATATAGCAGTCTTTTTCATTTGACATTGGGACATCTTAATTGGCTTGAACATTGCTTTTTTCATGCTTGTTCACTAGGACAGAGAACCATTCCTCTAAAACTCACTCAGATATTGCCAGTCATGTGCAATAGTAGGTTTGAGCTGTTGTCGTGGGTATTTTTTAAAATGCCTGTTCCATGTTGCTGTGTAGTCGTGTCTGACTCTTCGTGACCTCATGGACCAGAGCACGCCAGGCACTTCTGTCTTCCACTGCCTCCCACAGTTTGGTCAAACTCATGTTGGTAGCTTCAAGAACACTATCCAACCATCTCGTCCTCTGTCGTCCCCTTCTCCTTGTGCCCTCCATCTTTCCCAACATCAGGGTCTTTTCCAGGGAGTCTTCTCTTCTCATAAGGTGGCCAAAGTATTGGAGCCTCAGCTTCACGATCTTCCAGTGAGCACTCAGGGCTGATTTCCTTCAGAATGGAGAGGTTTGATCTTCTTGGAGTCCATGGGACTCTCAAGAGTCTCCTCCAGCACCATAATTCAAAAGCATCCATTCTGTTCCATAGTCGGCCCCAAAACGTCACGACCGATCAAGAGAAAAGGCTACTTCAGCAGCTCCGAGAAATTACGAAGGTCATGAAAGAAGGCAAACTCATAGATGGAATCTCCCCAGAGAAAGAAGCTGAAGAGGCTCCGTATATGCAGGACTGGGAAGGTAAGGAAGACCTTTCTATTTATATGAAGGAAGCATGAGTGTGCTGCTGTTTGTTTCTGCTTTTCCTTTAAAAGAAAAGCTTATCACAGGAAGCCATTCAGTATTCAAAGGCATCTGAACACCTGGCTCTCTTAACAAGAGAGAATCCATTGATTGCTTAAGCATCTCAGACTAGCCAGCTGTAGTTTGTTGTTCATGAGGGCTTATAGCACTATGCTACAAAGCTACAAAGCTGAGGGACAGGAGGGCTCCTTGGGCTATCTAGGGATGGGGGGAGAAACTTTATTCCTTTTGTATTTAAAGGCAAACCTACCTGATTTGCCCTTACCAAAACAATACACAAACTGTAACATCACTTCCTTTGACATCCACACTTCTCTGAATTTTGCAATGCAGTTCTCTAGACCAGTGTTTCCCAACCGGTGTTCCGCGGCACACTAGTGTGCCGTGGGATGTTGCCTGGTGTGCTGTGGGAGGGAGGCGGGCGAGTCGGGTGGCGAGACGCGGGGCGGCGGCGAGGAGGATCCGCGTCGAGCCGGGGGCGGCTCCGCGGTGGTTGTGCCGAGGTTTCTCTCTCCATTCTCCCCTCACACACACACACACACACACAGGAAATAACACAGGATCAGCTGACAGGACCCGGCCAATGGGGCGGCGGCGGGGCAGCGCGCGCAAAAGGGAGGAGCGTGAGACAGCGGACGAGGAGGAGGCCGGCATGTGCAGGCAGCAGCAGCAACAACAGCAGCAGCAACTCCCGGCGACGGCTCCTCAAGCCCCGGGCAACCCTACTCCCTCACCAGCCTCGGCCGGCCTCCTGCTCGACCCGCCGCCGCCTCCCCCGCCGCCGCCGGCCACCTCGGCCCCGCCGCCACCCCCTCCTCTGCCCGCTATCGCCGCCACCACCACAACAGCCGCCGCCGCCTCAGCTGGGCCCATGCCTGCCGGGAGCGGCGGCGGCAGCAGCAGCGCCCCGGCGCCCTTCCCTCACGGCGGCGACCCGGCCCTGAACGAGCACGAGAAGGAGCTCAAGTGGCGCCTCAAGCGGCTCTACCCGGCCGTGGACGAGCAGGATACGCCGCTGCCGCGCTCCTGGAGCCCGAAGGACAAATTCAGCTACATCGGCCTCTCGCAGAACAACCTGCGCGTCCACTACAAAGGTAGAGGGACGGAGGGAGGGCGAGGCCGAGGCCACCGCCATCCCCAGGCCCCCTCCGCCTCTTCCTCCGAAAGGCAGGCTGAGAAACTCCCAGGGAAGCTCTGAACGTCTCCCCCGAAACCGTCGGGAGGCTTCGGTTGTTGCCTTTCTCCGCCGAGGTCGGTGGACCCCGAGCCTAGGCTTCCTTCCCGCACCCCGCTTTCCGAAGACCGCACACCAGTTGGGCCAGTACATATTCCCCTCCCATGACTGGAGCGGAATAGCCCTTTCTCTTCTTCCCCAACCCTTGTCGTTGGAGGAGTCCCTCAGTCCCTCGCTTTGCTGCCTCCTCCCCCCCCACCCCCAAAGCTTGGAGGTTCCCCGGCAAGGGGGAGGGAAAAAAATTGAAACTTACACTTGTGTCCCTCCCGGCGTGACGCTGCGCGCTGACGTCACGGGGCTGTAATGGTGGTGTGCCTCGAGATTTTTTTCATCAAACAAGTGTGCCTTTGCCCAAAAAAGGTTGGGAAACACTGCTCTAGACAAGTAAATGTGAACAAAAATGCATATGCTAGGTAGGGTGCCACTTACATAAAAATGCATATAGTGGTGAATATAACATACAGAAATGCATAATAGTGGGGAACTGCTTTGCAAAAACGTGTGTATCGGGCAAAATTCAATACAAGAAATGTACATGTTAGGATAATTTCAGACTCAAGTGCTGTTTTTTTTAATTAAAAAAACACACATACCGATGGGGAATTGTAGAGAACTGAATTTAAGACTGGGGAAATGAAAACTGAACGAAATCAAAATTGCCATTTTCACACATCCTGAGCTAACATCTGAGGCTGTTGTAGAGTAGCTCCCCCAGTCTACATAGGGAGGACTACTGTGCCCTGGGTTGGGCATCTTTAAAAAGAATCTTATTGCCACTCCAGTGTCTTTCTGCAGGATCAGTATCGTTCTTTTTATCTCTACCAGTCTGTGCTTCATTTAGTGGCTGCACAGGTGAAAGGCAGGTGGTTTCTACCATGGAGGTAGAAGCAGGTGGTTTTTGTGACCCACCAACTCTCTTGCAAGAATTGATCCAGGGGTTGAGAGAAACTGCTCAGTTTTGACCACTATTAATACCTGTTATGGTGAAGCACAGTTAATGGCAGGGAGAGGGGATTTGCTCTAGGAAGGCAGTGTGCAATCGAAGAACTAAATCCCAATTTGTTAATCCTGCTTAGCAAGGAGCCATTTGTATGTCTAGACCAGTCCCATATGGATGCAGGACAGATCTCATTCTAAAACACATAAGCAATTGATGACATTTCAGCGACTAGATGATCTCTTCTGGCTGCAACCACAAATCAAGCACACTGATTTGAAAGTGCCACTGAAATCAGTGTCACTTCCTACAGGAATTCAGGTGTTTGTATGGCTGAACAGATCCAGTGATACCATGAACAAAGTGCTTGGCATGATTGTTCCATCTAAGACGAGTTTATTTTATGTCCTAAGGTTATCCAGAGGAGACCTATCCTGTCTATGATAACTCTGATTGCGTCAAGCGCAGACAGGACACAATCCTTGTGGATTACCCTGACCCCAGCCAGCCTTCGGCTGAAGAGATAGCAGAGAGAATGGCGTTTGTGGACGATGAGGAGTGTTTATGTAGTGAAACCGTTTTGTCTGCTCTCGCCATAGTGAACAGTGACCCTGCAGCAGCCCACGAGACGGAGGGCCAGCACGCCACGCTCGGCGACCAGAGTGGCACTGGCCACGACCCTGAGAAGTGCTACTGCTGCCACTTCGAAGAGGACGACCCTGCTGTGATAGCGGAGAATGAGGGCTTCTACCCCGAAAACTGCGGTGAAATGGAAGATGCCGCAGCCCAGGAGGAGCTGTTGCTAGATTCCGACCTCGAAAATGCTGCGCCCCAAGAGCAGAACGAGGAAAATCCAGACGAAATGGGCATTCTGAGGAAGCGAAACACGAAGGGCATAGCGTTGCTGGGACACTGAGGATCAAGCGCGGAAGGCTATCTCTCCTTCTAGAAACTGGGGTAAACTGCTGCTTGCAAGACAAAGGCTTGTCTCCATTGTTGCGTACCCAGCTGCTGCATATCTTTTGCATTTGCTGCTTATTTGGATGGAAAATGAGTAGCCCCCCACTAGTTCATCAGCCTGGCCACTTCAGCATCAACTGCCTTGGAATCACAGAATCATAGTTGGAAGGGACTCTGAGGATCATCTAGTCCAACCCCCTGCAATCCAGGAATCTCAACCAAAGCAACCATTACAGATGGCCTCCAGCCTCTGCTTTAGAGCCTCCAAGAAGGAGAGTCCGCTGAGAGAGTCCATCCTACTGTTGAACAGCTCTCACCGCCAGAAAGTTCTTCGTCAGAATCTCCTTTCTAGTAACTTGAAGCCATTGGTTCGGGTCCTACCCTCCAGAGCAGGAGAAAACAAGCTTGCTCCTTCTTCCGTATGACAACCCCTTTAGCTATTTGAAGATGGCTATCATGCGTATCTCCTCTCATTCTCCTCTTATTCAAGCTAAGCATACCCGACTCTCTCAATTGTTCCTCAGAAGGCTTGGTTTCCAGTCCCTTGCTTGCCGTAGCCTCCCAAGGCGTCTAAATCAAGATAGCTTCCCATTGTGCCTTCTTTCAGCCTCTCCTCCTGTATAAAGTAATCCAGTAGGGAATTTTCCCACTGTACTTCTAACACGTTCACCAATGTTAACTATTCGTCAGGTTGAGGCAGCCTGTTTCAGACGCCGTTAAAAGGATAGCAGATAATCAGTTTTTATATTTGATTATCATATTTGATTTGCGTAAAGTAGTTGGCGTTTTGTTTTATTTTTTGCCTCTGTCTTGGGTGGTCTCTTGTTGCAGACCAAAATCCTTCATCCTCTTGTAATGAGGAAATCGTAAGGTGAAAGGGGTGTCTTAATGCCATTCCTTACGTGCAAGTGTTAGTTGATTTTCTTGGCTGATAAGCACAAGGAATTTCTGGGAAATTTAGGGGCAAATCTTAATACCACCCACTGCCTAGCAGGACTCAATGGAGATGGGGGGCCAGTGCTGCATTCGCAGTCCTGCTACCTATTGTGGCTAGGGTGGAAAGTGGGAGAGGCAAGCAGATGAGGCACTGATCTGGCATGATGCTTCTATCTGACAACCATGGTGCCAGCTCTGGTTCCAACTGATCCCAGGCTGGCTCAGCCCCTCTTTGCCCCTGGAATGCCCCATTGCAGAGCCTTCCACTGGCTGTTGCTGCTGGGGATTCCACCAGCGGCACTTCTGCTTGCCAAGATCTTTGGCAGACAGAAGGGTGATGTCTGTATTGATGGAGTGATGCTTGCAACCAAGTTGGCAGAGACAGGTGGGACGCTTACTTAAGTGATAGAGGTGGGTGGAGGGACGCTTCTGCCCAATCCAACCCTTCACCCCGCCTGGCGTGTGGGTGTGTGCCAAATTATCTCTTTTTTGTTGAATCAACAAAGAACAGGGTTTCTTTTTCTAGGTCACTTGTGGAATGAGCAATCCATTTCACCTCACCTGTGGCTCAAGATGGCAGCCCTTCCTGTGGCTCAAGGCTTACTTACCGCATGATTCCACATGAACTTCAAGGCTAACTTTTTCAAAATGCACTCACAGTTAAAGTGTGCAACCAAAACGCAAGGGCATGATTTTTGAAGGAGAGCAAAACAGATGACCAATATGTGTCGTGTGACAGATGAATTAACAGCATCTTCAGAAAACCTGCTTCACTTGCCCAATGAAATCGCAGAAAGAAAGGGATTTCCAGGGATGAAAGCAAAGAGATGAAGATGCCAAGTGGCATAACACTCCTTCTCTGAGGCCTAAAATTACATGAGTAGTTGTCTCCCTATTTTTCTTTTTCTACTAAAGGTTTTATAATTTCTTTTGATGTTGCAATTATTTATGAAAGCACTATTTATTTATTTATTTATTTATTTTATTGTGCAAGTATTTATATAGCACTGTATTGTTAAATATCCCAGCAATCGGAATACAATAAAACACAACTATAAGCTGTACAAAATAATCACTAAAATGACTGGTCAATCGATAACATTTTTTTAAAAACAGGAAAAAACCCTGTATATGCTTGTTGGCATACAGGGCTTGTTTTGTGGGCTCTTTTTCCTTACAAGAGTTTGGGTTTTGAAGAGATGCCGAAGGCACAAGAAGGGTCACTTTCTCCCATGACGGCTTTTCACAGCCCAATGCCATGCAGGTTTACTGAAAAGCAGCAGTGGCTTGAAGGAAGTGGGAAGGGGGCACAGTGCTGGCACTGCAGTCATTGGGATGAGGCAGGACAAGGTGGCGATGAGGCTGGGGAGCTCCACACACACTTCAGGGGCCATCGCCTCCAACCTGGTCATGATCACCCTGCTTCATCCCAGTGAGCTCACTACTGCCAAGATTAGGTCACTCCCTTGGCCTACTCGCTTGCAATGGACCACTGCTCAGCTCCAGGGTTTGCTCCCAGGAAATTGTGGTTAGTATTGCAGGCAATCGGGTGCAGTCCTGTGTATTGTCTGCTCAGGAGTAAGTGCCAGTGAACTGAGTGAGACTCAACTCCGAAGAAATGTGTATAGGATTGTGGCTTTAGAGTGGAATTCCGTGTTGTGCTGTTACAACCATCTGTGCAAGCACATCAGCTTATAAGAAGGAGCGATCTCTTCCTCCTTCCCCGTGAGCTGTCCTGGGGATTCTCACAAGAAGCCAGTTTCAGGGAGTGCAGGGGAAGGAAAGGGGAGAAGGTCCTGTTGTGCAAGTGAAAGTTCATTAGATGAATCCTGTCCCATGTATAGTAAGCAGACCGTCCATTGAAACATCATGCAGATGTAGCTATCCAGTAGATTGCTAGGAACTTCTCGAGAAAGTGACTCCATAGAGCCATTATGACTAATTCAAAGTGTGGTTGTATTGTAGGGTACATGAAGAATGTCCCAATAAAATGGGAGGGATGTAGGGAGGGTTAATTTTGGTTGGGTTTTCATTGCTGCCTACATATTCTGCAGCAGGAAAGATTGTATGTGTATGTTGTCTTACGTTTGTGGCTTCTGCTGCTAGAAAGCCTGCCTTTTGGCAACTGTCCTGCTTTAATAACTAGGGGCTGAAATGTCAGATATGCCTGGCCAGCAGAAATGCTTCTGTATTATAAGTTTATGTTCCAGGAATAAGGGACTTGGGTCATTCCAGTTCTCCAAGCCTTTAGCAAAGATCTGCTTTAGTGAAGTTGATAATCAGTTCAGCACCATTTCGTGGCCCATGATTACAGAAACCTGTTTTGAAAATAGTTTGCAGCACTAAGTGAATGGAAAATACCAGAGGAAATTTTGTAAGCATATTTCTCTTTTGCATCCATGTTTATTTTTACATTTGTTTATCTATCTTGAGTAAAATGAGGAACAACATTCCAGTATATATTTCTTGTGTGTATTATGTGTGTGTTCTCTGGAACAAGCAATGTGACTTTCAAAAAGAATGGCAGACAGTTACGTTTCCCATTTTAAGGCTGCGTGAGAAAAGACCATTCTGCTTACCGTGAATGGAATTTCTGGATTTCATAGAAACTGCTACCATAGAGAGGGCTATGCTCCCTTTCCAGCAGCCAATTGGCAACGTTGCAAGTTCAAAACAGGTAACTAGGAAATACATACTTGGCTCTACCCTGCCCTGAAGGGAATCAGTTTTTTTAATGACAAGTCCCAAAGTGGAGACAGCTACTAAAACTACATTACTATAGAACAATGAGTAAACTAACCGTTGCTTGAAACGGAGGCTCACTGGCAGAGGGAAGAACAGAATAACTTTACAGATGATAGGTAGAATTTGTCCTGGGTAGTTCAGAGGCAGCCAGATTAAGCCCAGGTGGGGCTGGTGGCAGTTTCTACAAGATCCAGAAATCCCATTCATAGTATGTAGACCGGTCTTCTCTCGAGATTTCCTGGTAGAAGCTGCCACCATAGAGACGTACCAGAGCTTATAGACCCTTCGAGGGTGGGATCAGTGTGTTGGTGCTACTGAGAACTGCAGCGTTCTCCTACCAAAGGCTGCCTCAGCCAAGGTGGATGGAGGGGTGCTCTACATGTTTTGTGTAGGGCAGCACTGATCCTGACCAGAGGAGTCAGGTTATGAGATGGGTATGCCAGTGAGATGCAACCTCTTAGCCATCAAACCAGGGTGGCTGGTGTGGCTTTCTTACCAAGAGAGAGTGGATGAAAGCAGATGGACAGAGAGAACATTTTATGACTAGATCTTCAGTGGTCTGTGGACATCCTGGAAAGAGCACTACCCCATCTTCGGTGGCAGTTACTACCAGAAGATCCAGAGAATGTGGTTCCACCTTTTCTTTCTGGATTTTGAACAGCCACCTTTCTTGCAGAAATTTCACAGTCGAATCCTTCCTTGGAATGCAGTCGTAGTGAAATTCAGCTAAGAAAATTTTCATATCTGTCCAATGCACAGATGTTCCATGGGCCAGGAAGGAGGAAGGGGAAAGCAGTTATGGTGAGAAGAGAGAGAAATCTTGGAGCCACATGGTAAATGAGTAAGGACCACGTATAAAAAAAGCATGTTTTTTTGGGGGGGGAAGCCACAATTCTTTGAAACAAATTCAAGTTTAATTTTTTTTCTGCACAAGTTTTCTGTATTGACATGTACTGTACTTTCTACAACAGACACAATGTAATTATGTGAAAATACCAAATTAGTTGTACACATACTGATAAATAAATACATTTGCTTCAGAATACCAAAGTGTTTCTTTAAAAATTGACTTCATAAAAGCACATTTCCCCCCTCAGATTTATCTAAAACTCCATATAGTTTGAAACGAACGAACGAAAGAATGCCTGACTGCTCCAACAGGACAAGACAGTCTTGTGCAAATGGACAGAACACATTCTAAGCATTATGCAAAAATATGACTAATTAAATATTTGTTCGGTCCTAATTCCTCTTAGCCCACTCCCACCCATGTTTTGTTTAAAACCCAAAGACAATTTAAAACAAATTGAGACAGGAACATTGTCAAATTCTACTAGAATGATCATTGGTTTGTTTTAAGAAAGGCACAGTGATGAATTAGAAAATGTTAGCCATGGGAGACAACACTGCTAGCAAACCTTGTTCACCTAGCATCTCCAGTTTTCTGCTTTTTTACAATTGAAAAGTCAGCTGGGTTTTAAAACGCATCTTTGATGAAACAGAACATCTGGGCTTAATCCTACAAATACGTATGCCTGGCGCTCTCTCTATATTATACTCGAGCAACCACCTGGTCAGTTACAGGACAGATCCTTCAGAATAACATCACACAATTCTGTCTCCAGTTTGGTTCTCATTTATGGGTTTTTTCCACAGTTCAGGCTCACATATTCTTCGCTGGCCATTGAACCAAAGGACAGCAGTGATCCAGCTGTCTGAAAAACTGTTAAGTACAACTTTCAGTGCCGCAACTTCCTGGGACATCCTTGTTTTGTCCTTACAATTACATTTTAATAAGCCTTTCACAGAAACCAGAATGGCAAAATCTGATTTTTGCAAACTGCACTGGGGGTTTCCCCCCATTACGGTTGATCTCATTCTAAAATATAGGGCCCATGCATTGAGAGAGTGTGAGTTAGAATTACTCACGGGAAACTGAGGCTGTCAGTGACATTTTTTAAACTGAAGGAAGTTCAAAGTAAGTAAAGTGGAAAGAGATTGAAATGCTTTTTGCCATATTCTTTATAAGAACCGCGCCCCCCCCCCCGCCCCGCAAATGCTGGCTGGATGATTCTACAAAGAAGTTAGTGGGAGGTTGGGGTCAGGAGTCCACACATTTTGGCTGGCCTTGGTCACCAGTTGACAATTGTGCTTGCCACTGACTCTTCCCTTCTCTCTGAACAGGGACAGCCAGTGTTTGCTGTGGAGGCCAGACCCCTGTCCTGCAGGGGCTCATCCCAGCCATGCTGAGCCTCAGAGAAGCTTGATAAGCTGCAATACAGCTTGCTGATTTCCAAACAAAATCCAAGAGAGTCTTTGGCCAGGTCCCCACTCTGGAGAAGGCAGAGAATATCACTAGATTTAAAGTTGGAAAGTCACCAAGCTTGATTGTGGATCCTGAGCTGGAGGTAAAACTCAGGGCTGGCTTCACCCCCTTGGCATTAATGGGCAACTGTCAGGACACCTGATCCCTAGCAGAACCCACTGCTGGTGCCTGCCCTGGACCACCCTTTTTGTTGTTTTCTGGTCCAGAGCTCCAACCTGCACCACACAGGTGGGTCACCATTTAATTCCTCCATGCCTCCAATATAAGCATTGGTTGGGGGCACAATACCAATAGCAGCTACATCCGGCATATCAGAGTGCTGCTGATGCCCTCAGGTGCCACCAAGTAATCACACAAAAAGCGAGGAATTCAAACCTACAGATAGAAAAGTTAAGGTGATGTTTCTCCCATGAGTCCTAATTTAGATGCGACCTGTGCTGCAGGTAGATTTTTCATGGATTAACTTCCAGCCAGTCTCTCCTAAATGCCCAAGTAAGGACAGAACTAGAAAGGTTGGTGGGAGATCAATGATCTGATCTGATTAGTTGCTGAAGACATCTTACCAAGTCAATTTCCTGTGCAAACATAAATCTTTAGATATTGTCACAGGACTGTTTGTGTTGATGGAGGGGCCTAACTGAGCAAACACGATAGCAGCCTCCTTTCACAACATCAGAAGCAGCCCTTAGCGTTAAAGATTTTGAATTTGGCTAAGTATATATAATGCATATTACAATGGATAAATATTTGGCCCTAGCCCTCCAAACATTTGTGTTTCTTTTATTTCATACCAAACAATCACCAAACTTACATTTTGTTGTACAGCCTCAAGGCACACCCATGTAACCCAAATCTCTTTGCAAGTTGTTTTAGGGACAGAGATTGCACTCTGCCACTTAGTGTGCTACATTTGTCCAGAGTGTTTGAGCTTTCCAGCTTTTAAAATGCTTGCCTTGCAGGACTTTTTCCTGCACCACATTACTGCATTACCTAAAATAGTGGCACTTTTATTTATACGTTGGTATCACAGAAGTTTCAAACGCTGCTTTCAAAAGAAATCCAATGTACATTTCATGCTGGCAGCCAATGCTTTCAAATGGCGGGGAAATAACCCAGGAGGTCAACAAATGCTTTTTCCTCCAAGGCTGTGTGTTTACAAAAATGAAACAACCATAACCAAAGTTATTTCTTGACTGTTTGGAAATATCTCTAGATAATTCAACCATTCATGCAATCTTCCAAATTTGGGGGCAGGGGGGCTTGACTGATTTGTCGGTTTGCCACTGCACACGGCTTTTTGTTCTTTGCCCATTCATGCTTTCACTAAAGCTGCCTAGGTATCAAAATGTAGCAAATCATAAAGTGTCTCATGAATAAGGCACATTAAACAGGCGGGCTGATGGATTTTGCTGTTTTGGGATGCAATGAAACAGGCTGGCGTAAAATCCAGGACAGTATAGGGCATACCTGCACTACAAACTGGTACCTGCTTTCTACAGCCATGGCTTCTGTCGAAAGCATTCTGGTAACAAACATGTTAGAGGGTTAGTTTTCAAACTTCTGCTTTTAGAAACCCTTTCCATATACAGTGGTACCTCGGGTTAAGTACTTAATCCATTCCGGAGGTCCGTTCTTAACCTGAAACTGTTCTTAACCTGAAGCACCACTTTAGCTAATGGGGCCTTCTGCTGCTGTCGTGCCGCTGGAGCACAATTTCTGTTCTCATCCTGAAAGCAAAGTTCTTAACCCGAGGTAATATTTCTGGGTTAGCGGAGTCTGTAACCTGAAGCGTATGTATCCTGAGGTACCACTGTACCCATCTGCTGACAAACCTCTACATATCTGCAATAAAAGCCACACTATCCTTGTGTGCTGCAGAGAGACGAGCTACTTTGTTGCCGGGTCACCGAAGCTCGTGTCAGCAGACCCCTCTGGAGAGTTTCACCAGGTGGCTACTTGAGGATGCGAACAAGGATGCCAAGTAGACCTTCACCGCCTGCACCATCTTATAGTATGTATCATTATGTGCACTAAGTTCTGTTCACTCAACTTCGTATCAGGTCTTGTGCCACTCATGCTCTAGACATCATTTGGCCTGCTTCATTGCCATCAGTGACTCAAGGGCCTCAACTGGATGGCCAGCTCTAGCCACTGGGAAATCCCACCCCCACTAGAGCACACAGGCAGGCATCCATTGGATAAAATTAGTTTCTGGGGGCAGACTACCCAAAGAGGTCACCCTCTCCTGCAGGGAGGAATTGCTGTTGCAAAGCTTAATTAAGCAGAAGTGTGGTTCTTTTTAGCAAGTCATCCATAAATTTAAAAGGTGCTCTTGATAAACTGGACAGAAGATTTAAAATATAAGTATATGCTTTTGTGGTATTTTTATGCATTGCGATTCGCTGTTATTTTTATTGATTATAGATTAGTAATTATTGTAATTGATAAGTGTAAACTGTTTAATTATTATTTGCTGCTGTTTAATTTTACTGTTTACTATTAGATCTTAATGGCTTATTCAGTATTGCTTTATTTGATAGAAGTTGTTTGTTTTAAGGTTACTGTGACATTTTTTATATCGGATCTGATTGTTACTATTAATGTTTGGTGTTTTATTATATTTTTATATGTTTTGGAAGCCACCCAGAGTGCTGGGCAGGGTATAAATTAAAAAATATTATTATTATTATTATTATTAAAAATGCAGATTGCAAGCATCATCTTAAGAGACACTTATCATTTACTTCCGATTCCACAGAATGCTGCTTCTAAAGAAGAACGTGAAAAGTTAAACCAGGAGGGGTTGGAGAAGGAATTATAGCAGAAAAGGAGGTGAACTTTTATTTCTTTACCCCCACCCCCCACAGGAGCCCACCTACAGCCTAAGACTTGGGTGCCCACAGGGACAGGGATGTGCATAAAAGTGAGCTATGGAATCTATTTTCCTTTGCTAACAAAGATGACTCCTTTAGTTTGTAATGCTGAGCGCACTTATTTAGCCATTGAACCAAGTTGTTTCCTGCTTGGCAGGGGGTTGGACTCGATGGTCCTTGTGGTCTCTTCCAACTCTATGATTCTATGATTCTATGATTCTAAGTGGGAATGAACCTTTCAGTAAGTGTGCCTAGGATCTGTGTGCAGGGCAACCTATCTCGAATGGACTATCAAATATGTTGGGCCTTCTGCAGTTTTTACTCTGTCGGAATAATGCAAGTCAAGTGAACTGACAGGGACCTGTTTCTGTGTAAACATGGTGAGGTTTGTATTATGAAAGTGCCTTCAACTAGTGCCTCTTTTCTTTTGGAGGTGATTGAAACCGGACACAACCCAGTAGCCTCTAAGTCAGATTTGTAGAAGAAAACCAACTACGCCAAGAGTGGCACCCCATGCTTGCCTGCTCCTTAGTATATTTAGGGTGGCAGCCTCTGGATAGGCAAGCAGTTGCAGCATAACCTTTAGTAATGACAGCCATTGGAGCAATATAGGTGGGACAGAAATAGAATATACTTTCTAGAGTGTTTTATAAGTCGGCTTTAGTTTATTTGCCTTTCATTTTCATTCTGCATGAGCGACAGAACCTTGCTCACCCTAATCCTTTATTTCTCTGGCATTTACACAACAATCACCTTGATATTTCTCTGCTGCTAGAATAATGCCATTTCTAAGAATAACACTGTGCGGAGAACAGGTATGTTCTTATATGGCCAGGATATTGCATTTTCTCCTTATTCAGAGGATTGCATTTGTGTCTAGGATGATGCTGTACACCAGCTACATGCGTGAAATATGGGTTTTGTTGTGGCCTTAGGTGCTTTTGTTAGAAAAGCAGTCAGTCAGTATTCAAAAACAAATATATATTGTTTTTTCTTAAGAGTGTGTGTGTGTGTGTGTGTGTGTGTGTATACAGGGTGAGTCCTTTAAAAGAGGCCCGTGGATACAGAGTACACATGCTCCACAAGGCCTCTTTTAAAAGATTCACCCTGTATATATAAATATATATATATTTGTTTTCGTAGATTTTCACGGGTACAGGAATGCAGGTTTTGGTGTATATATATATATATATATATATATATATATATATATATATAAATCCTGATTTTCTTTGTGAACATGGTTACCATTTAGTATGCTCTGCTCCAAAAAGCGTTGCTCTAATCCCAGGTATGTGGAGAGTGGCTGTAGTTTCTCAGTGAAGAGGAAAACAACTCAGCTTTGCGCTCAGGTAGAGCACTGAGGCTGGCATTTGAGACAGGTGCTAGGGCCAAATGTCAGCCTCAGTGCTCCACCTGAGTGCATGCCGAGTTGTTTTCCTCATCACTGAGAAACTACAGCCACTCTCCACACACCTGGGATTAGAGCAATGCTTTTTGGAGCAGCGTAAAACTTCCAGGAAGGAGGGAGCCCTGGAAGCAGTTCACCCCCTTTGAGAACTTAAGTAACCGGTACCCCCCCCAAAAAAAACCCAATTCAGTAACATTTTGCATCTAAACCTGGATACCCTTTTAGCTATGATGTTTAATAGCCCAAGAATGTCTGCTCCTTTCTGAAAGTGCCATGCTGGTGCCCAAAGCTTCACCTTGTGGCAGAACATTCCATTTATTAATCATGCATTGTGTGAACAAACAGCTTCGTGATCAATTTCACTGGCTGACCCCTAAGTTCTGGTAATGTTGGGAGGCATCCACTTTTCCCCCCATTCAATGCATAACTTTATAAACCATCTTGCCCAGCCCAGCTGCCCAAACACTTGACCTATTCAAGTCCTCCTAACGAACAAGGGTGCTGTAAAACGCAGAGATGTAGATTCTTTCGGCAATCGAAACACCTTTTTCTCCAAAGCGCTATCCTTTATGATTATTATTTCCTTAAGACTATTTGGTTACTGCACTTAAGGCCTTGCAAATGCTTGCTCTTGAAATTTTCCCAGAAATGACAGACATTGTGGATGTTCTTTGAATGTTCCGGACACGGTAGAACAAATTCTTTTCTACTGTCCATTGTACAACCAGTTACATAAAATGTGTGCTATCCTCTTTTTGGGGTAGTCTAACATCATGGCACAATGAAAATATCAGATTCTATCTGTCTGACATCAACCTGGAAGTAACGGCAAGGGTGGTTGAGTTTTTGTCAACAGTCTGTCTTCGGGTGGTGAATGGCACTATTTAGCGGGAAGAAATCCCAATTAAAATCCTCATCATTATATATTTTGCATGGCTGTTTATTCGTATATATTTTAAAATTTTATATATGGATGTTTTATGTTGGCCTAGAATTGTAATGCCTAATAAAGGTTTGGCGGAGTAAGTAAGCTCTTCACAGTTGTTTTGGTTTCCAGCCACAAAGAATTTTTTTAAAAAGCCTAATTTGTTGCTGTGAATCTTGCTTCCCTCGCATGCACTTTGATAAGGTGCCCCTGAATCCAAATCTCTAGTAATCTAAAACCTGAAATCCTTTGGTGCTTAATGCATGTCTTTTCTGTAATGACTGATGGTGGGGAAAGACAGCAACAATTCTCCCTGTTTAGAATATTTTGATAACTTGGCCCAAGGCATGAACAAACTCTCACTCAAGTCTTCCCAGCTACCCACTTTGGAAAGAATTGCTACTGATAATCCCACTGAGTCCCCTTTGCCTTGCTGAAAGAATCTATGAAATAAAGGCATTAAAAAGCAACCATAATTCAAATGCACACTTGAACAAGGAAATCCGCTTGCTCCCTTCTTTGTAAAAATCTACCTCCCCACAGGGGGCAAATACACAGAACATAATTATCTGAATATCTAAAATCACACAGTCCAGATAGATATAAACTCCCATCACAGCCGTGTCCTTGGATCTTATTTTCTTATCATACAAATATTTGGTAAATTGGAGGAAATGTCTGGTTGGCTGAGGGTCACGTTTCTGAGGCTGCAACACTCTTTCTCGGAGAACAGGTCCACAGAAATCAGCCTAAATCTAATTCTTCTAATATCAATCTGCTCTTGCTTTAAGATTAGTGAAGGTATGCTATTTAAACAACTGACGCCAATAAGCAACATTAGCAAGTTATTTTATTTCACTGGTCAATGAGGATTTTTGAAATTAGGTTGTATTTTTAAAAAATTATGTATGCCACTTTGGATTTTTTCTAAATATTAAGTGGTTTATAAATACATGTAAATAAAAAACAAACAAAAGAAAGGCTTTTTTTCCAGCAGTTTTTCCTCTTTCATGCCATGTCCTCTCTTAAAAAAAAAGGCTAGCTTGACACCTATGTTGCAATCTTTGGCGCCAGGCAAATGTGTTATTCTTTACCTAGGCATTCTAACATTGCAATTTTTAACTGTTTTATTATTGTATATGTATCATGATACAATTGCTCCTGAAATCCTAAATAGGGTGAAGACTGGCATATAAATATTTAAAATAAAAATAATAATGTTGAATAAGGCTCTTTTGGATTCTGCCATAAAGCTCTTCTATCAGATTTTTATGTAGAGTTCATTGGCAGAGTTTTGCAGTGGGTTTTTAGCTAATCCATAATCTGGGATGCCGTAAATCTCTTTCCTTGCATATTGCATGGCCACATGAAAGTATTTCACCACTCTCACAATCGGCTATCATCCCACAGAAAATGGAAATTCACTGGGTTGGGTGAATCCTTGTGCTGTGTGAACTGTCATTATATTAGGGTTTCTCCACATCTTGGGGCATGATCCCTGCTTTGTTGTCATCCAATAATAGAATGCTAATGTGTATTAGCTTAGGAGGGGAGATTTTGAAATATTTCTTGCCCACTACACAATGACATACATCCAAAGTGAATCCCGGTAACCCTTGTATGGTATTGGTGGTGAAGCTGTTTATTCCCAGCCTTCTCTTGATATGGCCAAGAAAGAGTGTCTTCCTACAACTCGCATGGCACCTTGGTTTCTCCCAAGCTGTGTGCTTTGCCTTACTGCATGCTCCCTCTGAATCTGGACCAAAGTGGCGAACCATCCTTTCAGCTCAATTTGTAGTACCTTTTTCTGAACTTAAAATACAAGAAATTAGGATATTCAACAGCCTGTACTCTTCTGAAACATTTTGATCTAGTAATTAAAAGGCAGCATAGTATATATTTAAAACTGGGACACTTTAAAAAATAAATTTGCATGTCCGCCACAAATTTTCATGTCCACTTTTGCGTGTAACCTAAAATACACTTGCACAGCAAACTGGCTCAGTCTCGGTAGGTGGTATTTTCACATCAATGTGCAACTTAATAGTCCTTTCTATGAAAACAGATACGTGGACAGTATCAGTCACTGTAGGTTTAGCATATGGTAATTCTAGATTTTGTCCTCAAAAGGGCAGGACATATTTTGTAATCGTAACATTTTGCAATAACTGCATTATCTTCTAAACAGCTGCCACAGAGGCAGTTGTCTGAAGAGGTCTTCATCCGAGTAACTGAGTGCCATACAGAACATATGGAGGTGACCTGAATTTAGCCAGCTCAATATTGACAATGTTCATGAGCAGCAGTTCTTCAAGTCTTCCAGCCCAGCTCTTCAGAATCTTAAGATCAGAAAAGTGGAACCTGCAGACCTCTGGGTGTTGCTGGACTACAAACCCCCTCACCCCCAAGCATTGGCCATGCTTGGGAGGTGAAATCAAGCAAAACCTGGAGGGTCACAGGTCCCACAACTCTGTGTTTACTGAATGTGCCACAGATTGAACCCAAGGCATCATACATGCAAACTGAATGCGTGCTCTTGATGATAACAGGAAGTTCCCCAGATATGACTTATGAGATAACATAATTTCTAGCATCCATATGGCAATTTTGCAAGAGTGCAGATTCTCTCCTTTAAAAATAACAATGACTTTGCATTTGAAAGTAAGGTTTAAATTAAAACACGTCTATAAAATGACAACTTTGCTAACAAGTGACTTGTGCAACATTAATTTGTGCTTCCTGTTTCTCTCTCGCCCATCTCCCATCATGACTAAAAATTCATCAGGCCCCTCCCACGTAAGCAATATAACAAATTAAGTTTGGTCTTGGCCTTGAGACCAAATGCTACCTTCATCTCTGGGTGCGTGTGTGTGTTTTTAAAGTGCATCTTTCCCGTGGTCTTGTTTCTAAAGTGGGTGATGTGAAGCTCTCAAGGAATTTAACGCGATCTTGAGGTATGCTTACAGCCTCTGAATACTTCTTAAATCTAAAACCAGATTTGTGTTGCGGTAGCTGTCATGGATTTAGGAAAGAAGAAGAAAAAGCACCACTCTCGATGGTGTTTTCACTTTAAGCCATGATACAGTACGTCATGGCACATCTTCATCACATAACTGAGGACATAAGATAGGATTTCTATTTACAGATCTCTGATGCCCCTTCCAGAAAAAAATAGAGACTAGATGGAAAAAAAATATTTCCTGAAAGTCCTGAATTTTAAAATATTTTCTCTCCAGCAAAAGGGTTGGTCCTTCAAAAAAGCAAATTTTACCTGCCCCGTTAAAACATGAAACCAGTGATGACACCAGAGAAAAACCTGGAACATCTCTTTACTCCTCCTCCTTCTGGTGGCATGTGGTCCTGGTGGTAGTGAGACTGGGATGTAAGCTAGTTCACTCACAAGCCAGCTTGCTGTCAAAACTGGACAGGGCAATAGCAAAGGCTTGAAGTGCACACATTGGGTAGTTGTAGTCCATAGTGAAAATATCTTCTGCCACACGGCCAAACTGCATCACAATATAGTCAGCTGAAAGAGGGTGGGGGTGAGGTGGGGAGTAAAGAAACACAGTACAAGGACATCAATATAAGGTTCTGTGTATTGAGTGTGTGTCACACTAACTTGCAGTCCAAAATATAAAGCAGGGGAAGATGAAAAATCATTTTCACCACCCAGATTCAATGAATTCAGCCTGGGAGACAGTTTCCTTTAGAAAGTTGAAAGGGGCATGATTGAGATGCTGGCCAGCTGTGAATTGCCTGGCGCTTCCTCTCATACCAAGGATGTCCTCATAAAGGGCAGAGCCAGGAAACAGAAAAAGGATACAGAGATGCAGATGAGATGAATAGAGAAGCGGAAGGCAGCTGCAGCAATCAGGAAGAGACGGGGCAAAGCATCCTTCTCCCCCGCCCCCACCTCAGCTCCCCAGCCTGCTACCCTGACTGAACTCACTCTATAGTAACCTTTCCCAGCACTCTTTGCCTTCACTGTTAATCCTTTCCAGCCAGGCAAATGTTAAGGGGTGTAAGTCTCCTCTCCCCATAAACTGTGGGGCACATCACAGTGTAGCAAAGGCCTTGATCCCCATGGTGCGCATGCTCATTCCACTACCTCTGTTTCAGGTTTCATCACTTTCGGTGGCCATATTAAAAAAATAGCAACCTGCAAAACCTATTTAACTAGAGACAACAGTGACAATAGCAAATGAGTGTGTACACCACCAAAAGCTATAACCTTCCAACTTTCTCAAAAACTAGTACATGCTCTAAGTTCCATGGTGAAGTCAAATTGCTCGGTGTTGGTTAATTCTGTGAACTAGTTATTAGTAGTTCAGCCATCCCCAGTCTGGTAGCCTTCAGATGTTTAGGACTATACCTCCTGTCAACCCCTGCCAGCGTGGCCAATGGTGAAGGATGGTATGAGCTGTACCCTAAGACATCTAGAAAGCACCAGGTTAGACCAGGCTGCCCTACATCCTCATCTTCTGTGTCAAGCCTTTGCATCCACAGAACGGTTGGGGGACTGGACACTGAGCAAAGTGTAAGAAAAACAGAATCTCTCTCTCTCGCTCTCACTCTCTCTCTCCCTCTCTCCCTCTCTCTCCCTCTGTTTATCAGATTTCAGACAAATAAACAGCATTTCCAGGCAGTTTTGCTATAGCAGCTGTACTTACGATCATTATCGTGAATAATTTGAAAATTTTTCACTGAGGCCTGTGTCACGCGACCGTGGAAATTTAAAACGTAAGACTGGGTGTCATCGTTCCAGACTGGAGTTTTGTTGTGAAGCTCAATGACACTTTCTGTGTTTTTATTCTGCCACCTTGCCAGGAGAGTTTCATGCTCCTATGAAAGCCAAGGAAAAGACATCATTTTAGCAAAAGCCCACTTTTTACTTTTGGTTTATGCAACATCAGAATGTGCCCACCCCCATGCCATCACTCTCTCAAAAAACAGTCTTTACATGCAGCCCCCATATCTCCCATATCTGTCTGCCCACACTTCAAGGTCAGATGCCAAAACTATTCTCCAAGTGTCTCCTTTATTGGTGATGAGATTGAAGACCATGACAAAGAGACAAGTGGCTTTTTTATTTAAAGATTTCATATATTAAATATGAATCAGGGAAACTCCTGAGATACATGATTTAAGCTAACATGACAGCTTCTCTGTATGCAGAGCTGTAGCCACTAGTATCTTGTGCAGACTGTATTTGCTAAAAAAGAAAAGCCACCTATCATTCAGAGGCTCCTTGTTAATGACCCATTCTCACAACTTCAGCAAGCATGACAGCTTTTATGTATGCAGATGTGAGAAGCCACCGGTACCACGCGCAGAAGAGTGGCAACCCTGACAGCAAGCACAGAGCTCTGTGCACTGAATTTTACCATACCACAGTGAAAGCAGCTTTTTGCAATGCTCACGGGGTTAAAGGTCCATGACAATGCTTAAGTTCCTTGAATTCCTCGCACTGAGTGTTGTTGTCAGCTAGCTTCCACTCAACTGTAGACTCACTGAAATTAATGGACCTAGATTACTCATGCTTCTTAATTTCAGTGTCTACTATGAGTAGAAGTTAGTTGAATGTAGTTGTCTCTGGAGATGAGCTAAACACGTCTGCTTCTGCACATGGAACTTAGAAGAAGAAATTGGCATAGGCAGCTGCAGCCATGAGAATATTATTGACCAGCACCTTGGGTAAATCTCACCTGCAGTAATCTGTGAAACTCAGATTAGGAACCTAGCACACAGTACTAAGACAGAACTTAGACAGTTCTCTCCTAATCTGGAAATGCTAGTGATTGAATGTGGAACCTTTGGCATGAAAAGCATCTGTTCTATCACTGCTTTATGGCAGCTAGGTTTTTTGTATCTCCAGTATCCCTCCTCCACAGCCTGTGACATTTACTTTTATTTTAGATATTTAAATGTATCATCATCAACAACAACTTGCTTAGTATGCACCCTCCCACACACACTTGAGACTCATTATGAAGAGGCTGGCAAACCCTTAGCTTAAACAAATGCGCCCACAGTCATTGCAGGTGAGCTAGTTTTACTGAGAAGAGTGACTTACATTGCGTGGCCTGATGGAAACTCTCTCATGGTCCATATTCATCCCTGGTATGATGACACTCATCTTACGAGGACCTTTAAACCCCAAAACATTTGTTTCCTGTTTTGAAATGAATAGGAGAAGCATTTTGAATACCACAAATCTTTCCTTTGGAAGTCAGTCTTTCCAAACAAATATCACTGATGATAAAACAGTAATTAGCCGACAAAGGTGTTGCTACAAAGCCACCCCACTGTTGGCCAACAGTGTCCCGAAATATTCAATTTTATCTTGTAAGTTCATGGGGAAAGGGAAAATGTAGGTGGTTCATAAAACATACTTTGCATAAAGTTTAAACATGTGCAGACACTTCAGCACCGGCTACAGCTCTGCGCTACCCAACAACAAGTATCATTAACAAGAACGCAACAAGTGGCTTTTGACAGTTAGTGCATATTTTCAGGACCCACCTTATTTTTGTGATTGCAAGTTGTTCTAAACTGCACCCAGCACACACAAGCAGGTGAATTCTAACCCATTATCACAGTTGAGTAATGTTAAGTGCACAACTGCAAAAACTGCGTCGTCAGTTGCACACACTTATTTCAACGGTAGTAGTACAAAAACTGCAGCCCAACTTGATAACTGGGAACTGAGGTCCATGTCACAGTTTTATGCAAACTAAATTGCATGTAAGTGGTCAAGAGGTCAGCAACAGACAATTTCTCACTAATTGTTATATTTCTAAGGACTTGGCTGGAATCTCTCTTCTGCTGCAGTTCTAACTATGGCCATTAGGTGCAGCTGTAGATTTATTAATCAGCAGCAGTGCCATTTCTGTAGGACTGCCTTGTTTTGAAAGCCATTCAGGATCCTGGGTTTTCTCTAAAGTCATGAGTGTTTGAAAATGTACACACCCAGGACTTAAGTGAATATGTATTTTGGGGCCACTTCTGATCCGATTCAGCAATTTGCATAGAATGTGGCGTTTTGGGGACATCTCCTATGCACACAGGCATGGGGAATTTTTTGTCGGAATTGATCATCCACTCATGCAACTTTTTTGCACATAATCCTGTGAGGTGGACTATGAAAGCATGCACACATTCTTCCACAGATATGTAACCAAGAATGCTCCCAAATGTGGGCTATAATATACAAAATGACCATGCAGTGTATGATCTTAAAAGACATCTGAAGTGCTTTACTCAAATACCTCTTGAATCCCAGCATGGTGGGAAAGCAATGTGTAAATACAATATATTAAACAAACAAACTTTTGTGATGAGTGGTTCCTGAGTTTCTCAGACTTTCTTGCTTCCAGCACGTTGCTGATCTTAATACAAAGAAGCTTGCACAAGGTACAGCAACCCCCCCCCCCTATTTAAGCACTTTCAATATATGTGCAACCGTGCACAAGCGCATTGCACAGAACCTGGAAGGGACCCAAAAATGTCACAAAAAGGAGCAGAACAGGGTGTTTGCAGGCTTTTTCAATGGTGTTTCAAACATACATGATTTCACTTAAATGTGCAGTGCCTTGGAACGTAACCCCCATGTAAATGGGGGGGGGGGTTGCCTGCATAGGGCTTAATCTGATGCAAGCCTTTGCCTTGAGAGTCCATTTTAAATATCAGGACTGAACCTAATAACTTATGAAAGAACTTCGATCATTTGCAGAGTCTTTCTTTCACCCAGGTCCTGTTCATTTAGAATTAAGGATGACAGTTTCCAATGCACTGGAAATGATTTGGAGGCAGGCCAAGCACCTCTCATTTTATAAATTGAACGCTGGCTAGGGTTTCTCTTCTGTCCTGTAATATCTGGCAATTGGTTGTGAATCTACTGCCAACCTTTGGCTTTGCTTGTGCAACTCAAAGCAGGCTGGATGACTCAGATCCACAGCGGAACCAGCAGTTTGCTTGACCCAGGCACACCAAAGGAGCATGTGATCATCGTGAGCTAAGAGCATTTTGCATCTTGTATATCAGATGCTCATTTCAGCAAGTCGCATTTGCTCCAGGGAAGTCTAGGACTTGAGCAGAAATGGGTCATTTGAGGGTAAAGAAATCCCGAGTACATCTGTGCTGGGGTTGGAATGACTCATGCAAACAACAGTCACTATCATTAGCAAATGGATGCAGATATTCTCAGTCTTATGGCCAGAATGAATCAACGGACACAGCCACCAGTCTCATTTACTCTGGTTTTACACCACCTCTGATTATACACTGTGATCTGCTTTTGCATAAGAGGCCCAGGTGTCCAATAATAAACCTAGAGAAATGAACCCCTCTTGCACAATTTATTTACCTAGACTTAATGTAAGAGCATCAAGGCCAGTGCCCATTTCTCACTGAAAAATCTGCTCCTAAAGGTAGTCATAGTTTCCGAGAGGCACTTGGTCCCTGCACCTCCCTTGGGCATGATGCCACTGTTCCTCATTTGAACTGGATGGGGGAGCATCTGGCTTCCTCAGTTAAAAGAACTACACAAGACAGCAGGGGAATCATTGGACATCCTCTTATTTTTCAGCAAGTGTGATAGCGGTGAGGAGGATGCGCTGGGAAGACAGTCTGAGCGCAGCACTGACCAGGCAAAAGGCATCACTGCTCTCTGGCTTCCCCCGATGGGCGTCCCTGATTTAGTTATGGGTGTGGGTCACAAATGTGTTGAATGGTTAGTACAGCTTTGCATGCTTGATTATTAATTACCTTACTGAAAAACGTCTGCTTATGAATGGTACTTACGTAGCAAATAGCAGCTAGCTCCTGGCGCAGATTACTTGCCTCCAAGCTCAACGTTGTTTTCATTGGGTTTACTCCGTTATCATACACTGTAAACTTAGTCCCCATAAGATTTGATCTATTAGAGAGGAAAAACAACGGATTACCTTCATTGCCTGCTACTGATTATCATCATTTGAGCCTTAAGCACTCAGAATGTCTGTCTGTCTGTCTGTCTGCCTGCCTGCCTGTCTGTCTGTCTCTCTCTCTCCAGTGTATCTGGGATATCATAATCCCAGAGAGTGCAGAGGTTCTGGAGGCTGCATACAATAAGAGGCAAGCCAGATTGAGCTACCGTTACTATAAGACTCTGAAATGAATTTCACAAAATCTCAGAGAAATGTATCAAGGCTAGAGATATGATCCCATGTGAACCAATTATGAAGCCTTCATAAAAGCATACTTCTATCCTGAAGCAAATCATGCAGCATTAATACTCACCACTGTCATTAATACTTGTATCTCCCCTCTCCTTCAAAGAGCTCTGGGTAGCGTACATGGCTTTCCCCTGTTTATCCTCACTACAATCTGGTGAGGTATATTGGGCTGTGAGATATGTGTCTGCTGCTAGCAAGCTTCATAGCTGAAAAGGGGTTTGAACTCAGGTCTTCCTGGATCAAGTCAACCACTTCATCCACTATGCCCAGGAGTGGCTCGCCCAGTGAGAAGAGGTAGGGGGTGAGGAGGCCAGCCGAGCACACTGGTGGGAGTGATGGACTGGGTCGCAGCAAGGGAGGGATGCGCAGCGACACTGTTCCTGGGAGGGTATGACTTTGGCTCTTCCCCATCTCCTGACTCTGCTACAGTGGCACTTCTATCTCTCATTAGCCCCCTTCTTCCCAATGCTCTTGGGAGGCTAGAATGCCAGTTTCCTTACCACCCTTTAATCACTCCAGCTTGTGTAAATAAAAATAGTAGTTAAAATTAATTAAGGGGGTAATTAAACCAAGTTATGCTGCAAGCATTCTGAAGTTACTGCAGTGGGTGAATGGACAGCAAATAAACAAATAAATAAATAAATAACAGGAAGTCTTTTGGCTCCATTATGCAAAATGAGGAGCAGCGATCGCTTGATTCTTTTGTGAATTGCTGTCAATTGCGACTTTCTATCAAGAGCTAAAGAAGGTAGTAGGAATGTAAACAGGGACTGATATCAAAGGTTTGCTTTCAGTGTTACCACTGGTATCCTGAATCCCAAAATGTTTATCTGATTATCTTAGAATATACCCTAAATCAATGATGGTGAGCCTGTGGCCCTTCAGATGTGACTGGACTCCAACTCCTGTCATCTTTTATCACTGGCTATGCTGGCTGGAGCTGATGCAGTTGGAGTCTAAGAACATCTGGAAGACCAGAGGTTCCCTGTCCCTGCCTCAAAAAACTAAACCTTTACCTTAGCTTTCCAATGAAACTCTCTCCTCCTCGTGACAGGTCTGTAGGGTCAATGGAGATGAGGTAATTTGAGGTTTTGCTCTTCTTTCGCTTTCTTCCAGCTAACAAAAATACCTGCGGAATTTGAAAGTGGAACAAAACGTCACACTCCAGGCAGAATCTGATAGAACCACCAGAAAAAGAAAACAGACTCTAATTTTCTTGGGGTTTAGTATCATCAGCAAAAATGTAGAAGGCCAAAGGGAAAGTTAGCAAAAAAAGGGGGAGGGGTAAAAAAAAATCAGCAGAGGAAACTACTTCCGATCCATTATTTATGGTTTAAATAATTAAACCTGGTACACTTTGTTAAATGTTTAATTTGAGCTTGAACAGTTTCCTTCAAGTAAAAGGAAAACAGATGCCAGTTCAGGTCAGAAGGGTAGAGAGTCCAACTACTAATCACTTGAATTCTCCAAGCATAATGACTTTTAAGGACAAAGTATAAAGTAAAAGACAACTACCTGAAGCCACGTGGGAGTGAATATTGCATTACCCTTTCCCCAAGTTTCCCAATACAGTGGTACCTCGGGTTACGAACTTAATTCATTCCGGAGGTCTATTCTTAACCCGAGTCGCGCTTTCGCTAATAGGGCCTCCTGCTGCCACACAATTTCCATTCTCATCCTGGGGCAAAGTTCGCAACTCAAGGTAACTACTTCCGGGTTAGCAGTGTTTGTAACACGAAGCGATTGTAGCCCAAGGTACCATGTGTTGCTAATACATTCAGAAAGAAAAGAGAATGCAAGCTACTCTGACATGTTTCTGAAAATCATTTCAGCATACTCCCAGCTCCATGGAGCTATTGTAGCATGTGGCATTGGCTTTCCACATGGACTGGCAGGATGGCATGTTAAATATCCCAAACCAGGGTTGCACTTCCCTGAGGTCTAATGAGCTGACCTACGGCTGCATCTTATGGACCCATCTCTGGGAGCAAGTCCTATTGATTTCAGTGTGATTTACTTCTGAATAAATATGTGTAGGATTACACTTCGTGTACTTCTGTACAATTTGACCATCTACAATACGAAGCTGATTCCAGACATCAAGTCAGCTGCATGGACTCTTGGAACTGCTATTCAATGGCCACCACATGGCAATTAGAAATGTGTGAAACTGCCCTGTTTACTATCCATATCTGATGCAAGAGCATGTTTTAAGAGGCAGCTTCCCATTCCACTCCTTGGTTACTTTTGATTATTTGCATATGGCTCAGGATTGGGTTGCCTCACTAGGAATGTCCTAATGAGACACAGCATCTAAACGTCTCTGTTTGTATACAGTTAATAAAGCATAAATTTCCATGTTTAAGAGTGTGTCTTATGACACTTAGCACTGGGGAAATACTTGAATGAAACATTTTAACGGAACGAACAAACCCTGTCCAAGCTCAGAAATTAAATGTTAACATTGTGGTTATTCAATAATCATATATAATATTCCTAATTATAAATAATGCAGAGAACATAGGGGAGTTTGGTCTCTTAACCGGGCATTCCTATACAGAAGTAAACCCCACAGAATTAAATAGGACTTACTCCCATGAAAGCATGTACAAGATTAAAGGATATTGTTATGTTATTTTTTCTCTCTGCTTGCAGGTTATAATGTACTCTCAACTTTGCTAAAAATTCATATGTTGGGGATGGATGGTCCAAACTCTGGGTATAGGGATTTTCCCACTTGTACAAGCTTATTTCTGCATGTTTTCTTTTGCTGTTTTATATGCAACCAGCAAGAGCAACCAGCAAGATCTGCTTTATGACCTTTTTCCCATCTTCCCTTTCCAGGTGGAGGTAGTAAGTAGGGTACATTCCACGGTCCATTCCCTTCTTGTCCCTTGTGATTCGGCATTTGACAGTAACCCCCTGAGGAGCAGGTCTCACAGCAAACACCTCCAGGTCATCTACGTCTATGACGGGGTTGTTTGTCGAAGGGCTAGGCCCGGAGGCCGACTCCTAGGAGAGGAAGAAAAGCGACCATGTGCTTAAAAGACAAACACAAATTTGCTCACAAATTTATTGACAGCTGCACGAATTATTATAGCTAGGAAGTGGAAGGGCCAAGCAGAATGTAAAATGGAAGAATGGTATAAAGAGGTATGGGGTATAGCTATGAATGATAAATAAACATGTGCCATTAAGGTAAGATGGGGAATATGCAGGAGAAATGATTTTGAGGAGCTATGGAAGGTGTTTGTAGAATTTGTACTGTTAAAATGGAAAGGGGTCAAACTATCGCAAGAGGTGTTGAAATTTTGGGAGGATGGATAGTTACAACGGAATGGTCTCAGTTGTGGGGTGCACATTATTATTATTTTATTTATGATTATTACTTTGTCATTTTTTTAAAAAAAGACAGCAGGATCCAGTTATTCTAAAGGCAAGCAAGAGCAGAAGTGTGGCCCGCAGGATCTGCGTTGGAAAAGGGGATATGCCTGAACTGGGCAAAAGCCAGAATGCGGGCAATATGTCCTCAATGAACCATGGAACTGTAGAGTTGGAAGGGACCACAAACATCACGTGTATCAAAGACCATGTGCTGAATTGACAACATTGGGAAAACTGGGGTTTCCAAATGGTCGATGAAACCCAGGCGCCAGTGTACGCTGCAATCCTGACCCTATCAAGATCTGATGAAATGTTAATATTCAATGTACTCAGCAGGACTTCTTCCTGACTATATGTAGTTAGGATTGCACTGCCACTCAGAAGTTTGATGAGGGCAGCCAGCCAGGTAGAATAGCTCTGATGCAGTTTCTCATTGGCCCTGTGCCTTCAGCCATAATTAGGAAAGTCACTCTACACTGCTACTAAAGGAGGGGAGAAAGTGGGAAACGTGCGGCATTAGTCAGCAATAGCCAACCGTTTGATCTGTTTGCCACACAACAGCTTATGATCAGGAGCAGTCCATATGGGATAGGTGACTTTACAGCATATCCTCCAAGTCTCACAGGTAATGTTTACTCACCACAATGTTGCATAATATTTGTTATGTTGTTTGTGCTCATCACATTTGTCATACGACAAATGCTAAATTTGCTTCCAATAGAGCCAACAGCCCAGTGGAAGTATGGGATAAGGATTTTAAGAGGAATCTGTTTGGATGGCTTTAGTCTGAAGAATACTACCATTTCTAGCCATTGCACTAGATGACTCTTGACAAATGTTTGAACCATGACCTGGCCTCACCACATCAGAGTTCTCACCTTATTTGATTTCTTGCTTGTTGCAGAACCTGGTCGTGTATTACTATTCAACTGTGACGAACTTGAGCTGTCTTCATCCTCCTCGTCCTCCTCTTCATCAAAATTCATGCTACTTGAAATGCCTACGGGACATCCATCACATTTACAGATTTAAAAAAGGCTTTTATAATATTCAGTTTGAATATACATCTCAATTGCTATGATAATTCTCTGATTTTCAGAGACGGCATAGTTCTGCTGACTGGATTCTGGGTATTTACAACAGAAGATGGAAACTTTCTTTTTATTGTTATTATTTATCATTTTTATTTGTCGTATAGCAAGCTGAAACACGTGTAATGCAACAAATAAACATTAATACAGAATAACAAGAGAAGCTGTTCATTTGTTTTCCATTAAAGTCTTTTGCAGCAGGAAACTATCTTCTTTCCCTTTTACAGCATCTTTCTGCACATTAACAAATAGACAGAAGGCTGATTTAAGCAGAATATTTATCCAAACCATGGGTCAGGGCAGGACAATTCTTATGCCCATACTCCATAGCATCACCATCCTATATTTCATATGTAAATGGAGATGCAGGTACATGACAAAAAAATGATAAGGGTCACACCCATGGAAGATGTTAGAGAAGTCTTTCACAAACTGGTGCCCTCCAGATGTTTTGGAATACATCTCCCAGCACGGCTGTGTTGGGTGGAGCTGATGGGCGCCTTCTTTATTTATTTATTAACATTTACTTACTGCTTGATTGTAGAAAACCTCTAAGTGGCACTACCAATGCCAGTTCGGCAGGTCAAAGTGGTCAAGAAGGCAGATATGAGGAAATATGTAGTCCAAAACACCGGGGGGGGGGGGGGCACCAGGTTGGGGGAAATTATCTTAAAGACTTGTGTTTTACCCTCTCAGAACAGAAGATGTGCCAAGTATACAAGGTCTTTACACTGCAGAATGGTTGCAATGTGGCTTCTGCCTATCAATTCATTGCTGTTAATGCTGCTTAAGGACTACCGTAGG
Source organism: Podarcis liolepis (assembly GCF_965112155.1). NCBI lineage: Eukaryota > Metazoa > Chordata > Lepidosauria > Squamata > Lacertidae > Podarcis > Podarcis liolepis. The sequence goes on from NC_139554.1 coordinate 70,268,049, forward strand.
CTGCTAATTTTCATATTGTTACAGTGACATAACTGGTACTGACAGCGTCCCAGAAACAGAATGCTTGCTATAATGTAAGAAACAGTTGTACTGTCCTTTTGACTCTGTTCACCGACAAGGAAAATTGAAATCTAAATGGCAGAATATTTCCCAGTAACTAAAGCTGCTGGTGGCATATCCAGATTAGAGTATCAAACAAAACAGTTGACGTTCTTTGCAGGCCTTGTATTTCCTGTACATTTTTATATTTTCAGGAAGTGCAAGTTTTTTTTTGGGGGGGGGACGACATTTTCTGGATGCCACACAGGGAACAAACAAGCACTTGTTATGTGAGCTAAATATTAGCTGGTGCTGCCACCAAAGAATTTGAACAGAATAAGTTCAAACCGGAGCAAAGCAATTGGAAGAAATAGTTGCAAGCTTTCTGCACAGTATTTTAGTAATCCCCTTCTGTTGTTTATATCTTTTCAATAATATTAAACTGACGGGGGTGTGGAGGAATACAGTGAAAGAGTTGCACATGTTCTCAATATCCACAAGGGAGTCTAGTTGGCTTTCAAAGGCCTTACCTGGATATCAGACTGGCAAGCCATGCTCCTTAATAGAAATATCCCAAGTCCCCTAGTCATTAAAACTCACTGCTTGATCCTTCTAGGACATCATATAATCCACCACCACGGGAGAGGGGAGACAGTCAGACAGCTAAGCCTCAGTCCTATGTACGAAACGGCGCTATCCACTGACGTTGAGAAGTGAGGCAGCTAAGCTCTCGTGTTTTCATGTAACACTTTCCTACAAACCTGTCACAGTAGGTCCTAAGTGTGTCAATTTTAACGGGATTACTGGCTTGCTCCAAGAATACGCATAGCAAGGAGGAATACGTGAAAACACCAGCTCATTAAAAAATAAAATAAAAAATACAGCACATCTGAGTTAGAATAAACCCAGATTTGACTTCAGGGGGCAAAAGCAAATTATGATACACTGTGAAAATAGGATGGGAAATAGGATGCTATTTTATTGAAAAACAAGCTGAAGACCCAACATATTTGAAAAGTAGGTAAACTCTACACCTTCCCACAACCAACCTAATTTTTTTCAGTATTCTGCTCCCCATACTCCTATCATTTAGGCCTTGGCCTCAGAAAGAGGAAGGGCAGAGCCTAGGCTGCTTTTCCAACCCTGGCCTTGAATTCTGCTTCCTCAGACTAATCTTAGCTGCAAGGTCCTCTAAAACAGTAGGGAAATCTCTCCTTCCTAAACCTGTTGTCTGAAAGTGGGTCAAAACACTGGAAATGTAATACCCATTTCTAAAGCAAAGCTGTTTCGCACTGGAATGGGTTACCTTGGAACCTTGACTGAATGAGAACCAAGCTAGTCCTTACCTCAGTAGTATTAACTAGCCGTACTCTGGCAACTATTTGGGGGAGCATATTATGAACTGTTTTTTAGTAAATATATATATATATATATATATATATATATATATATATATATATATATATGCAGGTTTTGGTGTCTTCGGGTGTCTTCCCGTGTAAGAGTTGGGGTGTCTAGGCGACGTTTCGACGAGGTCTCACTCGTCATCTTCAGGCTGGTGCTTTCGGCTTCTTGTTACTGGAACAGAGCAGGATCTCAGTGTTTGAGTTCCTATAAATACTGTTGAGGGGGTGTGGTGTATAGCCTCCGACGTTCTGGGCAGAGAGGAAGTTCCCAGGTTAGTGTGCCTTTTCTTCTTTTGTTCCTTAATTACTTGAGGGATATCTTGAGTGATTTCTTGAGTGATATTCTGAGTACCACTTAGGAGGGTCATTAAGTGTGGATTAGTTGCTAAAGCTTTCGTGTCTTGACCTCTTGAGCTTGTGAAGAGTTTTTCTGAGAAGATGGCTGTACTGCACTTAGTTGTGCTCTGGCTTGGCTTCGTGTATAGGGGCGAGCTGTGGTTTTGTGCCCTGTGCCAGCCAGATCTGTGTAGGGATTGCAGGGGGGTGCAGCATCCGGAGGTGCCACTATGGTTTGGCTACTGGATGGTGTCTGTAATTTATCTGTGGAGAGGGTCTGGGTTTGGGTCTGGTGTGGTTGATTGGTGATGGCGTTCTGTGTGCCTCTGGTTCTGGTGTCGGTTTTTGTGGGGAGGGCTAATTTCCAGATGTCCTCCCCACAAAAACCGACACCAGAACCAGAGGCACACAGAACGCCATCACCAATCAACCACACCAGACCCAAACCCAGACCCTCTCCACAGATAAATTACAGACACCATCCAGTAGCCAAACCATAGTGGCACCTCCGGATGCTGCACCCCCCTGCAATCCCTACACAGATCTGGCTGGCACAGGGCACAAAACCACAGCTCGCCCCTATACACGAAGCCAAGCCAGAGCACAACTAAGTGCAGTACAGCCATCTTCTCAGAAAAACTCTTCACAAGCTCAAGAGGTCAAGACACGAAAGCTTTAGCAACTAATCCACACTTAATGACCCTCCTAAGTGGTACTCAGAATATCACTCAAGAAATCACTCAAGATATCCCTCAAGTAATTAAGGAACAAAAGAAGAAAAGGCACACTAACCTGGGAACTTCCTCTCTGCCCAGAACGTCGGAGGCTATACACCACACCCCCTCAACAGTATTTATAGGAACTCAAACACTGAGATCCTGCTCTGTTCCAGTAACAAGAAGCCGAAAGCACCAGCCTGAAGATGACGAGTGAGACCTCGTCGAAACGTCGCCTAGACACCCCAACTCTTACACGGGAAGACACCCGAAGACACCAAAACCTGCATTCCTGTACCCGTGAAAATCTACGAAAGCATATATATATATATATATATATATATATATATATATATATATATATCCCACGTAATGCAGGAATCTCAAGTAAAGCATCCATGACAAATGGCCATCCAATCTTGAATGATGGAGACACCACCACCTTCCAAGGGAGTCCATTCCATTGTCAAACAGCTCTTGCCATCAGAAAGTACCTCCTGATGTTTATTTGAAATCTCTTTTATTGTAACCTGAATCCACTGGATTAGGTGACCTGTAATCAAACCGAGTAGAACCAACAGCCAACAGCATCAGCAGCAAGTTTCATGGTTCCTTACCTTTCTTCTGCATTGTCAGTCTAAGGTCCTGTGTCCCTTGTTGTTGACTGGTAGCTATTGTCTCACCATCATCCTCATCTTGGCAAGCCTCTCCAACAGTAAGTATTTGAACTTGGCTCCCTACTTCCTGTACATCATCTTGAAAAGCGGCTGGACCATCAATTCCTATCAAGCAGAAAAAGTCAAACAACAGTGTCACTATCCAGAGACAATATGTGTTTTTCAACCTTTGACCATGGCATACCTAAGAAGTCAAACCTGGCAGCCATCTTTAGGTATATTTAAATAAGAAACGTAGTTTTCATACAAAAGGGTGCTTGCTTCCTGTTGCTTCCAGGGGTCTGGCTCTAGATCAGTTAGCATGAAAACTGTTATCTAGAAGAGTACTGAAAGAGCACTGTTATAGGAAGTCCTTTCACAGAGCACTTGCCTTTAGAATGGCACCTCAAGTGGCCTAAAACTACCACTGTAACCAACAGAGATTCGTCACATCTGCCTGGGCTGCAGGAGACTCTGGATAAGAGGCAGGCAGTGGTAGGAAATGGCCGCCCATGCCTTTTTTTCTTGGCATGAGGAAGAGGTATGTGAAATTATCACTGCTTCCTGCCTGACATTTGGAAGTTCCAGGTTCATGGCAGGCAAAGACAGAAGCTGCTTTGGCTGTAGGCTGGGGAGGAACGGATTGAGTGTGTCACTTGCCTGCACAGCCACTGGATATGGAAGGCTTGCCCCATCCACATAGCTGTTTAAAAGACCACAATATGGAACGACATAAAACAAGGATTGGATGCGTTCCGACAATCTCCAAACCAAACTCAGAACTGAAATGTAAAGGTAACAGTTCATGTCACTCCCTTTGAGAAAAAAGCTTGCTATAGTGACAGAAAATCAAAACAAAATAGAATTATGTGCATTTCAGCTTTTGATTTTATGTTTGCATGTATAAAATGTTGTGCTTGTGTTTACTTATTTGTCAGCCCTCTAAAAATCATTTTTAATTGATATAAGCTGTAATATTTCAATTTCTTTGCATAATGCTTTACATGCTTCCTGTTCTGTGCGGTTCAAAATTAACTACCGGAGACAGAAACTGCAGAGCACTAGGCAGAATTGGCTACTATTTCAAAATGTCAATATTTTAATAATGCCTCTTGCAAAGATGATCACAAATGGGGATGGGGGGGGCAAATCAGAACTGGGCAAACATTGCCTAATTCCCTCCTTGGATATTAGCATTAATTTGCATCATCCATTTTACTTTCCTGTGACCACGCAACTTTATTATTTCTCACATACTATCAAAAGTAAATAAAAAAATGTTAATGTTGAATTTCTGCACACTAGAAATTGGCACTTAAGAACTGGCAACAAAGAATTAAATTGGCACAAAAGTGCCTTATGCTTACACTGGTAGAATAAGCCTGCAAAATGTATGCAGAAAAGCTTTTTAGGGAGACAATTATGTGCACTATAGCCACAATAATTCTGCAAATAACTAATGAAGCAAAGGTAGCCATGGGAACTAATTCATACTTTACAAGGCAGATTTTCCTTGCAGTTCCCTTTAAGCACTTTCCTTTCACTGGATATTCGCCTGAGACAGAGCACTGCATAGAATGGGCCACTGGTGTGACTTAGCATAGCAATTAATTGGGATGGTTTCGCACACTCATTAAGCCAGGCATCTTCTCTGCACGGTGGGAGAACAAACATGCATACAATGTAAAATGCGGTGTGGGTGGGTGGGACACACGTGTGCATGTTTCTCTTTGTGCCCAACTTAAGAGGGCAAAGGGTCACACCATCAAACACAGAAATGTGCTACCCATAGCCCTTAACATACTAGTTATGTACCAATATGCTGATTCCCATCCAGAATGTCATAGCCTTCATTTGAAGAGCACTATCTACAATTTAATATCCAGAGGGATTCTAGAGTGAGCATCACTTATTTATATATCATTTATATTTATTTTCATGGGGGCTGCTGCTGAACTGTAGCTTTGATACAGTTCGATACCGTATAATTGTTCTTTTACTGTTTTTAATTGCTTTGGGTGGGCATTTGCACAGAAAAGCAGCCTAAGTAAAATATTTAAAAATAAATAAATACATACGTTTTGTAGAAAGGCAGTATGGCTACACAAACAAACATTTCTATTGCTCAACAGTGCAAACTCACACATGCTACCCAAAAATAAGGCGAAACAGAGAGAAAATAATTGCAATCATCAAACTAGCGATTAAATCAAAATATTTGCAGCAGAAGGCAATACAAAACAGTGGGTTAGAGCTACAGATAGGAGTAATTCTGCCAATGGCGCTCTTCTGTGTTGTACGCGAGCTACTCAAAGAAACTGTGTGGCACTGAACAAGGCCCTGCAGAAGAGTTTGTACGACACCCTGGGCTAGCACTTATCTTGGGACCTTATGCAAGGGATCACGCAGTGTCTTGTACAAACAGAAGCACACCTCTGCATTTCAGTTCTCATAAAGGAATCATGTGCTAAATCAGTCTGTCTATCTATCTAGATATAAGCAGAACTGAAAACTTATAGCTACGTGTTAGATATTTCATGATGTCTCCTAGATATGTGTGTGCCTCCCCCACGAGAGGTCCAGAGGGCGGCAACACTAGAACGGGCCTTTTCCGCAGTGGCTCCTCGTTTGTGGAATGTTGTCTCCAGATAGGCTACTCTGGTGCCTTCATTATATTATCTTCATTATATATCTTTAGGCACCAGGCAAAAACAGTTCTCTATAACCAGGCCTTTGACTGATTAACAGTTGATGGTATTTTAAATGTGTTTTTGTTCTTGTTTTTATTATGTATTTTGGATTCTCATTTTGTAAATATGTCCAATTTTTCTCCTCTTGATAATGGCTGCAGTGTCCAATGAGTTTTCAGAAGGAGGATGGAAAGAAGAGCAGAGAAAGCTGACTCTCATCCATTCGCTTCCTGTCCTCTGCCCTGACAGTAACCAGCTGCTACTGTAGTTTCCTAACAGAACTACAGGAGTCAGGGGGTTCTAACTGCATCTGTCCATCCTAACAAGCAAGAGACATGACCACAGATCCAAAACACATTCCAGCAAGGAAAAGGCACCTGAGGAGGGTGCAGAGCAGGGCCAATGAGGGCCTCAGCCAGGGGATAGGGGCCCAAGTCCAGAGGCCCAGAGCCTGGCGGACCAGATTCAGGCCCTGGGCCAGATGTTCCCCATCCCTAGTGAAGGTATTTCCCCCTGTTGGAAGTCAATATGAAATTGTGTGTGCACGCAGTTTCAGCTCAGCCGTAATGTATGTAAACCTACAAACAAAGCCAATTGGCCTCATCGGATGTGTAGTTCACAGCTCTTTCCCCTGGGATATTTATTACATTCAAAGGCCCAGTGTATACAGCGGAGTCACATCTGCGCATTAGAATTCTGAAGTGCTGTTGAAAAGCCCACATCATCGCCAATCCTGCTGGAAAGTTGGCACTGCTATACATCAAAGAAACACTGGCCTGCTTTGAAATTAAGAAGAATGATAGGAGGTTAGGAGTAAAAAGAAGACACCAACTCTTTTTTAAAAAGACAACTTATTTTGAAGTATAGCTAACCAAAATGACACTGTAAAGGCTTTCATTTAATCCAAACCACAACTCTCCAGAGATTCACATTTGAAAAGTGAACAGGAGAAGTAGCCGGATAATGATCTGAATTCCTTGCTCGTTTAAAAACCCCCACCTATTTCTTTGAGAATGGAGCCTATTTTTAGATAACTCTTACTGACAATTGCGCAAGGAACAGGGCACAGTTAGCCTTGCTTTATCTGATCTGTCATCCAATGTCCCTTTTTAGCAACTGAAGTTGGGCAAAAGTTTGTACCTTATTCTTAATGAAGGCAGATAGATCCTTATAGCAGATTGAATGATTTATGGTTACTAACTTTCCCAGTTAAACCACAATCCCCTGAGCGTCTGATATTCAGAGGTAAACTGCCTCTGAGTCTGGAGGTGCCACAATCAGATGCTGAGGACAAAGAACAGGGGATCACCATCCCATGCCCTAATGCTTCCAGAGGCATCTTCCTGCATGGTAATAGAGAAGAAGTTTCAGAATGCATGGAACTGGTTGGGTCTAGCAAGCCTATCCATGTCTATTCAGAAGTAAGACTCATTTAGGGGTCTAATGGGACTTACTCCCAGGTAAACCTGTACAGGATGGAAACCGAAGGCTTTCTGCAACTGGTTTGGATAGGAGACTTCTGCTGTCCCATCTCTACGCAATTTATGTTCCCCACCTCCTGTATTATTATTTCTCTCTCTCTCTCTCTCTCTCTCTCTCTCTGTGTGTGTGTGTGTGTGTGTGTCTTACCCATTACTAATATGTTTACCTTTGCCCCCTGCATACCTTCTTAATTCTGTCACTTGGTTTATTTTTAATAAAGTTTTGCATACATACAGCAAGCAGCAGTTCTGGAGTAAACCATTTTTATCAGGGAAATGGCAGTGGCAGGGAGACCTAACCCTCTCTCCCACACCATGGTCCCAATCTGGATCTCTCACACAAACACACCAAAAAATTTGTGAAGAGATTCAATCATGGATTTCTATTGACTTGTCTGGGTTTGATCATTGATAGATTATTTTTTTAAGTTGGTTTCTTCTTGGATTTGGAATCTGGCTCAACTATTGACTGGACTTCTGTTAGTAGGGGAAATTGCCTTGATGGGTCTTCTGGTACAAGAGTAGTCTGTTCCTACTATTCAGCTGTCTACTCAGGCACAATACATTTTTGCACTCATCCCTTTTGGATAGTTGCCCTGGCTGAAAGGAGGAGGATTTCATTGTTGCTGAACTTGCACCCTTAAGAAGGCAACCTGGCAACAGTCATTCTAATTCATTTCTGCATGTTTCTGAGATAAGGCATAAATGTCAGAGGGAATTAACGAATTTGTTCTGGTCTGGATGTGCCCTTGAAGTTGGGGTACCATAAAGCTTGCCCCCATCTTAGTTGTTTTAAATAATACGAACATGTCCATTTGCCATAGTAGAGGGAAACTACTGTACTGTAATTGCAATCTGCTCAGTTACAATTCTGGAACACCACTCTTGGGATTTCAAGTGTGCATTTTAAGGAGTTTACAGCCACTTAAGGAGTTAACAAGTTTTCTTGTTGTCTGGATTTTGTAATTCCCTGTTCTTTCCAAAGTAGCATGCTCACGACTGACTGAGTTTGAAATAGAACTAATTTCAGAAATCATAATCACTACAGCTAAATTGCTCTGAGGTCAAAAGGACAATTTTAATGTGTCATCTTACATCCATGGCCACAACTAACTGGATTTACAGGACTCCAAAGCATATATTTAATCAGCGATCTAGCAAGGATGGCATTATAATCATATAGCTGAGACAAGGTAATGTTTGTGCTTGAAAATTATTGCAATTATTATTTTCCTGCCTATGAAATGGAGACTTAAAAATAGAAGAAGAAAGCAGGGTTTCTATTAATGTGCATTGTGAGGGCTGGATATCCTTAATTCTAATGAGAGCTTTTATGCACTGCACCAAAGCAATAGCTCTTTATTGGCCTGTAAGTACACAGGGAATGCAATCACAAACAATTAGCTGCATCCAGTAACTAACCATTTCTCTCTCATTTTATGAAAGTGCAGCTTCGTTATGCCTAATATTTCCCTGGTGTTCATCTTTATCACATTGTCCTGAATGCAATGTCATCAGCCATGAAGCCACTCAGAAAACCATCAGTTTTTACATTTAAGGTTCTGCATTCAGTTATTACAAGAGAGACTTTGAGTACTGCTCATGTATAATTCAATAGCTTACAGCTCGGAATTAGCTGATAATTCATAAAACCTGGTCTACTTTTAGCCCAACGAGATTGGCCTTACTATGAAATGGGAGTCTTACATCATCTAAATGCATGAAAACCCTTTAGGAACATGCTGTTTCCGAGTACAGCTGAATTCTAACAGCACACCGAAGGGTCCCACTAAATAGGGGGATACAGCGCATATGATATACAAAATAATTTTTGTGCAAACTCTCAGCCATTAGAATTCTACCAGTTACTGAACTCCCAAACTATGCATTCCTACTGTATCTGTAAGTTATCAAAGTGAACTGTGACCATAAATAAGTAAATGGACACCAAAAACAAAATCGTGGAAGGGAAATTCCCATTCTCTTAGATCCTAGTTAACAGTTGTGGGGGTGAGACATTTTAAGTGTGGTGGGGAGGACTCACTATAGCACGTTTGGAGCTGCACAAGCAAGAGCCCTTTTAAAACAAATGAAGTCTACTAATCAGGTGACTGGTGGGGATGATAAGGATTGTGGTGGAGGGAAATAACTGAGCTAACAGCACAATGTTAGCTCTCTGCACAGAGCACCGGATGCTGGCCGGTCCACAAGGATGCAAGACACATTTACCTATGCACATGCAACCTCATTTGATTTATGACAGAGACCTACTTCCATGCTGATAGAAGCCCTCCAATCAACTGGAGCAACAGAGACACTAACATGCAACTGATATATAATAAAATTAAAATGCTAGTCCTAGCCCCAAAATGTGTGAAGAAAATTCTCCAGAAAATGTTTGCATAGTTGTTGTTGTTTTTCCCTTCTCCATCTTTTCCTGATATTAGACTGTGAAATTTTAAAAACCAGGAACATGAATTATTAGCCTGATGTGTGGTTTTATGCTCTTGAGCAGATGGGTGCTACTCTGGTGAAGAACATTGGTCAGGGTTGGCAGAGGAATATGCCCAAGGAGCCAAGTCCAAAATGTATTGGATATTAGACTTTTTATCCTATTCCTTTGCATACTACTCACCCCACCCCCAAAAAAATATCTCGCTGCCTGTAAATCTTACTGTCAAAAAACAGAGTGCAAATTGTGGGGAAAGTCCTAAAATATTTTACCCAAACCAAAAATGTTAGTTACAGTATATACATTCATTAATACTAATACGTAAGCTTAATAAAAATAAATATGTTCAAAACAACACATATCTAATCTGCTCATCCTTAAAAGCACGGCTTGTTGTTTTTAAACAAAAATCACAAACATTTGTCTCTAAATTTATTTGAGAAATACAGACTAGGCATTCACAGTTCTTCCTCATTAAGCGTGGTATCATTTTTTAACCAAAACCTTAAATCCAGTCCAGCTGAGGTAAACACTACTTTCACAGACAATATCTTTTTTTAAAAAAAGCTAATTAATTGGGTCTAGATTTAATTAATTAGGACTACAGCCATTTTGACCCAGAACTGCCACTGCAGTGAGAGAAAATGCCACACTGGAGAGCACCTGCAGCACTTGGCTCTGTCCCGAGAGATTTGTAAGAGGCGCCTTTCATGACCGAGATACACAAAAATCATTCAATCAGCAGTTTGTATGGACGATTGTATATAGAGTTAGAGAATACACCAGCGCTTCAGCTAAAATGAATAGCCTTTTCAAATTCAGAAATCAAGTGAGTGCTTGTTTCCTAAACCATGCCAAGTATAATCTCATTCCTCTGCATAAACTAGGTAGATTTCCAGATAATCGGAAGATTTTGGAAAAGCAGGTGTACTGCCTATACAGGGTATCTCTGCCTTCTGGCACACTACGGAAGACAGCACTTCGCAAGTCTGCATTCCCGATGCACAATTTTTCAAGACTGAGCTGTACAAACAGCCCCTTCTAGATACAAGTTCCAGACCAAGGGCTTAGCAGAGGAGCATGGATAGCACAGCTGAAAAAAGGGCCAGCAGTATGGGAACCTTGGGTGTACACTGACTAAAGGGCAAAGTAGAGAGCATTTGTCATTCATTTTGCCCTTCCGTTGTTGAATTTTCTTTAACTCAGGGCATGGATAGGCAAACTAAGGCCCGGATCTGGCCCAATCGCCTTCTAAATCCGGCCCGCGGATAGTCCGGAATCAGCGTGTTTTTACGTGAGTAGAATGTGTCCTTTTATTTAAAATACATCTCTGGGTTATTTGTGGGGCATAGGAATTCGTTCTTCTTCTTTCCCCCCAAAAATATAGTCCCCCCCCCAAGGTCTGAGAGACAGTGGACCGGCCCCTGCTGAAAAAGTTTGCTGACCCCTGCACAAGAACATAAGAAGGGGCCTGTTGGAGCCATCTTGTCCAACATGTGTGAGAGAGCTAAATCAGGACTGTGGTATATTGAGGTGTGGGAGCCAACACTTTGCTACGGTCCCTATTAGAATGACTAACCAACACCTAAGTATTCACCTTGTGGAGGCTGGGGGATTCTAACGGAGACAAAGAGGGGAAGCCCACCTCTTCCCAACACCACAGGTCTGATCCAGTTTGCTAACCACACAGGCTATTTGTTATTTGAAAATCAACTATGCATGGGGTACCTGTGTGACAAACGTCACATCTAACTTGGCCCTTGGGATTGCCAAGGTTGTGACAATGAATGCTGGGCATGTGCATCACCCAGATCAGTGGGGTCTGTCACATGTCCTGTTCTGTTTATCACAGGCACCAACTGTGCTCAGAAAATGAGCAGATCCTTTGCTCTTCATTCACACACAGACACTGGCAGAGTGACTGGCAGAGTGACAGATGACTGGCAGAGTGGAGCTTCACGTCCATGTCTTCATGCACAACATGCTGCACATGGAGAAATAGGTACCATGGCGATGCAGTCAAGCAGCCCAGTCTGAAAGCCTCTTGACAGTGCACCCCCATATCCACAAAGGTGAACCCAAATATCTACTAGCAAACACTGGCCTTTATTATGTGGAATAGAAAAAGATGTTCCCAAAAATGCAATCGATGAAATAAACCAATAAATACAAGCACTTGGATACAGCTGTATCTAGGCTTTCCATGCTAGATAGAATGGGCAAAAAATGCCATTAGAACAAACCAGAGGAACAGTCCTATTGACATTCAGCAGGCACTGACTTTGTTATTATTTAGACAGTAGCTTAAAATACAGTTGTTTGCCTAAGTTTTTGATAATTTTTAATGTGTGGCTGATCTGCTGCGTCTGATGGATTTTGTTAATTTTGCTCATTGTGAATGGACTCTGTTTTCATATGCTTTTATTGTTTCCCACCCAGAGAGGCTATAATTTTTTTATTAAAAATACATAAATACTGAATAACTACACTCTGTATATGTGGCAAGTAGCTAATAAATTTAAAACGTCTCTTTGGAGACTCGGCAGAGAGAGTGTATCTTTTCAAAAGTCTTGAAAACATTTCTAATTTGGATTTGAGTCACTGGGGTTAAGCTAGGATTTTGTGGGCAGCATTCACCAGGGACTTGTTATATTATTGCTTTGTTCCTGGAATCTTGCACCTTGGTTTATACATGTTGTAGCTTGCTCTGAGGCTTTCTGGGAAAGTGGTAAGCATTAAATCCTTACTTAACACCACCAATTAAAGGAGTAGAAATATCAGTACTTGGGTGCACTTGATATCTCAACTGGACAATGCAAACTCCATCTACTGAATGCTTATACATATATATAATATAGGTTTCAGACAATGTGTACCCTGAATGAAAAAATATGCGAAAAAATAAATAAATCACCCCTTGCCATTGTATAAACATATGGTGACTTGTCTCATTCTTATTTAATAATCAGCAGCATGCAGCTAACCTTTGTGCTTCCCCTTTTTCTCCTTTCTGATGTTGCCAGTTTGGCAGCCTCCTGTGGCTGCCTTGGCTTTTTTAGTTGACTTTGGAGCTTGTGACTCTGCTACCACCTTTACGTCCTCTTGCTCAGGCTCCTGTACTGCTTGAGAGAATCCAGACACCCCAACCAAAAAGAAACACAAAGAGAAAAACAGAGGAGAGAAGAAATGAGAAACCTATGAAGCCACAAGAAGTGAGCAAGCAAGCAGGCAGATTGTAAAAGTATTTATATATATATCAAGTCAGTTCCAGAGAAAGAAGACAGTATAGAGTAGAAGACTGCAGGTTTATAATGATATTTTAAATAAGCAGTATATTACCATCTTTACCTTTAGGCTGCTAGTAAAATAAATGGCAATCCCTTTCTGTGTTACATTTTGCCTGGGTGAACCAGTCTTGACTGCTATGTCCAAGGACATCAGAAGAAGAGTGCCATGTGCACATGGTACCCTGTGATATCATTAGTTAAGGCTCCATTTCTAAGATTCCTTCTGGGGGAAAACAGCACCTTATTAAAAATGTACTAACATTCCTGCAATGTTCCTAATAATATCGGACGGGATGCTGCAAGGGACACTGTCTCCATCAAATTTGCCACTTCAAATTGCAAGCAGCAGCATTTACCTACAAGTCAACTTATTTCTATGTACAGGCACCAGCCTGCCCTTTCAAGCATCAAGTAAAAGTCCCCAGCAGCAACTACCGTATTTTTTGCACCATAACACTCACTTTTTTCCTCCTAAAAAGTAAGGGGAAATGTCTGTGCGTGTTATGGAGGGAATGCCTACGGGTGGCATGCCTACGGATTTTCCTCCTCTAAAAACTATGTGCGTGTTATGGTCGGGTGCGTGTTATAGAGCGAAAAATATGGTAAATTTACTGGCTAGTATCTGGGTCTTCTAGTCTCACTTCTCCTCTGCTTTATCTAAACATGTTTTGCAAATTCTCAAAGAGGACAACAGAAAAAAATGAGAGACCATCAACTCAAAATGTAACAAAATTAAGCACAGGAGCTTTTGTGCTGGCATAACCCATTCAGCTACTTTGCAATTCAATCTATGAATGCCTGCTAATAAGCAAATCTCACTATGTTCAGTGGAACTAATTCCTAAGTAAATGTGCAAAGGATTGCAGGCCTTATACAGTGGTACCTCGGGTTAAGTACTTAATTCGTTCCGGAGGTCCGTTCTTAACCTGAAACTGTTCTTAATCTGAAGCACCACTTTAGCTAATGGGGCCTCCAGCTGCCGCCGCACCACCGGAGCACAATTTCTGTTCTCATCCTGAAGCAAAGTTCTTAACCCGAGGTACTATTTCTGGGTTAGCGGAGTCTGTAACCTGAAGCGTATGTAACCTGAAGTGTATGTAACTCGAGGTACCACTGTAATTTGACCTGCATGAACCTGTGAAGCAAATAGAAATCACAGTAGTTTCATATTGTCAGTTTACTTATTTGAAACGCATACAAATAAATATTTCTGCAACAAAGTAAAAAAGAGAAGCTGGCAGGCTGCTCCTTCTGCTCCTCCAATCCCCACTCCATACACACACCTTCATTAAAGTACAGAAAAGGGGGCGGGAGTGGTAATGTTATGTAACTTCAGAGCTCACAAACAATGCAATTACAAGTATCTATGTACACTTAGAAGCAAATCCCAATGAATTCAATGGGGCTTTGCTTTCAAGTAAATGTGCATAATATGGCAGCCTAAATTGCCACATTCCTTTCATAAGTCAGAGCTTCTGCGCACCATTAAAACAAACTCCACACTAGTTCCAGCTTTGATTTAATATTCTGCTTTTTTTAGAGTTTAGGATAAGTGCTCAGATGTTCAAGCTGCCAAAAGAGGGTCCTTTTAAAGAAATAAGATTCAAATGGCAAGCAGCCTTGAGTAAAAGACCTGGCATTCATATAAAGCCATTTAATTATATTTGGGAAGTTCTAAAGCTGCAACAATTACCAGTAATGATAACAGGAAGAGTTCCAGGAACCGCTGCTCCTTGACAAAGAGGAAGATGAAGAATGGTCATATCAGATTTCCTCTATGGCAGGGATGAGGAAGCTGTGGTCAGTCAGCTGTGGCTGGGTTCCAGCTTCCATCAGCCCCCACCAGCATGTCAATGGTCAATTGATGGGAGTTGGAGTCGAGCAACATCTGGAGGACCACAGGTTCCCCATTGGTGGTTCATGGCATCCTACAAGCTTGGTGATCTGGTGTGGATTGCAGCATCTGTTAGCAATGAATGATTAGGTTTTCAGGTCACTCAGACACATAGATTTGTGTGTATACACATCTGTTGTTTTGCCTTGTGTTTCCTGCAAGATGACTTTCAATAGTTGGTCCATTTCGCATCTGGATATCATCATCATTGTCAATTCTTTCTTGGAGTCACACACATAGTCTGGACCAGGCATAGGCAAACTTGCCCTGCAGCTGTTTTGGGACTACAACTCCCATCATCCCTAGCTAACAGGACCAGTGTTCAGGATGATGGTAATTGTAGTCCCAAAACATCTGGAGGGCCAAGTATGCCTGGTCTGGACATCCCTCCAACAATGTCCAGCTGTGTTGAAATGCATTTGGGACTATCCAATTTTTTTGAAAAGGGACTCTGTGTGTGCTCACAAGAAGGCTCTGTTAGTGCTCCACTGAGGAGTCTTGGTGAGGTATTAAAAGTGTCTAAAGCATGAGTTGATTTGCATGTGTCCCTAAACTGCATTTTTAAAGAAACACAGAAACTGTCTGGCACTTCTTATTTCAGCAGTTTGCTCAACTAACTAGGAATAGCCAGAAGCAAAATAAATAAATACTGTGGGCTGCAGCTTGAGATGTTAGCTCCAAAGGTGGCACTTTCTCTGCACTTGTCAAAGCCTGAATTTCAGTTTTAATATGCATGTCTAATTTTGTTGAGGCAGAGCTTAGCAATCCATATGACTTTAGGTTTGAGGACTGATCCATACTGTCCATAGCACCACATGAGGTGGGGCACTGTCATGAAGCTGCCCTGCCATATGTCCCTCCAGCACATATTGATGCCTTGAATCCACATAGGTGGAATGGGAGATATTAAAAACTGAATTATTTGCTATAAAAGCAGCCAAATGAGATTTTCAAAAAAGATAAACAGAGAGTACCCTATAATTTCAGCAGAATAAATTGACACTTAGAGTAGAACAATAAACTATGGCAGGGACGGAGAACCTTTTTTGCTCCTTATCAGCCTCGCAGGCCGAATTTGACAGGTGGGCGGAACTGAGCTCCTGGAAAGGACCATAGTAGGTGGCCGCTCCATGTAATCCCATCTTGTGCTCAATTCCTTTTTGCTACCTCAGCAATTCATTCCTGGGAATGCTTCAGCCATGCTCAGTAGAATATCAAGCTTAGAAGGAAGCCAGGAGGTCTAGCCCCCTACTCAGTGCAAGATTTGCAACATAGGGTGCAACAGCAGCATCCCTGGCAGCTGGCCACCCCTGTTTAAAAGTCTCCAGTAAAGAACAGCCCACTATCTCCCAAGGCAGCCTCGTCCATTGCCAGATAGCTCATACTGTGAAAGTTTCTCCTGCTAGTTAGCTGAAATCTGCTTCCTTGCCATTTCCATCCATTAGTTCTAATCCTGCCCTCTGGAAATCACAGAGTGCAGGACTTCTTGTGCTGCATCAGCCTACTGAAAGAGAAGACCACGAGGAATATTTGTCCTGCCTGCCTCTGGCTTTGCGGCTCCATTATGTTAGGCGAGCAGCATCTGGGGTTGTCCCAGGGTGCAATTCTCTGTCGAGGAAGTGGCCAGAGATCAAGTGTACACATGGCTGTGATGGTGGCATGAGGCTTCTAGTCACCTGTCAATGTGGAAGCAATAGAGAGTACAGAACGCTCCATCCAGAACACAAAATGAAATGAAATACAGATGGCATTTATACAGAGTGTAAATTAGCCAATTATCCTTCTCTGAAGAGAAGTCTACACGTGTGAACTCATTCATTCCAAATCTTACCTGCTACAAATGACTGTCATGGAACTGAAGCTCTGCCTTTGCAAACCACAAGGTGCAAAGGAGAGGCCTGTGTTTTACCCTGAAGAGATTTATGCTGGCACATAGAATACCTAGCCCTATGTATCATGCTAAACATCAGTCTGGGAGGCTGATTTAAATAGGCCTTGAATGACAAGGAAGAGCAGCTTCTTTTCCTTCTGGTAAATAGCGTGAAATATTATTTTAATTCACTTGATTCCTTTCCTGATTTTTAGATGAATCTTACTACAGTGGTACCTTGGTTTTCAAACAGTTTAGTTCCCGAACAACTCGGAACCTGAACGCTGCAAACCCGGAAGTAGGTGATCCGGTTTTCAAACTTTGCCTCGGAAGTCAAACATGCTCCTAAGCTTCTGTTTTCACTGTCGTGCAGCAAATTTGAGTCCTCCACATAGTAATTAAGGCTTTTTTCATCCCATTTTACCCTTGCCCAGCAAATTTAAGCCCCCCCCCCATCGTAATTAAAGTGTTCTGAGGTGATATTTGGTGCTTTTGTTTTTGTTATTTTTTGGGTTTTAGTTTATGTGGCTTTTTCATTTTTGTGACCATGACTTGTTTTATGATTGATTGATTGATTGATTGATTGAGTGAGTGAGTGACTGCGGAAATGGATAAAAGCCCCCCATTCAAAGAATGACTATCATCAGTGCAGGTAAGGGAAAAAAATAATTTAATTTTTTATCATCTACTATACTGTCTTACTTATTTTATAGTACAGATTGATTATTGCTTTCATTTTATGGATCAGTGGTTTTGTTACATAGTAAAATTCATGTTAAATTGCTGTTTTAGGGGTTGTTTTTAAAAGTCTGGAACAGATTAATCCATTTTCTATTACTTTCTATGGGAAAGTGTGCCTTGGTTTTGGAACACGTTGGTTTTGGAACAGACTTCCAGAACCGATTAAGTTTGAGAACCAAGGTACCACTGTAAATGTTGAAGCATTATCATCCCACAGTACTGATAAAGCCTGGCTGGTTGTTAACAATGTTTTGACTTGACATTTTCTTATGCTGGTGTCCTTTGATAAAGACAGAACATTTTTTTTCTTTATCTTTCTCCTGTAACCTTAGGTTTTTCCTCCCTACGTGAAGCTTTTCTGGAACAATTTTATCTTATGTTAAATTTGTACCCAGGTCCTTTTTTTCTACTGAAAAAGTAGAAAGCTATTAAGTTTTAACTGTACTTTTGTTAACACAAAAAGGAGGATGAACTGAAACAAAAAGGTAGGTTTTCTTTAATAGAGAACATTTAATTTTCTGTATCAGCCCATGCTTTCGATTACAGGTTAACAAAACTGAAATTTTCTCACATCTTGAAATGTAAATTAAAACACTGTTTCATATATATGTTAGATTCCCCCTGCTTGTGTGAATAAAAACATTTAAAACATTTTAAGTGTTAACTAATGCTCATTAATAGAATGTGCACAAACATCCACTGAACTGGTAACTTGAAACTTGCCACTTGGTGGAAAACTAATGTCATTTATGGCTCAAAGTAAAATGGCGCTCAAAATTAAACAATGTACAGCCAAAACTTTTCATCTGAAATACATTTGATTATTATTTTTTACAAGTTATATAAAAGGAAGGAAGAAGCAGACAGGAACTGAATGTATTTTGAGCCAACACATTTTCCATAGGAAAAATGGGTTGCATCATGCTCCGCATGATCAGAGTACCACACACGCAACAGGATCCCACCTTCCTCTCCTCTGCCTGCAACCCCCCAAATGCCAAAATCCGGTCCCTCAACATTACAGAGCATATTTTGGCCTGTGCAGGGGACCGTAGGAGAGAGAAGAGGATGGAGAAGTTATGCCAATGATGGCAGTGCTGGATGCAACCTAATGCTTCTCTCCTCTGTGCACATGCACACCAACATGTGCTGAGCCACAAAATGCAAATCATTAATCCAAACAGAAGTTCTAGTCACAGTGTGGTTTCCAATTTATAAATGTAACTGAAGAAAAGGCTGCTGAGACTAAGTCAAATGCATTTAATA
The DNA here is from genome assembly GCF_965112155.1 of Podarcis liolepis. Lineage (NCBI taxonomy): Eukaryota > Metazoa > Chordata > Lepidosauria > Squamata > Lacertidae > Podarcis > Podarcis liolepis. The sequence goes on from NC_139554.1 coordinate 70,286,883, forward strand.
TTCAAACACCGTGTACATTTAAATTGCTGTTAAAAAGGGCTAATGAAATTCAAATGCTTCTTTAATTTGTATTTTTTTAAAAAAAACAAAAACACTTTTGAGGAATGCTAAAGGGGAAAAGTGAACATCGATGCAATTTTCTAAAAGGCTATTGTAAAAAAATAACATTTTCCCTGTAATATTTTGCAAGGAAATACATACTTTAGGGGATTGAGATTTTCATATGGTGGGAAGGGGAGAAGGGTTGTCTCAGACTTACTGCAGTTGAAGCAAATGATGGCATAATTATAAGCTAAAATGTAATGAGCATGCATATAAAATGAATCTGTGAGCAAAGGAACTGTATGCTCACATTAATAAGGTCATCTGGGCTGCATGATATTGCAGTGTCACACATAATGTTTACTAAAATATGTATATTTACCATTCTTTCCCAAGATTCCACTGGGAGAATAATAATCAAAATACTATTTGATGGATTATTGAAGTAAGAGTTATAGGGAGACCGAGCTGCCGTGTAAAAAGGAACAAGTATTCAATTCTGGTGCCTATATTTAGACCAGTTTATATTACTTTTTCCCTAAAATTCTTGTCAGCATATTCTCAAATGCATCTCTTGATACTTTCCCTGCCCTCAACATTTTCCAGTAAATTAGGACACATACCATTATAAATGGTGCTGCTGTTGCTGTTGAGGTAAGATTCAACCAATGGTGCTTGTTCTTCTGACTGTTTCATTCTGCGCGCCCTTGTCCGGCTGTCCACATTGGACTGAACCATCAGTGGCTCCTGACGTTTTTTCTTCTGCTTCTGCTCAAGTAATGCTCGCTGGGAAAACAGACAGTGACACACAGAGAGAGCTCCTCATTAGATTAAATAGGAATCTGTGGGCCTATGGACTAATTTCTGGGTGTCTCAGCAAGATGCTTTGAACCAAACAATATTAAATTGGACATCGACCACCTACCACAATTCTGTATCAAACCATTTATTTTGCTACTATTATGTACAGTGGAGATACACAAGCAATTCTTTATGGAGAGCCTCTTTAAAAACTTTAAAAAACAAAAATACCTATGGTGCTAAGAGCAGAGATATATGACACCTCTACTGATAGTCAGATTTGAGATTTAAAATCACCTATACTAAATATTGGGAAAGCAATAAAATATAGGACCTAAAATTATTGCTGTATTATGCTGATTATAATTATGATCTAAGCTCTATGTGCTGCAACTCCCTAGCCACTGAATCAATGGGATTTATGTCTGAATAGGCACGGGGAGAATTGCACTGTTAAATGCATAAAAGTCTTTCCCAATGCTACAACTAATCTAGCACAGAGATTCTGCAACAATTGCATGATCCATCAGAGCAATCCCCACCACCCCACCCCACCCCCCGGCCCTGAGAAGCACAAAACAAGCAGGCTGCAGCCAATTGCTAGTGATGATTCTGGAAAACATACTAATAACTACTTGCATCAGACCATGTAAGTGACCCATGCTTGTTCAGGGGTGGCTGAAAGTAATTTCATACATCACACCCCTAACCTGGAGAATGGAGCACTGTGGCCTGATTATGGAACATGTGAAAATGCTGACTGGGCCCAAAATGAGAGGGTGGGATATCTGATTTTCCGATTTAGATTCCAAATATTATTTTGTATCAAAGACAAATTTGAAAGCTAGTATCAACATCGCAGCCCAGGGTAACAGTGATCTACGCTGAACATTAAACAAATACCGTATTTCAGTTCTCAGTTCCTTAGCAGATTTTATAACCAGAAGGGGAGTGTATTTCCCAGCTGTATGGATCTCTCATTCCAGATGTTTCCATGTTTATATTATGATGGTAGATAGTGCATATTTATGACTCATTTGTCCATATCCACAGCAAAACTACACACCTAGTTTTAAAGAGCCCTGTGGCTTATTGGTCAGCACTGATTTATGCTATGGAAAAAACCTAAAAGTTACCAATTGTGAATATCAGTAAGAGGAGGTTTGTCTTATACTTAAGAAATCCAGTTAAGCAAGCTCCAGCTATCAACATGAAATAACCAATGAAGTGCAATGAAAGTTTTACAAACTCACCTGTCTGTCAAGCTTTTGTTGCCGGAGATTGCTGCTCTCATCATCTAAAACGCTGCCAAGATAAATAAATAAATAAATAAAAGCAGAATTTACTCATCTAACCAGAGAAGAAAAACTTGCTGTTCTATAATTATCTATTCAGTGGTGCCTCGGTTTAAGAACAGTCCAGTTTAAGAACGATTTGGTTTACAAATTCTGCAAAACCGGACACTCAGAAGCAGCAATAATCCAAGTGTCTCTAAAGCCTGGCACATAGTAGCCAAATGACCTCTCCCTACCACCAAGTTCTGTGTGTGTCTACCAGAGCTTCTCTCTGTTGCTTATTCTCTCCCCCCCCCCCCAATCTCGAAATCCTCTGGAGTGTAAGGAATACTCAGGAAAGATGAAGGATCTCTCATTTCATTGTGGGCAACCAGGGGAGGGTTGCTGCCGGAAAGAAATTTATTGCAGTATTTTGGATCACTTGGATCAAGTTAACCACAGCAAAACAGGGCCTTTTCAGTGGTGCTCCCCCAGGTGTGGAATGCCCTCTCTAGCGAGGTGTGCTTGTCTCCCATCATTATTAACTTTATGAGGGAAATCAAAAACATTGTTTTTAAACATTTGGTGGCTTAAGAATACTGTTGATGGTAACACTGAGATCATTGGATGGAAATATGTTTTTAATTGTAAGTGTTATCAGAATGTTTTGATCTGTTTTAGAATGTTTTTGCTTTGTTTTTTGTTTTTAAATTGTATAAAAATTATGCCACCCTGAGCAACTTGGGGGAGGCAGGGCAGGGCAAAAATTCAATAAATAAAAAAAATGTAAGTGTACAGGTGTCAGAGTCAGGGAATGATAGTGTAGCACCCTGCTTGTGGTTAACGCTTAGCTGGAATGAAATATTCAACGCAGCAATAGAGAATTTAAAATAATTATTTATTTGTCAGACAAATAAATGAGAGGCACAGTGGTATATGGTTACCAAGCTCTGGCCTGGCCTCCTGCCATTATGGCCAGCACTTATATTCCCTTAATCCAGCCCCCTTTGCTCCTCCTTGGGCTGCCTCTGTCCAATCAGCCTGGTTGGATTTCCTATTGGCTGATTGCTATAACCAATCACAAAAGATACACCCATATCCTTCTGTCCTTATAAGGAACACAAACAGCTATATATTGTTACATCTATAAATGACAAATAAGTAGTAATATATCTTACATGTGTCTCAACAAGGAATCTTAATTACCAGCTCACCTCTTGCCCTCCCTGCCCTATTGCCTTCTAAAACAAATGGTTAATCTTAAATTTTTATCTTAAACATATGTCAAGGATCTTGAGTTTCACATCAACATTGAAAGATATCCTTCATTTGAAGGTTTCTAAACAAATGTCTGGCAGCTAATATATCAGGACAGCATTTGATGGCGTCTTCTTGTCTGGCAAGAGGCTGGACTGGTGGCTGACTTAATTTCAAGATAAATACAACTCTTCTAGCATTTGTTAAATCCTTTGCATAATTACATTTAAGCCAACATATTTAATACACAACACAGATAGCCTCTTAAAAGGAATAAGGCCTTTTTAAAGTAGAGAGAGAAAGAAAGAAAAGGACTCAGTTTAAAACAGTTTCAAAAGAAGGCTCTTCAGTTCACATCCCCCCCCTTTAGCAAGCTGCTTTTCCCATTATCTGTTTAAGGAAGAAACAGCTTTAAAAAGACTTCCCAGCTAGATGCTTTAAAAAGACTTCCCAGCTAGATGTTTTTTCTCCCATTTACCTCTGGCCTTAGAAAATACAGCTCAAGGTTTTAAGAGAGGCCCATGGTATCATTTTACTATTTGCCCATTCCTAATTATATTTATCTCTGCCTTTGTTATCTTCTGTAACATGTAGGGTCAATGTCCTGCTTTTAGTCTGTAATTTCAGCTTTTATGACTTTGAGAATTGTTTTCTGCTATCAATCAAAAAGGGGGCCCCTTGTCTTAGGAGAATGGCCAAGGTTTTCTCTGCCTGGCATTGAAACATTTGAAAATCTTTTAGGCTCTCTCTAATATACAAGTCCTGATCAAACATTAATAAAATGCAGGCTTATGCCTGATGCCTCATTCCCCCCTTTCAAGCTCAAGGACCTTCGTCCCAAGTGTCCTTGATAGCTTGACCTTCATCATATTCCTGAGGTAAAGCTCTGTATAGGGCCATGATATGAGGTAGAGTTTCATTTGAAACCATCTTGCTAATTGTACTTCTAAAACATGAAATGATACATGGCATCATACATAAAACCATTACCACTACTGTCAAGAAAAACAAGCAAGACAATAGTATCCCTTTGAGTCCTGTGACATTAGGTAACCAATTGGTGAGCCATCCCATATCCCATCCTTCCCATGTTTGTACTGGGACATGTGCTATATTCTCCATTTTTGTGGCCAACACACGGATTGCCTCACCATTATCTGAAATGTTAAAGCAACAGGCATTCCCTGTCAAGTTCAAGACTCCACATAGGCCTCCCTGCTTGGCAAGTACATAATCCATTCCCATTTTCAGCTGCAAAATGGCGGCTCTACTTTCATCCAATTGTTGTGCAATAAGTCTCAAACTCCGGGCCGTTGCATTGGTTACAAGTTCCACTACTGCTTGCAATCGAATTATTCTGTTTAGATTATAAATAGGATCCCGTGCCCCTTGTATGAGCTCACCAGGATTCCAGGAGGCAGGATCATAATAGGCTATAATGCGCTCTGGTGGCCAATCATCAGTACCGCTCCAACTTTGGGTACTTCCTCCTGCTATATGAGAAATATCAGCGTTTCTTCGTGTACGCTTGGGCAAATTAGTAGGCATAATCCACATTGGTGGTAATACCCATCCCAGGAAACAAGTCCCACTCCATTTGGAGGGGAGTTTCTTATATGCCCATTCTCCACATATCCACCACAACCATCGTGTCTGAGGTCTTTGGTACGTGGAGTACAGAAGGCGAAATAGCAAAAGAGGTAGAGAGTTCACAGTGCAGTATGTTAGATTGCCTTTTTCTGTCACAGTTATGTTCCATACCACTTTCCATGCATGAATAAAAGGAGGTGCACAGGGCAAGGCATCCCGAGTTCGATAGGTAGTATCGTGTGCCCAGGTATTCTTAATATTATCCCAAGTATAGTGACAATGAGAAGAGCCTATCATGGTAGAATCAGCTGCATCTGATGATTTATGTACACAGAATTCCCCTTGTACAGGTATAACTCGTAATGGTTTAGTTGAGTTCCATCCGGGGAAATTCTGTACTTCTGTTTGGTGTGGTATTTCGCTTACCATACCAATGGCATCTAATGGTATCGGTAATAAGGGCATACCTCCCTCTGAATCATCTGGCCCAAGAGAGCAAACAAGGCAATTGGTCCTATTTGCAACATTGGCTACCATTTCAGCTAAACCTACCCACATATTGTGGTCATGGTGGAATCCATATTTAGTCAATTTGGCCAGATTCAAGGACCCTTCCCCTTCCCAAGGGATCAGGATTAATAATAGAATCATGTTGATGTCTAGCATATGCATTCCTTCCACAAAAGATTACCTTATAGTGATAGCAAATAAATATTAGTCCCAATATAATTCCCCCAGTGACAGAAATGGGGAACCACCAAGACCAAAACATATATCCCGAGGATCCCCAATGAGTAATATCTCTGATAATTGTTCCACAAGGGGGTGGGCAGTCAATTAATTGTATAAGAGAATCTTTCCTTTCACAATCGCTGGTTCAGATGCTCCTCAAGCTTCAGGCGTGCGCAGGTCAGCCAGCTTCCAGGTTGTGGCTGCAGCAGGCCGGTCGTCTAATGTTGCCCGTGACCTAGCCCGTTCCCGGTAGGGCTAGATACAGGGGTTTTTGGAGAGAGTCAGTTTAAGAGGATTAGAGGGGTCACCTTTGCACGTCCAACTGCCTTCGGACTTCTTCAAACGGGAGTGATGAATCCAGGGGGTCACCTCAGCTACCTTCACCGCTGTTGGAGTAGAGAGCAAGACGGTGTAAGGTCCACGCCACTTAGGTGCAAGTGGATCACGTTTCCACTCTTTCACCCATACGCTATCGCCAGCCTGGAACTGATGAATCGGCTCGGCAATGCTGCACGGCGTGCGCTCGAGGACCCACCTGTTAAGAGAAACAAAAACACGGGAGAGAGATTGCACTTGTCCCTGTGTCACATGGTCTCCTATTTGTTTAAGATCAGCTGGAATATCCTGAACAAAGGAGGGCGGTCTCCCATACAGGAGCTCAAAAGGTGACAACTTAAGTCTTTTTGTGGGTGCACACCGAACACAAAACAGTGTTATGGGTAACACATCTACCCATCCCAATCCCGTTTCCTGGGTTAATTTTGCCAATTGGGTTTTCAGAGTCCGATTCATTCTTTCAGTTTTCCCTGAACTCTGAGGCCTATAGGCTGCATGCAGTCTCCATTTCACTTGTAGGACTCGACATACTTCTTGTACTACTTGATCAATGAACGCTGGCCCATTGTCACTTCCAATGCATCTAGGTAATCCAAACCTCGGGATCAATTCAGTGAGGAGTCTCTTAGTTACCTCTCGTGCCTTTTCAGTTCGGGTGGGAAAAGCTTCAACCCATCCGGTAAGAGTATCTACAAACACAAGGAGATACTTGAATCCCTTAGAAGGGACCAGCTCTGTGAAGTCCACAATTAGGCTTTCCATGGGGACATATCCCACATGTTGGATTCCAGGAGGTTGTACCGGTCCCTGCCTGGGATTGTTTTTAGCACAAAGAACACATTTCTGTGAAATGCAAGTTGCTAATTGTGATAGGTTAATAATATACAACTTCCGACTGAGACTTTCTCTGGTTGCAGTACCGCCAAGGTGAGTAGATTCATGATAATTTCTTACAATTGTGCCTGCTAGATGATGAGGTACATAAATCCTATTGTCTGGCAGGATCATCCAACCGTCCTTCACAACTGCTCCTTCCTGTTCAGCCCACTTCCTCTCTTCTGGGGTATAGTGAGGTTTAACTTCTTCTGGAGCTACCTCTGGTATGAGGGCTGCTATAAATCCTCCCACAGGCTTTTGGGCTGCCTCTCGGGCTGCTTTGTCAGCAGCATGATTTCCTCTGGTTATTGGATCCCTTCCTCGTCCATGACCTTTGCAGTGCATTACAGCAATCTGTTCTGGAGCCCATACTGCTTCTAACAGGATTTCTACTTCAGGTCCATATTTCAAGGCCTTCCCGTGGGCTCCTATTAGACCTCTTTCTTTCCATAGAGCACCATGTGCATGCAGGGTTAAGAAGGCATATTTAGAATCAGTATAGATGTTTGCCTTACATCCGGCTGCCAATTGCAGAGCTCTAGTTAAACCTATAAGTTCAGCTTTTTGTGCTGAGGTGCCAGCAGGCAAAGCTTCAGCTTCCACAACTTCCTCATTGGTGACCACAGCATATCCTGCTCGTCTGGCACCTTCATGCAGGTAACTGCTACCATCAGTATAATATACAACATCTGGATTTTTCAATGGTTCATCTTTCAGATCGGGTCTACTGGAATAAACTTCATCCATTATTTGGAGACAATCATGTGATTCTTCATCATCTACCTCTGGTAGGGGCAGCAAAGTCGCTGGATTGAGCATATTCACTACTCGTAGATGAATCCTGGGATTTTCACACAATAGGCCTTGGTACCTAGCCATCCTTGGGTTCGTTAGCCAATAACTACCCTTATATTCCATGAGTGTCAGAACAGCATGAGGTACATTCACATACATCGTCTGGCCGAAGGTAAATTTATCAGCTTCTTTGACAAGGCTTGCAGTGGCCGCTACTGCCCTTAGGCATGGAGGCCATCCTTTTGCTACTGAGTCCAATTGTTTTGACAAATAAGCTACTGGACGGTTCCAACTTCCTAATCTCTGGGTCAGGACTGCCGCTGCAATCCCATTCTGTTCATGTACATACAGCTGAAAGGGTTTTTCCGAATTAGGCAGTCCAAGGGCTGGGGCCTCCATAAGTCGTTGTTTGATAACTAAAAAGGCTTGTTGCTGCTCAGGTCCCCATACAAATGGGTCCTTTTCTGCACCTCGAGTGCTTTCATGTAAGGGTTTGGCCAGACTGCTGAAATCAGGTATCCATAGTCTACAAAACCCTGCTGTTCCCAGGAATCCTCTAAGTTGTTTCCTTGTGGTAGGTTCCTTGATAAGGCAAATAGCTTCTTTCCTCTCTGGCCTCAATGCTCGTTGTTGGTGTGAGATGTCAAAGCCCAAATATTTGACCTTTTCTAAACATAACTGTGCCTTTTTCTGGGAAACTCGGTAGCCAGCTTGCCAGAGCAAGTGGAGCAGTTCCTCTGTACCTTCTTTACAGGTATCAAAATCCTTTGCTGCTAGTATAAGGTCATCTACATATTGCAGAACCACCTTTTCTCCAGGTATTGAGGGGTAACTTGTTAGATCCTTCGCCAAGGCAGTGCCAAATAAAGTTGGGGAATTTTTGAATCCCTGGGGCAATCTCGTCCAAGTTAGCTGGCCTTTTGTTCCTGTTAAAGGGTCTTCCCACTGGAAGGCAAATATAGGTTGGCTCTGTGGTGCCAGCCGGCAACAGAAGAATGCATCTTTCAAGTCCAATACAGTAAAAAATGTTGCTTCTGGTGGGATCAAACTCAGCAGGGTGTATGGGTTTGGTACATTTGGGTGCAAGGTCTCGATAGCCTGGTTTACGAGCCTCAAGTCCTGCACTGGCCTGTATTCATCTGTCCCAGGTTTTCGAACAGGCAAAAGGGGTGTGTTCCATTCTGATTGGCAGGGCTTAAGCAGACCATATTTTAATAGGCGGTCCAAATGTTTCTGGATGCCCTCTGCTGCTCGCCGGGGTAAAGGATATTGCTTTACAGATACAGGGGTAGCCATAGGTTTTAAGGTTACTACAATTGGAGCTATATTCTTGGCCATTCCTGGTGGGCTATTTTCGGCCCATACTCCTGGTGGCACCTGTAGAGTTCGGAGGAGCTTGTTTAACTCTGTATCCAATGTAGGTTGGACTTGCAGGGCTGACATTAGGCGCCATGATTGTTCCTTAGGTACTGAGAGGGAAATTATTCCTGCTGCCTTTGATGGCAGTTTCATTTCTGGACCTCGAGGAGTGAAGGTGATTTGGGCCTGCAATTTGGACAGCATATCTCTACCTAAGAGAGGTATTGGACACTCAGGTATATACAAAAACTGATGGGTTAAACGATGTCCCCCAATCTGGCATTCCAAAGGTTGGAGGAAAGACCTCTTAGCTGACTGACCAGTGGCACTTTTAATGACTACACTTTTGGATGCCTTTTTCTGCAATAGTTCTGGGAGTACTGAGTATTCAGCCCCAGTATCAATCATAAAGTCTATTAAATGGCTTCCTAATTGGATCGTGACCGTGGGCTCCTGGAAGCCTAACTTTATGGAGTCCGGTCTTTCCTAGTCTTGGGTAAAATCCTCCTCTGCCAGTCCAATGACATTGTCCCTACTCCGTCCTTGTCCAGGTCTCTGATATCTTCCATCTCGAATCATTCCCCGTCCCCGTCCCTGGTTTCTTGGGCCGGAGCCTGGGCCTGGGCCTGGGCCTGGGCCTGGGCGTACTTCTTCCAACCTCAGGGGTTCAGGACACTCCCGCTTCCAATGACCCTCCTTCTTGCAATTTGCACATTGATTCCTTCCCAGTGGTGGATTCCTTCCCCGCCCTCTTCCTCCATTTAAGGGGCGGTAGTCTTGCTTTACTGCTGTGGCTAGCATTACCATCTTTTCCTTCTGCCACTTCTTCTTCTCTTGTTTCTCAGCCTCATCCCTATTCCGATAAACTCGGCGTGCAATGGCCATAATTTGGCTCATCAGCATCCCTTCCCATCCTTCTGATTTCTGAATTTTCTTACGAATGTCAGAAGCGCACTGGGCCACAAATGTAGCAGTAATCATTCTGCTGTTTTCAGGGGCTTCAGGGTCAAAAGGAGTCCATATACGATAGGCTTCTTGCAGCCTCTCTAAAAAGTCTCCTGGACTCTCATTTGGTTTCTGTTCTACTTCTGAGACTTTAGACATATTAGTGGGCTTCTGGCATGCCCTGCGGATACCTTGCACAAGCGTCTGGCGGTAGGTGGTAAGTCTGGCCAGGTGAATTACATTGTTTGGATCCCAATTAGGATCTTCCAAGGGAAAGTTGTCTTGGAGATGACGGTCAATATTAAAAATATTTCCCACTCTGGCCTGCTCACGCAAATATATCTGTGCCTTTTCAATTATGTCTCTCCTTTCCTCAGTGGTGAACAGAGTATTCAGGAGCTGGCGGCAATCTGTCCAAGTAGGACTATGAGTATTTATTATTGAAGTCACCAAGTCCATCATAGCCTGAGGTTTTTCTGCGAAAGATGGGGTGTGTGTTTTCCAATTCATCAGATCTGTAGTCGTGAATGGAATATATTGCAGGGTCGAAGTTCGAGGTGGCCTTGGTCCAGGTAGCCCGTTAACCAGCACAGGCTCCTCAAGTGCATCAAATACTCTTCTGAGAGGGGCTACTACGTGATCTTTCTCTTCGCTTTGCTCTAGGGGCCTCAAATCATAGGGGATGGTATTTGTCCCAAGGCGTTCTTTTAGCAGCTTTATACGCCTGGCTGTATTGCTTGCTGACCGATTAAGGTCTCCCTGTAACTTCTGTAATAATTCTCTAGGACTTGGATGTACAGGAGTTTGGGGTAGGCAATCAGTTGTTTCACTAAAAGAGACTGTAGATGGAGTTCTACTGGGACTCACAGATGGAATAACCACTTCTGCTTGGGCTTTATTATAGGCCTCCAATGCCTCCTGAAGATATTTATCATAATCTATCAAGGAATCAAGTTCTGTGACTCCAGCCCCATTATTCATTCCACTTTCTTGCCTTGGGGTTACAACTGGTGGAGTGTTTGGATTAGGCTCCCTTCGATGTGGAGCATAGGGTGGAGGTGGAAGCAGCTCTTCCTCTGGTCCCTCAAAAATGGGTTTGAGTTTATTTGGCAAGATTCCTTTCCTGGCTTCGGCTTTTACAGCCAATAATTTGCATCGTTGGACTTTGCATTCCCTTATCCATGGAGGATTTTTATTTAATGTGCTCAGCCAGGAATCTATATATGAAAATTGTTCTGGGCACCCTCCAATTTCTTTGGCGATGTTAGACCAAAGTTTGCTTACTAAATTTATATCAAAAGTTCCCTGAGATGGCCATCCAGTATTTTGCTTTGGCCACTCTAATTCACATAACGTTCTCAGGCGCTCTGGCGTCATTTTGACTCCATACGCCCCTGAGAAGGCTTTCTTAAAATTATTTAACATACATTCAAGAGGTGTATTTTCCCCTTTTGAACCCCCAACTCCCATTGTATGGCCCTGTGAAGTATCCACTCAGTCACTCACACACACGCTTCGTGGGGTTTCTTGCCCAGATGGAGTCGCCTCACTGGGAACCGAAGTACTACCCACTCCACACTCAGGTCAGCTACAGATTGCTCTGTACTTTCTCACACATACAATGCGCTGGATACTTCACCACACACTACCTCCCAACTTCCCCTTTTCCCCCACCAGACCACCATCTGATATACCCAACCACCTAGCGTACTCAGTTCCCACTTACTGAGACGCAGAAGTTTGATCAAGACTTCTCTTCCTCCCAATTAATTGGAGGGCCAAAAATCCCTTTGTGCACTTACCCCTGGTTGGTTCCGTTTCCCCCCGGTCCGTCGCCGCCAGTGAGCAGGGTATCAGACAGACGAGACTTCTGCGTTCCCCCTGGAAAAATTTACCAGTGCGCGCTTGGGTAAGCAGTTTAGAGATCCTCTCTCTTGTACCCTGCTCAGTAGAGCGAAGGGGCTGCGTTCCAGCAGACCACTTATCCGAGTCACAGGGCACCATAAAATGTAGCACCCTGCTTGTGGTTAACGCTTAGCTGGAATGAAATATTCAACGCAGCAATAGAGAATTTAAAATAATTATTTATTTGTCAGACAAATAAATGAGAGGCACAGTGGTATATGGTTACCAAGCTCTGGCCTGGCCTCCTGCCATTATGGCCAGCACTTATATTCCCTTAATCCAGCCCCCTTTGCTCCTCCTTGGGCTGCCTCTGTCCAATCAGCCTGGTTGGATTTCCTATTGGCTGATTGCTATAACCAATCACAAAAGATACACCCATATCCTTCTGTCCTTATAAGGAACACAAACAGCTATATATTGTTACATCTATAAATGACAAATAAGTAGTAATATATCTTACATGTGTCTCAACAAGGAATCTTAATTACCAGCTCACCTCTTGCCCTCCCTGCCCTATTGCCTTCTAAAACAAATGGTTAATCTTAAATTTTTATCTTAAACATATGTCAAGGATCTTGAGTTTCACATCAACATTGAAAGATATCCTTCATTTGAAGGTTTCTAAACAAATGTCTGGCAGCTAATATATCAGGACAGCATTTGATGGCGTCTTCTTGTCTGGCAAGAGGCTGGACTGGTGGCTGACTTAATTTCAAGATAAATACAACTCTTCTAGCATTTGTTAAATCCTTTGCATAATTACATTTAAGCCAACATATTTAATACACAACACAGATAGCCTCTTAAAAGGAATAAGGCCTTTTTAAAGTAGAGAGAGAAAGAAAGAAAAGGACTCAGTTTAAAACAGTTTCAAAAGAAGGCTCTTCAGTTCACATCCCCCCCCTTTAGCAAGCTGCTTTTCCCATTATCTGTTTAAGGAAGAAACAGCTTTAAAAAGACTTCCCAGCTAGATGCTTTAAAAAGACTTCCCAGCTAGATGTTTTTTCTCCCATTTACCTCTGGCCTTAGAAAATACAGCTCAAGGTTTTAAGAGAGGCCCATGGTATCATTTTACTATTTGCCCATTCCTAATTATATTTATCTCTGCCTTTGTTATCTTCTGTAACATGTAGGGTCAATGTCCTGCTTTTAGTCTGTAATTTCAGCTTTTATGACTTTGAGAATTGTTTTCTGCTATCAATCAAAAAGGGGGCCCCTTGTCTTAGGAGAATGGCCAAGGTTTTCTCTGCCTGGCATTGAAACATTTGAAAATCTTTTAGGCTCTCTCTAATATACAAGTCCTGATCAAACATTAATAAAATGCAGGCTTATGCCTGATGCCTCAATAGCACTGTAGGCATGGTTGCAAGGGGCAATCTTTCACACATATCCCACCATACACACAGAGAGAATGTCCAAACTGAGCCATTAAAAAAAACCATGCAGTTTCAAAGCAAAGAAAAGGTGTTCCAGAATCCACCAAATAGCAATATATTAAAAGAGCTAGCACAGAGCTAAAACCCATCAGATGACAGTTCACTCAACGGCCTTCTGAAACAGATAAGTCTTAACAAAATGTAAGAAATAACACAACTTAGCGAATGAATACCATCTAGCCACTTCAAAGCTAAATCCAGAGAATGGTGCGAAAAATCAAATCACAAACTTTACAAGAGTAAATAACTGTATGGCAGATCAGCTGTTAACTACATGCGAGATCTTATTCACGATTCTCCCAAGTCTTGTCTGATTTGGCCCAGAGAGCCATTACCTTGTTGAAAGGGCTGGTACATCCCACAGTTGTGCAATGCAAAGCTTTGCTGCAGACAGTGTTTGCATGATTAATGGGACTTCTTTCTCTCTGACATTCAATATGACAAGCTGGGAGTGCAAAGGGATAGAATGACCGGTAATGAATTGAATTAACCTCAAACCTGCCTGCCAGAGGGCTCTGATATATTTACACAACCACCAGATTTATAAGCTATTGCTATCCTGGTCACAAGAGATCTTCCGCAGCACCTTAGATAACCTTATTTAGTGCTGATATACTACATTTCTCAAACAGCAAATCTCCACTGCTAAGTAGCTGATCAGTTCCCAAACGATTTCCTGTAAAAGATTATGGACTCGCTTAATGTTTGTATCCTGTAGGAGCAACAGTGGCAAAAATGAGGTCAGAACTGGGCCTTAAGTACATTTCTATTATTTTAGTAGGTCACTCTCTGCAGGGAAGCCAGTACCCCACTATTATTGCCAAAGGGGCAGCCATTCCGCCTTGAGCTAGTGACTAATGGCCCTTTGATTTCATTTTCCTGAACTCCTTGATGCAGAGATTGGGATTCAGAGGCTGGTGGGTCAAATTAGTCACTGAGGGGATGTTTGTCATTTTAAAAATACAGGTTTCTATCTTCAGAAAAGCTCCACAAAGCTAGTTCTGAGAAGAGAGAGTTTGTCAGCGCTGAAGTGAGGGTCTGGTCGATAGAGCTGACACAGATCCTCCCTCAGCAATGTGGCAACCCACCAGAGGCAGATTTCGGGGAGATGACTGGCTCGCCCGCAGGAGGGGCTGAGCCAAGAGGGTACCACAGGGGGTGCACAACAATGACGAACAATGAAAGGCGAGAAGCAAGAGGAACTGGATTTTGGTGTCGCACAGAGCGCCAGTAAAAAATTTAAAGCCGGAAGTCCGCCACTGCAACGTACATACACTGAGAGATGATCCAGGCTGCAGGGTCTGCTAAGGAGTCACCCACCAAAATATAGGCCTGACACGAATGGGACAAAAGTTGGTGAGATGCATTTCCATCCCCATCACCCCCTCTCTTCCCTCACTGAATAGTGCAAATAATCTACAACTGGTGGCTTGTACTTTCTAGCAATAAAAGGTGAAGAAGACTGTCGAGGTCACATTTTAAACAGTGTCACGTTGCTCTACTGGGAGTTACATCTAACATCACGTATAATACTGTAACATCAGAAGTGATGGAAATTCTGCAATGCTGTTGTTTCCATTACAAACTTCCAGAAACCACTGAAGAAAAGGGACCACTTTCTGTCCATTTACGAACTGATGTAGCCTAGAAGAGTTTAGTCAGTATAACCTAAAACTCCTTACACTGAAACTCAGATTTCACCTTTCCATTTCACCTAAAGTGCCGTTGATTATCTCGATTTCTTTTTTTCAAAGGTGAGTTAACTGGCGTTTAAGATGGCTTTGTAATTAGGTCATCATCTGCGACGAGTCAAAATTTCCTTCAGGCAAGGCATGTTTTGTCCTCTTCAGCAGATCAGGCAGAGTCATGTGGTACCCACTCAAAAAGCTTACTGTGTAGTGCCCATAATGACATGGGGAAGAAGCAGTCCAGAGCCTGGCCACACAATTATGCTTTTTGCTACCAGATCCTTGCTTCTCCAGTTTCCCAAGTGGCTGTGGGAGGTCTGCAGTCTGGGGGTTGGCTGGTTAGTCGGAAGCTGCAGATAGTTGTGAACATTATGCAATAAGCTTCTGCGGCTACTACATGCTTCTCTGTCATAAGAATCCACTCACTGAATAGGCATTTCATTCATAATGCAAATTACTTAGCTATATTAGGGATGCTACAAATAGCTTCCAGTAGAGGAAAATGAATGTATTACACATACACACTTTGCATGCAATGTCAGATAAGACCCTTGAACTAATTCTGCAACACAATTCTGTTTAAAATCACAGTATTGCATGTAGAATCATACATGCAGGGCCTGTTTTTCATTCTACCTTGTGGGTGTCTAACTTGACTAGAACCAGGTGGTTGCATTAATATATGGAATATTTGCCCCTTGGGCCTCTAGCTTATGTATATAAAGGGAGTACAAGTTATATTTGTACCACATACAATTCAAGGTAAAGGTAAAGGGACCCCTGACCATTAGGTCCATTCATGACTGACTCTGGGGTTGCGGCGCTCATCTCGCTTTACTCTGAGGGAGCTGGCGTACAGCTTCCGGGTCATGTGGCCAGCATGACTAAGCCACTTCTGGCAAACCAGAGCAGTGCACAGAAACGCCGTTTACCTTCTCGCCGGAGTGGTACCTATTTATCTACTTGCACTTTGACGTGCTTTCAAACTGCCAGGGATTCAAACCGCCAACCTTCTGATCGGCAAGTCCTGGGCTCCAACCTGAGATGTCCATTAAGCACATAAATGGAAAGGGAGCAGTGACTTTTACCTATAGCAAGTATATTTCAGAGGCTTGCAGCCACCTCATTTTGACATCCCTTAACCCCTTTTTTACTCCAATGCAGCTCCAGAGAACCCCTGAAGAGAGTTAGCCAACCTGAGTGTCGGCCTCCTTGAGGTTTTAATGCCTAATTCAAACCCACTACCATCAATGGGAATTGACAGCACAACTTCAATGATCAAAAACAAACTTTAATGGGCTCTTAGGTGCATATTTAAAATATGTTGTTTTGCTAACATTTTTCACAGTACAGTGATACCTTGGGTTGCATACGCTTCAGGTTACATACGCTTCAGGTTACAGACTCCGCTAACCCAGAAATATTACCTCAGGTTAAGAACTTTGCTTCAGGATGAGAGCAGAAATTGTGCTCCGGTGGCGTGGGGGCAGCGGGAAGCACCATTAGCTAAAGTGGTGCTTCAGGTTAAGAACAGTTTCAGGTTAAGAACGGACCTCTGGAATGAATTAAGTACTTAACCCGAGGTACCACTGTAAATGTTTAAACTATGTTACAGGCTAAACCCACTGCACTTTTCCAAGTTTCACATTCTTGAGAAGGTTCAACAAACCCTTCAAAAATGTTTTTTTAAAAAACAAACAAACCATTTTCATACTTCAAGATGTAGGTGGTGTTTCAGTATATGAGACACAAAGGCATATCCTTCATCAAGTTTCCCACACAGCCTTTTCATTTGCAAAGCCCTGGAGCTGCCACCTCCTTATGAAAACATGAGGAACTGATGGTGTATCAAGCACCAATGGAGCTTATTTTTAAATCCCCACACAGGTGAATTTCATACTGATATATGAAACTGAGACCAAGGCACGTACTACAGACACCATCTGGAGGCTGCTTCAGATCATTCCACATGGCAGCTTAGTTCATGCAGCAAGCAAAAAAAAACAGCTAAGACAACAAGAAGCTGTTATACAATCCAAACCAACGTCACATTAAGTAGAGCGGACCTGCGTACAGTTATAAAAGGAAGATTCTGCTGTGCCCTCACTGACAGGGACAGTGGCTCCTTTGGAACAAAGTGCCCAACACTGATCTTCCCCATCATTTGTAGGGCTGGAGGATGATCACAAATGCCACCTGCCATGGAAGCAGAAGAAGCTATGGGGCACAGAGCGCCCCTGGTACCCAGAAGCATCATGAGGCAAAATGTGGACAGTCAAAAAAGACAATCATGGGGGGGGGACTAGATGTGATATTGAGGTGCATTGCAGCATGGGAGCAGTGTGAGGTAGTCGCCAGAGGAGTTGGACTAGGACCTGGAAGACCAAACTTCAAATCTCCACTCAAACCATAAAGTTCACTGGGTGACCACGGGCCAGTTGCTGCGTCTAATCCTAACCTACCTTGGAGGGTTTAGTGAGGATAAAATGGGGAGGGGGGAAGAGCTTTGAGCTCCTTGAAGGAAAATGAAATACAATAAACAAACAAATAAATGAAATGTTAGCAGCTGTCATGGTCCCCCTGAAGCTTCCCCTTTGTTCGCAAAATTTGTCTGAGAATATGTTGAGGGTGCTACTTAAGCAGGCAATAGTAGTTGCTATGTCCCTTATTTGACAGATCCTCTAATCAGAGTATTTTCTAGAAGGAAAGCCTCAAGAGCTGTTTAGAAGTGTTTATTCTGAATATGACAGAAATAACTTTGGAAGGGCAACATTCATCTTGGGCTTCCATCTCCTAGAGAGAAACACAAGGTCACTCAAATGTCAACATACTGCTGTAGTAAGGTTCAGACAGATACCTGAAATTGCTGTAAGAAATGAAAAACAGTTTCACTCTTGCTTTTTTTTATTGTGGTGCTTTACTTTGAAATACTCTTAGCAGCCTGAAGAGACAATGACTGAGCTGACATACGGCATGTTCAAATTGTGTTACAGGCCAAACCCCTCTGTGCTTGGAGTTCAGCATCACTTATGCCAGCTCTGTGACAGAGGCTTGGTTTACTCTGTGTGCAAGGAAAAGGACAATCCAATGGGGTAAGGATAAAAGGCAGGAGGGCAAAGGGGGGAGGGCAACCACAGAATCCTCACAATTATATGCAGCACCACACAGAGATGGAAGCACTATTGTCATTTCTTAGAAGGGGTTGGCAAGTGTTGCATGCCAACCCCTTCTAAGCAACTTGCCGCATTTGTATTTTGAGGAGAACAGAATACACTCTAAACTTTAGGACAGATTCACACACTGGCCTCCCACATTGCAAGCAAGCAATATCCATAGGAATGTGACATTGTGTGTCAGAAGATCTGGTGTGTCTTGTCTTGTGTAGTTCCAATGAGCCAACTAGGCTACCTGGCAGGGGCCTAGTGCTGCTCTCTCACATGGGGAGAGACAGTCTTTAAGGAGAAGATGCAACCACTGTGCCTTCCACCCCATTTCCCCACTGGCCCCTTCATTTTGCCAAAATAAAAAATATTCCTTCCAGTAGCACCTTAAAGACCAACTAAGTTAGTTCTTGGTATGAGCTTTCGTGTGCATGCACACTTCTTCAGATACACTGAAACAGAAGTTGCCAGATCCTTCTATATAGAGAGAAGGTGGGGAGGAGTATTACTCAGAAGGGTGGTGGGAATGGGAGATTGGCAGATAGCTGAGATGAGCCTGTTGACGACTCTTAACGACTGCAATAGGTCTTGCAGGAAAAGGCAGGGGGTGAGAAGGTGAAAAATGGCTAAGTCATGTATAATGAGATAAGAATCCAATGTCTTTGTTCAAACCAGGTCTCTCCATGGTTTTAAGTTTGGTAATGAGTTGCAATTCAGCAGCTTCTCTTTCCAGTCTATTTCTGAAATTCCTTTGTAGTAAAACAGCTACTTTGAGATCTTGTATAGAATGTCCTGGGAGATTGAAGTGTTCTCCTACTGGTTTCTCTGTTTTGTGATTCTTGATGTCAGATTTATGTCCGTTTATTCTTTGGCGTAAGGTTTGGCCTGTTTGTCCAATATAGAGAGCTGAAGGACACTGTTGGCATTTGATGGCATACACAATGGTAGACGATGAGCAATTAAATAGTCCCGAGATGGTATGTGTGATGTTGTTGGGGCCAGTAATGGTGTTGTCCGGTGTTGTTCATTTTGCCACCGCCTCCATCTGCTATGGGGCAAAACTGAAGTCCTACTTACTACCACAAGCACAGGAGGAGGAAAGGCAAAGGAACTAGTGAAAAACACAGGACAGGAAGCCCAGCAACTGTTGTGCTTTCTTGTTACCATGGAGATTTTAAAGAGACAGACAACAAGAGTTCTGGGTTGACAGATGGCAATGCCAGCTGCAGTTCTATGTACAGGGGTTACTGCAGGCTTCCTCAACATCAGCCCTCCAGAAGTTTTTTTAGACTACAATTCCCATCATCCCTGACCACTGGTCCTGCTAGCTAGGGATCATGGGAGTTGTAGGCCAAAAACATCTGGAGGGCCGAGGTTGAGGAAGTCTGGGTACCACTACCAAGGAGTAACTACAGTTTAACAAAGTCACACATGGTAACTACATCCTGGGTTAAATATAATGAAGAAGAAAAAAGTTGTGTGCTGAAAATCTGTCGAGAGTGCAGTGGATTGGAATAGGACAGCATGAGATTTAACGGTTTACTAGCCCAAGTCATGACAAAACTGAACTACAATCTGTAGAAAACAAAACACTGTTATAATGCTGGCATTACATGCTTCTTTATGGTTTAGCAGAGCACTATCATTTGAGCACAGTATGCCAGTGCAATTTATTCCACAGAGGTTCACTTCCCTAAGAAGCATACACACAGAACAATTTCAAAAAATCAGAGTGAGCTGTCAACGATCTCATTAGTTTGCTGCTTGAAATGCTGACTGCAGGGCCTGTTCCTTGAATTGTTATATACATTCTATAAATACCAAAGTCTTGTTTGGTATGTATTCAGCATTTGTCAGCTGGGATTAATATACAGAATTTTGGACTTGTAAAGCAGGAGTGGGGAGCAGCTGTCTCTCTTCCTTCACCATTCCTGGTACTAACATTTGAACAAGCAAAAACTCTGGCCTTTAGCAGCACTCCTTTCTGAGAGCTGTGCAGCAAACAGGACCGAAATGTCAACATGCCAGCTCATCTTTGCTTTTCTCACAGAAAGCGCTGCCAATGAATGGAAAGATTTGTTCAACGTTAAGGGCCTTGCATCAAAGTAACTTGCTTTATCAATTCTGAGGAGATACAAAAATTAATGGCAAACCCTCAAAGGTACACACGATTATTACAGCCTCTTTCCTCATAAATTTATTGATTTGTAATTAGCATTTTCCATCAAGGGAAACCTCTCCTGCAGGGACACATAACTACTGAGTAGAAAAGCAATAGCAAAAGCTAGGGTACAGGACATTTGTGGGCTTAGAGAAAAGGCAGACACTTTTTCTTCCCACTCTCACCTGCAGGAGGAGAACCACATGAGGGGTTCACTGCCAAGCTGGTCTAAAACCAGGTTTCAACAGCTGCGAAAGAAGGTGGGAAAACAGCAAAGGCTGAAAACACCTGATAATGTGGGCTGCAAGTTCCCCAAGTCTCCACCACAGATTTAGAGAGAGTGCCATGGACACAGGAAGAAGTGGATGCAGTACAGCCAAAAAAACAAATGAAAGCATTCCTAAGAGCATGTGGAATACAACAGACTAAAAACTAAATCCTTGGCTCACAGACAAGAGTTAGATGATATATACACAGCAAGAAGTGGAGGATTATCAAATCTGTGAAAATTGATTATTCCTGAAAGAACATTTGAGTGCTTTCTCCAGGGTCAAATGAGCCAAACTATTATTTGCCATGATTTCCCTAGGCTAGTCTATATTGAACAGTTTCAGTACAGATCCTTTACATTTGCATAGCTGGCAATATAGCTCTCAAGAATAAAAAGCAACAGCAATAAATGCATATGAAAAGAATAGATGAGTGTAGTTGTTGCTTCCATCCTGGCTTTAGCTCTTCAGAACACAGGAACAGCCCTTTGGGATCAGACCAGAGGTCTAGCCAGATGCCTGCAAGTAAGGCATGAGCACAACAGAACTCTCCTACTCATGATCCCAAGCAACTGGAGTGTTCAGAGGCAGGTCGCCTCTGCACTTGGAGGTAATATATACCCATCATGAGTAGTAGTCATTGATAGGCTTACAGTGCAGTCCTAAACATCTCTACTCAAAAGTAAGCCCAAGTTAAGTTAGGGTTGCAGCCCTATTTTCCTTCATGAAAGCTTCCCTACTAAGTCAAATAGCAGGGGAAGAGGGACCCTACTGATGCTACAGTGGATGTCACCTATTTAGCTAGAAACAGAATGTATCGATCAAACTGCTTTGGGCTGGAACGTATGCAGATTCTCCTCATCTGGATTGTGAAGATTCCATAACATCTGGACAGGAAAGGGAAGAGATTCCTTGACACCAGAATGGGGAAAGAGTGAGAAGTTTTCACAAACTAGGTACACCACAGTTGTGCCTGAAGTTTACATAGTCGAAAACCCTTCATGGTTACCCACAAACCAGATATAAGGGAAGTGAGGTAATGGTAATGTGAATGAACATCACATAGAAGCAGCTGTGCTTCTTGAGTTACACCAATTCTTATTCAGATAATGTTGCAAAGCCTGAGAACAACAAAGACAGAACGAATGTGCTAACTATACATACCCAAAACCTACTTAAATGATCAAAGCTCAACGGAAGTACAATAATGACTAGAGCAGTGCCACAGCACATTTGTAGAGTGATACATCATGGGATTGTATTCTGTTTGTTGAAGCCTGCTTTTAGAAAACAGCTTCAAACAGAATACATGTTTTTTTCTGTTTAGGGCTAGATTAAGATATTATATTTTGACAGTCTCACAAATCTTCTGTCTATAAAGTTTGTGCATTGCTGAGATGGAGGAAGCAATTTTTTTTCATATACTGTAATGTGAATTCATTTATTTTACTCCCAGTTGGGGCATTTTCAACATTGCTTCTGATGTACAGTGTCAAGTTTTAGAGGCTTCTCCTGCAAAGGAGAAAAATGTTATTATTTTGAACAGCCACTGTTTGTTTGAGTCTTCAGAGCAGATTCTAATTTGTGGTTGCCAGGGCTCAGCGAAAGAAATCTCTTTTCAATCCTTGAGTTAAATCACAGGACATATGAAACAATAATACTGTACAGATAAGTAATTCGGAACATGTTCAGAGTGATATAACCTTTGCACTGAGTGACCACAGTCTGTCCCCAAACACTTTAAGGAATGTGTCTTCAAGGGCAGATGGCATTGCTTTAGGCAGACTTGAAACACTCTTTCTCATCCCACCCTCTCTGTCAGGAGCATATATCTGTATCTAAACAGGAAGTTACAGATATATGTTTTGCAAGCATCCAAACAGAAAACCAATGTTTTAATCATAGAGCCTTCCAGAAATAAACACACAAAGCTTAAATCAGCTTTGTTTTAAATTTGTTCCAGAGTGATTGTGAAACATACACTGAACTAGAACATACATTTGCTTTTCCTTCCAAATTCTCTCCCACATTAATGGAATTCAGACTCAACACAAATGCTCCTCTTCTCATATCACTGCCGCTCTTTCTCAGTATCAGTATACTGGGAATCCGACTTCAAGACCAAAAAATCCCCTTTAATTTTAGCTTTGGTCTTTATCTCACTAAAACTCCAAGTCAATTGTTACTTTAAGAACACATTCATTTTATGAACTAATAATAATCTTTTATGTTCTATTTTAAAACCCCATTTTGGAATACAGTTCCAATTTGTGCTATGCTCCCAGGTAGCACCTGCCCACATCTCACAAAGTTTCTTTTACACAATACAAATCTGGGGGAAATTCAAATTGTCAGAAGGATGGCCTGGTGTTCGCGGAATTCCATAATAATATGGAAGTGATAAATAGAGTGGAATGTTCTAAGAACCATGCCCTGTCTTGCCACCAGAAGTATTAACACTGTGTAAATCTTAATTAGGATTGTGATTTGCATGAAGTTTAATACTTTGCCATTTGTACATCACATTGCATTTAAATCAGGGTGTATTTGGGGTTCTGCTGTCAGACTAAATCCCTTTGGTATTGCTGAAAAACAAACTCACCATCAATTCATTGCTTCCTTTTTAATACTAATTACTACATACGGTACATAGTATTCATTCATTTGTAATCACACACCTGTATTTTAAAAAGTCATTGTGTTAATTTCATTTTAGTCATATTTATTTGCATTTAATTCCTTTATACTGCCCACTTGAATAAATATCAAGGCAATGCACAGCATAAAATACTGCAAAACAATACAAAATAATCACAATAACCATATGGCTTTTCTAAAACAGGTAATTGAACTGACTAGGCCTGCCAGCATTATTCCAGCAGTGTTTTGTACAGGAAGAAAAAACACACCACATGAATTCCAAAAACCCATTATGCCATTTATTGTATTGTTAAGCACTAGATGATAGGGGTAGGCAGCAGCTAGTGTCTGCTCTGGATTCCTATTATCTTCTAAATAATATTCAAGATGTTGACCTTGAATTATAAAAAACTAAAACAGAGAACTTTACAAACATATGAGGTAGGATATGAGAAGTCATTTTTGGAGATTGATCCAAACACACACACACACACACACACACACACACACACACACACACACCACTTTTTCTTTCTTTGGAGACTCTCGACATCCTGAGCTAGAAACCAGCATTCAACAATACAGCACCTTTCTTTACTTTCCGAGTTAGCAGTGCATCACAACAGCATCATTAGTTCTATGAAGTATCTATTCCCCCCCCCCCCATATTTCCATGACTTCCATTGTTCTGCCTAAATCTATTTTTTCCTGCAGATAACAATAATTGCTCTGGTTGCTTACAACGGAGGCAGTAGAAATGATTTAAATTATACAAAGATGTAACAAAGGAGAGATGCTACATGGCTTTGTGGGCAGCTGGAAGTTATTTATCGAAACATGTATTTTGTTCAGAAATTCCTGCCATTTTTTGTAAACAGGTGTTGTCTTTTTTTGAAGAGGTGTGTCTTTCAGGATGGCAATAATATTAAAAAGGAAGGAACCCTACCTCGTGTCAATATATCCAAGAATTGGATGAGGGACCTGGGTGGGCCTGACCTATCTCAGCTGTGTGCACCTGGGCAGTCAGTACAGCACCAGGCTAGGCTGGAGGATGAAGGAGGGTGTTGTCCATTGAAATACTGTCTCATGTACCAGAAATCCTTGGAGTGGGCTTTAAAAACTCTGTACCTGTATTGGGCCAGAGAGAGAGAGATTGAGGGTGCTGCTGGCCTATTGATCATTCTGTTGCCCAACAGCATTCTTGACCATGCTAGTCTCTGGCATGGTGGAGGACAATAGTTCTTCAATATCCATGAGAGTGCTGCCGTTGGGCTGGAACAGGACTTCATGGGTGATCCCCGCCCGGTAATGCAATATGCAAAATTTAGCATGGTTCTGTAGTGGAATCGGATAGTGTTCTGAGTGAGTTCAATACAGCTAGTGGAATTTGTGGTGGCAGAGGCCACCGGAAAAGTGCTGGCTTGCCACCAGTCTCATACCAGATGCCTCATCTACAAATGGAGTGGCAGTCATCACTGGTGTCATCAGTAGCAAAGGCCATTCCCACCATGATCTCCATTCTTCAACACCTGAAACTGGAGTAAAGAGAGGAGGCAGCAGGAAAAGGTTGGGCGGCAGGCAACTTTAAAGTTAGCACTGTAGCAGGTGTGTAAGACATCTCTGAATAACAAACACTGGAGAGAAATAATATTACATTTATCATTTCTTGTAAATATTTACACACACTCTCAGAATGCATGCTTTCTGCAGGTTTAATTGATTAATTACCGGTACATTAATTGACTAAAACTCAGATGATTAATTGGGTAAGCTTTTCTAAATCAAGTGACAGCCCTAGAGACTACATGTTAACCAGATATTAGATTGCCCAAAGAGCATTTCAACTAGTTTTCTGCCATCATTCCATTAAACTTACTACAAAGCCACATTTTATTCTCCACTGTAGTTTGCTGAGCATGTACGTCACAAATTGAAAATTAAAGCATGTAAGTCTGGTAAACATGCACCAATGAATCTAAAAACACAGGTTTTTTCCTAGTAGTTTCCCCAAATAATCTACAACTCAATACAGTGGTACCTCGGGTTAAGAACTTAATTCATTCTGGAGGTCCGTTCTTAACCTGAAACTGTTCTTCACCTGAGGTACCACTTTAGCTAATGGGGCCTCCCGCCGCGGCCACCATGCAATTTCTGTTCTCATCCTGAAGCAAAGTTCTTAACCTGAGGTACTATTTCTGGGTTAGCAGAGTCTGTAACCTGAAGCATCTGTAACCCAAGGTACCACTGTAAATACCTCTTTCTTCCATTCTTAGAAATATCCAAATTTAATTCAGGAAAAAGGACAAAACTCCACAATGTAATAATATACCATATACTTCTTCCTTCCTATTCAATTGTCATTTTGTTTCCATTTCAGACTATTTTGCAAATTCACTTGAATGAAAACAGAAGTAAATGAGTTTAATAACCACTGATAGCTCTTCTCACTGCTATGTTCAGAAGATTAGATAGGAGCTAGCTAATTAAGGAAATATAATCTAATAAAGTAACCAAGACTCAACATCTACAAATAGAACAAAATTGCCTAGAGTTTCTGTTGTCCCGGTTACTGAGATGGACAGCCTTTGTTTCAGACAATTAAGCCAGACATTTAAAATTACTACATAGAGAAAGTTCAATTGTTCCCAGACTACTTTCTGAATATTGAGGAATACAATCCTCTTGTAGTGAAACTAAGTGTTTCTCATTAATTACTCTGGGACAGGATTCACTACTGCAACATGCCTATTTACATGGCCAAGTGAGGTTTGTTTGTTCTTAATGATATTTAGGGTGTATGTCATTTGAAGGATGTTCACAATTTAAACCGCTGTACAATATTTTCTCAAATGAGCATGCATTACACCAGGAATAGATATTAGTGTTTAAAGAAGCAGTATGGAAAGTGCACTCACAGATGCAAGAGTCATTCATTCACATACTATTTCCCCACCAGACTATGCCTAAAAGCAGCTTACACAATGTGAGTCATAATAGATACAACTTGAAGTATACTATAGCAAAAACAATTATGGATATCAATAACAGTGTCAAGAATGAATAGCAGCATTCAATATACCTCAACACACTTAACGCAACCATAAAAAAAGGGTTAAACTAAACCAACCAGGAAATCATGGCTCTCCACCTTCTGATTCAATTCCATTTGCAAAGAGTGCACAACAGGTGGCAGGGGCTGCAACCTTGCCAGTTTTCAGTAAAGCTCAAGTTCATTCAAATGACTCAAGGATAAAACCACCTCAAGGTTGCTTCTCAACCTCAGCTGTCAATCCTGGGAGGTAACTAAGCTATCCCTTATTCATAAAAAGTACTTGCTAGTAATTTCAAAAGCTAGATCTTTGCAGGTTACACATACTTATCTTCGATGTTTATGATGCAATTAACTTAGCCCTTATAGAACCAGGCTGAACACATGAAAAACATTATAATATTTTCTATAGGGGAGGAGCCACCACTCAGTGGTAGAACATCTCATTTGCATGTAAAGGCCCTATGTGCTATCCTTGGCATCTTTAGGTGGGGCTTGGGGTGGGGGATGCTGTCTGAAACCCTGGAGAGTCACTCCCAAGCAGTGCAGACAACACAGAGCTAGCTGAATTCATGAGTTCACGTCATGTAAATCAGCTTCTTACATTCCTATGAAAATGTATGATTGTTAAATTCTATTATATGAGATCTAAAATATATACTTCAGTTTATTGTAAGAACAAAAAATCTTGTGGCGCTTTAATGTCAGATAAATTCATTATACCACAGGCTTTTGTAGGCCACAGTCCACTTTGCATGATTACAGCATCATAATGAATTTGTTAGAATTAAAGGTGCCTCAAGATTCTTTGCTGCTTTTGTTACCAAGGATGAATATGGCTGGAAATTGCTCTACTGTGGTCTCTATTCTTAGGGTGCTGAACAAAAATCCCTTTGCTCAGCTTCCTATTTTATTAATCTATTAATGCAATGGCCCTCATTCCGTCTCATCTGTCATAATGCCCATAGGCAAAAGAAAGAACAATTATAGTCAAATAAACATCACAGGGAACGAAAGCGACTACATATACATCCTACATTTAAGCATACTTCTTCTTAGCTTGATAGCTCATTCATGTGGAATGCTTTCAATTAGCATATGGGAGAAGGAAATGAAACATAAATTGCAGTAGCATGGACTGCTGATTTGCTGGACAGGGGAAAAGGCAATGTGCAGTAGAACAAACAAAAATGTTCTATATGTGTTTGGAAAGCTTGCAGTTTAAACTATGAACCAAAAACCCCCTCCTGTGCAATGTTGGAGCTACAACCCATTTTAAAAGAACAGAAAGGAAAATGGGTCTTTAGTCGCAATAGTAATAGAGAAGTGTTTTCTGTAAAACAAAACCTTGCTTTGCAATCTGTCCCAATTTGTTCTGTGGCAAAAGCCCACCAAAAGGTAATTCTGCAGAGCTTGCCCTATAAACATGAAGTTATACATAAGCAGATCAAAAGAAGTATCTAAAGTCAGTGGGCATGGGGTCATAATAAATATAATCAGTGAGCACCACCTGTCAGCTAAGGAGGAAAAAGCAGAAAGTTTAGCAGTGACCTCCTGGCATTCCCCAGCTATTCAGTCCCTACCCCAACCAGGAGCCTTCTGGGGTTGACAGGTTTGATGCCTCAAGTACCTGGGAGTCATGGATGATCCCAGGGATCATGGCATGTGACCAGAAGAGGTCTCTTCTGGAGCCACATACAAGTACAATCTGGAGCCCTCAGAGCCAAGGGAAAGCCTTCATCCATGATCCAGGAAAGTTCTACCTTGAACACAGGAAAGGTGGTGAACTTCTGGTACTGTTGGACCATGGCATTTAGAAAGGGATCCTGGCATCTGCTGGTGGGGGACTGTGAAATAAGCAGTGTTAGAAACTGAGATATGAAAGCTAGGTGCTGAATGGCACCTTAAATCTAGGTTATGGGCGCAACAAGTGAATGTCTAGGCACACTTTTTTATAACAATAATACAAAGCTGAAAATGAATGAACTGCAGACAAAATATTATGTTTATTTTTCACATGGTCTGGTCCTTCCCCTGCCCACCCCCCTAATATCCTTAAGAGGGTCTCTTCTCCAGTCTTCAAAGAGTAGCTAGAAGTGGGGAGACAGAAAAAGGTCCTCCTTTGCTTCCACTCTGCAGTTTGAATCCAAAATCTGCACCCAGTGCTCAGAAACTGCTCACACTAATGAAATTCCCTGTCACAAAATGCACTTAGAATGATGGGAGTTTTGAACACTGGAAATAAGGTGGGCTCCCCAACCAACATCCTATTGGAAGTCCTCTGTAGCCAGTTAATGCAGCCTCATTGGCACATCCTGCAGCACAAGGAAGTCTCAGCTGGAGTGCTCAGACCCCTGCAGGTGAGAGCACATCATTATATGTAATGCACATAGCAAAGATACAGAAGAACCTCTTCACCAGGTAAACCTCTGAAGATACCTAACCAACAGGCTTGAACAAGCTTAAGTGGGAAGGATGCTTCAGCTCATGAAGCCACTGAAGCCACTCGGTACATTTGTGGAAATTATAATTTAGTGTCATTTTTGCTGGTGATGGAAGAGAAGAGAACCCCACAGATTATTTATAATACCACCAGATATAATTATGCTGTTCTTGGCACTGTGGGAAGCTGACTCTAAATGCTATGTTTATTTTCCCAAATTGTACTGTTTGTGTAGCCAAAATAAGATTTCCTGCTATTTGTAATTGAAATCTGTGGCCTAATTGTTTGGCTGTTTCGCAAATCATTACACATGGCTGCACATTCCAAGACTTCTTCATGAATAAGGCAAATGCTCCTGCCATGACACACATGGTGTAATGGCATGGTATAATCATAAAGTCTGTGTCGGTTGAGGTTATTCATTCTGCAGAAGGGGTGTTCAGGGCTTACGAATGCGCCAGAAATGATAATTCAGACATCATGAACTTAACAAGACACTGTAATCAGCCTTATTCCCTATTTTGCTTTCCTTGTTGTGTCTGCTTTGTTACACTCTCACTTCCCAGGACAGACAACTTGTACAAAGGTGAGAGAATGTAACAGCAAACAGTCACAGTTGTTATTGCGATTTTCTAAGTTTTTCTGTTCTGGGACAGAATGAAATCATACAAGGCACTGAGTTGTCCACTGTGCTATGCAACAGCGTCCCCAAGCACAAAGGAGAGTAACTATGGCTAGGCAAGATGGGCACCAGCTGCAGCCCAGAAACCCATCTGTGATATGTTTCATTGTTAAAATAGTGTTAGAGCTATGCAATGTCATATTTTCACTTTGGAATGACAAGAGATGAAAAGCCTGATCTCCATCCACTGGGAAACTTAGTGAGGGCAACAGGCCAGACAGATTAGCAGCTTTTCACAGGCTCCTAAAGTGACAGTCTAAAACAGTAAAGCACATTCAGCGACTGACGGCTGCTGATGGTTGAACAGCCTCTTCCACCAGGGTGCTTTTCTCTTTCTGCACTCTGGCTTGAAGTTCTGACACAGTATCACTGCAGAGTAGAATAAATATTTTTGATCAGCGCAAATTTGGGAGTTTCAGCAGCAGTATCCTTAAAGGCACACAAACCGCTCTGGATCCTACAAAACAGTGTTCACGAGGGTCAAGCCAGAGGCAATTCCTGTTTTATGCACTGACCTGTAGGGGCAGAGGAATTCAATTAAGTTTGAAAGGTGAATGTACCTAATTATCCAGCCAAGTAATGTGTACAAGAATGAATATACCAGTGGAAACTCTCTGTGGTATTATCAGTGAGAATATACAAAAAAATGAAGTGTTTGGGGAACTAGGGAAAGTGCCCGTTCTCAATCCACTTTCCAACTCTTCCACCTCTCCCCCCACCCTTTGACCTCACCAAAGCCCCCTTACTCATACTACACACCTCACACCGGTTCCCATGGAAATAATTCATGTGGAAATAATTCTTATGAGAACTGTTCATCCAGGGAAGGGGAAAGCTGTGGCGCTCTAGATGTGGTTCTACTACTACTACTACTACTACTACTACTACTACTACTACTACTACAATAATAATAATAATAATAATAATAATAATAATAATAATAATAATAATAATAATTTATTTATACCCCGCCCATCTGGCTGGGCTTCCCCAGCCACTCTGGGCTGCTTCCAATTTTTTTAAAAAATACTGTAATACATAAAACATTAAAAGCTTCCCTAAACAGGGCTGCCTTCAGATGTCTTCTAAAAGTCTGGTAGTTGTTGTTCTCTTTGACATCTGGTGGGAGGGCGTTCCATGACTCTCATCATCTCTAGCCAGCATCTCTGATGGTCAGAGATGGTGGTAACTGCAGTTCAGCAAAATCTGGAGGGCAACAGGTTCCCCAGGTGCTCCCTACATCCTTATAATTATCTTCAGTAAAGTATGCAAACAAAAATATTTGATTTCCAATAACTCTCATAGACTCACATAATGGAAGATTTGCCTGTTGAAAACAGTGGAACTTAATTCCAAGTCAACATTAATAAATAGGATTGCACTCAGTGGAATAAATTACCAGCACCAACGTTTTCAATTGATTTGTCTATCAATCAATAGTCTATCAATCAAATGGCTTCCCTATTTGTAATATGAAGCTATAAACAGCATACAAGGAAAATTAAGTTGTCGGAAACACTGTGTGTGTCAAATAAACAGCATTCAAAACAACAACAGCAATTATAAAAAAACTCTCTCCAGAAGGCAGCAAGATATTCATGTAATATAATCCCAGATTAAAAATACAAATCTGTTAAATATTAGCTAAGTATGCAATTGCAAAAGAGATAGCCCACATCTTTTCAGAAGCAAGCTAACCTTCTACATACATGTAGATGAAGACCATCTCTGCTTGACTACACATCTTCCTTTGAGCACACAGCATCATCTGATGTTCTAAAAGCTTGCAGCTGATGTGCTGTTTTGGACAGTCCTACATGAGATGGTAGGGTAAGGCTACCAGATGTCCCCGTTTCCTGGGGAGAGTACCCAGATTTACAAATCAGTCCCCTGACAAAATCCTATCATTCCGACTGATTTCAATGAAGCATCCCCGGATTCATTGGGGAAAAATATGGTAACCTTATGATAGGGCATATGGCTATAGACCAACTGGATCAGTCACTGTTTGAGGCTAATTAGCATTAGATAATTCCATGGAGTGGTGGAAAATGATGCAGGAAATAACTTTTAAAAGATAGGAGAAACAGGGTGGAAGACCAGGTGTTTGTTTTGGTTTTTAAAAAACAAAAAACAAACCCAAGATTCAATAAGATCCAATAACATTTCTTGTGATAAGATTCCGTAAAGTATCAGATCTACTGATGTGTCAAAAAACATGGAAACTCTAAGTTACAGCAACTGATCTTTGCTTCTGAACCATGTAGCAATAAACATGTTCCACACTGTCACATATTGTGCTTGCTTACATGTGAGCATAATACACCCACATGCACCCACATTTCACCTTGGACTTTCAGCTCCAATCCTCTTTCTCTGCAGGTTGGGGAAACACTCTGCTTTACTTGCAGGCTTTAATCTGGGTAAGAGGGTATATGTTTGCAGTAATATGGGGTGGGAGTGACAAGATGGAAAGATGGAGAATACCGAGGAGAGACATGGGACAGCCAGGCATTGGGGAAAGTGTCTGTCTCCAATTTCATCTTCCATACTAAGTCACTCTTTTAATTAATAAAAATTTTGTATAGCATTTCCTAGTGCTCATGTACATCATATGCAATATCTATTTTTTATTTTTTTATTTATTTATTTATTATTATTATTATTGCATTATCTATTATTAATTATAACCCATCCTTTGCCCTAAGGTCCCAGAATGGGTTAAAACATTAAAGCACAGTATTAGAAACATTTTAAACAACCCAGAATGCAGTGGTCAAGTCATCTCTGTCCAAAAGGCCTGTAGATGGAGAAAAGGCATTCCTAGCCCCTGAAGCCATCCGAGCCTCCAATGACAGTGTTGAATCTAGGAGTGCCCCCTAAACTGAGAACCTGCTCCTTCCAGGAGACTGCAACCCCATTCAGGGCAGTTCGCCTTCCCATCTTCCAGATGTGAGAACTTGGGACAACTAATACCTGTCTTTTCAGGATTCAGCTTCATTTTTTTAGGCCCACATCCAGCCCATCTTACACCTCTACTGCCTATTCTGATTCACATGGAACAGAGAGATTGAGCTGGGTGTCACCTGCAGATTGACACACTTCACTCCAAATTTCCTGTTGACAGCTGCCAAAAGCTTCATATACATGTTGTATCTAGTTGATATCATTACACAACCCTATAAGGCAATAATATATTATTATCTCCCATTATCCCATATTCCAGATAGGGTAGGAAATGCTGGAGCTTAGAGGGAGTGCCTTGTCTAAAGTCACAAAAATGAGTGGATGGCAGAGGCGAGATCTGAACCAGAGACTGTGAATTCAGTCTAAAAGTTGCATAGGTATATTGTTAATTTCTGTATGCATATTTCTAATCTCAGTTTCATAATTAGGACCATGATTCTGATTCCAACACTAATAGGGATTTGGGTGGATTTGATTCCCCCACCCCCAATAAGGTCAGAATGGGTGGAGGCTAGACAGAGATACATTTTGAGCAATATTTTACTCTGCAAAAGTGCAGCCATAACACACACACACACACACACACACACACACACACACACACACGTGTGTTCTGTGTTACTCCAGATGTAGTTGTAGCATTGCCACATCAAACCAACAGGTAACAAACTGCTGTAAGTCCCTTTCTGAGCTATGTTGCTCCTTTTTTTAATCAAATATGTCCTGCTTAAGCAAGTAAAGCTATTCTAAAGCACTGAAGATAGGATCCATGTATTTTCCTCCCCTACGTCATAATATGGTTTGGGTATTGCATATGTAGGTTACTTTACACACCGCCATCTGCTGTTATGAAGCGTGCTAAATGTTGCTAATCAGATTATATAGGCCTTGCTGAAAATTTAGAGAGGCAATCATGTTATTTTCCCCATACTGTGCACACACAGAGGATGACACTTTACGTTTCAGCTCTTAGCTGCCACCAGCAACGACTTTTATATAAGCCTAATTTTCAACAGTGCAAACCATTTCCCATATGTGAACAAATAATCAAATGCACCAGATCTACTGAGACATGATGATACCACAGAGGGAATTATCTCTTCAGTGCTCTAGGAGCAGGAGTTCTGCACAGTCAGCACTGCAACCGTGCTGCTTCATTCAAGGCATGTTTGATGTGCTGTCAAAACAAAGCTAATATGCAAACTCCAGAGAATGCCAACCTCTACAATGAGCTTGTGCTAGTGTCTTAAGCTTCTGAAGACCTCAGATTATGAGTATCAATATACATCACACAAGCAGTAAAAAGCAGTCAACAGACACTTTGAAGAGCTGTTAAACAAAGTAATTCCTGCTGTGCAAGCAGGAATTCTAATGTAGTATTAAGGCTCCGCTGCAGAGCACTTATTTTGGGGACTGAATTGTCCTAGAGAAACAATCCATTCACCATATATATTGAGGGAGTGTTATCCAGGTGGGTTACCTGCCCACCCACAACACTAATGGATCAGTGCAGGCTTTTAACAGAGGAAGTATTTCAGAAGACAGAGCTTCCAGGGACACATCCTGAATTTTCAGTACTTACTGCAGCGCATATGTTGGTTTAGAGTTAAAGAACCTCGTTTAGGCACACCTGCGAAGCTTGGGAATGGAAACTGATTTTCTTTGAGCAGCAGACCCCAATGGCAAATCTTGGATCACTTATGAAATTACCCAGTTTCAAATGCCACTTCAGGTAAGGCACAGAGAGGGAAGAAGATGCTCTTCATGAACCTCAAACCTACTCCATCCCTGACTGTGCATTTCTTTTCATCACAGCCATCTAAAGGCATCAACTGTTTTTAAATATATGTATATATATTTAACAGGATTTATATACCACTTAATCATCAAAACCTATAAACAGTTTGCATCCTCTATAATTCAGCCTTTAATCCACTAGAATGGAAAAAGAAAGTCAACGTTTCATTGGTGAAGGGAGTTCGGGACTGAGAGTATAATAACATAAAATAAGCACTCAGATGAACCCACTGCGTTAGTTTTAAGTCACTGCAGGCTACTATGCTGTAAGGTATGTGCATTTTAAAAGGGAGAGACAGTGACATAGATCAAAGAGAAGCAAATAATAAGAACGTTCATTTAAGGCTCCATTTCTTTGATGTGCACAGCGCAGAGAAGACAAAAGGATTACTTTTCACGGGGAAATGAAGATGAAGCACTGCCTCCCTTGCACAATATTACAAAGCCCCCTGCAAAACCTTGGCATCAGTTGATAGGTTGCCTGAGTGATGGCATAGCTGTTATTCCCACCACAACTGCTTATCTTTCGGCACATCTTTAGAAGGACAGAGAGAAAGCAATTGGAGTTCTTTGTTCTCTGCCTGATCTGCACACACACAAAAATGCTTTCCAAGAGTCAGTGGTGCTGTTGCATTCTTAGACATTCTGTAACAACTTTTCAACTACCAGTTAGCAGGAATGTTTGTTTACATCCTGCCTTTCCCCCAAGGAGCTCAAGGTGGCCTAGGGAGAGAGTTTCCCAGACCCAAACCTCATTCACTTCAGCAAGGCTGTTCCATCCTGCGCCTTCAGCCCATGCCCTGGGTGTTGTATGTTAGATCAACACGCAGTTCCTTTTTTACAAAAAGCAACAACAAATAGCATGTTACAATCTTTGCTTTCGCCACCCCCTGCTTATTTTTACTACATGCTGTGAACCAATTTGTCTGTCGTGCATTTAAAGTTCACCCGCTCCCTGTGGGAGAGAAACACTAAAATGGCTGTAAGGTTTCCCATAAAATTGTGCAGCACTTGAGGGAAAATACTTTCTCTAAGTTGCTGTACAAACAGAAACGTTTTATTGAAATACAAAGCATGTTCAGAAAAGTTATGA
Source organism: Podarcis liolepis (assembly GCF_965112155.1). Classification (NCBI taxonomy): domain Eukaryota; kingdom Metazoa; phylum Chordata; class Lepidosauria; order Squamata; family Lacertidae; genus Podarcis; species Podarcis liolepis. The sequence goes on from NC_139554.1 coordinate 70,322,181, forward strand.
TTCAGCCCTCAATTAAACATGCACATCATTAATGTGTTTTTTTTAATTAAAAAAAATAAACGAAACACACAAGACCTAGTGCAGCAAAGAAAAATGGAGAAATGCACACAAGTTATCCTCAGGACAATTTTAATTTTCAGTATGTTTTCCTGCCATCGGTGCAAAAAATGTGTTTTCATATTACAAGCCTGTTCATACAAAGCTTACTACTTTGAAGTAAGCTTCACTGAGTTCAGTAGGACTAACTTTCAAGTGTGTGTACTGGATTGCAGGCTTTGTCACTTTGTAATCTGCTCTTCAACTCTGATGAGCTCCCATAGCAAAAAACAATTTTAATAACAAATAAACGGCAACGCCATTTAAAAAAACCCAAGGGGAAAAATACATAATAAATTAACAGCATTATCTGAACAGCAGGGAGCATAGTCTAAACCACATTTGGAAAGGAAAAGCTGTCTAGCAGGGAAAGCTGTGCCATGCAGCCCTATAGATATGATTGCACAAAGGTAAGCAAAATTAAGTTCAGTGGGACTTGCGCATAGGTAAGTGGGTAGTGATTTCCAGCTTTACATTAAAAATTCCATAGCTTAAGGGTGGCAGCAGAGAACTGACTATTGATTGTGGAAGACAATCAAGCCTCTGAAGGAGGCGATGCCTGCAGCAAAGATTTATCAGTTGGCAGAGCATGAGACTCAATCTCAGGGTCGTGGGTTCAAGACATACGTTAGGCGAAATGTTCCTGCACTGCAGGTGCTTAGAGTAGATAATCCTGGTTGTCCCTTCCAACTCTACAATTCCATGATTCTATGATTATCAGGCCTCAGTGTGAGCATGAGAGGAGAATCCTTGACCCAGGCTGTACGGAACTATATAAGATCCAGAAGTCAGACATTAACCTTAAAATAAACTGGCAACCAGTGGAACTTCTGCAGCATTGGTGGGACAATGCTCCTGTCAGTTATTACCAATCACCAACCTGACCATTGTACTCTGGACCAAATGAAGTTTCTATACTGCCTTCATGGGCAGCCCCACAAATAGTGCATTGCAGTAGTCCAATTGAAAACTTATCAGAACATGCAGAACAGTACATAAGAACTATGGCCACATGATGCATCTGGCAAGTATGTGTTTTAAAAAATAACATCGACGGCCCAAGGAGTTATCTAATTACAATTTTTTTTTCATTACAAAAAAGAGAGACAAAATACCATTTTATTTATAAGCCACAAAGCATGGGTAGGCAAACAAAAGCCTGGGGGCCGGATGCGGCCCAATCGCCTTCTAAATCTGGCCCATGGACAGTCCAGGAATCAGCATGTTTTTACATGAGTAGAATGTGTGCTTTTATTTAAAATGCATCTCTGGGTTATTTGTGGGGCATAGGAATTCGTTCATTATTATTTTTTTCAAAATATAGTCTGGCCCCCCACAAGGTCTGAGGGACAGTGGACCAGCCCCCTGCTGAAAAAGTTTGCTGACCCCTGCCACAAAGTCATTAAAAATATTACAGAGGTTTACAAACACTGTATGTCCCTCCTATAACCAAAGTGTTCAGACAAACCTAGAAATCCCACTTCACAGGAAATCAAATGCAATGGTGCAATGAAGCAAATATAAACTTAACCTTCTAAACTAAGCTACCAACATAATCCTGTGTCCATCAAAACTGTACTCTCAACTTTTATCAACTTCAAACTGCTACTGGATTCCCAGCACAAACAAAGATCTTCAAGCCCTTGCCACTCTGCTCCTTGTCTATAGCTCCCCTAAAGCCCCGTTACTTTCCCTGCTTCATTAGCAGGCAAGAGGAACAGGGGATCTAGCCCAGAGTGACAGGCAATGCCCCCCACAGTTTGACGCACAAACTTCTCCAGAAAGAGGCTTTGGTAGCTTATGGCAACCAAGGAGCCAATGACAGGCAACAGCAGCTGGTGCTGCCATGGCGATCCCTGCTCTTCTCCATGGCAGCAAGAGCGGCAGCAGGAGAATATGGGAGAGCAGCGAACACTGACTGCCAAGCTGCTGCACAGTCCACGCTGTGTGTATTCTGTAAGGGGAAATGGATAGACAAGGAGAGGGCAAGAGGAAGGGGAGGAGAAATATTTGAGATGCCTTATGCAAGAAACCACTGCACTATCCCCTCCCCCAATCAATTTATGCACCGAAGTTGCAAAAACAGACTTTAAAAACAAAATCAAGCAAACATGTAGAACTCCGGCTGCCTATCTCTCAGCCGAATTTCCCCAATTCCTTCTCCAACTTCACCTTTTTATTTAATAGGTTCATGATCTGTGCTTCTATTCATCCAGTAACGGCTGCTTCACACAAGACAAAATGCCCTGTGTGGACAGGTAAGTTCCTTGTTCTTTGCCCTATAGAGTGGTACCTCGGGTTAAGAACTTAATTCGTTCTTAACCTGAAACTGTTCTTAACCTGAGGTACCACTTTAGCTAATGGGGCCTCCCACTGCTGCCGTGCTGCCAGAGCACAATTTCTGTTCTCATCCTGCAGCAGAGTTCTTAACCCGAGGTACTATTTCTGCGTTAGCGGAGTCTGTAACCTGAAGCGTCTGTAACCTGAAGCGTCTGTAACCTGAGGTACCACTGTACTTGGAAGCTAGTTCCACTCTGCAGTGAACAGAGATCACTTCCATATAATAGGTAATGTCATGTGTAACCCATGTTACACATCAATAGGAGTATAGCATCTAGATCAAGGGAAGTAATAGTGCCACTGTATTCTGCTCTGGTCAGACCTCACCTGGAGTACTGTGTCCAGTTCTGGGCACCACAGTTCAAGAAGGACACTGACAAACTGGAACGTGTCCAGAGGAGGGCAATCAAAATGGTCAAAGGCCTGGAAACGATGCCTTATGAGGAACGGCTAAGGGAGCTGGGCATGTTTAGCCTGGAGAAGAGGAGGTTAAGGGGTGATATGATAGCCATGTTCAAATATATAAAAGGATGTCATATAGAGGAGGGAGAAAGGTTGTTTTCTGCTGCTCCAGAGAAGCGGACACGGAGCAATGGATCCAAACTACAAGAAAGAAGATTCCACCTAAACATTAGAAAGAACTTCGTGACAGTAAGAGCTGTTTGACAGTGGAATTTGCTGCCAAGGAGTGTGGTGGAGTCTCCTACTTTGGAGGTCTTTAAGCAGAGGCTTGACAACCATATGTCAGGAGTGCTCTGATGGTGTTTCCTGCTTGGCAGGGGGTTGGACTCGATGGCCCTTGTGGTCTCTTCCAACTCTATGATTCTATGTGCAATTGCAGTGGCTTACTGCCAGTGATACACATGGCATGAAAGCATTCATCACCTGTGAAAGTACATACAGGTTTACAGGTTTCATGCAATTGCACATGGAAGTGATTTAAGAGTAAAAACGAGCCTCTAGTGAAATCTCGTCAAGAAGGCACACTTAATGGAGCAGAAGTGAACTCCAGGTACAAAACAGGAGCTGGCACCTGCATTTCATGGCAAATGATGAAGAAGGATTTTGCATTAAAGTCAAGGCTGCCTTTATAGCTGTAAGTGTTCCACGTGTACCAAAACAAAGAAGATTTCATACTGAAGAGTTATGAAAAATAAAAAGCATTTTTCACAGCTGTTGGGAATATTGCAACAGTTTAAAATTTATAAATATGTCCTTAAAACGCCCAGCTAAATTTGAAGACCAGGACAAAGCATAAAGAGTGGATGCAGATTTCAATGGATAAGTCTGAAATATCACTCAACCGCAGTACATAAGTCAGTCCTGTTAATAACTTGAGAGAAACCAGGGCAACAGAAGAACAGAGGAAGGAATGCCCTTGCCCACCCTAGAATTTGAGTTACTTATCATAAACCTGAAACACTACTAAAAAGAAAAATCAGTGTTTCTATCATACAAAGACAGCAATGCAGTTCACCTCCTGTTTTGGTCTTAAAAAGAAGTTTTATTAGCACACCCCCTAATCCAAGAAGGGGTTGAACAATTGCCTTCGACATAGTTTTGCCTATCTGGATCTCATGTTTTCAAAGGAAGAGATTTCACAAGCACAGCGCTCATGCCTGCAAAATACCAAGATTGTAAAACAGAATGGCTGTGCGCGACTTTCATTCATTCAGGAAGCCTGTTCTCCTACAATGAGGCGCTTCCTTCATAGCAACCTCCCTAAACAACACGATCTGCCGTCCTCCCCTCCCCAAAATGATCGTGGGCTAACCTGGTTCGTGAAAACAAGGCAGAGCACCCCTCAATTTCCTTCCCTTCCTTTTCTTTTCTTTGAAAGGGCAACAACTTTGCTGCAGACGGGGCTGCTCCCCTGCTGGACCTCTTTCTCCTCTCCTGCCCACTTTGGTGAAGGGGGCGCCCGCAGCAGAGCCCCCGCCCTGGCGCCCTACCTGTAAGGGATCCAGTCCGCCTGGTGCTTCGAAGTCATCGCTCGCCGAAGGAGCTAGCAGCCGAGGCAGGGGCAGCAGTCCCCAGGGCCGGGACGGGAGGCGAGCGGGCGGGCGCGGATCCCCTGGTCACAGCCTCCCACCGGCCAGGGCAGCATCCTTTACCCGGCCTAAGGAGCGGCGGCGGCGGCGAGGTCAAGTACATGGGGAGGAATTATCCAAGCGGGGCTCCGAAGAGCGGAGGCAGCATTTTCCGCGCGAGGGTCGCGCGCAGCGGCGGCGGCTGTGGGAGCGGGAGGCGCCCCTTGCCACAGTCCCTTTCAGCAGCGGCTGGTCGGCGAGTCGCTCACGAGAGACACGCGAGAAGGAGGCGAGGAGGAGCAGGAGGCGGGAGAAGCCGCGGCGACTCTGGCGACCCCCGAGCCCGCGTCCCGGCCGTTGTTGCCTTCCTTCAGCCAATCAGGGTCAGCCCGTGCGTTTGTACACAGAGCCGAAAAGAGACGCCCGCCTTGCCCCAGCAGCGCCGAGGCGCGGCCACTGCGCTACACTGCACTGCATTGCATGTTCCCTGGACGCGGCGGCAGCCGGGCCGGCCGCCTCCAAAACGCCTCCCTCCCTCCCTCCTTCGCCCTCGCGCCGGCCAATCGTCAGCGCCCTCCCTCCGGCCTGCCGGAGTTCCCCGCCTCGGCCGTCGGCGTGGCCCTGAAGGGGTCCTGCGCGCCGCGAGCGCCCTGTCGCCAGGAGGGTTGCGAGGCCAGTGTAGGCGCGCGCATCTTAGAAGGGGGGGGGGGTAGAAAGAGCGGGCCGGAGAAGAGGAGGGGGGAGCCGGCGGTGGGGGCTTGGAAACTGCGCGCGCGAGGCGGAGGCCAAGGGATAAAGAAGTGGTGGCGTTTTCGGGATTGACAATGCTCTCCTGAGGCCCCTCCAAAATAAATACTGTAGATAAATAAACCATAGCTGTCAACGTTTCCCTTTTTTAAAGGGAAATTCCCTTATTCCGAATAGGATTCCTCGCAAGAAAAGGGAAAAGTTGACAGCTATGTAAATAAACAAACACACCACAACCAATAACGCGTTCATCTTTGAGACGCCGCAGGACGACGTAGGAAGCTGGCTTCTACCGAGTCAGGCCATCTGTCTATCTAGCTCGGGATTGTCCTCACTGGCAGGCAGTGGATTTCCAGGGTTTCAGACGCAGGAGTAGCATTACCCTCCAACATTTCTCTGATGAAAATAGCGACGTCCCATTCCTTAATGATAATTCTACTAGAGTCATACCCCGGGTTACAGATGCTTCAGGTTGTATGTTTTTAGGTTGCACACGGCGCCAAACCTGGAAGTACCGGAACGGGTTACTTCCAGGTTTTGGTGCTCGCACATGCACAGAAGCACTAAATCGTGCTTTGCACATGCACAGAGGTGCCGAATCACGACCCGCGTGCGCGCAGACACAGAGCTGCAGGTTGCAAACATGCCTCCCACGTAGATCACGTTCTCAACCCGAGTGTCCACTGTATTTATACCCCACACACCTTACTGAGCTGCCCCAGCCACTCTGGGCAGTCTCCAACATTTATAAAAACGCCATACAACATTAAACATTTAAGAAACTTCCCTTTACAGGATTGCCTTCAGACAGCTCAGGGGTCGGATAACTCCACACCCTCCAACATTTCTCCAATGAAAATAGGGACATCTCAAGGAAAAGCAGGACATTCTGGGATCAAATAAGAAATCGGGATGGCTTCTCTAAATCAGGGATGTCGTCCCTGCATAATAGGGTCTGGAATGGTCTCTCCTATCTCTACCTGGAGATGCTGTGGGTTGAACCAGGGACCTTCTGCATGCTGTACCGCTGAGGTGTGACCCTTTCCTTCGTGAACATTCATCCAGATTCATTCAGAGTAAGAGCAGGCATGGGCTGCTTCATGAGTATCCATTCTGATTTGTTTCTGGGGAGGTTAGATGGTGATGTGTCAAAAGGAATGTTCTCCCATGCTTTCCTGTGCATTTCCCCTCTCTCCCTTTCCTTATCTCATAAAGTCAGATCTTTGGGGATTGTTGTGCAAGACTTCCCAATCCACTATGGCTGCCTTCACGTGACAGTTTGTTCTGCTTCTCCTGTTAATCTCTGCATTAGTTTTGAGCTTTCACAACATGTCAAAGCCGCTTTCAGAAATCTAGTGGACGTTTATTGCTCATTTCCATGTTAATTGCTTCAAGGGAAAAACATTTGCAACCCCATTAAGAACGCATTCAGACTTAGAAAATATTGTGTTAATTTTCCTTTTTATAATGCTAGTGCTTCTGTGCCTTTTTCTAATACTGTATTCCTTTCACACTTATCCAGCATGGGTGTTCTTACAGTTAACGTCAGAAAAAACAGGCAATGCTGCATGTTTAGCAGCTACAACCTGGACATTGCTGTGTGAACAGCATTCTGGTCATGTAGTGGGACTCATCCTCTGGAGTAGATTTTGAGGATATTTCTATTTTTACTATCTGAGGATCACAGGGCAGTTTATAATATAAAAACACGGAAATATGTAACACTGTAGGAGGCGAAGGGGAAGTTCTGTTGTGCAAATGGAGTGGCGGTGAATCCAAATGCAGCCATATAACAGAAAGGGTAAGAAGAGAAGATGGTAATGAAGATTAAAAGGCAGATTCAGCAGTTACCATACCAGAAATGCCTGTAAGAGGTACTAACAATCTTCTTTCTCTCTCCCACTATCGACTAGCACTTTGTTCTGTGAACACTTTTGATTCTTGTCCCTCCAGTACAACAAACTCTGCTGCCAGAAAAAGCCACACATCCTGGCTGCGTGCTACTGTTCCTTTTGTACATAAAACACTCTCCTGGTATTAAAACAATGCAAAGACAATTCAAATGGCCCAAAAGTTCAGAGAGAGGGAGAGATTTTATTTCATGTTTGCAAACAAATTCTTCAAGCAATCTGTTAAATTTTAAGGCACTTTCACATCCCACTGATACCATCATGGATCCTATGGGTCTTCTGATTTTAAATACAGTGGTACCTCGGGTTAAGAACTTAATTCGTCCAGGAGGTCTGTTCTTAGCCTGAAGCACCACTTTAGCTAATGGGCCTCCCACTGCTGCTGTGCTGCCGGAGCATGACTTTTGTACTCATCCTGAAGCAAAGTTCTTAACCCGAGGTACTATTTCTGGGTTGGCGGAGTCTGTAACCTGAAGCGTATGTAACCTGAGGTACCACTGTACGTCAAATAATTCTCAGAATAGGGCAAGGTTAAGACAGACAATGCAACACAGAATTTTATTTCTGTCTGCCACAGCCTAGCATTCAGAAGGAAATAGTAGTTGCAGGGCTGTAATCTGGAAGTTTAGAAAGAGGCCAGGCTTTATCGTCTTGGTTTTAAGAGCTTACAGTGTTACTACAAACGTCAGTGTAGACACAATTAAATGTGTCTGCCCTTGTATCATTTTCTTTCAGATTAATCGCATACTAGCCTGGTGATAGTCTTTGTGGGTTTCCCATAGCCTCTCCCCAGCAAGTTGGGTTGTATTTAATTCTCCTTGACCTGCACCACAATAACAATGTCTTTGTGCAACAATGTACAGTACTCACTTCAGATAACAGAACCACAGACTTGTTCATTTGTCATTGATTTGATTCTCACATTGCTTGGAGTAACTATCAACATCAACGATTGACAAATTCAGGAAGTATGTGTAATTCACTCCCTACAGGATTGCTGGTAACTACGCCTGCAGTTCTTTACATTTTTGTGTTGTTTTCTCAACTGCTCCAGCACATTAGAGCACCAAACTTTTGTTCTAAATAGAAGAAAATCATTCACACCTGGACAGAATAGCCTCATGAAAAACAGAGCAAAGACAAAGGATGTAGCAAATGAACAGCTAATACATAAGGATCCACATCACAACTCATATATTTCTGGCCTGCCACAAATTTTTGCCTGCAACAGGGCCTTCAATGTTGCTGCACCAGTTCTCTATCTTGAATTCTGCCAGGCTCTTGCAATTGTGGGCTTTTAGAATATGTTGAAAACCCTTTATTCCCCCCCCCCCTCACTCAGGCTTTCCTAGCTTAGCATTCTTGTTAATTTTTCCACAACAAACAATTTGAGTATGCCTGGGGGGGGGGGTTCATTGTTTCTTTTTCTTCCTTCCTTTTCAGACACCACTTAAATAAATAAATAGCTAAACAAATAACATTTATTTAGCAGCAACAGACAACTTTGGGATTCAATCAAATGGGCATTTGCATGCACCACCACTGGCGTACTCACAGTAATATAATCTTTTTTAAAAAAAAAAAGGTTTCATCTTAAAAACAAAGAACAACCGAGCCTAATAACCTTTAAAGATATAAAAGGAAAGAGCAGCAGGTAAAGGGTGGTTTGTTTCCTAAAGCAGTGGTTCTGAATTGGTGTTCTGCGGATCCGAGGGGCTCCGTGGCATCATTCACATAACAATAACTACCATAGAAATATCAAAATTTTCAAAAGTAGAGGGTCCATGGCTTGGCTTTTGAAAAACGGGGGGGGGGGGGTCCACAGTACTTAACTAATTGGGAACCACTGTCCTAAAGGATTCATCAATAAAGGTCTAGTATCAACCTGGGATGGTGCTGTGGGTTAAACCACAGAGCCTAGGACTTGCCAATCAGAAGGTCGGCGGTTCGAATCCCCGCGACGGGGTGAGCTCCCGTTGTTTGGTCCCAGCTCCTGCCAACCTAGCAGTTCGAAAGCACAAAGTGCAAGTAGATAAATAGGTACCGCTCCGGCAGGAAGGTAAACGGCATTTCCGTGCGCTGCTCTGGTTTGCAAGAAGCTGCTTAGTCATGCTGGCCACATGACCTGGAAGCTGTACACCAGCTCCCTCGGCCAGTAAAGCGAGATGAGCGCCGCAACCCCAGAGTCAGTCACGACTGGACCTAATGGTCAGGGGTCCCTTTACCTTTATCAACCTGTTTAAGGCTTTCTGGAATTTTGCATTTGAGATATCAGTCATTCTGCTTACCAGTCGTTCCAGACCACCTCATGCTAACCTTGAGCAGTCAAGACAGGCAAGGGTCAAGCACACAGGTAGTTGGCCTTATTTTAAATCACTGTTTTGAAAAAATGGGTCAAAAGCAATTTTATAGCTAAGGGTCCAATTCACAACCCTTCTTGAAAACCATTTTTATCAAGGGCTGTTTCAATTAGGATGCTAATTGGTTGCCTAAGCCTTCCAGCGTTTCCTACATTAAAAGTGAACTGTCCAGATTTCATGATTGATACAATGAATACCTCCCCCCCCCCATGCGCCAAACCCCTGCACTTGTTAAAAACAAAATCCATCTATCAATTGAGCCTAACTAACAAGAAAGCATCAGAAGATAGTCTCTTCGGTCAGAATAATTTTTAAAAGATTTAATATAAAAGGCTGACATATATTTCCTTTTAATGAAAAATTAAATAGCCTAGTCCTGTAACGCAGCAATCTCCCTGGCAGACAATAAATATCTGTTAATACTCCAAAATCAAAAGTGTTAAGCAGAGTGTTTTTTGTTTCTCATTCATATTCCCTCTTACTGCAGCCTTTTGCTTTCTTTGTTATTTTTCAGCTAGCATGAATGTCATTGTGCACAACTAATCTGCCAAGGCTTGCGAGAGCCTCTGATCACTGTGGCTTTGAGCATTTTCCATACAACTTACCTGTCCTCTGCTAATTGGGGCTTTATGAGCAACCTAATTAAAATTCCCATCTCATGCGCACTAATTATTTCCCCTATTTCCATTTCAGTCCCACATTTAAGCAGAGTGAGATCATGAAGCAAATCCAAAATACTCCAAAGTGTGTATGACACAGACACTGAGCCCTGCATCTGTTAAGCTACATTATGTTGAATTCATACCAAAACTTAAGGTGTGTCTTCTATTTAATCTCATTTTAGGCACAAGAATTGGTCTTTTGTCAGCCTGCTTCTCATAGCATGTTTTGCTTGCACAGTAAGCATAGTTTCTTATCACTAATAATAATAATTATACAAATGGGGGGTGGCTCATTAGTATAGTGTTCATTGACTGTTGTTTTGTATTAGATAGAAATGGTCTGTGCAGGCAAGTATTAAAGCTACTGAATATTGTACAGTACTTGAATAATGCACTGAAAGGATGGTCGGTGGTGTACCTATCTTATCTTTGGAACTGCCAGCCCTTCAGTCTCCACTGCTGCAAGTTAAATGAGGCAATTACATGTACCAAGGTTTTTTTTGGGTTAGCTGCCTTTCTGATCTTCACCTCCCCCTCCCCATGTAGTCTCCATAACCACAAGCAATTAGGTGTACAGATGCACTTTTCTTAACAAAATGAAACAAATCTTTAGGGAGAATCCAGTTGGTGCTTTTGCAATTCTATACTAACTTTTGATCCAGCAAATGCTGCCTCTAGGAAAAAAAGGGGGGAGGGCTCCCCCCTTTTTTTTTTTTTGCTAATTCTTCCTCCCCTCTGCATTTCCCAATGACCCCCTCCTAAATCAGCTCCAGGGTATTGGGTAAGGTTACCAGACGTCCCCGTTTCCCAGGGACAGTCCCCAGATTTACAAATCAGTCCTCTCACAAAATCCATTGAAGTTGAAAAGTGTCACTGGATTCACTGAAAAAAATCTGGTAACCCTAGTGTTGGGGAAGCCTCCAGAACAAGGTGGGAAAGACCACAGGGGAAGAAGAATAAGCATATATATATATCCTCCCTCTCCTCTTCCATTAATAGGCATCTGCTGAATCAAAAGTATAAGGCCACAAACTGGATTCCACCCAATACTGATAGACTATTTTAAATGCTTCTGTCTGAGTAAGGATACACCTCAAAGGATGAAGTTTCACCTACAGCTATTGGTCCCCAAACTTGCACTGCTTACCTTACTGCTCAGTGCAGCTGGAACATTATACCTGCCCTAAGACCATGTGTGTGATTTGGCTTTTCTCTGAACCATGGTGACTGAGGATTGTGATGGTGGAGAGAGAGAGCATCTTAGTGCATGTGTTAACGACAATCCCAGCACCTGCCCATCACAAGCAGGGTGATGCCCCTGATATAGCTAATTCCAGTATTCAGTACCAAACTGCATGCAAAACCACATCTATAACCTCTCGAGGGAAATGGTTCCCAAAGAGCAGTCATCTCCAACCTACATAAATTAATTAAGAATTCTTTGGCTGCTTAGAGGAAATAACAAGCCTGGCTCCTTTCAGCTGGGTGAGAGCACTTTGCTAATAAACTATGAATAATTAGGATGGGTAGGTTTCCTTTTGCATTTATTTAGCACTTGCAGGTTCAACTTCTTTGAACTTCCCAAAGCACAAGATCATCACACAAAAAAGGGAAACACCACTTTGGCTGGGCTCTCAAGTGTGGCATTGCAGTTAATTATATCATGTCAGGATGTCTCAGGAGCTTCTCCACTCATGTCTTTGTCATGAAATGTCACTCAGGTACAAGCCTAGACCATCTCTGAAAGACTCTCCTCCTGCAAGAGGGGAGGGGTTGTGGGTGGGATCCAATGTCTGCCTCATGCAGGGGGCGTTAGCCCCCTGCCACCCACTCACCTGGCTAGAGCACCACACCCACGGGCAAGCGCCCAACCGGGCGGCTTGGAGGGGGCGTGGTCTGCAGCTTAACTTGCTGCTGCGCCAGCCACGCAGCCCTCACTTTTCGCCTTCCTGTCGCGAGTCACCCACCCTCCACTCCCTTAGAGCTCAGGGTTTCAGTTTCTCTCTTGGCCTTGCTATGGACCTTAGGTTGGTCACCCAGGTTGTGCAGGGGGCCTGGTAGGAATTTTTCCATTTGGCATTAGGCTTTGTGGTTTTTTCGCCTACTTCACAGCAACCGTCACAACTTTCGTGGTATTGGTGGGTAGGTTAGGCATTGGAATGCGTTTGTGGTGTGTGGAAGGGCTAGGTGTGGCCATCACCTACGCCTTCAATTTTTGAGTATTCCGTTAAAGGAATCCGGTGGTCGTGGATCCTGTCTGATGCCTGTGTGGTGGGGGGCCATGGCACGACCCTCAGTGACATCAGGGGAGAGCTTATAGTTGTATTAGCATCAACAGGCTCCACCTACTGGTGGATAACCCCCCCTTTTAGGCTCCCCCCTCTCTGAGTGGGTGGAGTCAACTGACGTGATCCAATGCCTAAGTCAATACCTTTTCACTTGCTGTAATCAATAAAGTTGTGGCCTTTCTCTTGCCCATTAACCTTATATTACGTGTCTTCATTCCACTAAGCGGGGATTGGGTCCTCGAACCACAAAAGATCACTTTGATAAAGGATGCTAAGGACATAGTTAAGCAATAGCTTGGGTTCCCAACATATTCAGTCCTTGGTGGAAGGACTGTGTTACTCTGTATCAGCTCGGGGGGGGGGAGGTTTCCAGTGGGCTGATAGTCCCCATTGCAGAGCATGAGTACCAGCCTATTTTTTTCTTCCACAAGATTTTAACTAGGCCCCCTCCTTGCCTCTATCCTTCTTTGTTCCCTTGCCTGTAAGGGGACTGGTAAGGAACTTCTTGGGGGACTACTAAGATGGAGGGAAAATTTTCTGCTTTCAAACTACACTAAATAAAGTTTGGGAGAACACTAGAAAAGAGGGATTTACAGGAAAGAGGAGTTATTTTGGCCCCATCAAGGTCCCAGTAAATGACTTTGGTCCCTTGGACAAGCAGGCACTGTCTCCTGGTCTTTACAGGAACACCAGGTACTGTGTGGTAGTTACAATTAGTCTGGTCACAGTACTATGAACTCAGTATCCATGGCCTTCTTCTAAGTTACAGGCCATTCCTCATTTCCTCCTCCCACAGGGCAGGTAAATACTAGCATTGCATTTAATTTAATTCTATTGCCTTATCTATCTCAGCAGCACATTATTATTATTATCATTATTAGCTGCTTTTTGATTCGAACATTTTATAGGGTTCTTTCTATGTGGTTTTATGTACTATTGCTCTAAACCAAATCGGTTTTTTTAATGAATAGTAATATATACATATGTTGTTAATACCAGTTTCAATCCAGCCGAAACATCCATGAGAATATTAAAATCAATTAGATTTTAAAATGCTCGATTAGATTATGTACTTGGCTACATTGCGGCAGTAACCTCTGCATGCCCCACCCCTTGCTAGCTCTGACTTCAGGCAAAATATAGACTTTAGTCAATAAATAGTGAAAGCTTACATTTCTTTACTCTGAAGCAAACTCAGCTGAGTTCAGTGAGGTTTACTCTCTAGTAAACAATCCTAAAGGGTTACAATCCTAAAGGGGTATTCTAAGTTCAACTGAGTTCAGTGGCACCTACTTCTGGGAGAATGCACAGGATAGGGCTGCTATTGAACCAAATCCTTCGTATACCTTCAAATCCTTAAAAGAGTTATATTAAGAAGTTAGATCTTTAACTTTTCTGTTTATATTTTTTTGTTTAATGAGCAGTTATCGTAATGGATTCACACTGTACACTGCTTGAAATGTTTGTGTAGTACACAACGTAATGTAATGAGGTTTCATTTCAGCTTAAATCTACAGTATCTTGGCCTTATAAAATAATGTGTGAATGGTGATCCTTTCACTACACTTGCTTTTCGAAGAATGAAAACAGTGCGGCCCATTTCATGGTTAAATCCATTATTTAGCAGATTTGGCTCATTACACTTGAAATATTGCATGTTGAAGTACTAACAACAATCTGTTTACATAAAAAAGGGATATTGTACACTTTCAGCAGCCTTTTAGAATTACTTAACTGAAACAAAGTAATCAAATCCAATGGAAAAGCTTGGCAACATTCATCTTCCTGAGATTTCCCTTCTTTTACATTTTCTGCAGAAGCTAGTTTAATGAAATCATGGCACTGATATCTAAATAAATATGTAAGTGGCTTGGGATCTATCACATAAAGAAGGAAGCTCTCCACATCTTGTTGCTATTTATACATTTGCAATTGCTTCAAATTTATGTCCCACCTTCCTTCCTTCTTTTTTTCTTCTTTTTTAAAAAGAAAGCTCCATGTACCTGACAAAAAAGAAATGAAAGATACATTGGTCACAGTGGGGAATGAGAAGGATTGCACGGTTTCTTTGCCTGGGGACTGTGATGTGTGGGTTAGTTAGGGTTGCCAGAGCTCTGGCTTCAGGTGCTGACCAGATCCAGGCTTGCTTAGTTGCAGTGTGGTAGTGGCTTCATGTGCCTTCAGACCATATTATGAGACCATGCCCTGGTAACTTCCTAACTGGATTAGTATAATGTGTTCTGTGTGGGGATGCCTCTGAGGATGGTCTGGAAGCTTCAGCTGATGTGCCAGGATTTTGACTGTGTCAACCTATTTAGATCATGTATTGCCTGTCTTTAAAAAGCCTGTCCACTTCTGAAGACAATTCAGTCTGCTAAGATTTATCATACTTTTGAAGCCCTACATGGCTGGGGACCTAGGTACCTGAAGGAGTTTCCTCTCCCATATCACCCTATCCATACTTTCAGATCATCAGTTGAGGCTCTTCTCTCTGTTCTCTCGAGTGAAAACCAGTTAGAGGACCCTTTTGGCTGTGGCAACTGGCAAATGGAATGTCCTTCCTAGGGAGACACACTGCTCTCTTATAGACTCGGGGGGGGGGAGCTATTACAAGGGTACCATTGGGGCATTTTCTGTATGTTGTTGGGACTACAACTCTCATCAGCCCTAAAGAGCATGACCAATGGACAGGGATGGTGGGAGTTGTTGTCCAACCACTTCTGCAAGGCATCTGGAAGGCACCACATTGGCACCACAATGCTCATAGCTCTGTATAATCAATGCTTTTATTGTTTTAAAAATAATTAATCTGGTTGGATCCAGACTCATGCTTCTTCATGGTGGAAGGGGGCATGGAGGCGATTTTCCTCAAGTCCCTCCTCCCTCCGCAGACCCCAGCACTACCAGCCATGCTATTCCAGGGGCCACCCCAACTTTATCCAGCAGCTTTGGGGGGAGGCACATTGGGCTGCAAGGAGAAAGAGCAATAAAGATAAATTGACTCCCCCCAACCCCCAGCTCTTTCCTGCAGTGCTGAATGCAAGTATGGATCCAGTGCTATTTTTCTAGAAAATAGCTCATCATAGCTGGAGCTCATCAGGCACACCACCCTCATTCTCATATAATGGCAATAGCACCACCTGAGAGGCACCAGAACTGAGTCCAGCGAGTTCCAGCTGGGGGAAAAAGGCCGGTCGAAATACAATTTTGATGAAAGGTGATATACAAAATGTTTTAAACAAATGAACCAGTGGGAAACAGTTTTAGTAATATTGAACATTTGTGTGAGTGTAGTTAGGACTTTGCATGGTTGTGATGATCCAAGGGAGCCCTTGGATTGGGAAATAAAGAAGATTTTTGGTACACCACAGTGACAATAAAACAACTTTCAGCTTAGCTTCCTAGAAGTCTCTAACTTAGATTAACTTCAAGATCCTGGCACAAGTCCAGTGTTTTAGCAGGTGGTAAATTGGACAGAAAATTCTTCAAATAGACCCCGAGGAGCTGTTGATATATAGCACATGCAGTTCCCCAACACTCCTAGCAGAGACTAACCATCTAGTTCATCACTCCAGCTGCCCATCAGAGACTCTGAAGGAAATCAAAAGGGAGCCCTTTCAGTGGAGACAACGGAGGAAAATTTCAGATTTGAGGGAAGGCAAATAAATGATGTTTGAACTTGGCAGCTCACTTCTCAGTTAAATTGCTTTAGCAATCCTGAATTCCTCCCATACTTTGAAAAGACATCACAGGAAATGTTTAGCATTTCCATCCAGCGGTTTGTGATGAGGTAAATTGGGCTAACTCAGCATTGGGTACTGACTCAGAATACACAGCAGCACTTATTGAGTTATCCTAAAGTACAGTGATAATTTCCTCAGGCTCTTTCAAGCACTTTGGGCATTATAGGCAAAATGGCTATCGTGAATCATCAGCAATTCACAGCAAGATTCATGGTGCTCACTCCCAGCTAAGTGCATAGGATTGCAACCTCAGTCACTATAATCAGGCAGTAGGCATCAGTAGTTTGAGCAGGTTTTTCCAACAAGGAAACAAAATACATGTTCTAGTGTCATTTAAAGATCCCAGGACATCGTTTCCAAAATTGGCCTGATCCTCAGCAAAGAAGAGGGGAGGTGTTATTTTTAAATCCCTTTGTCAAATTATTGAAGTACCAATCAATACATACATACTTCAAAGTGGGATGGTCACCTGTAGATGTTCACAAAGTCATATTCTCATTTTAAAATGCCATTGTCTTTAGAAAAGAAAGAGTTCATTTTTTTCCCTTCCAAAGACAGGATATAATATGTATAATGAATTTGATATAATGAATCCATCAAATGCTCCAGCATGTCATTTGAAACCGCACACACACACACACACACACACACACACACACCACTGTCAATGGTGTTATATAAGGTGCAGTAAGATCTGGATTTACATTCCATGCACAGCCTTGAAGTACATATATGGCTGTTGCTCGCCCTCTCCATCACATAAATTTGTGAATAATATGTCACAGAGTTTTGTGGTGACAAAGAGAAAAATATATGGAGCATAGACAGCTGCTTAGGTCCAGTAAGTCTAGCCCAATACTGTCACCACCGATTGGCAATAGCTCTCTGGGTTTTCAGGAGGGAGTCTTTTCCAGTACTACCTGGAGATACCAAGGCTTGGACCAAGGGCCTTCTCCTTGCTGAGTAATGTGAGCTTCCACAGAGCACACTCCCAAAGGGGATATGTCCCATCTGCCTCCTTAAGAGAGCGAGCTAACATTCAAATGCAATTGAATGGTTCCATTTTTCAGATCACAGTAAGTGACAGTATGCCATCACTGGCACTGTCATGATACTGTTGCACACAGCACTCTGATATGAGGCAATCTACGGTGCCCTCAGTAAGAACCTCCTTGTTATGCAGGTAAGAGAGCCCTTCTTAAAGTATTCGTAATAACACTGAGCATGAGAAGTGTCCACTTGGATCAGACCAGTGACCCATCTGGTCCAGCACCCTGTTCTCACAGTGGCCCAACAGATGCAGGAGCTGAGCACAACCACACTGCCCACCTGTGATTCCAAGCAACTGGTATTCAGAGGAATACTGTATCTGGCAACACACTGGTGGGGCCGGAGAGGAGGGCAAGTGTGTCAGGAAGATTCAAGGACAATCAATAGGATATTTTGGGAGTGATTCATGCTCTTATGTAGCTGCATCATTTTATGCTTTCTGGATGTCCCATGATCATATTACAGTATAAAGTAGTTGTGTTCTGTATTATAAATCAAGCATTGCTAGTTATTGTTTCGTTTCATTTTCCAATGTATTTTCCTGCAAGCAAATCTTCATTCTGAAAGTGCAGCCCAGAGAAAAAACTCTGAGAACCACTGCTTTAGTGGGATCTAGAGATTACCTTTTCAATTGCTGGGGGGGGGGGGGAAGGTGGTAATCTAACTTCTTCCTGTTTATAGTGCCTTAGATCCATATAAATGCCAGTGAACATTGACAGAAGGAAAGCACACATACAGTGGTACCTCGGGTTACATATGCTTCAGGTTACAGACTCCACTAACCCAGAAATAGTACCTCGGGTTAAGAACTTTGCTTCAGGATGAGAACAGAAATTGTGCTCCGGCAGTGCAGCAGCAGCGGGAGGCCCTATTAGCTAAAGTGGTGCTTCAGGTTAAGAACAGTTTCAGGTTAAGAACGGACCTCCAGAATGAATTAAGTATGTAACCAGAGGTACCACTGTACACTGAAGAGTCCAATCTCTGCCCATCCGCTGGAAGCATTTGCATTCACAATAGGCATCTGAGTAGAGGGTATCACATGCTTGGGCACAATGCACGTTTGCTCACTTCTGTCTTTCAAAGACATCCTGGTTTTTAAACAAAATGGATTAGACTGCGTCTGCTTTCATGTTGCATTGTAGACGCAGTTTATCGGCTTCCTCTCTCCAGTGCCTGCCTGCTATCACTGGCAGACTTTTCCGTTGTCGGAACTGCTGTGTTCTCTGAAAAGCAGTAATTGTTTGAACACGGCATTAGAAGCTGAAGCTGAATAAGAAGCTGCTTGCACACTCCAGTTCTTGCGGCGTGGAGAGATGCCTTTTTATGTCTCAACATGTCTGCCAATCTCCCTCTCACAAGAGCCATAAAGAACAATGAAACCCACCCTGTCCTCTGAAGAAACCACAAAAGGAAATTGTTATTTTGTTTCTTACGTTTTTACCATAAGAAGAGGTGGAAAGAACAAAGCCCAAAGCAAAAATGTTGCAGTGGTTTCATTTCTAAAAGTCATTAGCTACATTCATATTGAAAGTGAGAGAGAGAGAGAGATAGAATTGAGGAGAGGAGATGATGGGAACCAGTTCTGAAGAAATGGTGAGGGTTTGGGATGTATTATGTACTAGCCATGAAAGTTGTGTTTTCTGCTTCAGTGGTGATGGACTTCATTGAAGGTTTTCAAACAGAGATTGGATGGCCATCTGTCATCTGTCAAGAATTCTTTAGCAGTGATACCTGCATTAGAGGGGCTTGCACTAAATGATCCTTGGGGTCCTTTCCAACTCTTCTGTGCTATGATTCGAGAAAACAAAACAATGAAGGCTTGTTCTAAAATACCAAATGACCCTTCAGTTCAATAGACAATGTATAGCTATCAGGGAGTGTTATCTAAGTAAATCTCAAAATGCCCCATCTTCTTTCCTCTTTTTTAATTATGCAGCTCCACTTTTTTGGCAATGCATAATGGCAGCCTAACCTGTGCTGAAAGAGCAGGATGAGTTGGCAATATCCCTCATCAATACATGAACAGTCCATCGTGCGCATCAATTCAATCGTGCACAGTTGAGCATGGAAGGTCACTTCTCTTCACCAGGTATGTAAGGTAACGTGTGACATAAGAGCTTCATGTTCACATTTGTAGGTGCCAAAGTCTAATTACGAGCATAAAAAGAGCCTGTCTAGTCCAGCATCCCATTCTCACAGTGACCAACCAGATACCTTTGGGGAGCCCGCGAGCAGGCCCTGAGTACAAACAACAACACTCTCTCCATTCTTGATTTATATGCCTTGGATATGCCTTAATTCTTCCCCTCAAAATCTTTGAAGAGTTCTACAATCCAAGCTCACTTTGTTATACACAAAATGCTTGACTCTCAGAGAAAGGACCCCTCTTTTAGACACATTCCACTTGGGCTGATATCTTGGTATTCTTATCTGTTTCCCCAGACTTACTAAGAGGATGTTTACTGGTTGCTGAGTCATTGTGCCCCTTACTTACCAGTTCTCATGGGAGTGAAGTCTAAACATTGTGCATGAAGCCCTTGAAAGTAAGAACCCCATGGTGTAGTGAGGTGCAGTGAGTCATTCCATTTTAAAACAAAAGCTTCTTCTTTGTCCTTTGCATTGGTGCGTATTTACCCAAAATAGAACATCACTCATACAAGGTCTCTGCCTGATTTGTGGCAATGCCTCACACACACTGCAACAAAGCCTGTTGTGCCCCCACCCCATTCCACCCCCATTTGAGTCAAAAAACAATGTGTGCATCAATTGAACATGCACAATATGGCGGCTGCCTATAATAGATCATCTTCATGGCCTTCAGGATTTAAGACAGGGGCAGAGTGTAGCCGTAAAGATACGGCAGTTAAAAAACCCACACCTATTTATGAATTGTTTGCTATTCAAGGAGTGCTATTAGGAAGCAAAATCAGATGTGTGATCTGAGCCCAGATTATGTTTTTGCTTTTGGAATGGTAATGCAGACTGAGCGCTCGCACTATGACAAGGTGACAACAAGTTGCTCGCAAGCACACCAATTGCATTAACAATGTTAGATCATAGGCTTGATAGATTCTGAAATTGTGTTTTAGCATCTGCAGCCGGTAGGGTGGGAGTGATATAAAAAACTTGTGATGTGGCTCAAAATGCAAATTGTTTGTCTCTCGTTGCAGATGAGATCAATGAATATAAAGACCCCCTGCTAGATTAGGCCAAAGGCTCATCAAATCCAGCTTCCTGTTCTCACAGTGGCCAAACAGATGCCAATGGGAAGTCCAGATGTAGGACCCGAATGTGTGCTGAATAATTGCATACTGTACTAAATTGTATGGTCCCAGTGCACATATGGGGCTCTGTGAGACACCATGTCCTCAACTTTGGTAGAATAAACTTTACTTGGAAGCCATAAGGAGAGCATGTATGTGTTTGGGGCAACTCTTGGGCTGCTTTGGGGCTGGATCTGCAGGTTCACTAGGTGGTTGTTGTTTAGTCGTTTAGTCATGTCCGACTCTTCGTGACCCCATGGACCAGAGCACGCCAGGCACTCCTGTCTTCCACTGCCTCCCGCAGTTTGGTCAAACTCATGTTCGTAGCTTTGAGAACACTGTCCAACCATCTCGTCCTCTGTCGTCCCCTTCTCCTTGTGCCCTCCATCTTTCCCAACATCAGGGTCTTTTCCAGGGAGTCTTCTCTTCTCATGAGGTGGCCAAAGTACTGGAGCCTCAGCTTCATAATCTGTCCTTCCAGTGAGCACTCAGGGCTGATTTCCTTCAGAATGGATAGGCTTGATCTTCTTGTTCACTAGGTAGTATCAAGTAATTATTTCTTCTCTGTGTGTGTCTCATGCCTTCCCTTTGGTACATAAAAATAATATACAAGTATATGCAGAGTCAATTTTAATGTTACAGCTGCCGTGGGACCCTCCAAACAGAGTCTTTGCATGATGGGTCTTACTGAACCTCTGAAAGTCTTCTTGAAGAGTGACTTGGATTTAGCTTTTAGCACCATTGTGCAAGCCTTGCTGTCTACACAGGTAATACTCGGCATTGTAGAAGCAACAGCTAAGATCTGGAAAGATCCCAGCGGGATGTGCCTGGCTTCTGATATGGTTAAGTTAGGGGTGCAGCCACCCATGCAGCCACCCATATGTTGCTAGATTACAACTCCTATAATCCCTTACCACTGGGGGGTGGGTGGGAGCTGCATTGGAAGACCTACTAGTTTCCCATCTGTGCCAGATGTGGAGAAGCTGTCCCTGGGCAGATCCTTAGCAAGGGCATGATGGGACATCTATTATCCCTCTTGGAGGAAGAGATGCAGATGGAGATGTTAAATTTATGGGCATAGCAGAGCCCACTCTGGCAGCAAACTCATCACCATGTGGATTGCCCATCAGACGGTGAATCTCTAGATCAGCACCAGCTGGAGCTGTGTGGAGACTTTCCATCAGGGTGATCTATGTACAATGAGCAGTTCCTAAGTGATGATGCACATAATAGCCACCCAAACAATGGAGCCACATGTTGGTGTGGCAACTTTAACCATCAGTGAAACAAATTCAGAAGTGCTGCAGGTATATAAAATGTTGCTGTTGTTGTGCCTGGTTCTAGTGTGGCTCATTCTTGAAATCAATGGTATCAAGGGAGACCTCGCTACCTAGGTATGTTTTTTATTGTAAAGGTCACACTAATTACCAAAGAGAGAGTATCACTTAATCTGAGCATGTCGCATTAGTATCTCATAGATTTCTGCATCCATATGCTCATTGTAACTTGTACCAAAAGAAAAAGTATGAGCAACCATTCCTGAATGCCACTCTCTTGGTTTGGCTCCAATGACTTTTAATATTTGTACATTTTGGAAAATTAATTTAATGACTGTGGCATTTTAAGGGCTCATACGAATAGCAAACTGACAAATGCTTGCACATCATTCATAGAAAATCATTTCAAACTGTGCCCAACAGCTATAATTGCACTGTTATTCAGATTGTTCAATATGTTCGAGCAATCAGACAGAATCTTTCCTTACTGTTCTAGCAAGTCAGCATTTTACAGGGGGGAAAATCCATAAGGAGCAAGTCATGAACATCAGCCCTACTAAAGGGGGGGGCATCCAATAATGTGCTGTAAAAAGAAGAGAGGGTATGAAACTAGATTATATAATGCAATTAAGAGAGATATAACATTTGAAATGTGGCAGAGGTGGTGAGAAATGCCCTTTATCTATTTGTAATTATTATACCATCTCTTATTTTGCACATTCTTGCTAATGAACAGACATTAAGAAAAACACAGGATGGCATGAAGTCAGGGAATTTTTCAAGTAGGTTAATCATTTGAAACAGACAGTAATGTAGCAAGCCGCTATAGTCAGATTGCTGCTTTATCAGTATTGTCTACTCTGACAGTGGCTGTCCAGGTTTCAGAGAGAAGTCTTTGCCAGCCCAACCTGGAGATGCTGAGAATTGAACCATGGACCATTTGCAAGCAAAGAATGCATTCTACCCCCAGAACAATAGCCTGCCCTGTGGACACCTAAATCTGAAAGCCATTCAGTTCTGACAAAATCAACGAACTTCAAGCAGACATTTATGCTTGCAGACATTTATTCCTGGAATCTAGGAAATCCTAAGAAATGATGTTTACAAATGACTTCACTTTTAGTAAACTTCTGACTTTGGAGCCTGAAGTGTGAAACAAAGTGTGTCTTGACACATACCCTGTATAAACTGAAACAATTCATACCAATCTTGGTGGCAGCTGCAATTGTAAATGCCCAAGGGGGGGGGGATGAAGCAAAAATGGATCACATGGTATTTCTGAGAAATGCAGTTCCATTAGCTCCTACACACAGCACTGACTACCTTCCATTAAACAAGGAAGTGGAAAGAAACACAACTGCAATGCTTTTAAGGTAATGTAGTGTGTGAGGCAAAATCCATGCAGGCCTCGCATGTTTCATGAGGGAAAGTGGCTGATGTGGAATAAACCACCTCAAAAAGGGTTATCAATGTATGGAGAACACAACTTAGTGAAACCTGAATATGGACCCCGTCCACCTGAGAAAAATATGAACCCCAAAATACCAACATTACCTTCTTGTGCAAGGATGGGAGTCTAATTAAGTTATAAATGAAGGAAACCCAGAAGGCTTGTACGATTACAGTGGTACCTTGGTTTAAGAACAGCTTAGTTTATGAACAACTTGGATTAAGAATGCTGCAAACCTGCAAAAGTAGGTGTTTTGGTTTGTGAACTTTGCCTTGGAAGCTGAACATGTTCCGCTTCCTGTTGAGTGTAAATTGAGTCCCCCGCTGCTATGGGAAAGCATGCCTTGGTTTAAGAATGGGCTTCCAGAACAGATTAAGTTCGTAAACCAAGGTACCACTGTATACAATTCAGAAAAGGAGTCAGTTTTTTTTCAGCCCCGCTCATTGTTCAGATTACATTGGCTTTGTTTTGGACAAAGGAAATCTGTTGGAAAGGTTATTACATTGTTGGTATGAAGAATCACAAAACTGTCCATCAAGTGTAGCCGGTCAGTAGACTAAAGCACAGATGCCTTGACTTCTCAAATATTAGAGCAACTTGTTCATTTTCTAAATGTGTCCAATTATGCCTTTCCCCCCCTTTAATAAGCCAAATGAATGAAGCTTCCTTTTCATTCCATTTTAATCATGTGCCCATCACCTCCAGAGGGGCAAACCCCCTGAGCCCTGTAATATTTTCAGGTAGAACAATGAATTACATCATAACGTTTTGACTCCCTGTTGAATGAAATTGACATGGTGATTCAGATGACAGACTGCTTCTGGTGAAAGAATCAAAGGAAAAACCATTATGTGTTCTAGGGATGTGCATGGCCTCATAATTCTCCCTTTATCTCTGTGCATATTTTAAGACAGGCGACAACCATTTTGCATGGGGGAGGTTCTTTTCCTGACCCCCAGGCACATTGGCGGATTGTGCATAAACCTGCCCCGCCCTGTTCGGCCCTATTTTGGGGCCACTTCCAGGTCAGCAGTGACGAGCATGTACACAACTGCACGTCGGTTGGCTGTGCTCTAAATGTTCACAGCCTGTATTCTGATCCAAGTTGCTGTGTGAGCTCTCTGCCCTTTGATCTGTGCTCCAGGTTCCAAGTTACTCTGCATAAAGTGCAGTTCTGTGTCCCCCATGCGCTATAATGGGCAATCTAAAAACAGCCAGATTAAGCCACATTGCAAGCATCTTCGTTTCCCCGAAATGCCCTAGGAACCATTGCAGCTGTGTCCTAGCCAGTTAGTCCCATCTCACCGAGATCAATAGGAAGGTGGAATGAAAAGCTGCCCCCACATCACTTACCCTTCCAGTTCCCCTAGTCTCCACACCATACTAGGCAGGTATTGTATAAACCAAAACACATGCATTCATTCTTCCCTAGGCTACCTATGTCTCCATTCCTGCACTTCCTCTGTTGTCTCCCTGTGTCTTACTATAAGCCCTTGGGGTCAAGACCTGCCATACTTCTTCATTGTTAAGTGGCACATATATAGAGGGTGCTATATAAATAAATAAAATCATCTCAGGGAAGGATGGCAAGCTGAAATGAATCCATTGCCCAGATTACCCCACCTCATTTAATCACTGGCTACCCATTTCATCGTATAATTAAATTGCAACAGTTAATTTTGTAATACTAAATTTGAAACTTTTTAAATAAAAAAAATAAACAACAGCACCTATTTTCACTGCAGTCAGCCTAGTAAATACTGTAAACTACTTGCTGGAGAAAGATCGCTGGCTTTTAAAAACATTAAGTATGTTCCTACAAGTACTTCTTTAATTAAGCAATAACGAACTGTCCTGAAGATTAATGGCTGTCTGGGGGGACCAGCTGACTCAAGACAGCTCATTACCACACTCAAGATGCCCTGCAGGAAGAATCTTGGTTTTTGTATTTGCATATTTCTAAAAATTCAAACCAGTTTCTGAGTTGCTCTGCGCTCTCTCCACTTCTGTCTGTGTTTCAGGCTCCAAGCATCTTTGTATGAAACAGACTTTCGTATTTCCTAGTTATAATTTTCAGCCCTTTGACCAAAGCAAATTAAATTTACAAGCACAGGAGCACCCCCAGAGTGGATTAAGCTTGCAAAATGGCAGACAAACAGAACCAGGGGTTTTTTGGGAGGGAAGGAAAGGGGATTGCTTCCCTATATAATTCTTACTTGTGGGGGTTGACTCTTGTTCTGTCTTACCTTAAAATCATTTAAAGATGGCTTGGACCTGTGTATTCTTGCTTGTACTTTTTTGCAAATGTGGCTTCACACCAGCCTTGCCAATGCTTGCTTGTTCCCTCCAATAGCTCTTGAAACATCTGACTATCCAAAATATTGGGATGCTTTTTTATTGCTGTTAAGGCAGAGCAAGGTAGGATCTTTTAAGAAGCAACGAAGCATTTAATTTTAAAGAAATACTCTGCTGCTGTGCTTCAAAATAAAAATCCAGAGTTCTTCTGTGCTCCCCAGGCAACTTTGTGAACAACCTTGTTATTTGCAAACCTAGAGATTCAGAGAGCTAGGAAAGGCAAAGCCATGCAAGAAGTCCACAAAAAGTGCAAATATTGAAAGATGGTTGTGCTTCGGCTCACGTATCCTTTCAAAAAGTGCAGATGAGGTAGGTTTGCCTTTAAATGTGAATTGAATTTCTCCCCTTTCCCCACCCCTCTCTGAAAGCTACTGAAGCCTGCCTTCAGCTGAGGAGTTCAGAGCAAGCATTGGATAGGGGGAGCAGGAAGGGGAAATTGGTGGGTTAGGAAAGGGTTCCATGTCATGCTACTCAAAATGTGTCCTTTGCAAATTGTATCTTCTTAGCCTCTATTTACCTAGGAGAAGCTGTGGGGAGGCTCATGACTACAGTGGGAGTAGAAAAGAAACTGGAAAGCCAATAGACTGAATAAAGAGTAGACTACAACTTTATTAACCATACTTCCAGCTGGGATCAAGGACTCGGGCCTCATCAGCCTAGGGTGACCACTAGGAGTCACTTTACATGACATTCCGAGACAACTGATGGATAAATATTAAAGGAGGAATTGGAGCAGGTAGAGGCTCAACATGGGTGATTCCCACACCCTTAGATATCCCTCCAAAGGTGCATCAGGCCACATTTTCACTTCCTGAGCTGCCAAATGTCTTTGGTACCAGTCACTTGAGGCTTTCCTAAGAGGCTATCAAGTGCTGAAACCCAACACACACTAACACAAAGCAATATTCCCAACCATAGCTGTCAACGTTTCCCTTTATTAAAGGGAAATTCCCTTGTTCCGAATAGGATTCCTCGCAAGAAAAGGGAAAAGTTGACAGCTATGCTCCCAACAGACATTGGGTGGTGACGGCCAGGGGAATGGAGTCTGTTTGAAGAAGACCCTCCTAGTCCCACTTTGCACAAGAGTAGTAGTAGGAAGGCTTTGGGGGCTTTTGTTTTTATTTAAAACTTGTATTTTCCCCCAAATTAGTGTTGAAGTGTTGAAGCAACACTTACAACCGTTGTTAAAATAACAACACAGCTAAAAATAATAGAAAAAGCACATTCCAATAATGAAAGCCACAAGGTCTAGAGAGAATATAAAAGTTCTGCTTTCAAAAAGTGATTGATCAGAGGGACAATTTCCCATACATGCTGAGACTTCCATGGCAACTGCCCTCTAAACAAAAACATCATGTTCTTCTGCAGATTAAGGTACCTCATTTGCCCCATGAGCTCAAAGAACCATGGAAGATTTGGAAGGAGATGTCACTGAGACCTAAAGCATCAATATAACCCAAGATATTCTGTGTAATCATTTGCTTTTGTTGCTGTATTTTTTGGGGTGGGAAGCCTGCTATCATATTGAATTGTTAGTCCTTCCATGGGTCCCAGGCAGTGTTGGATTTACGTATAAGCTAAACAAGCTATAGCTTGGGGCCCCACCCTCTTGGGAGCCCCCAAAAAATTTAAAGGGAAAAAAACTGGATGTAAAATTTCAAAATATAAGAAAAAACAAAACCTACATACAGCAACAGTGTTTTGTGTCGTGTAGGCTCCTATGATGTAAATAATGGGCCCTGCTCCCTAAAATATCACTGGTTTGCTCATTTCTATATATAGGGTGCCTACATCCTGCATGTGCAAA
The DNA here is from genome assembly GCF_965112155.1 of Podarcis liolepis. Lineage (NCBI taxonomy): Eukaryota > Metazoa > Chordata > Lepidosauria > Squamata > Lacertidae > Podarcis > Podarcis liolepis. The sequence continues at coordinate 70,349,559 of NC_139554.1, forward strand.
TGGCTTTAGATACCTATTAGGCCCATAAATTACCATATAGCATATATTCAACACAAAAAACAGCAACAATTTGTTGTTGACAAAGGACAGCTGGACATATAAAGGGCCCCATTACCTTCAGTAGCTTAGGGCCTCGTCAAACCTATATCCGGCCCTGGTCCCAGCTATATTTGTGCCACTTCCTATTGCTCTGGTCTTGAAAAATCTCAGCTCTGGGTAACTGAGGACCCCAAATAATGAAGCTGTAATTGGCTGTGGAATTTTGGAAGCTGCAGCTCTTAAAGATGGCATCCCCCTGGTGTTAGGCTCTGTCCCTACTGTTCCTTGGGTGCTTTCATCTTCAAAGGCAGGATGCAAAGTCGAAACCTTTAGCCTGGCAAAGCTTGCTTTCTGGCAGGTTCACAGCTATAGCCCATCTGCTGGCTTCCCAAGGTGCTTGTTCTCATTTGAATAGCATCAGAGGAATGGCAAAGAAATTGGCTCTCGGCCAGAGTTCCCTCAAAAAGGTGAATGTTATTATACTCTTATGGACAGACAAAAGAAATCACTTCTTCACACAGCACATATTTAAACTATGGATTTCACTCCCACAAGAGGCAGGGATAGCCACCAACTTAGTTTGGATTTGATATCCCTCTTTATCACTACCCTAAGGAGTCTCAAAGTGGCTACAAATCTCCTTTCCCTTCCTCCCCCACAACAAACACTCTGTGAAGTGAGTGGGGCTGAGAGACTTCAAAGAAGTGTGACTGGCCCAAGGTCACCCAGCAGCTGCATGTGGAGGAGCGGAGACGCGAACCCAGTTCCCCAGATTACGAGACTGCCAGTCTTAACCACTACACCACACTGGCTTTAAAAGAGGGTTAGACAAATTCATGGAGGATAAGGCTGATCTCACAACACCATGTAAAATAAGTTATGGTCTGACTGAGTAGACTGAGATGCTCTCCACCAATGGGTTGCTGATGAGCACACATGTACCTGCAATGACCTTCACTGGTGACCTCCCCTTGCTGAAATTAGGCTTGGGAATGTTAACTCTTGGCTCCCCAGCAACACTCACCAGGAAGATCAGCCCCCAAATTAGGTTGGGGAAAAGCAAAAATATTTTTCTAACATTTTTTCCAGGCAGGGATGGAGAATGTGAGTGTGCACGTGTGCCTCCTGAACCCCTGGCTTACTTGGCAGCAAGTTGGTTGGCCAAGTCCCCAGTCCACGTGTCCAAATTCCAACCTGAAGCACAGTCTCACAGAGATCCTGGAGCATCCTTCAACATGGGCAGCTGAGCAAACACAGCACCTCAGCTCTGCTTCCCTTTTATACTTTGAATGCTGACTACAGCACCTGGCCTTGATGAGGCATGTGACCCTCACCTGCTCCAAGCCTACTCCAGCTGAGAAATCACATAACTAGTGAGCCCCACCTGGCCAGCTAGGGAGCTGGGCTGTGGGCATCTGTCTGCCTCAGCATCCTAGAGCGCCACTCCCGCTGCTCCCTATGCCTCAGAGCCCGGCATGTTCATGGAGACAGGGGCCCCTCTGGCTCTGGTGATGGGTCCTGCTACTCTGGTTCCTGTCCACTGAGGGCCCCCCATCCCTCTGTCACCCTGTGACTACTTCCTACACCAACCTCTCCTTCCCCATCCCCCGCTTGCTCCAGTATGTCCCAGTTCCAACTACACCCCTCGCCAAGATCCTCTCCTCCTCTTCCTCTTCCCCGTAGTTCATGACATCGTATGCATGGTTATAGGCTACAGGGCAGACGTGTGTTTTTGCTGGATGCCCACAACAGTTTCTCTGTGCTCAGATAGGTTGGCAAACCTTGTGATAGAAGTCTTACTGCAATTTCAAAACTGATTGTGTATTTTAGGCACATCCCACATAGCGCTCTAAACCTAACCCAAAATTAATCCTCCGAGTTGTCAGATAAACCAAGCCCAATCTCAGTCTCTATCTTATCTTTTCAACAAAAAAGGCAAAAAAAAAATATAGAATGACAAATGCTATCTGACTTCTAAAAGTCAAATTCCAAGGTGACAGAGTGATATATAAGGAGTTGGCTGTTTTTAAACCCTTACATAGTAAATGAATGTAACCAAAGCAAGTAAATTCCTCCTAAGGAAAAAATATGTACTATTTTTCCCATGCTTTTGAACAGTGGAATGTGTGGGTTTATTTTATAAAGCTATAATAATAAGCCAGTTTCAGTGTGCGGCATGAATTTTTAAGCTCGCATTTTGACATTGAAAAGGATAGATAGGAATTTCCCGGTTATCATCATGTTTACATTAATGTTTCTTCAAATTGGACTACACAATGTTTCTGCTCCTAATTGAATAGCAAGACAATGACAATTATTATATTACCCTGTAATTGTTTTGGGTCTACACTGAAATTGGTGCCTCATTGTCCACCAGAGATGACACACTGAGCACAGGACAGATTGAATTCCAGTATAAGAGGTCTGCCTTGTCCAATTGGTTACGCACATACACTAAATTGTTTTTCCACTGCCCTTGCTCTTCGTTCAGGGGAGCTAGCAGTAAACTCACACGGAGCCCCATGGCTAACGTGGCACCACCACCAGCTATGCATTCTGCACAACTGCCTTGCTGCCTTCACTGAGGCATCAATGGAAAAGGTATCTGCATCTGTCCAGTCCCACCTTCCCTCCTCTGGACAGAACTCATCAGGTACCTGCCTGCCACCTTCTACACTCCTAGCTGTGCACTTCTGTACCAAACTTAAAGAGTCAGAGATGTTGCCATATGATGGGCCCCAACTATATAGCCTATCAACTGATCGGTGGCTAATTAATCATAATGAATCATTGCTGAAGTCCAGGAGGTTGGACAGAGGTCAGTGAAATGATGTCACCAGTCAGTGATGTTTCCTCCTTACCATCACATGAAACAATGTATAGCTCCTTTAACTTGCTCATTCCAAGGGAATCAAAATCTGCTGGACCAGGATTTCAGACACCTCTGTGCTCAATGTGCCTTGAGCAGACAAGCGCTCTGGGTTTCTGGTCTCACCAATGGCAAGGATTAGTCTATGCCAGGCTTCCTCAACCTAGGCCCTCCAGATGTTTTTGGCCTACAACTCCCATGATCCCTAGCTAGCAGGACCAGTGGTCAGGAATGCTGGGAATTGTAGTCTCAAAACATCTGGAGGGCCGAGGTTGAGGAAGCCTGGTCTATGCCCAACAGGGTAGAGAAAATAATGCTCCTTACAACTTTAGCAATGTGTGTCTGATTATGGATCCAAAAGTGACTTACATGGGCAGAATGGCACTTCTGCCTGGGCAAGGTAGTCTAAATTCTGTGGATTTCCCTCATGCCCCCATACCCCATACTATTCCAGAGGATCCCTTCACCATCAGGAGTAGCTCTTGGGAGATCACAGAAGCTCACTGGAGACTGAGCCAGAAGCCTTGTGGGCCAGATGCACCCCCTCCATCAGCAATTAGTCTGGGCTGAAAAGCTTTCTATGGAAGCCAGTAGGAGTCTTTTTTCAAGACTAATTGCAGTGTAGGGACCCATTTTCAGGGAGCTCTCCTCTCCGCATGCACTGTGACTTCCCTGCCGAAAACACACCACGCCACACAATCCCATGCTGCAATTAGGTTTGGAAAAAGCCTTCTATTCACTCATGCTTTTTTCCAAAGTGGCACAAGGGAGGGGAGTCATCTTCATGGGGAGCGCTGATGAGGAGAATGTAGCTACAATCTCCAGGACAATCAACTTTCCTCCTGCAATCAAGCTTGAGAAAAGCTAGTGTTCTCCCCCTCTGCCACCCTGAAGCTTAATTGTAGAGGGAATTGTAGAGGTGGAAACGGTAAAAGTCTGAATGCATGTGAGCATGGGAGGGAGCAGCTATTTTAAAGACAGATGCCCAACATCACTTTTTCTAAACATTCATGGTATCAGAGGGGAATTGAGTCTATTTTTCAGCCATTTGTCCAAAGGTTTTGGGTTGTTTTTTTTTACAATGGAAATAGAATAACACGTTGTTGCTCTAGGAGGAGGAAGCCAAACATATGTGGTGCTGGAATGCCAGACAAAACAACAGATAAAGAGTTTTGCATCAATAGCTTTTTCTCTGATTGCAAAGAGGCTGGAGGCACATTAGACACAACACTTCTGCTTCTTCCTATAAGAAAATTCTATATAAAAAGCATGCTTCCCCAAGTGGTAGGATGTTCCAGGAGTCAGAGTACAGAGTCCATTTTCCTGGAAAGGGAGAGCTCCTGTGGCTTTTTTTGTTGCTGTCTGCAAATATCCACGCTGAGCAGAAGGGGGAAGCAGGCAAGCACCAAGGGATGGGTTGAAGACACCTCCAGGAGGGTTTCAAGCACACCCCAGGAAATGTAGGTTTGTTCAGTTAAAGAGGCCTAGCACAACAAATCCTCTTTAAAATATAAGAAGAAAGAAACTGACTTTTGGTGGGATCGTTAGGAAAGTGACAGGAATATGCATTGAGGAATGAATGAATGATTAACAAGAAGTCCCCACAAGCAAATCAGGGCAGATGCTCATTGTTATGCAAATCAGAATGAACGCTTACTAAAGACCAGACACGATCTAACTCCCACCTAAGCTTTGTGCAAGCAAATTGGGATGGATGCTCAATAAATAAGGCTACCTTGAGTCTTTGAAGCTGGGTTATTTCTCCCCAAAGCAACAACACATCTTTTGAGCCCCTCCCCACAAGTGCTGTTTCTTGCCAGCCATCTGCAAAACTAAGCATTCCGTCTCCTCTGTTGACCTCACTGCACCAGCTCCCAGGTGTTTCTCTTGAGCCCCCGCCTGAGCATGTGGAGTGTGCCTTGGGCACAACCCATCAAACATCTATGCCCATTCACTTCCTGGCCATTAAAACATCTCCTGATCATTAAAAGCCAGTGAAGAGCCATCTGTTTCGACTGACTCTGGAAACACTGGCTGGCCCTCACTGTGCCCATTAGTAAGCAGCAACACGGCACAAAATATGGCCAAATGTTTGCTGGACATCACACTATAGTTTTCCTTTTATTGCATCTTTACTCCCACTGGTCCTTCTGTCACTTTGGGCTGTAAAGAAAAATGATAATGGCTAAGAGGGGGCTGGAATACTCAAATGGGCCTGCCATGATAAATCTGTTTGCTTCTATCTATTAAATTTCATTTCACCAGGATCATCTTAGGCAGCAGTAGACGTGGTCTCCCACCCACTCATTTTAGCCTCACAATAACTTAGAGAGGGGGAGAAAGATTCAAGGTCACTCAGTGATCTTTGTGTAGGATAAGGCAATGATGGCCACTAGCCACAATGGCTACTTTCTACCTCCAGTGCTGGCAACAATACCAGTTTCTGGGAAGAATGAGGTTGCCCTCAGATCTGCTTGTGGGATTCCCATAGACACCTGGTTGGCCACTGTGGGAACAGGATACTGGACTAGATGGGCCTTTGGTCTGATCCAGCAGGCTCTTCTCACATTCATGGCTGAGCAGGAATTTGAATCTGGGTCTTCCCAATCTTTCAGGCACTCCAGTCACTACTCCATTCTCACTGACGCTGTTTTGGCTTTGGCGGGTGTGAACAATATAGACTTGGCAGAATGCAGGGAAAGAAAGAAATCATCAGCTTGTGACTAATGGGAAGTATTCTTTGAGACTCTGAAACAGTTTCAAAGTAATTACATTTCCCTCAAAATATCACATCAAATACTCTCACCCCTTTCCTCCTCCCTAGTATGCCTAGTCATTTGCTCAGAGGTTGCTTTTTTGTAATGAACAGTATCTAGGCCAAAAACAAACAAACAAAACAAGAGTCTTATACAAGTTCATGAATGTGCAAGGCCAGGGATAATTTGGGGGATAAAAGCTGCCAGTTATCAAAATGGTTTCTTTCTTACTAAAGTTTATAAAACTGGAAGTTTACTTAGGCTCACAAATCTCTGGAAAACTACCACCAGTGGAAACCAGTCCATTGGGGTTTCTGGGACATAACCTGTGCACTGAAAACATCAAGCATTTTTATTTTTAAATCCCCATCTCAAGACTTTTTCCTGTCCCACACACTTTTTATAGCTCCTCAAAGAGGCATTTCTGTCAATCATCTGTTCTTCGGCCAATCAGCTCTCTGCACCACTCAGCCAATCCAAATCCAAAAGTATGGCTGCTACAAAGAGGTCCCTTCCATGTGTCTCTAAACGGGAAAACCATCTGACTGACTGCACTGCTGGAAAGTCAGCCCCAGTAGGAAAGCTCTTGCTCCATCTATTATTACAAGGCCTGCCCAGCACAGCCACCCTAGCAGATATAGGAGGAGTCAGGACTGTCTCAGAAACAGCCCTGTGTGGTAAAATCAACCTGTCAGAATCATACATTGGTTCTGAGCATGGTCAGGTGTTTTCCTGAAGGCCAGGGAAGCAACAGGGCACGTTTCTTACTTTGAGGAGCTTTGCTTGGTAATTTAATTTAGTCTTTGTTTTGCGTCAGAGAGAGAGAGAGAGGGAGACAGAGGGAGCAACAGATGCTTTCAGATTCTGTTGTGTTTTTTAAATGCTTTTTTTGTTGTACTTTTTTTGGTAAAGTGTTGTATTATCATTTCATTTTGCATATATAAAACAGAGAGAGAAATCATAACATGAAAATTAAAAGAGGAAGGACAAAGCTATAAAATAGGCATGTAGAATAAGAAAGTCCAAGTAAAGACTATCAGCATTATCAGATTATCAAGTAATTTGTTTGACTATTTGGTTGTATTTTTATTGGCCTTGATCTCAGTTGCTCCTTCCATGAATGGAAAATTTCCATGAATGCAAACTCTCCTGGAAAATTTTTGGAAGGGTAGAATAAAAACACTGTATAACAGACACTTGAGTAATTTGACCATATATAGAGAGATGGATATATGTAAAGACTGTGTACACATTACTGGCGTAAAACACAGCTATGCCATTATTATTATTATTATTATTATTATTATTATTATTATTATTACTATTACTATATTTCTTGTACCCCACCCATCTGACTGGCTTGCCCCAGCCACTCTGGGCAGCTTCCAACAGAATATAAAAGAACACAATTCAGATCGAAGCTGGTTTGGGGGGAAATATCAAAAGTTTCATAAGAAACAACAGGATAGATACAGGATAGAGATGGGTTGCAGCTGAAGATGTCTGTACACCTTCCCAAACTAGCAGTGTGAGCATAATATTAATGTAATGCTTGATTGTAAACAAACAAAAAACAAAAACCTCTCAAAGTGGTTGAAAAATACCTCAAAACATTATAATCACCTTATACCTGTGCTTTGCCAACTAACCTGGCTCCTAGTTCATTTCTGGGCTGAATTCAAAGTGCTGATTTTGATCTTTAAACCCTTTTCTGCATTGGTCTGTGATACCTGAACGACTGCTGGCCTCCAGAAGGACCCGTACGTCAAGAACTTCTTCAAAGGCTCTTATTAGGGCACCCCCCGCCATCTGAGGTGCAGCAGGGAGCTATAGGGGAAATGGCCTCCTCGAGGGTGGCACCCCAACTGGGCAATGCCCTCCCCAGCAAGATTCACTTGGTACCAGCCTTGATGCCATTTTAGTGCCAGCCACAGACTTCGTCTTTTCCCAAGCTTTTATGCCGCTTCACATTTCTGCGCCTAGGCTTTATGCTCCTTCACACTTCTTTTTAAATCTGCAGATTTGTTTTTAGAACATTCTTTTTATATTTCAGTCTTTTATTTGTTTATTTACTGTAATGTGTCACTCTTTAAAGGGACGCGGGTGTCACTCTTTATAAGCTACAATTATAAAGAACCTCTGGGAAACCAACTAACCAACAAAACAGGCCAACTGTTCAGGAATGATGAGAGTCGTAATCTAACAACATCTGAATCCTTGCTGTGAATATACTGCAGTGTAAGAGAATCCTGATCCACAACATTTCTTTCTATTCCTTTCCGGAATAGAGGAAACTCTGTACATGTAGTTTAAATGGAAGAGTGCAAAACAGAAATAATTTTCCTATTTGGAACTGTGGAGAGGGAGGAAGGCAGACGTAACCTTTGACAGAGCGTTTCTTAGAAATGTTGCCGACTGAATTATCTTACATGCTACTCAGAAGTGCAAAGGATAATTGCAGGTTCTTGCAAAGACATGGCAGTTCCACTCGGTGGCACCATGGTTCCAGTTTCCATGGAAATACCCAAGGCCGGCATAGTTGCAGCAGAATGTTCCCATGGTAACTTGTTAAGAAAAATCTGTGCGGAAGACAATGGCCTAGTTTTATAGTGCTAGCATGTGTTCACGAACAGAATTATTGCCCTAGTATTGAATTACACTTAGGTCATCCTTTGTCTTAAAAATACAGAGTTCCCATGCTGAAACAAGCAAGCGTATGGAAATGCTTCATTTAATGTACTCCATTCATTTAGTAACTTTGATATTTAATCACTTTAAGGTTAGCTTAGTAACTTTAATATTCAAGTAGCTAATATCAAGTAACTTGATCAGGCAGTATAGGACCACCCATATTGTTCCTGGATCTCAACATCATTGGGCAGTATAGGAAGCTGCTAGGGAAAAGTAGCTTGCACAGCACCACTGGCAGGATTGAACTAGCATCAGAAATATAGATAATAAATACCAATGATAGGACTGCCTACAGTTTACATTGGAGGATTGCCAAAATGTGTTGACGTTCTAACATTTTCTTTGCATGACTGAAAACCAAAAACGTGTTTATTTGTGTTCTTAAACTGAACTTGAAAGTTCTCAGGCTGCAAAATGCCCTGTGCCCTCACCAAATCTTGCTTCTCTCCTCCCCATGCATGCACTGGCGGATGAAGGCGGGGCGGGGGGCAGTCTGCCCCGGGTGCCATCCCAGGAGGGGGTGACATCGTGGCCGCCCCCACCCCCGGGAATCTCAGCACTCACCTCGCACGCCCCCAGACACGCGCCACTTGCTGCGCACACACACCCTGACGCGTGCCACGCCCCCACGAGCAGTGCGCCACGCCCCCAGGAGGCGTGCCAGCCACACCTGTGGATGTTTGCCGCTCCCAGTGCTGGAGCAGGTAGCTCCGCCACTGCCTGCATGCAGCCCCATGCTCTCCCCAGATCTGCTCCAGAGGTTTGGGAAACCCCAGAACAGATTTAGGGGCTACATACACTCCAGAGGAGCAGGTTTCGAAGGGGAACTGCAGGAAATGGGGAAGGAAAGTGAATTCTGCTTACACGTCATATCGTTGTGCCCACAGCCTTAGGTATGAGCCCCCAGGATAATTCCTTTGATCCAGTTGGCATCTGTCTCCCTCAAGAGGCAATGGAGTGTGCCCCTGGGGGTGAAGTCAAACCGCTGCATAAGCAGGACCAAAGTGCAAACCTGGGCAGTGTGTATGGAGGTCCTGGGCTGCCCAGACAACAAGATCCCTCCTCTTAACATCACTGGTGTGGTCCAAAGAAAGCAGAGCAATACGCCTGGCACCAGCGTGGCCACAGGAGTTGCCAGGAGGAGGTAAATAAGGCACCATCCTGCCGTCTCAGGGACTGCACTCCGGATTTGTGTAGGCCTGACCCCTTAGCCTTTTCTTCTCCTGAAGATATCCTGCAAGGAAGCCTTTGATCCAAGGTTTAGGATCAAAGTATTCCTTCTCCTAGATGAGCTACCTTCTCAGGGTGACGAGCCCCATCTGCCCCTCACTTCCCTCGACAGCATGTGCAGAAACTGCCTTCTTGACCTTGGGACCCACTACAGTGGTACCTCGGGTTACATACGCTTCAGGTTACAGACTCTGCTAACCCAGAAATAGTGCTTCAGGTTAAGAACTTTGCTTCAGGATAAGAACAGAAATCACGCAGCGGCAGCGCGGCGGCAGCAGGAGGCCCCATTAGCTAAAGTGGTGCTTCAGGTTAAGAACAGTTTCAGGTTAAGTACGGACCTCCAGAACGAATTAAGTACTTAACCCGAGGTACCACTGTATTGATTTGTCTGCTCAATCCACCAGAGTCTGACTTCACATGCAGGGGAAGCCTCTATTTCACCGAGGGTTTAAGGCCCATCTGTTGCCCTCGCCTGGTTTAGCCGGCCAGTCAAAGCCATTCCCAAGGTGTGGCCACTATCGCATGCTGACACCTTCTGGGTGCCACAGGGGAGAACTGAGGGCTGGATGGGGGGGCAAAGGTGGACAAACTACCCCAGAAGGAACACAACATGTCCCCCACCAGAGGTACTACCCCTCCCTTAACATCCCATGCACCCCTTTCTTCCAATACTGCCCAGCAAATTCCATTCTTTTCACTGACATTTATACTGAACAGAACATATGTACCTCTCTATGTGGCATTTTATTCAACTAGCAAGGGGAAAAGGTATGAAAACTGCTGTTACAACACTTGGAGGCAGCAAAGTCAATTTCTTCATTATAAAGCACCAGAACACAGCAAATCTCCCCACAACCTATTCCATATGATGCATGAGTACCACTAGAGGGCAATAAATCTACCAACCTGTAACGAGTGAAGAAAAAGGATTCTGAACTGAATCTAAAATGTTCATTAATTTTACAGCAATTGGTATACCTGCTCTTCTAAAAGAATGTTATTGTTTCTAAGATAGTGCAACTAAGCAGTTCCTTATCTGTCTTTAGTATTTAAGAGATACCTGTGGGGAGAGATCTTTAATGCATTCTTACAACAGAGATACGTTTAAAATGCTAGCTCATCTAATTGTCTAGATGAATTGTCTGTTCTAATTGAATTCAGATGTTCTCCCTGAGATGCTTCTGGTAGTTTCCCTACCCTATCCATAAAACCAAGGTAAGTGCTCAAATTTAACCCTGAAAATTAATGAGTATGGTTCTGCCAATATCTTCATCCCTATTCCTAGTTATTCCTCTAATTAATAAAGCAGGTATGTTTAGATTAATTTGAATGGGGCAGTGGGAGAAGAGGTCAGGAGTGGTTTCTTGCATACCATGGGACTCTTAAGCATGCATTTAAAAAAATCATTAAAAATTAAATAATAATAATAAAACTATACTTTAACACACATACTCAAAAAACCCCATAGGGACATGGCACATGTATACTGCCTGGCAGCAGAGAGGAGCATGCAAGTGTGAACCCACAGCATACTAGGGGTGCATATATTTTGCCTGCAAATTGACCCAGGCTCAACCCTTTGACATTTCTAGTCTGAAGGAATAGGCAACTGACAAAGTCAGTCAGTCAGTCAGTCAGTCAATCAATCAATCAATCAATCAATCAATCAATCAATCAGTAAGTTTAATGCCCTAGCCAAAGGCTATAACAAATTTGTAGCAATCATATTAATAAAATAATACAGAACAGACATCCATGATATCAGCTGACATCCATGGTGTAAGACAAAGAAGATACCAGAGACACTGAGCTTAAATCTAGCCTAATTTCAAATTAAACCTCTGAATCATCAAAACAGTTTATAGCAATTTTATCTAACTTGTTTTTCTTGATCTTTTTTGTGGCCAGTGACAGAAGCAAGTGGCATTGGCTGTCTCTTGCTTTCCTGTTGTCTGGGGGCCACAAGGAGAGAGGCAACTGGTCTTACAGAAACCCATCTCAGACAAACTGGTTCCATGATAAGCCTTCACTTTGGTTCATAACTGTTGACATAACCAGAGAATTGCATTAGGAGATAGCTATCTCTCAGTGATTTTCTCTTCTCTAACCTTCTGCCTTATCTGTTGGGTTGATGTCACAGGAATCACTGTGAAAACTGGATTGTAATAAGAATAAAACTCTTGGGCTGTCAAAAGGTGGCCAAATGCAGAGACCCTGTGCCTCTGAGCTACAGTTATGAGCCCACTTGAATCAAATATGGGTATAGGGTGTCAGTTGAAAAGATGAGCAAAACCATAGATGGTATCCTTTCAACCTGGAAACAAGGTGCAAAAACAAAACAAAACCAGCCTTGGAAGATAACTTCTTGCCCGACTGAACTAGTAAGGTCTCCAGGCACGGCTGGGAAGGATTCCTGACTGAAAGCCTGGAGAGAGTCATTGCCGCTCAACTAGATAAGCCAATGTAAAGTGGCTTCCTTGGTTCCTAAGTTCCTTAACAGACTTTAATAGATTTGAAATCAACAAAGCGCATGAAGAGAATGGAAGACAATAGTTCTGGCAGGCTGGGTCTTCTACTTTGGTGAAGGCAATAAGCCTACTCTGGAATCAAGCAAGTTATGAACATTAGTATACAGAGCCACATATGGTTTCTCATCACTGCACACATCAGTAGGTGCATAATCTTGTTTTAGTTCTCAGTTCTCATCGCTCTTCCACAATAAAGTGCTCAACAGAGACACAAAAAGAATACTGAATGTAGCATTCTTTTTTTTCTGGGGCAAGACTGAATTAGTAGCCTAATGATACTGTTGCTTGCTTGCTTGCTTGCTTCGCCAAACCTTTATTAGGCATTACAAGTAGAGACCATCATAAAACACCACAAAACATCCATATATAAAATGTTATGATACTGTTGGATGACACCCCAATCTCTGGGTGGTGCGAGATTCCAGGCGTTCCAGGTGGATTACCCACGATCCATGTTTCCTTTTGGAAATGAGGCACAGCAGAGACTGTGATGTCTTGATGATATATGGCTTATTTACACATATATACAGCCTGAGCCTACAATGGAGGGGTTCACAGCATATTCACCCCATGAGGGTCTAGCTTCTCCCATAGCGAAGCCCTGGATTCAAAAAGACATCAGACATTGTGCTTTGCCTGATACTTTGTTTCTCCCATAACTCCTTCCTAACCCAATCTTCTCACTCATGTTGCTGCCAATTTTCTACCTTTATCTGTTGAGGGAAGGGCCCCACCTATTCGCTTTCTCACACTGAGTTCCTTTGATCCATTGTTTACTTAATGGCTCATCACCCAGGCTATCACCTCACACAAGCAGCTTAGCCTGGCTTAATTAGCTGTTGGCACTTGCTGATTTCAGGGAACTAGAAGTGTCTAGTACATGACTTGATACACACAGATCTGGCCCCAGTTTTAATCCTCCAAGTCTTGATTAAGTTCTAACATTTACTGGTTCCAGGAATTTAGAAGTGTCTAGCACCCACAAACTCATAACAATACTTTTGTATTATTATTTCTGTAATACGAGACTGTTGAGAATTCCAAATACAGAGCCACGGAAAGCCCTGATTGAAATGTGATACAACTTTAAGAATTATCTTTTCCCCCTTCCCCTTCCTCATAGAATATTCTGTTGCACTGTATACTGTAAGCTGTGTCTTGTTACATCCTGTGATGCATCCGATTCTCTCCAACAAATGATGCTGGCTTGGCATACAAAGGTTTTTGCTAAAGCGATGTCAAGTAGCAGAAGACTAATGAGTGCTGCCAGGGAGGAAAATGAGGGAAATGTTATCCGATTAATATCAATGTTTGCTTTGCAAGCAAATATGTCTGAAACTGCTCTTAACTAGCACAAATTTGCAAAGCATTACAGTAACTGTTTAGGCAGAGGGGGAAATACAGTAACTTAAGGCTGCAATCTCAGGCACTCTTTCTTGGCGGCAAAGCCCATCAAATTCTATTGGATATGCTTCTGACTCACAGGGGGAGAAGTTTAGCCTATTTTCAGTATATGTCAGTTTCACATAGGTTTCTCTGAAGTCTGTTAGGACCCATTTCTGCATTAATCTGATACACACACTAACACATATTTCATAACAAAGTAATACATCTTTTATCTCAATGCATCCATTTCTAAACATATTTTATCCAAAAGTGTGCATTTTAAAATAGCTATGAACTGTACCACAAAATTAAGAGAAGGGCAACATCCAAAGGATAATAATGCTCTGGTCTGTGTTTTAGTCCGGGGAATGCAAATTAGGTGACTCTGCTGATAAATCAAGACCAAACAAAGTTCCTCTCCAACCCTACTCTGAGAAAACATGCACAGGGTGCCGCTGTTGTGTATAAAAAGGGGATTTGAAATGTGAAGTGGTACTATGGGTAAAACATGCATTTTTCATGAATAATCCTTCAAATGATGTACCTATCTATCTATCTATCTATCTATCTATCTATCTATTGCCAGCCCTGTCATCAGACAGGGAGATATATGCCACCACAAAGAGGGGTGGGGAGTGAGAGGAGAGGCCATTTTTATTTTCTGCTTCCATGGTCACCACCATGTCCTCCATCTTTTCTGAGTTATTTCCCTAAAATGTTCACCATAGGAGAAAACCAATCTGTAGCACTAATTGTAGCTATTCTTTAGAGATTCACCTGGATACCACAGATCTAAAAATAAATGCTTCAATCAAATGCACAATGTGGATAATGTTAAAATAGGGTGGCTGGATTCTACATATTGCTTATTTATAAAAGCACTTCTATACTGCCCTATCATAAAATATATCAAGGTGGTGTGCACTATAAAACACCCTTTAAAATAAAAAATAAAAATGCAGAGACTCATTCAGGCAACAGACAAATCAAAAATTAAACAACTGCTAAGGCCTATCAGCACAAAAGAATTGCCTAGAGATGCCTCAAAGTTAAAATTGAGAATACCTGCTGAATCTCTGTTGGAAGAGTATGCCACAACAGGAGATCAATGACACTAAAAAACCAACTTCAGTTAAGGCCAGTCAGCTCTCTGTTGTACAGGGGACAACTAACAGCACTCCTTCAGATCCCACAGTGATTGGGATGCTATCTAAGGGTGCACGAAGCCCTTAAAGTATTTTCAGCCCAAGTTGTTCTGGTCTTTGAATATCAACACAAGAACCTTCAAGGTGGCTTGGTGGCTTATGGACTATCATTGCAGATGTCTTAGCAACAGAGATGCTGTCAGCCATCCTCCCCCATCAGCAGTCCAGCCACTGCATTCTGCAGCAGCTAGAGCTTTGGAACTAGGTCCAAGTGCAGCCTCACAGAGATTGCATTGCACCAATCCAGTCTCAAGGCTACCACTGCATGGAATATAGTGGCCAAGGTATCCCAAGCCAGATATGGTTGTAGCTGGCATACCAGGCAAGACTGGGAAACTGCGCTCCTAGTCACAGAGGTCATTTGGATCTCTAATGACAGACATGCATCTAAGAGTACCCCCCAATTTATGCACCTGCTCATTCAGAGGGAGTGACCCCTTAAGCTGCATGATGTTTATGGGGGAAATCTGGATCACTGTTGAGCCTATATATCCAATTTCAACCACCAAAATAAGATCAAGATACCTACAAAAAGCAAATCTTGAGAGAGAGGCAGAGAGATACAGGGGTCAAATACATACAGAATTGCTGGTGTTGTTGCAGCTTCAACATCAACAAATGAAACTGATCTGTAGAAAAATGTAACTTGAAAAAAGAGACATTGCACATACTTTTGTAAACCAAGAAATCGTTAATAAAAAATGTTTTTTAAAAAATCCTTATGAGATTCATTCTTCCTTTCATTCTTGCCATAAGTTTCCCCTCTGATATAACCACATGTTCCTTTCAAGTTGAGTCCCTAAACAATCTCGCATTGTTTTTTTTGTGTGTGTGTGGAAAGATATAGTTTAGCAAAGATGTCATATTTTCTTCTATCTTTAGTAAAATCCCGTGTTAGAGGTGAATTGCTGGAAGCACAACAGCCAGTTTGCGATCTCACATACAGAAGATGGGGGCAGGCATGAAGGGAAAATAAACCCTTGAATTGCCCATGACAATAGTTCATTTCTGCCAAACTTTAAAAGTCAGGCACATTAAGTTGGTGCTGCCCAGGGCTCTTATTAGCTTACAGTTCCAGTATTTGCTTGACAGATAACCCAGGAAGAGAGTAACCTTGTCAGCATTGCCCAGGTAATCATTACATAAAGATGGATGGGTCAGGAACAATTTTCCAATCTATTAGACTCAAAGCATTCCTTCTACGGCATTAGTCAGGCATGGCTTCCCCCTACATCAATTTCCTCTTTGGCCAAGGATTAGATTGCAGGAATGTTGCAAGCAGTTCTGACATGGTATTTAGATTTTGGTTTACATAAAGTTTTGAGAATTGTCAATTCATCCAGTTGTTTAAGAAAGGATTCCTTGGATTCTCAAAGTTCATTTGTAAAAAGCAAATAAACTTCTAGAGCTCTTGTTGTTGTTGTTGTTTTGAGAGATACTGATATTTTATTGAAAGATTTTCATTTATAAAGAAATAAAGTGATAAAAGAAAGAAAATAAAAAGTGGAGAAAGAGAAGAGAGAGAAAACAAAAACAATAAAAAATTAGAAAACAAAAACAACAAAAACCTTTAAAACTCTTGTGCTTCTCAGCGTTGAAAGACTGAAGTCTCTCAAAGAGTCCATAGGTGATTTACCACAATGCCCTTAACGTACCATATTTTTGAGGCATTGTGGGAAATTAAAATGGCAGCCCTCGGTCACTCACTTCTGACTTCCACCACTGCTCCACAGGTATGAAATTCACGGCATGTAATGCCCTCAGAGAAAATTTAATGAAAATGATTTATAGGTGGTACATGACACCAGTCAAGCTTGCAAAAATTTACCATTTGCCCGATAATAAATGTTGGAAATGTAATGAGACTGAAGGTACATTCTTTCACCTTTGGTGGACATGCCCAAGGATTAAGACATTCTGGGAGATGATTTATAACGAAATGAAAAAGGTATTCAAATATACCTTCCTGAAGAAACCAGAGGCCTTTCTCCTGGGCATGGTCAGCCAATTGGTGCTAAAGAAGGATAGAACTTTTTTTATGTATGCAACAACAGCAGCAAGAATACTCATCGCGAAGTATTGGAAGACACAAGATTTACCCACCCGGGAAGAATGGCAGATGAAGTTGATGGACTATATGGAACTGGCGGAAATGACTGGCAGAATCCGAGACCAGGGAAAAGAGTTGGTGGAAGAGGACTGGAAAAGGTTTAAAGACTATTTACAGAAATACTGTAAAATTAATGAATGTTAGAACAATGTTGGAATGAAGTTATATGGCTTTAGCTGAAATGTTATAAGGAATTAAGTATAAATAGATTAATAGAGTGTTAAAGGAAAAAATAAGGTTAGAATGTGTTAAGATAATTATAGGATAGAAAACAGAGGAAGATGGAAAGGAATTGCTGAAACAATTAACAGAAGTGGTATACAAAAAGGGAGGTGTGAGGAGGTCGTTGAAATAAGTGAATGAAAGATAAGATATTGAAATTATTTGATGTGTTTTAAACTGTTTTGTTTTGTTTTGTTAGTTCAATGTGTTAGTGTTATGTGTTAGTGTTATGTAGTGTTTTTGCATTGTATTGTATTGTTCATTTTTTTTGTAGTGTTTAAATTGTTGGAAAAGCAATAAATATTACTTTTTTTTAAAAAAAAAAGACTTCCACCACTGCTGTATAAGCCTTCCAGGGCCTTCCAGCGCAGGAATACCATTTACTTAGGCTGACCCCCAACCTGCAGCCACTTCCATTCATTGTGCTCTACATGTGACATGGCAGGAGTACCAACTTGGCCCCACACAACCATGGGTGCCCAGGGATGTGGGTGTCATGCAATGTGCATAGCCCTCACACCAAAATTTGTGGATGCCTGCCCCTTTCATGGGGAATTTTGTGGGTGCTTGGGTACCCAGGGCCCCAGGGAGTTGGCACCTAAGTGACGTGACGAAGTGCATACGTAGTATTGAACAGTGATAGCTGAAAAATGCAGTCGGACCTTTTGAAGTCTTTGAATGACTGTGAAGACTGCGCCTAAACTTTGTGTTGTCATCTGTGCAAGGATTTAGTATGTGGTTGACCATATCTGTGTCAAAGGCTGAAAAAAATAATAATAATAGTTGGTGGTGGTGGTGGTGGTACCCCACTCTGAGTGGCTTCCAAGATATATATAAAGTCTAAAGATGATTGAGATATAGGGCTGAGAGGTGTGTGTGTGTGTGTGTGTGTGTGTGTGTGTGTGTGTGTGTGTGAAGATCAGGGCCATGCTGGTGTGCAGACGCAGTGTGGCTGTCAATTCTGCACCCTCACCAGCACAAAGGGATAAAAGCTCAGATAAAAGCCATCTAAAACTACCCACATTCCCTTCTTGCGCTATGTAGAAGGTCCCATGTTCACTCTCTGGCTTCTCCAGTTAGAAGGATCAGGAACGAGGAACCTGTGTCCCTACCAGATGTTACTGGACTCCAACCCCCATCAGCCCCAGCCAGCATGGCCAGTGGTCAGTGCTGATGGGAGCTGTAGTCCAACAACATCTGAAGGGTCACAGACTTCCATCCCTGAGGTAGCCGGCCACATGCTCCTTCCCTCATCTCTACTTATGTAGAAGCCTGGGTTTTTCATGCAGCCATTTCTAGGACAGAGGTTTCACCATGTGTGTGTGCTGAGAAGCTAAATGCAGACGGAAAGTGCTTCTGCTTATTCTAGTCACATGGAGCAACTAACCTGCTTAGAGTGCCTTCCTATTTCTAAATACCGTTTCACAGTGCTAAAACAAAAGAGGCTAACATTATCTTGACTGTGTACTAATCAGAGCCTGACAGTCAGCTTTTGTTTTGCTCACATCTCATCTGTGTATGGTGCGCTAAAAACATGGCTATTTATCGTTCTGTAAAAACTCTATGAGAAACCTTCTAAGCGGCAACTGAAATGACAAGAAGCTTCCAGTTTCTCCTGGAGGACACTAGAGGGCATTCGGAGTAGCATTTTCTTGCAATAATAGTTCCACAATGCTCACAACCCTTATCTGCAAGTTATAAACTGGTCTATATATATATATATATATATATATATATATATATATATATATATATATATATATATATTCCTCATTGCTTCCCATTATCTTCTTTATTCTTTCACTATAGCACCCTGGCAGCTTGAGCAAAGATTACGGTTTAAGAAGAGGTATATGGGAGCCATTTGAATCCTTCTTGAAGGCTCTGGCATAAGATCAACATTTCCTAGTCGGAGCCAACGGCTGTTGCCTTGGTAACAAATCTATGATTCATAAATAACTAATCATCAAGCCCATAGTACTTGCTCATAGCTGAGGCCTGCCAAATATGCTGTCAAAAGGCACTTTCCAGTCAGAGTGACATGCTTTGGAGGCAGTCCAGTTAATACTAGTTTGGAAAATGAAGTTCCATTCCCCCCGCACACACACACACACCTCTATTTCATTTCCCCAAGCATGGAAAAATGCTAGGAAGAGAGAGAGCCTCACAGTTTAGGTGTATATCAACTAAGTGCTCAAGCTTAAGACTTGAAAGAGCAGCAGCAAATACTTCCTTTGGCCAATACATCACAAAACAGGATATTCTGTTTCTGGCATTGCTGGAAGGCTGCACCCATGTGCTTATTGGAACACTGAAGATTGCTTACCATTTACCCAGCATGCGCAGCACTGTGCAAAAATAGGTCATCTGATGTCACTGTGATGTCAGGTGATTGACAGGTTGGTGGCTCCACCCACCTGCCCAACATGGTCCATGGTGGTGGGGAGAAAAAGATCCTGTCTGCCCACTGGATTCAGGTCCCAATCCCTGATTCAGACCAGCAATTCTCAAGTGTTGTTCCAGGGTAACCCTGAGGTAGCTTGGAGGCTTATCAGGGAGTTCCTTGATGAGAAGATCAGGAATGGTGAATTAGCTTTCTTGAGTGACAGCTTGCATACCACTACCTAAGCTTTTCCCACAATGAGTAGTCACAAGGGAGTGGTGGCCATGCTCTTTTGAACAGCCTCTCAGTTTATCCAGGCAACAGTGTAGCAGTGTAGCCTATCAAGTCTGGCCAATGCCCTATGTGAACTGAGTAGATGAACCCAAGAATATGCCCCAGAGTGTGCCGCCTTACAGGGAAACATTTAACTGTTTCCCCTTTGACTAGCAAATACTAGCTGAGATATGAATGGGGCAAATGTATGAAATACAAATAAACATGCCCATTCCCATCACATCTAGTTTGGTCCTCATTATAAAGACAGATTGTAAAGGTAAAGGGACCCCTGACCATTAGGTCCAGTCGTGGCCGACTCTGGGGTTGTGGCGCTCATCTTGCTTTATTGGCCGAGGGAGCCGGCATACAGCTTCCGGATCATGTGGCCAGCATAACTAAGCCGCTTCTGGCGAACCAGAGCAGCGCACGGAAACAC
The DNA here is from genome assembly GCF_965112155.1 of Podarcis liolepis. Classification (NCBI taxonomy): domain Eukaryota; kingdom Metazoa; phylum Chordata; class Lepidosauria; order Squamata; family Lacertidae; genus Podarcis; species Podarcis liolepis. The sequence goes on from NC_139554.1 coordinate 70,369,690, forward strand.
CGTTTACCTTTCCGCCGGAGCGGTACCTATTTATCTACAGTGGTGCCTCGCAAGACGAAATTAATTCGTTCCGCGAGTTTTTTCGTCTTGCGGTTTTTTTCGTCTTGCGAAGCACGGTTTCGGAAAAGTTTTGGAAAAGCTTCAAAAATCACAAAAGTTTTCAAAAAAGGCTACCACACCGTGTGCTATGAGTTGCTCCTCGAAGTCAAGTCGCAACTGTATTAACGGTTTTAAGAAAAAGGAAACAAACTTGCAAGACGTTTCCGTCTTGCGAAGCAAGCCCATAGGGAAAATCGTCTTGCGAAGCAACTCAAAAAACCAAAAACCCTTTCGTCTTGCGAGTTTTCCGTCTTGCAAGGCATTCGTCTTGCGAGGTACCACTGTACTTGCACTTTGACGTGTTTTCAAACTGCTAGGTTGGCAGGAGCAGGGACCGAGCAATGGGAGCTCACCCCATCGCGGGGATTCGAACCGCCAACCTTCTGATCGGCAAGTCCTAGGCTCTGTGGTTTAACCCACAGCGCCACCTGCGTCCCAAAGACAGATTGTACATCCATACAAACAAACACTTTGGGGTGCTCATGGTGACATATTGGAAGTGGGGATGGGAAGACAGTGGTGCTTCATATTAACCAAAATGATTTATCAGTGATCGACATCCAATTTATTTGAGCTTTCTGAAAACAACACACACACACACACACACACACACACACACACACACACACACAATTGAACTGAAGTTCTCACTAATCTGAAACAATGAGGTTAAGAAAAACAACTTTTATATTTTCCAGGTGAGTTTTGTTTTTGTTTTTTGCTGGCAACTCCAAGCAAGGAGGTTTTCCCCTTCCCTATCTATGCACTTTCCAGTTATCAAGAGGATCCATATATGTGCTTGTGTGTACACACACACACACACACATAATGGAAAGGAAAGGAAAGAAAAGAAAACAAGCAAAGGGCCATTGGGGATGCAAAGCCAGGCTTGTAAAAAAAAAAAAACCCAACAACACTCAGCTAATAAATAGGAGCTGTATAATCAGTCTACTGGGAGGGAGGACATTTGTTTAATGAGTTTATTTATATATATAGAAATATCCCTGTTCTGTTAAGACAACATTTAAATCCTCTTGATGATTACCAAGGTTCTACTAGAGACTGAGATCTCTCTCTTTGTCTCTCTCAACTCAAGATTTGAGGGCATTTTTCAGAGTTGGCAGATAAATGCAATGGTCAGCACAGGTTTGAAATTTAAGATATGTTTTTCGGACTATGAGTAATTTAGTAACGCTGGTACAAGAAATAATGCTTACATATTGTACCCTGAGGGCCAATAAAGCAAGGTTCTCATTAAGGATGATCTATGGGGATTTGATTGTGAGAGAGGGATCAAATTACCGTTTTGCCAAAGATATTCGTACATGTACTGTGTTATACAAAAAGCCTTGTTCCAATGGCTGAAATCTCCTTATCATCAATATTTGTATCAGACCAAAGTCTTCAATTTGGAAAGAAGTTAAATAAAAACAGAGTTATATAGGAACCGATGTCTTTAGCAATGCCTCATTTCATATGCCGTTTGCATATATCTCCACTTTGTTTGGTAATTTGAGCACATGTGCTCCCACGTTCCAGGGCAGGAATACACATCTAACTTGTTATTTACTGTTTTATACAAAGCTAATCCCTTTCAAGAAGTCTCTTCGTTCTCTCCATCCGCTGCATCAATTACAACATGACTGAAACCATGCTAATCTTTGAACAGGAACTTGCAAAACTATCACACACAAACCCCAAGGCTAGGCCATCTGCTGTGGCTTAGTGGCTGCTAGGTTGATCTGGATCTGGATCAGAGGAGTAGTACTTATTATACCCAAGTCACAGGAACAGGAAAAGGGCAAAAGAAGACCTATCCCTTCTAGATGTGTGGGCACAAAAAAGGCCAAAGATGAAGCCTCTCTTAGCTTCCATACATACATCTAGACCCTAAAGGTAAAGGGACCCCTGACCGTTAAGTCCAGTGGCGAACGACTCTGGGGTTGCTGCGCTCATCTCGCTTTACTGGCCGAGAGAGCCGACGTTTGTCCGCAGACAGCTTCCTGGTCATGTGGCCAGCATGACTCTGGCGAACCAGAGCAGTGCACAGAAACACCGTTTACCTTCCCACCAGAGCGGTACCTATTTATCTACTTGCACTTTGACATACTTTCGAACTGCTAGGTTGGCAGGAGCAGGGGTTGAGCAACGGGAGCTCACCCCGTCACAGGGATTTGAACCACCGACCTTCTGATCAGCAAGCCCTAGGCTCTGTGGTTTAGACCACAGTGCCATCCACATCCCTACACCTAGGGCCTAGACTCTATGATAAAGGGACTGCCCATTTCCTTCTTTGTTTTCTTCCTTCTCAGCTAATACAGTCATACCTCGGTATGAATTCGCTTCAGGTTGAACGCTTTTGGGTTGTGCTCCACGGTGACCTGGAAGTAACGGAGTGTGTTACTTCCAGGTTTTGCCACTCGTGCATGCGCAGAAGGTCAAAATGACATCACGCACATGCGTGGAAGCGGCGAAACGTGACCCACGCATGCACAGACGCGCTGTCGTGACTTACGTTCTGTTCAGGATGCGAACGGGGCTCCGGAATGAATCTCGTTCGCATCCCAAGGTACCACTGTATTAGCCTTGTAATAAATATACAACTGCTACAGTATTAGCTTATACAGACTTCCACTCGAGCCAGATTTAGGGAAATTGGCCCAAGGTGTTCTGTTTTGAGCAATTGTCTCAGTAATATAGATGCAAGGCTGGTACCCTGGACAGCTCCCTGTAGGTTCAGGCTGGATACACCTTAAGAGGAGAGCTCTAATATTGCTTCAGCAACAGTCATCCTTAGACTGAGCCTAGCTCCAACATTCATAAGAGGAGCCTCCTTGTTTAAAAAGACCCCAGCCTACTTTAGCAGTTGTTGCTGCCAACGAAAGCAGGGGAGACTGGGGTTCCAACAGGGATTCTGAGCGATGCAATATCCTTGAGGCAGAGAGATACTGGCATAACAGGCTGTCTTGCACAAATGCTTCTTGCTGCTAATCTGGAACTTGCCCCAAGGGCAATTGAACTCTTAATCCCCTAACTCATCCCCTGAAATAGAGGAGCCATAGCAGGGCCGCCATTGGGGGTGTCTGTTATCAACCTTTTATTCAGCTATTGGTTCAGCAGTCTTTCTCTTTCCAGATTCAGGAGATTTTCTTTCTACCCATTTTCAAGTACAGGGTTTTCTAATTATTGGGGGGTTGTATATTGGGGGACAGTGATAAGTATGCTATGGAAAGCCTCTGATCTTTGGAGAGCTCAGTCTGATGTGTTTGTTGTAAAAAGTCATGGAAACATAATCCGTATCTTCATGAACATTATCATCTGTCTTTCATAAGTGCAGGTAGATATAAATCATAAAACTGCTTTAATATCACAAAAGCATTTCAAATCTCTATTTCCAGGCTCCGGTAATTTTTTGTAAAACTCGGGCAAGGTTTATCATATTTGTGGGCAGAAGTGGGGGGGACACAGACAGACAAAATGTATCTCCATTAGCTTTCATGGCAAACATTATGTACAAGCAAATAACATGTACATTATGGGAATTGTATGAACTAATTATGCCAGTTAGACTTTGCCTTTCAATATGTTTCCAATGAGGTACTTAAATATGGGATCATGTTCGTCAGCTCAGCAACATATCAAATCACCATTTTAAATAGTAGCTTCACTTATTTCAGATTATGTTCCAGTGATGCAACACTGTAACCATGAAGTATGAATGAGGCTCCGAGCATGCATAACAAGCTAATAAATTAATTCATAAAATAAATGACAATTGAAGGAAACCTGAGAGAGGTGAAAATGCATTCCCAGTTCTAATACTGTTTGTTGATTCAAACAATCATTTTACATTATAACTCCAATAAAAATATATGTGCTTGTTTGGAGAAAATATGTTGTGCTAGAAGCACCCATTTTTATAATTTGACATTTGCTAACACTGGTAGTCAATAATAGATATAGATCCAGATTTCAGGGACCAAGCTGTTTTACTTTGCAAATTCATTTCTCATTCATTATTTTTAGTTTTGAATAAAATTGTGGGTGAAAGTAAATAAAATATTCTTATCATCATTTTAAAATTTTGAATGCAGAAAATAGTTTGGTTCACTGGGCATAATCCACAGTCCAGATCTTCTGCCTTCCTGTGGTAGCTTTAAGGATGGGCGGCTTATCCACACACCCCACCACGCTGCCTCATAATGCTAAGGATCAGCCACACAAAATGCTTAAGTGTCTCTGGGTTGCAACACACACAGCTTGTTGCAATTCATATACCGCAGCTGCATAGCTTGCTGTTGGGGAAGAAGCACGTTAACAGCTCTTACATATCAGTGCATTATGCTTTCATAGATAACTAAGCAGAAAATGTGACTCCTGAATCCATGTAAGATTTCCTGATCACATCAGACAGGTGGAGAGTTACAAAACCATTTCTGTTCGAGCCATTCAATTCCAACAACGGAGATTAAGTTTCAGGGTTATATTGTTGTTACAAGATAGATTCTCATCTATTTTCATGAACACAGCTCATTAGAAAGTCTCGATGCTCCCACTCGCCAAGGATAGCAATCTCAGTCAAAATGCATCTCAGAGACAAACTATACATAAGAGCAGCAAGCATTGCTCTCTGTTATGGGTGTCCTCAAGCCGTGTCTCAGCTTGGCGAAAGGTATCATGGAAGCTGCATAGCTGTCCAGCAAAATGCACTTCCTATGCTCCACAACAATAGGCAGAGGGAGGCAGCAACCTGAAGTGGTAGATGCTGCAAGGGCACATTCCCCACTGAGCCGTACTCAGCCCAAGTCTATATGCCAGTACTGGTGATGCTTGTTGCTTTCACACTTACTTGCCTCCTCCCATTGTGCCAAAGCATCCCACCTGGTTGTCACAAGTTATTTATTTTATTCCATTTCAAGTATCTGAGTTCTATGGGATGTACTCACAGTGTTATAGGATTGCAGCCTCCAGTACTTGAGGGTTTATTATCTATTCCTCAGTAAAACGAGTAGAGAAGATTGTTAAAAGCAAATAAGAAACATCATCATTAAGACATCTAAGGAAAATAGACTCAGTAAATTAGAAGCACTGTCTTAACAGCAGGGAGAGTAGAGAAAAAAATCACACCTGGAAGTGAAAAGCTGCTTAAAAAGAAGATCCATCCTCCTTATTTTGTTACTTTAATGTGTTATTGAATTATATGTTGGTTTGGGTTTTTTAATGTATGTTATCGATTTGTCAACATCTCTCTTACATCATGGGTGCTGGCAAATTGGATTTAAAAAAGGCAAAATGATATTAGAATCAGAATTGTCAGAGATGCACAATGGAAACTGTTTTAATGCTCAGGAGCTTGGCAAAGTCTTTTATATATATTATGGATTTTTATACAATGAATGTATGCTCTGTGTTATTTTATTAATATTATTGCCTAGTACAAGCTTGTTATGGCCATTGGATAGAACAATAAACTTGTTGAACAGGTTGTTTTATGCCATGACAACCATTTTGTGACTGGTTCCCACAGCACTTTCTCAGAACCAAAAAGGCTGACAACCCCTACCTTTGGGAAACATGTTTCAGAGCCCTGGTGTAGCCACTAAAAAGACCCTCTCGCATGTGTCCACATTCCATACTTCAGAAGATGGTGGGAATTATACAAACCTTCATTACTGTTTTCATTGACTTGTGTTTGGTGAACTGCAACTATTTTTGATGTTACAATTGTCACATTAATCAAAGGTGAGAAGAAACAGTTTGTAATTATTTAAACACAGCAGCACTTCACTGAAACATTTCTGGTTAAAAAATGTTTCTTAGCCATTCTTACTTAGCATGTTAAGTTAAAAAATGTATACTATTTTAAAGAGGAAATGAAAAGCAATGGAAATCAAGCAGGTACTTTCTGTGCTTCGCTATGACAGCATCTGTACCTTGCCAGAAGGGAATATTGTTTCAGGAAATGGCTATGCAGCCATGTACATTTTGTATTTCCTTGGCCTGCTTCCAGTTAATATACTTTGGGAACAGCACACATCTAATTCAGAGGACAGCACAATCCGTTGCTCACTGCCATCTCCCTGTGTAGGAGAAACCTGAACAAAACAAGCTAATCTGCAGAAGGATGTATCATATATTCAAAAACCCATCCTCTGGTGTGTAGACATTGCTGTACCTGAATTGCTGTGGGTGATTACTCCTGCATTTTGTTAGCATTATGCTGCTGATCAAATGGCTCTTGTGTGAAAAATAGCGACAGATGAATGAGTGAGGAAATGAAGGAAGGAAATTGGGGAAGGATAAAATATCACAGAGGAATCTGGAGAGAGGTACAGAAGGACTAACAAAGTAATAGCATGAAGGTACCAAGAGTTACCTTTTCCTTTTTTGATTCAGTAGCAAAACGGTCTCTCAGGTGAGCAAACAAAGCCTGACTTTCTGTACTTTTCCCACAGGATTTTGATTAGATACTGGGCAACTTCCACGGCTACGGCAGCTGGTCATAGTGCTCCAACTCTGGTGCAAGGCCACACTGCTTTCTCCTGGAAAAACCTGCAGGTTAGCGCTGAATCGGAACAAATGGCAATTCCGCGAATTGCCGTTTATTCCAATATAGTGCTAGAGAGTGGGTTTTCTGGGTGAAAGCGGTGGGCAAAGGTGAAACCACTCAGACCCATGCTCTATAGGCATGGGACAAATCTGCACATATCTTATTGACTAGTGAGGGCAGAGTGAAGGACTTGCCATCAGACGTTGCAAAGGGAAATTCAACAAGGGGGAAACGCCTAGATTAAAATATATATTATTGTTGTCGTTATTATTCAAAAGGAATAATAATATTCCTGTAAGGACAGGATGCTGGACTAGATGGGCTACTGGCTTGATCCAGCAGGCAGGTGTTTTTTACATGTTAGCTTCCAGGGTGGGACCCAATCCAGCCCTTCAAAAATTCAGTGAAAGCCTATACCATGACTTCTACCTTGGCCAGTGCAAGTGACAGAGATACGGGTGTGATGGTTGTCTCCACCACTTCATTCTATCTCTCTGTGTCCTGGACAAAGTTGGCTTGTTCTAGCAATGAAGGCTGGTCCACTGGGCCAAATGGGGCACTAATTCACCAAACTCAGTTACCGCTCACCTCCATGCCTTCTTACTTACAACCAGTCCAGAGGGTTGTCCTGGCAGTCAGTTTCCTCCTCCTCCTTAGTCTTAGCATTGCCCCTGAAGAACTCAGGGAGGAGGAGGAGGAGGAGGAGGAGGAGGAGGAGGAGGGAGGAGACAAAACTAGAATTAATTGATACTGCCTGTCATTGTTTCTGGCTCCATCTGCAGTTGGCCTTCCTGCCTTCTGACCCACCAGTCACCAACTGTCAGGTGTGTGTGTGCCAGGCCCTGTGACCAACAGGACTTTGCAGGACTGGGGCCTTCTAAGTTTGTTCTGAAGAGGCAAGGCACAGCCTCACAGGTGAGGCTGATTGGAAACTCACAGCACCTGGTGGCAAGAGCTGGGAAGGGATATAAGGTCAGCATTTCCCTTCAGCTCTTTGCCACAGCAACATGTTGCCTGCCTTGCTGCGTTTGACTCCTTGCTTCTTGATCCAACTTAAGCATGTTGGTTATATGAGGCTGGTTATCCTACATTTCACACATAAGGAGTTGCCTTTTGCCAAGTCTGTCCATCCATCCAGTTCAGTATTGTTTGCACTGACTGAAAGACTCTCCGCAGTTTCAAACAGAAGTGTTTCTTAGCTATACCTGGAGATGCCAGAGGTTAAAACTGGGATTTTTTTTTAATGCAAAGCATGTGTTCTGCCACTGAGTTACAAGCACTCCAACAGCAGGAGAGCAACTCCAATGTGCTTTAAGTGGCATGTGTGAAATCAGTTTGCGTCAGTAAACAGTCAACAGTATTACTGTTGCTGGAATTAGCAATCCTGGGCAATGGTCCATAGTTTATTAACTTGTATTTGAATCAAGCTGATAATGAATGGTTCCTTTGCTCTCCATACCCTTGGCAACAAAATGTTGTTGTCATGAGCTGGCAATAATCGAGGTTCACCTTTTCAACACTACTGCTGGTGAATGAAAAGCTATGACTTGAATTCTAAAGGCCATGACTGAATGAAGCTAACAACATATCTCTGCCTTTGAGAATGTACATTTCAAAGCTGCTTTCACTTTTGCACCAGTTATTCAAGTCTTGCCTTGTTCACTTCTCGCACACAATCACAAAGTAGACCTACAGATTTCAGTGACATGGCTCTTTAAAAAAGTAATTTAAAAACTGCAGCCAAAAAAGTGTTTGATAAATATAAATCTACAGTGACTAAAGATAGGTTTAAAAAAAAAAAAAAGTTCCAGCATATTTGAATACGTTACAAAACCATCCAATTTTATCGGTTAAAAAAATTCAAAACACTACATTTTGAATACAGGAAGCATCTGATGGAAACTGATATAAAATATGAATGAAAATTGCATCCCTGGTTATTGCAAATGAAAACGCTATTCAGTAGAAAAGTGTTAGGAATGCAACAGCATCAATTTGACACTGGTAACGTTACATTTCATCTGGCTGGTAGAGGAAGAAATGTGATCTGTTTTAAAGGGGAAAAAATGTTCACAGCATTCTGATTTAGTCTGATCAGTTGTATTGATTTAGCAATTAGCTATCATTTACATTGCAGGTCTATTCAAGTTGGAAAATCACAGATTACCTTTTTATGATCATATCACAATTCTAGTTCAGATCAGCAAAGCTGATTCCAAACCTCTGAAGAGCACAAAGGCTGGCCCTATTACTGCTTATGCCATTCTCTTTCCAACCATTTTCAGCTGATTTCAATGTGTCTTACTTTAGACCTACTGATAGAAAACCAAAAAAAATTCAGGATACCACACGTGATAAGATGCAAATAAAAAAGGAAAGGGTAGTTGAGAAAATTGATAGGAAAAGCTATGTCCAAACAAGAAATAAATTATTTTATCTCCTTTATACCAGCATCATAAACAAAACTATTAACAGTCAGGAACTGTTTGATATTTGGGGCATCATGAGGAGAAGATTTTGAATCACCTCCAAGCCACCTTACCCCACACAGTTTTCAACTATCTCTGTGGCAGCCTGCAGCATATTTGCAGAGAAGTAAGTTCCAGCAGTTCTAGAAAGAGTCTTGGAGAATAAGCCAGCACAGAGTAAGTAAAATTAGCCAGCAATTGAGATGGCAGGCTTAGAAACAGTGAAGAGGTATGTGTCAAGTCAATAGCAAACTGGGAGAGAGGCAGGCAATCTCAGGAGCTGCTGCTGTCCAAGTTAGTACCTCAGCCAGGTCTATTGTCAATGTGCAAGTTGAGACAGTTTGAATGGATCCCTACCATTAGACAGTGAGGTGGCCTTCACAGGCGTCAGATTAAAGTTTTACAACAGGGTGGCAAATTTTTATTTTATTTTTCTAGTTTTACTACTGCCAGGGAGAGGTAAAGCTACTTGTAGAATTTCTGGCCTTGGCAGTCTATTCTGGTCTTGACAGTCTATTGTGGGCAGTATCCAGCTAAACAGTTTTGCTAGCACACAGACTGTTAGCCTCCCCACCCTCACCTCTTGATTATGTTATATGGCCGCTGAGACCATATAACACCAGTCCTGAAAGACCTACATAGGCTCCCAAGCACAATTCAAAGTGTTGGTACTGACCTTTAAAGCCCTAAATGGCCTCGGCCCAGTATACCTGAAGGAGGGTCTCCACCCCCATTGCTGAACCCAGACACTGAGGTCCAGTGCTGAGGGCCTTCTGGAGGTTCCTTCACTGCAAGAAGTGAGGTTACAGGGAACCAGGCAGAGGGCCTTCTTGGTAGTAGCACCCGCCCTGTAGAACGCCCTCCCCTCAGATGTCAAGGGAATAAACAACTCTCTGGCTTTTAGAAGACATTTGAAGGCAGCCCTGTTTGGGGAAGTTTTTAATGGTTGATGTTTTATTTTATTTTTAATATTCTGTTGGGAGCTGCCCAGAGTGGCTGGGGGAAAATATTATTATTATTATTATTATTATTATTATTATTATTATTATTACTATATCTATTTGGCTTCACATAATGTGCTACTTTTGAACAGAGTATCAAAAATAGAGAAAGTTTTCTGCAGTCGTGCTTCACATCATAGACAGCCGACTTGAGTACTACTCTATGATCCAAGCCATGGGTAGGCAAACTAAGGCCCAGGGGCCAGATCCGGCCCTTTTGCCTTCTAAATCTGGCCCGCGGATGGTCCAGGAATCAGCGTGTTTTTACATGAGTAGAATGTGTGCCTTTATTTAAAATGCATCTCTGGGTTATTTGTGGGGCATAGGAATTCGTTCATAGTTGTTTTTTCAAAATATAGTCTGGCCCCTCACAAGGTCTGAGGGACAGTGGACCAGCCCCCTGCTGAAAAAGTTTGCTGACCCCTGAACTAGACAGAGGTTGGGAAAGCAGGAGTGGTAAGCTCCACAATCAACTTGTCCCTAGTAAACAGTAAGGCTTTCATGTCATTAGAAAGAAATCCATGCATTTATGTATTATCACAGAACATGAAGGTACATAGTCTCTATTTCTTAACACTTGAAAACATTTTTGATAGAGCCACCAGAGGCCAGATGATATTAATTCAGTTGACCATTTACACTCTGCATGAAACTGTTGTGTTTGGGGAAAAGCATGCACACAAATCAAACATAGACAGTATACTGTTGATCATAAACGATCAATTTTATATCTTGTGGGCTGTCTCCAGCTAATCAGCTATGCATTGGAATGTCTCTACCCACTTCTCTGCCTGTGCAATCTCTAAATATATCTGGGGGTCCCCCAACGCTCTGGAGTAGGTTTACTGGGTGTGCAGAGAGAGGAGGAGGTAGTGAAGTTCTATTGCATAGCTAAAAGTCCTTGAGCTAGCAGAACTGTTTAGTTGAAGACCACCCTGTACCACCCCATATGGTATATACTGAGGTGTATACACCATTCTCTCCAGGTTGATGACTTTCTAAACAAATAAACAGGAGAAAACAAACTTGTGACCCTGCAAATTAAAGTATCCCCCATGAGAAAATGAATTGCCAGCCCGAGTGATGCTTTACCAAGCACGGAACCTGCAGCCATTCATCTTCTGTTAGTGCATTTTGCTATAAGAGATCATCCAAGATGCAACATGTTATGACTTCCATAGTTACAGCCACTGGTAGAAAGCTACTTTGAACACTAGAGAGAATCCATCTATTTTGCAATGGTCAAGTAGCACAGAAGTGCGAGGGCAGATTTAATAAGTGAGAGACACCTCTGCACCATTTCTCAACTTAACAGTATTAGCCATTCAGGATATATGAAGCAATATATGAACTTGCGTAACATTTCTTAACCTCTGTCAAACACACACACACAATGTGCCTGGAAACCAAAGCAGAGGAGGCCCTATCCTATAGAACCAAAACATGGGAGCTGAAAAAAGTGTCCACATAAGATCCATCCTTTTTTTTTCTTTCCCCCACTAGCCTGTCCTATTACAAGAAGACATGAAGTAGTGAAATTGAATTCTATTGCTAGGCAGAAACTATTTCAGTCACCTTTAGTGTGTTTCAGCTGTCACACACTTGTCATCTATCAAAAGGCACCAAGCGCATCACAGAACAGGGCATGATGGAATACATAGACTGAGGTGGTTGGCTCTGATACACTCTCCTCCACCTCTTCTAACAGCACACAATGTTAGTTCAATGTTTTCTTCCTGTTGCTGTGTGACTATCATTTACCTTACGAAGCACACACTGCAGCTTGAACACACAGGAGGATTTCTGTGGCCTGGTGGGCGGTACTTAAGATTTTTCAGAAATTACCTTTTTGTGATTCATCAGTCAACAGTTATTAAGGAACAACAAGCACAACAAACACAAACATAAGAATCCAATGTTCTAGATGCAGTTAGGGAAAAGGAACTTAAACCTTTCGTTTGGTTACTTGTAAAGCTGCCATTGCACCAATTCTCTAATGATAGTGAATTTTATATTGGGGGAATATAATAAGGGGGAGGAGGACAGAGGGAGAAAAATAGCTGCTTGTTGCAAGATGTAGCAGGTGCATCACAGTGAGCTCCCCCCACCCCATCTAAATGCTTTGTGAACATTTTGCAGAGTTTTACCCTTAAGTGACACATCACCCCACATTTACCTATAGAACATCTCCTGCTAATTTCTAATGGAACTTTATGGCACCACTTCTAAGCCACTAATTAACCACACAGGTCTTTCCTTATGCTCAGTTCTGGGGACACCATTTCTGCAAAAGACGAGAAACCGAGCACATTTCCCTGAACTTTCCCACCTTCAACATTACAGTGGACTTGTGGGGGGAAGCCAGCTGTCATTTGGGATAAGGAGGGAAACAAACAGCAAGTTGATAACATTGTCAGTTCAAGCGAACACCAAATGGTTATGAAGGAAAGTGCCAGTCTGACGCCTCAAAAGTAAACACTGATTTTAATAAGGCAAAGGCTGTGAAGCTTTTCTAATGAGAAGGCAACAGTAAGTTTAGGAATTGCCTTGCCTAATTTTGTCTACCTGGTAAGGAGGGGTGATGTCAAAGGCTGCAAAACACAGTACCTGTCATAACTCCACCGACTGTAAGACATCGTCCTGTTGCCACTGACACCATCCATTCTTTGCAGCTGAGCACTTGCTCCTACTCCCTGCAGTCTCTCCGATTGTCTAATCAAAAGAATGGCTGAAAAGAGTTCCTTTTAAAAAGAAGGAAGGGGAGAGACAGAGACACCTGCCTCTGAAAATCCTGTCCGACTGGAAAGATGCTGTACAACACCTATAAGCACTGAACAGTGGGACTAGAATTAAATGCACAGCAACCAATTTAGTAGAGGTTCACAATTGAAGGAATGTACCACTGTCTGTTCAAGAGCAGGGGATTCTCCCCGAGCTGCGATTCATATGTTCTGTGCCAATGTCTGGAACATGATTTCAGCTGTTTCTCTGGCAATACAAGATGACGGTGGCAGACAATAGGATTATGCTGAGGAGCTTTCAAGTGTTTGTACAAATGTGCAGCCGTGGATAGGAGAGATGTAACTCCTGCTGCAGCATTTCTTTGTTATTTATGCTCGTTTCCACAGATACAGCTCCATCTTCCTCCCCCCCCCCATCACTTTTCTCTGGCCAATAACATAATCCCTAGATCTTTCAAATGTTACCTTCAGATGGACATGTAATAATGGTGTCCTCTGCGTATTAGCTGAAATGAAGCACCAGCCCCAGAGTAACTTGTTCAATGGTTTAGCTGTGTGAAGAGCACTCTGTGTTTGTTTTGTTTTTGACAAAAAGCACACTTCTAATCCTGTTTTCTGTATATATGCAAATGAGCCACAAACCCCAGTGTGGTTCTGTTTGTTTTTAATTCTAGTGCTTGACATGCAACACTTTAATTAAATATATATATATATATCTAAGCCACTAACTGGCCAGCCCAAAGAATGCTGAACTCAGTAACATGAGAGCCACAACCAGAGACTTTGCTTTCATTGCTCCAAATGACAGCATAGTAGAAATACTTCTCATGCTTAACATATCAAAGCACTGCATTTATTTCATGTAAAATAAACCTGATCTTGTTGTTATTATTTATAATGGGACCATTCATGTTCATGATCCTCCACAAAGCCAAATGCCTCCCCATCACATTGACTACAGTCTCCTTCTTGTTCCTTAGCATGGGAACAATACTTTAGATACATGAATATCTGTGATGAAAGGGGAAAGAGAGGTTTCACCTTATATAGGGATAGCTTGTAAAGTATCTTTGGCCGGGATGAGGAACCTTGGTCTACAAATCTAATGGGTCTCCCCATTTGGCCTGTGAGGTTGTTTTGGCCAAGCTACACATACATACATGCCATCATATTGTTGAGTTTGGGAATAGCAGCACTCCTTGAGCTGCTTGAGAGAATGGAGCAGCGACAAAGCCAGTGGTTCAAATAAAACAAGCGCAAGCAGAGTGGGCAAGAAGCCTCTTTGTAGAAGAAAGTGTGACTCCAATGTGAGCTGAGGGTCCTTCTGGATGAGATGCTACAGGGGGGGTGAAGGTGACCCAGGAGCCCAGTTGTGAGGCATCCATGAAGCATTTGAGAGATGTTGGGAGTAAGCAGAGAAGGGAATTCCTGGCTGCCAACTTGGGGGACACTAGGCTGCTGATCCTGGAGAAGGTGCCCCTAGATAAGGACTTGTGGCAGGACTTTGAATTGCAGTTTGGAGCAGGGGATGAGGTCAACTGGCCCAAGGACAGCAAGAGGAAGAAAGATGGAGGGGGTCCCCACCGCGCCAGAAAGATTGCTTAGGAACTAGAGTGTGAGTTTGGAGCCTCTGGTCCACAACCAAAGGGGAAGCCAAAGAGAAACTGAAGGCCCCACAAAGACTCAACCTGCAATTGTGTTTTGTTATATGTTTTTGATTATGCATGTTCTAATGCCTTTGCTAACTTGTCTGTTATTTTTCTACAGGGAAGCTGTATTTTGCTGGTTGTTTGTACATCTGGGGGCAAGGTGTCTGGTTCTTGGGAGAAGGTAGTGTTATGAGTGTTACTTTGTATGCTAAGACCCTTCTAATCCCTGGATCCATCAAGTGTTAAAAATTAATCAAGCCTTCTAATTCTTGGAAGAGCCAGACTAGCCTCCTGGTGAGGTGATAGCCTGGGTGATGATCCACTAAGGAGGAGGAGCATCATCATCATCATCATCATCATCATAATGAATTATTTGTACCCAACCCATCTGACTGGGTGGCTTCCATCACATATAAAAGCATAGTAAAAACTTAAACCTTAAAAAGCTTCCCTATACAGGGACATTTGCAGGTAAGTTAGAAAGACAGAGGCAGAGTTGAGTTTTTGAAGAGATGTGAGCTAGAGGCTAGATGCAAAAAGCTGTAGGCTGAGAAGTGGAAACAAAAGGAATTACTGACAAAGGAAGAATGGCAATTGAGTATGCGGAACTGGCTAAAATGACAGGAAAAATCAGAGAACAGAGAGACCAAAAGTTCATCAAGGACTGGACTAAATTTGGAGATTATTTGAAAGACAATTGTATTCAATTAAATATGTTGATAGGATTGCAAGAAGCTTTGTGAGGAAAGGTACAAAAACCACTGCAGATAAGAATAAGAAAGTATGATGTTTTGATGTTTTTGATTTTAAAGCAATGGTTAGATAGTGAAAATGAAGATTTGAAATGATAGATAGAAAATCATAAGGAAGGTTTAAAGGAAGTCAGGGCCCTAAAAAGCCAAAATGTATAATATACTATAAGAGGAGATATTGTAATGGAAAGTATTAATGTAAAACTAATAAAAATGATATGCAAAAAGCTGTAGGCTGGAAAGGGAGAGAGAGAGAGAGAGAGAGAGAGAGAGAGAGAGAGAGAGCGCCAGCCATGCTTGATTTCTGCAGGAATCCAAGGCTGTGGCTATAAGAGAATCAAGGCCTTCTTGGGGTTGATGCTGTGAACTCCTCCATCACAGTCTCACATTATATGTATATGTAAATAAACCATATATAATAAAGACCATACAATGTGCCTCCTTTCTGAAGGAAATACAAACCCTGAATACACACCTGGAAACTCACACCACTCAGAGATTGGGGTGGCATGCAAGACTATACATGACTACAGACAGCAAATAGAAATATCAGTCTCTGGTTATCCCAGACTGCAGGTGTTGAGTTAGTGGGTGGGCCACCCAGAACAATCCCTCCATCCAGACATGGTTGACTTTGGCAACTCATCTGATAGCTTAACTTACTTCTCAAGGCTAGTGTGAATCCTGTGTGAATTCAGTTGTGAATGCCACAGAATTTCTTGTAGGTGGGGGGGATCAGAGCGAATTCCAGAGGAGAAGCCGTGTTAACCTGCTGCAGTAAAATCAATTTATTATGGCGAATCTCTAGAGACCAAAAGAATTGCCATAATAAAATGTGTTTCAGGTGCTATAAGATTCCTTGTTGATTTAAATGTAACAGAAATATTTAAATGGGGAGCAAGGAGGAAGTGGTGACACATAAACACCATCATCAAGTGGGAAGAAGGATCCTCAGGTGTTTTATGGGACTTATCTACACACACACACACACAACACTCCTGGTAAAAATGATAAATACTGGGCAAAGGATAGTTTTACCAGAATCCAATAACTTTAAGGGATGCCTCTTATTACAGAACATCACAATGTCCCCTTGAGATACTTCAAATGCTACATTGTCCCAGATGTATGAAATTTTCACAAGGCAACAAAGCATGAGGCTGTGTTTCAGCAGCTAGACATTAAATCCTTTTGGAAATCTGGTTTTTATCGGGCACCCTTTATTTGTTAGAAAATCACTTTTGTTGCCAAGGCAGGTTGTACATTACAATCCCCATTCCCATTAAGTTAACCTATCGAATGCAAAGAGAGAGAGAGAGATAATCACAAATTTGGCTGAATGGATTACACGGAAATGTTTCTCCAAAGGAGAAACACAGTAAATTCAAGTAACTGGGAAATGCATAATGAGGAGTCTTCTAGAAAGGCTTTTATACTTTGTACTCTGCTGCCTCGATAGCTTTAACAACACATGGCTTCATTATTTATTTTAGTATAGGAATATGTTTTTTTAACACTATCATGTGTAAAACAGATGGTCCTGGTATATTATCCACAGACCGCTGGCTCCAAAGATCACAGCCTTTTGTGTGAGCGTAGCCTTTAAGGTGGTGTGGAAACGCTGGGAAATTGTTCCTGCCTTCCTCCTTGCCAGTTTAATTATGTTCAGTGCAGTGATAACACAAGTTTCTACGGAACACGAATACATATTCCGAAAAGTGACCGAAGTGAAGTCATTCCTTTGAGACGTGCTGGATGGCTGTTCCATTCAGTGTGTAGAACCGTGAGCCATCCATGAAACAGAATAATTGGCCGTTCGTACTCTAGGGCCCTTTATCACAGCTGAGGCACTGCTCTTCCGCAATCAGCCAGAAGTGGAATTCAAACAGTGGTTGCACTGCGACATTTATTGCAGCTATATTTCAATATGGGTCTGCAACAGTCTAGCAGTGCCTGCAGGCATGATCCTGTTTCATCCAAAGCAAGTCCTATTCAGTGCCGTGGGACTTGATCCCTAAGAAAGTGTGCAGCCTTTTCAGTGCTACAGAGTTAATTATTAGCTATAATATTATGAATTATTATATTATTATTTGTATTAGTTTTATTATTGTTCCTTGCTACACCCATGCGGTTGCACACCAACAGGAGAGAAGACAACAAATGTTTTATTGTCATGCTTGCTGCACTCTGCCTGCTTGAAATTAATGAGGAGAAGTGGATTTCCCCAGGTGCCCATTCCTGCTGCCACCACCGAGTTCCTTTCTGCATCCATGGAGAGCAAGCTGTGGCTGGGCAGTCTTGGAAATGAGTATGAAAGGGACTGCAATAGTGCAGACACTGCTGGTTGCTTTGACTGGGCTGTTCCCACACTGAGGGGCAAAGGCTGGAAAGAACACAGACAGGGCTCTCTCCCTGAACATCAGCTACAGCCAACGGTGACTAGATGAGCTAACGCTAAGATAGGCAGAAGTGGACACTGCCAGTGCCAGATTTACATATAAGCTAAACAAGCTATAGCTTTTTTAAAAAAATAAATTTTTATTGAATTTTCACAATTTATATTAACACAAACAATACACAATACACAATACACAATACCAACATACAGACACAAAAAAGACAAAAGCAAACATACATATATAATTTCATATCCAATTTTCTTAAAACTTATTTCGCTGACTTCCCCATACCTCCCCTTTCTGCATTCCAGTTTCCAAATTTGTTTCAGCAAATCCTTCCCCTTAATTTCATCTAATTGTTTCCTTTCCTTTCCTTTTACTTAAACTTTTTCAGTTGTAATCCCTTACTTTCTATAACCACAACATTTTGACACTCATTAACTTTACAATATTTCTTAAGGTAAATTTTAAATTTCTTCCAATCTTCTTCCGCTGTCTAAACAAGCTATAGCTTAGGGCCCCACTCTCATGGGGGCCCCAAAAAACGTAAAAGGAAAAAAACCTGGATGTACATTTACAAGATATAAGATAAAAAAACAAATAAAACAAAACCTACACACAGCAACAGTGTTTTGTGTTGTGTAGGCTCCTGTGATGTAAGTAATGGGCTCCACCTGCTAGCCTGCTCCCTAAAATATCACTGGTTTGCTCATTTCTATATCAATTACTTTGATAAAATACATATTGTGTTATGTGCAAATGGCTTTAGATACCTATTAGGTCCATAAATTACCATATAGCATATATTCAACACAAAAAACGGTGACAATTTGTTGTTGACAAAGGACAGCTGGACATCTAAAGGGCCCCATTACCTTCAGTAGCTTAGGGCCTCATCAAACCTAAATCCGGCCCTGGACGCTGCACAAGGTGAGACCTGGTGGGTGCAAAAGTTTCCATGGTACCTGCGCAATGAGATTCTTGCTGCCTCCTCCACCTCTTGACTCCAGGAACTTGCTGCTCCCAAAGATGAGATGGGGAAGGCCCCCCAGAAGTGATCATCTCCCATCAATTGTAACCACTGTCATGTGTCGTAGGGTTGGCTGTGAGGAAAAATAACCCTCGAATAAGATTAGCCACCTTTGCAATAGAGGGTGTCAACAAAATCTGCAAATGCAGCCTGTCTGAATTGGTGGCCAGCCAACATTTTCAGATGCGGTGGGGACCTGAACAGGCACGATAATAGTGTGATGACAAAATGAGGGTTGTGTTAGTGCTCTCTGCACCAAATAAGGAGAAAATCTTGTCAATCAGCAGAACTTCATTAATATTTTGTTCTGTGTATCATTTCAATTCACACCCTAAGGCTCTCTTTAGCCTCCTATGCCAACTTAAAGCTTCTGTTATTGGTCTCAGCACCTTTGTTGAAAATGGCTGCTAAATAAAACAATCGGAAGTTGATGTGTGCAACAGTTAGATTCATCTCTAAGATTTCCAGTACAATGGATGTCATACTGAAGGTGCCTGAAGTATCTCAGTGATAAATCTGCTGAAACAGAATTGTTATATAAGAGCAAGCTGTAAGAATCTAATGTAGAAACTCAAATAAAGGCCCTGTTTTTCTATCTGAACTCTTCTGATCACACACTTAAATATGCCTCTCTCTCTCTCTCTCTCGTATCTGAAAGAGAAAAGAGCTTTCCTCAAATCTATTTTAAAAATCCATGTTATGAACAGATGCTAAGTGAACCACCCCACCACCTCCTCCTTTTCCTCCCGTATACTTCCAATGTATTGCTCTTACTCTGGATTCACCCCAGAAATAGGGATTTGATGCATATTTGAGGACCACATGCAGCTTTGTATCATGACTATCATACACAGTACAGGACAAGACGTGAGCGTATTCATGCATTTCAGCAACAAAATGTATTTCACTGTTTGCTCAGGAGAGATAAAAAATACTGTGCCAAGAAAATAGTAATAATACTATTTATGCACTACAGATAAATAACTTTTGCAGGCAGTACTAACCAAGGGGAATCTGAATGGCTATCTTATTCAACATGGCTCAGAATAGGAGGAGGTATGAGACTGTCCTAGCTAGGCTGTCCTTTTTCTCAATTCGAATCAAAGTTGGCTTTGTGGGTGTGTGCATCAAAATCGAGTATGTTATAAGATGGGTATGGGTATGCTATAAGATGGTTATGGATCATGGCCAATGTCAACCCATGTTGTTATCATCACTATTAAGAGGAGAAGGATACACTGTAAAACCAGCAGAGGGCATATCAACTAATCCCTTCTCTCCAAAGCATTGGGAGCATGTTCAGTGACTTGCTTCTCTGAGAAAGTTGCAGAAGTCAGCCAAGAAGAGATACGGCATCCAAGAATTAAGTAGGCTGTAGGCTATGAAAGCACAAGCCGCAAGAAATGCCAGATTTTAAGGAATAATAATAATAATAATTTATTTATACCCTGCCCATCTGGCTGGGTTTCCCCAGCCACTCTGGGCAGCTCCCAACAGAATATTAAAACACGATAAAACATTAAACATTAAAAACTTCCCTAAACAGGGCTGCCTTCAGATATCTTCTAAAAGTCAAATGGTTGTTTATTTCCTTCACATCTGATGGGAGGGCGTTCCAGAGGGCAGGCGCCACTACCAAGAAGGCCCCCTGCCTGGTTCCCTGTAACCTCACTTCTCACAATGAGGGAACCGCCAGAAAGCCCTTGGCTCTGGACCTCAGTGTTCGGACTGAATGACAGGAGTGGAGACGCTCCTTCAGGTATACTGGTCCGAGGCCATGCTATCATGTCATTACTGCTTCATGTAGGATCCAAGGCAATAGAAACATGTTCCCTAACTAAGGCTGCCGAGCTTTTGTTAAGCCACCAGCCACCTCCAAAAAGTGAGTTTTCCATTGTTGATACTTAGTCCATATTTATTGTGTGTGAAGATTTGTCTGTTTTCACTTCAGTGCAGCTTTCAGCACCTTAACACTGTGCCAGCAACAATTCTCAGGTGTATTTAGCGCAAATAATTCAGCTGAGATGCACACAGCAGAAGCCTCAAATCAGCCCTCAGGCTTGGTAAACAACTAGTGCAAACAGGTTTCATTAACGCTTCTCCCCACAATGACACTAACCTCTGTTCGCTGAGAACAATGCAATTTGGATCTGAGAATGGAAACAGCGGCAGCCTAGCCTCCCCTTTGCCTATTACCTGCAGACACTTAGTTGCTTGCAAGAAGTGGGTTGAAATTACTACAATTTGGACTAAATGTGCAGAGAGTGTCGAGGATGCTAATCTCACCTGTTTTCCTTAATGTGCTCCCCCAGAGCATTTACAGGTGTGTGCTGGGAAGGTGATTAAACTGATTTGTAATCCTTACAATGCTTTCCAAAGCAACTGATCGTCCTTTTTTTAAAAAAAATATATGATATGATTGCTAGTGATCAGTGGTGGAAACAAAAGCAAATGTAGATGGCAGGCAGGCAGAATTACAGAATTCACATCACAGAATTTGATATAATAATAGTAACTGCAGCAGCAGCAACAACAACCAGCAAATTCTGTTAATGAGAGTAACCTGGTTCAAAATTACATCAGATCATAGTTTAATAATAAATTATTATTATTAATACCTCACCCATCTGGCTGAGTTTCCCCAGCCACTCTGGGCGGCTCCCAATCGCGTGTTAAAAACAATACAACATTAAATATTGAAAACTTCCCTAAACATTTTAAAACAAACAATGATTAATGTGAACTAGCAGCATGCTGTTCAAAAATTCCCATGATACTCTTCTCCTACCCCTGCGTGCCATGGATGAACTATGCCACAGTTTGGCTTATATAATTTGAACACAGGCTCATGGGCTGTTTCCTCCAAACAAACCGTAACTCATAAAATCAAGGTTTATTCCTCACTGACCACCTGTGGGTTTTTTGGGAGGAAAACTGAAAGTCCAGGTTCAGAGGACATGACAAGCCAGCCTCTGGCTTGCTTTGTCTGCAGTGTGGCAGCGGAGTGAGGAAGAGATGCTGCAGGGACTTTTACACGCCGGCACATTGCTTGTTCTCATTAAATCATTGTTTTAAACTATGGTTTAATGTGACATGCGACCTAGGCCAGTGGCTTCGTTTCAGAGGATGGGGGGTAGAAGGCCAGAATGTGTTAGTGGTCCGCTAAACCTTTCACAAATGCAGTGTAGCGTCCCAACGTTTTGGGGTTTGTTATCTGGTAGGGCAAAGGGAGAGAATCTCAAACCTGTGGGCATGAAACATCCCTCCAGGCCTCTCTTTACAACCCACCGTGGTTGTCACTGGCTTGCCTCACTGGCACCCTCCTCAAATGCTTTTTCTATGCCTGGAAATGGTCCCTGAACTCTTGATAATGCCTCTTTTTTCCTGGAGGGAGGATGGGGAGATGTGGTGTGTGAGAGGAGTCCAGCAACATCCAGAGGGCTCGTCCCTATTTTCCCACAAGCAAATCATCCCATTGTTTTACAGCTTCCTCGCCTACTTCCAATTTTGACAATTTATGCCCTACAACTCAGGCGTCTGTTGTATGAGGGCACACGCTGGTGACAGCACAAAAGGGACTAGTTGCCCCTTTACAATTTGCTTAACTGCAAAACGATGCAAAGATGTAGAAGTAAGAAAATATGCAGATCTGCCAACTCCCCACTGCTCTGAGCGCTATCTTAAGCCGCCGGCCCCTGTGACTACTTGGAAATCTAACATTTTTAATCCACTGAGCCTGCCAAGCAGTTTTTTGGGGGGGAGTGCAGAGGGCTGTTGTGAAAAGAGGGAATCTGCAAAAATAAGCTTTGCTAAAAGATGAGCTGCTTCTTAGTTCATGTATGTGACACAGCAAGCATGAAATCACCCAACTGCTGTGCTCCTTTAACTATGATCCAAGACACGTACAGTGGTATCTCGGGTTACATACGCTTCAGATTACATACGCTTCAGGTTACAGACTCCGCTAACCCAGAAATAGTGCTTCAGGTTAAGAACTTTGCTTCAGGATGAGAATAGAAATCGTGCTCCGGCGGCGCGATTGGCAGCAGGAGGCCCCATTAGCTAAAGTAGTGCTTCAGGTTAAGAACAGTTTCAGGTTAAGTACAGACCTCTGGAACGAATTAAGTACTTAACCCCAGGCACCACTGTATTTGCTTTTCTCAGTGTACATTTGGGGATGCAGGCAGCTGCCTTAAACTAGATCAGACAACTGGACAATCTAGCCACTCTGACTGGCAGTGACTCTCCAGGTTTTCAGGTAGGTGACATTCAGAGCCCTGTCTATGGGGGATTGAACCATAGCTGTCAACCTTTCCCTTTTTTTAAGGGAAATTCCCTTATTCCAAATAGGAATTTCCCTTAAAAAAAGGGAAACGTTGACAGCTATGGATTGAACCTGGGACCTTCTGTATGCAAAATACATGCCCTTCCATTGAGCTACAGCCCTGTTTCACAACGTAGGTTTTGAATAAGAGACTGTCTGGGTCTGCTCCCTTTTACAGCTCACTGTTTCTCAGACTAACCTGCCGCATGGGCATAAAGCACTCAAAGCTTTCTGAAGCAAGCACAATGTAAGAAACATCTGAGTCGATGTGGTTGCTGGTTTTCTCTCTTCCTCACACACACAGAGTGCAATTTGCTTTCCTGCTTTGATCACACAACAGGAGGATGAGAGACCTTGCAGGCAAATTCTGAACATGCCTAATTGGGAGTTGAACCCCACTGTGGCTTACTTCTAAGGCCTGTTTTCTCACATTTCGGAAGTAGCTTCATCATGCCAATCCAGTATCATTAGAGCCAGACAACCCTGTAAAAGAGACCAAACTTATGGTTACTTCCTACATCAGCATCAATCCATGTTAATTATCAACACCCTTAACTAACAAATCTCTCTTGTGTGTGTGTTTTAAAAAACCCAGTGCAAAACAGAATCTAGAGTAGGTTCTAGAAATTTCTCTAAAAGTGTGAAGTTATAAAGGT
Source organism: Podarcis liolepis (assembly GCF_965112155.1). NCBI lineage: Eukaryota > Metazoa > Chordata > Lepidosauria > Squamata > Lacertidae > Podarcis > Podarcis liolepis. The sequence goes on from NC_139554.1 coordinate 70,393,359, forward strand.
AAAGGTAAAGGGACCCCTGACCATTAGGTCCAGTCGTGACCGACTCTGGGGTTGCGGCGCTCATCTCGCTTTATTGGCCGAGGGAGCTGGCGTACAGCTTCCGGCTCGTGTGGCCAGCATGACTAAGCCGCTTCTGGAGAACCAGAGCAGCGCATGGAAACGCCGTTTACCTTCCCGCCGGAGCGGTACCTATTTATCTACTTGCACTTTGACGTGCTTTCAAACTGCTAGGTTGGCAGAAGCAGGGACCGAGCAACGGGAGCTCACCCCGTCGCAGGGATTCAAACCACAGACCTTCTGATCGGCAAGTCCTAGGCTCTGTGAAGTTATAGATAGTGCATTAACACCACCAGTGGAATCAGTGTTGCTGTGTTTTTTCATACTACATGACACAGATTTTTATTATTTTCAGCTCCTGCCTGTTAGGAAGTAAAATCATTCTTGTGCTTCTTTCATTCTCAAGCCCTACCCAGTTCTGCAGAGCTCTTCCCTGGAGGCTCTCCTTGATTCAGTACTCAATGCTAAAAAGATTTCAAAACTGGAAAAATCACATACATATCAAGCTTGATGCTGGTGCCCCAAATTCACCCGATGTCCACATAATGTGCTTAAAGAAAAAATGCTGTTTTCAGACAAATTTGTCGAAAGGAAATGACTGATGGGGACCAACCCTCTTACGGATGACCTCAAATATTTGCTTGTATCAGAGCGACTCTGAAGTGTGAACATTTCAGCAAAATGAGGAGAAACAAAATACTGTATTACAGTATTTCACTCTGAAGTCTAAGACTGGAAGCTGTTGACACAAGAAATAGAAAGCTGACAGGGGTCTCTACACAATGGCTACATTCACACCTTGCCTTTAAAACACTGTAATACCACTTTAAACAGTCATGCACAAAGATTCCTGGAAGCTGTAGTTTTAGATGCTGAGAGTTGTTAGGGGACCCTTATTTCTCTCACACAATTACAGTTCTCAGAGTGGTTTAACAATCAATCCCTCTTCACAAGGAACTTTGGGAATTGTAGCTCTGTGAGGGGAATATTGGTACTGTAACAGCTCTCTGTATGCTTAACAAACTACAGCTCCCATAATTCTTTGGGGGGGGAGCCATGACTGGTTAAAGTGATATCATAGTGCTACAAAGGTGAATGTGGGCAATGTGATTTCCATATGGGTGGTATTTTCAAGCCACTGCCTCTCTCAATAGTCTGAGATGATGGAAGCTATAGCCCAGCAACATCTGGAGGGCCACAGATTCCTTGTCCTTGTCCTGGAAATGCACTATAACAGCCTTCTCCAATGGGGAGCCCTTCAGAGGTTTTGGACTACAACTCTCATCAGCCCCAGTGAACACTGACTATAGTTTCCCCTGTCCTAGACCATTGGCCAAGCTGCCTGGGACTGATGCGAGTTGCAGTCCAACAACAATCGAAGGGCCACATGTTCCTCATCCCTGCTTTTTTCTAAAAAATAAATAAATTTTATAAATTACATTTCAAAATATTCATTTAAACAACCTTAAATCAATGACTTCCCTTCTTCTGCTTCCATGGTTCATTTTGCATACCATACATTCCTGCATATTTTACATGAACTAAACCATTCAGTAATCTTTTATTACATCCATCAAACCTTATTTGCACTGTTGAATTTATCTTAATGATACCAGCATTTTTAAATAACCACAATTTTCACCTATATATTCAGTAGACATTTTCCAGTCTTCTTTGAATGTGCATTCTTCTTGTTCTCTTATTCTACAAGTTAAGACTGCATGCTGTGTGTATTCCATCAGTTTAAGTTGCCATTCTTCTTTGTTTGGGACCTCGCTCGTTTTCCATTTTTGGGCTAACAAAACACGAGCCATGGTGGTAACGTACATAAATAGCCTTTTCTGCCACCGGAGAATTTCCCTCTAAATTATCCCCAACCAAAAGGATTCTGGGTTTTTTGGAAATATCCTCTTAAACATTTTTTTCAATTCATTATATATCATATCCCAATATTCTTTTACCCTTTTACAAGTCCAACCTCATCCCTGCTTTAATACAAAGCCTTGTTGATGGCTTCGCTAACAGCAAATACCAAACCAGTTGTATCTTGAACTGCAATAGGCTTCATCCCAGGCTAACAGATAGCTCTGTATTTGTCTCAGTCCTGACAAACCTTTCCATTACTGTTGCCTAGAAGAGCAAACATGCCACTTAGGCAAAAACTGATGAAATCATGGCTAGAGAAAGGAACCTCGCTGAGCAACTTTGGGTTTGGGGTAGAATTCCTAACAAGAGGTGGAAGATAAAGGCAGATGTGGCTGGAAAACCATGCTCTTCACATCAGTTGCCTTACCATAGAACAAAATAATGTGATGTTCCTTCCATAGATATACAGGGTGATATCAAAGTAGACTAACTGGGCTTACTCTATATGATTAATGTTGGCTGTTACCCAAAATACAGGTGGATGCTTGGAACATTTGTTGATTTGGTCTAATCACAATTTAGGTATCCTTGTATCTGCTTAGAATAGCTTCTGGTCCCAATTTTGTGGTTATCTTAATGGTGTCACAGAGGCAATTAATAATACTTCTTGACAAATAATAATAATAATTTTATCATTTATACCCTGCTCATAAGGGTTAATCACCCTCACTGACAGGGATTCCCCCCCCACACACACCAATATTTATATACAGTGCAATCGTAATAAAACCTCAAAATAGTTTAAGAGTGAAACAATGACATTATCAATGAAAAAGTACTTCAAACGTTCAAAAAGTAACTGAAATAAGGTAAATCCAGATTAAAACTGCTTCTAGATGCAAGAGAGGACTGCAGAAAAGAATATATATCAACCCGCAGTGCCAAACAGAAACAAGGAAAAACAATGGCACCTTTAAAAGATGAAATGGATCTCCCTTCCCTCTTCCAGGCAACAGGGGCTTTGCTTTTAATGTAACTGTATTTAGCAGACAGCCTATATACAGTACTGTACTTCCTTGCCAGCTTGCACCTCCCCTCTCCCACTCTTTGCTTGCTGAAACCAGAAATATTCAGCCAGATTTGAAGCGCATCCAAGCTCGTTCTCAACTATGTAATTATTAAGCGAAAATTCTGCTGCCTGCAGTATGTTCAAGGCCCCCTCTGCTGGACAAACTGTTGATTCAGCTGTCAACAGTTAAAGAAAACAATTGAGTCAGAGTTCCTGGCACACTCAACAATGCAAAGAATGCTGTATCTAAGCAGGAAGACAAAGGAGGCTGTGATAGAGGGAACCTAATACTTTTACAATGCCCATTCTACTCAATCTCCGGCAATGCCATATCTGAGGCACAAATCACACCCTGCAGCAGACCTCTCCGAAGCAAATGTAAATAAAATAATCCCCATTCTTTAGCCTTTGCTTCCTCACCATCCCCAGACTACTGTGCTCTTATAAGCCTTTTTATCAGGCTGCATAAAAGGTGTCCTCTGAGGCCTAATCCACCTCCCAAGTTCTCACGCCTATGAAAATGGCCAAATGCAAACAAAAGTAAGGGACTTAGTGTGTGAGGGCTGTGCTGAAGTTGAGTTTAAGTGCATTTTAACCTTGGCTGGATGGGACCCTCATAAGTCTCCTCCTCACCCATATTTGTATCTGGAGTCTTTCAGCTGCAGGTATAGATGAGCCTATAAATAGGATTAGGCTGGGTTCAACTCTGACTGGGAAGGATCTCCCGCTCTGTGGAAAGCTTACAGCCAGCAGTGGCTTCTCCTCACAGGTAACAAAAAAGAACAGACCTATGCACAATTACTCAAATTGTGCCAAGGCCTCAAAAGGGCATCATATGCATAGGAAGGAGGTGTGGGGCCACACAGACCTCCAGGGGTCACAGAAATTTCCCTACCCCCAAGCACCAGGAGAGGATGCTATGCAGGACCATGTTGGAGCCATATTCATTGCTTCTACTGTTAATTTTAATGCATATTTTGTGTTGTGTAAACCACTTAAGAAGTTTGGATAAATTATATATATGAAAACAGTGTTGGAAGGTTACTTAGACTTGGGCCAAGCTAACAAGAATTGAGAATTCTTGGAGAACAGGAGAGGTCCCTACAGACTGGAGGTGGGCAAAAGCTGTCCCCATTTTCAAAAAGGGGTACAAAAAAAGACCCAGGTAGCTACCGACTGCTGAGCTTGACATCAATGCCAGGGAAGGTCCTACAACAGATAATTCAACAGTTGGTCTGTTAGCATTTAGAAAAGGATGTTGTGATTACTAAGACCCAGCATGGGTTTCCTCAAAAATAAGTCATATCAGACCAATCTGCTTTTTTAAAAATAGAATTACAAACTTGATGGATCAGGGAAATGCTGTGGACATAGTGTATCTTGATTTCAGTAAGGCTTTTGACAAAGTCCCCTATGATATTGATAGTATTGAGGGCAGCCATCTTAGTAGTTAGTCATCCAAGCAGTTGCCATCAAAACAAATGAAACAATTACATTATAACAGGGGTGAATTCACATGTCAGCCACTAGTTTTACTTCACCTCCTAAAAAACTTGTAATTGCTGTTATAAAGTCTAAGCCTCTTCAGCAATTTTTCATGTGGTAAAGTGCCCCCTTTGATATGCCACCCTTGTGGAGGGGGAAACGGCTTGGATGCATATTCTCCAAGTGAAACTTACTTGTTTTTAAGCCTGATATTTTGCTACAGTTGCCAAGACTGCCAGTCACAGCTGACAAGCTGATACATTTTCACACCTTAGTGCCGGTTTACTTACAGTGAAAGTTACCTGAAAAAAGCAGAATCCTTTATTAGCTTTCAACTCCTCTGAATGGGCCTCAAATTACAGGCTGGTGATCTGGCCATTCTCAGTGTACAGGAAATTTAGATTTCATCAGGGCTTGACGTTACAGCAAACAAAAAAAGGAGGTTTAAAAAAAGCACACCTGTTGGCACAGGCCAACTGCACCTGTTAAGAAAGTTCAGGAATTCTCATAATACTTAAAAGTTCATTCAAAATAGCTTTATGCTCTTATTCCGGAAACCGCATGCTTTTGCTTCTCTGTGGAAAATAGAAGTTAAGACAAAAACATTCCTCAGTCAATGATTTAATTCCTCAGATTTCAGACATTTTCCCTACATTCCTGGGATGTTAATTAAATAAAAAAAACCCACAGGGAGTTTTCATCATTTAGTTCCAATATGAGATTATTGACATACAAAGTGCTGATACCAGGGTTTGAGGTTTCTTTGTGGAGAGGAAGATTGATTTACCAGAATTTATATATAATCTGTCAGGTTTATATCTAAACCTCTGCTCAGAATACAGCTTTTTATTGCATTCTAACATTTAAGCTTCTGTTGTGCAGACTCCTGCTTTTCGTGGTGATTTTGTTAAGTTTCCCTGCTACCGTATTGGCCCAAATATAAGCTGCACCCTTAAAATTCAAGGCTTATTTGCAGATGTTGCCACCAGGCCAGTGCCAGCCGGCCCTATTCAGGGCAGTAGTGCCGGGAGGCAGGTGCGCAGCTTGTTGGCAGTGCGTGTGCTCCCTAGCTGCTTGGCGGTGGGGGTGAACAGCACACCCACCTCCCAGCTGGTTGGTCTGCGCACACTCCACCCACCCACTGCCAATCAGCTGGGAGGCAGGCTCACCGCTCCCCCCACCGCCAAGCAGCTAGGGAGCGTGCACGCTCCCCAGCCGCTTTCAGCAGCATATGATAAAAAGTCATGAATATAAGCCACACATATTCTCTTCACGGTCACATTTTCCAGAGTGTGCTTATATTTGGGGCAATATGGTATATCCAGTACTATTTTTCTAGAAAAAGAGGTGCCAGAGCTCACCATGAATGCCTCCCTTACCCACTTATAATGGCAATGGCACCTACCTGAGGTGGTAGGAACTGAGTTCCGGCTGATAAAAACCCTGACTGTATCTATTAATTTGTCAGATAAGTGAATCCCTTTTAGATGTAGCTCATCTTGTTAAGAAAAAGACTAAAGGGAAATAGATCTAATAGGACACCCGATGTCAGGGAAGAATTAGAGGTTTTCAGTTTATCAGAGGGAGAAAGCATTCCCCAAGGGGGGAAGGAGAGCAGTGAATCTAATAGAAGGGAGCAAGAGGAACAACAGGGAGGGACCGGTTGTTCACAGGAAAGGCAAGGGTTAAGTTCTAGCTCAGATTCGGAGGAGGGGAGATACAGGCCAGCTCTAGCCAGGAGGTTAGAAAAAAGAGCGGGAAAGCGAAGGGAAAGGCGCCTTCGCCATTTTGAGAGTGGCTGGTCATGGAGAAGCAGAGCTCAGAAGGTATCTGAAAGAAGTGACTCTGAGGAATAATAGTTAAGAACTGTTTATAAGAATGTTTTGTTAATACGCAATAAAAAGTTTTATAAAAGAACAAGAAGCGTTTGTGTGGTGATCTGAAGAGGACAACGACCAGTCCTGACAGAATACCTTCTGCTCTGCGCCTCTTCACTATAAGTAAAGAAGGAGAAACCAAAATGGATGGAGCTGTGGCGCCAGTTGGGCAAGGAGAAACCCCCGCGCTCCAGCTAACATTACAGGACTTATGGCAACAGAACTTACAGTTGAAAAGTCAAGTCGACGTACTATCGGCAGCACTGGGAGAACATAGAACCATGCTGCAATCGACGTGTGGAGATAGAGTGAGTAAAACATTTACTGTATGTCCACGTAGCTTCAAGGGAGAAAGCTCTGAATACATGGCTTTCAAGACAGAAATTTCTTACATAATTGAGATAAAGGATAAAGAATTTCAATCTGAGCAAGAGAAGGTTGCTTATGTGATTAATTTCTTAGAAGGGAGGGCTAAGGACTGTGTTATACCCCTCATATCTCGGAGGGATGTCGCCCTAGGAAATCTACAAATTTTTCTGCAGTATCTAGACACAATTTTCTTAGACCCTGCGCATGAAACAACCACAGCTAGGCAGCTGTTGAGAATGAGACAAGGAAAAGACACTGTGGGAGTTTATTGGTCCAACTTTAGTTTGCTGGTGCAGAAATTAAAATGGGATCTGAATTCCCCAACAGTTGCAGCCCTTTTTAGGGAAGGACTGAATAATGAGATTTTAGACCAATTGGCCCAAATGCCAGAACCTAGTTCCTTGGACTCTCTGGTCCGAACGTGCCTGCAATTGAGCCTACGCGTGGAACGGAGGGCTAGTGAAAAGAAGGAACAATGGAGACCACGGTGGCGGGAAAATAATATCGAAAGTACAGAGAGCAGAGCGGGCAACGTGACAGGACGAGAGCGGCCAGAGCCCATGGAATTAGGAGCAGCCAGACCCCTCCCAGTTACTACCTCTTCCATAGTAAGAGGAAATGCAGGGAAAGGAAGAGATGCAAGGCGTTGCTTTGTCTGTGGAAAACCAGGGCATCTAGCACGACAATGTCACAATCGTAAAGGATGGGAGTCTCTATCTGGAGCAGACATGAGACACGACAATTGCCCAGAGGAACTGCATCAGGGAAACGAATGTCCCCGGCTGGAAATGGGAGCTTGCAGCCGGGTGGAGAAGCAATAGAAGGCTCTCACGCGGAACCACCTATCCCAGGGCTAACGGTGAAGGTGCAACTACAACTACCCAATGGACACAGCGTCCAGGTAGAGGCGTTGTTAGACTCAGGAGCGTCAGCAGATTTCATAGACCAGAAATTGGTACAGGAACACAAAATCGCTTTGTTACCTTTGAGTTCCCCACTGCGAGTGAAAACAATCGACGGCAGACCGCTACTTTCAGGAGAAGTGACTTATGAGACTCCACCAATGAGAATGGATATGGGTCATCACTCAGAGACCAGGGCATTTTATGTGACCAAACTAGCTGGGCACCCAATGGTGCTGGGCATGAGTTGGCTCAATCGTCATAATCCGGTAATTGCCTGGCATCAAAGATCTTTGGTTTTTGGTTCGATATATTGTATGACACATTGTTTGGGGCAAAAGGGAAAAATCTCGGTGGAAGTAATGGGAACAGAGGTAGAAGGGAAGTTGATGGGGAATGAAAGTGAGATTCCATCACAATATATGGCTTATCAGGATGTTTTTTGTGAAAAAGAAGCAGATAAACTTCCACCACATAGGCCCTATGATTGCAAGATAGATCTAGTCCCTGGGGCACAGTTGCCACCAAGCAAGATATATGCCATGTCGGAAGTAGAATCTGCAGCATTGAGGGAGTTCCTGCAAAAGAATTTGCAGAGAGGTTTTATTAGAGAGTCTACGGCCTCTGGGGGTGCTCCTGTCTTTTTTGTCAAAAAGAAAGGTGAGGAAGGGGCACCAAGATTAGTATGTGACTTCAGAATCCTTAACAGTCAAATGAAGCCTCGTGTGTGCCCACTGCCACGTATAGATGACCTCTTAGAGAGAGTAAGGTCAGCCAAAGTCTTTACCAAGCTTGATCTACGAGGAGCATATAATCTGATAAGGGTCAGAGAAGGGGATGAGTGGAAAACCAGTTTTTGTACTAAGTATGGTGCATTTGAATTCTTGGTAATGCCTTTTGGCTTGCAAAATGGCTCAGGGGTATTTCAAACCTTCATCAATCACGTCTTAGCAGGTATACTGGATCAGTTCTGTGTCTCTTATTTAGATGACCTCTTAATATATAGTGAAAGTATGGAGGAACACGTAAAACATGTCACACAGGTGTTAGAGAGATTGAGGACCAACAGGTTATATGTGAAGTTAGAGAAGTGTAAATTCCACACACAAAAGGTGGAGTTCCTGGGATATTGCATTTCCCACAAAGGGGTGCACATGGACCCCAGTAAAGTTCAGGCAGTGGTGGAATGGGAGGCACCTAAAACTAAGAAAGATCTACAGAGGTTTTTAGGATTTGCTAATTTCTATCGTAAATTCATAGGTAATTACTCCAAAATCACAGCGCCACTAACTGATTGTCTAAGAGGCAAGGGGCCATTCAGATGGACTGAGGAAGCACAGAAGGCCTTTGATAAATTAAAGGTGGTGTTTGCTTCAGAAAAATATCTTATGCACCTAGATCCAAGTAAGCGTATAAAGGTAGAAACTGATGCCTCTGACAGGGCTATTGGGGCCATTCTGCTGCAACAGGACAAGGAAGGGGACTGGAGACCCTGTGCATTCTACTCTAGAAAATTAAATCAATCAGAACAAAACTACACCATATTTGATAAGGAACTTTTAGCTGTGCACGCTGCCTTTAAAGTGTGGAGACATTTTTTGGAAGGGGCATCACATCAGGTGGTGGTACAAACAGATCATAAGAATTTAGAGTATTGGAGAACTGCTAGACAGCTAAACCAAAGGCAAATTAGGTGGGCAGAGTTTTTTGCTGGGTTTAATTTTAGGATTGAGTACATACCTGGGCATCAAAACATTCGTGCAGACGCGCTATCGCGCAAACCTGAGTATATGGAAGGGGAAGCACCTCCCAAGTTGCGAGAAATGCTGAGATCGGATCAGTGGGGGTGTGCAGCCGTAGTAGTGGACGGCAGGGAATTCCAGCAATTGACAGTAACAGATGAGTTTGCACAAAAGAAAATGGAGGAACTGAGAAAAGGTAAAGGGGAAGAGGAAGGTTTCAAAGAAAAAGATGGATTGTTGTACAGGAGAGGGGTGCTGTATGTACCTGCAGGTGAATTAAGAGGTAAAGTGTTGAGGCAACATCATGATAACCCGACTGCAGGACATTTTGGTAGAGAAAAGACCCTGTATCAGATCACACGGCAGTTCTGGTGGCCAAAGTTGAGGGAGGAAGTAACACAATATGTAAGAGGTTGTGAAGTATGTCAACGAGCCAAGGCACCCAGAGCAGCTCCCGCAGGGTTGTTGCAACCTATGCCCACGCCGGGAAGGCCTTGGGATGTGGTGTCTATGGATTTTATAACGGATCTACCGTCATCGCACAGGCAAACAGTGATCTTTGTAGTGGTTGACATGCTAACCAAGATGGCACATTTCATACCATGTACCAAAATTCCGACCGCACAGGAAACTGCAAAGATGTTTTTAGATAATATTTTTAGGTTGCATGGTATGCCATCACAAATCATTTCAGATAGAGGGGCCCAATTTACATCACAATTTTGGAAGAGGTTAATAATAATAATAATAATAATAATAATAATTTATTATTTGTACCCCGCCCATCTGGCTGGGTTTCCCCAGCCACTCTGGGCGGCTTCCACAGAAACCAAAAAACACTAAAATATCATACATTAAAAGCTTCCCTGAATAGGGCCGCCTTAAGATGTTTTCTGAATGTCAGGTAGTTGTCCATCACCTTGACATCCGATGGGAGGGCATTCCACAGGGCGGGCGCCACCACCGAAAAGGCCCTCTGCCTGGTTCCCTGTAGCTTCGCTTCTCGCAATGAGGGAACCGCCAGAAGGCCCTCGGCGCTGGACCTCAGCGTCCGGGCAGAATGATGGGGGTGGAGACGCTCCTTCAGGTATACTGGGCCGAAGCCGTTTAGGGCTTTAAAGGTCAACACCAACACTTTGAATTGTGCTCGGAAACGTACTGGGAGCCAATGTAGGTCTTTCAAGACCGGTGTTATGTGGTCTCGGCGGCCGCCCCCAGTCACCAGTCTAGCTGCCGCATTCTGGATTAGCTGTAGTTTCCGAGTCACCTTCAAAGGTAGCCCCACGTAGAGCGCATTGCAGTAGTCCAAGCGGGAGATAACTAGAGCATGCACCACTCTGGCCAAACAGTCAGCGGGCAGGTAGGGTCTTAGCCTGCGTACCAGGTGGAGTTGGTAAACAGCTGCCCTGGATACAGAATTGACCTGTGCCTCCATGGACAGCTGTGAGTCCAAAATGACTCCCAGGCTACGCACCTGGTCCTTCAGGGGCACAGTTACCCCATTCAGGACCAGGGAGTCCTCCACACCAGCCCGCCCCCTGTCCCCCAAGAACAGTACTTCTGTCTTGTCAGGATTCAACTTCAATCCATTAGCCGCCATCCATCCTCCAACCGCCTCCAGGCACTCACACAGGACCTTCACCGCCTTCACTGGTTCTGATTTGAAAGAAAGGTAGAGCTGGGTATCATCTGCATATTGATGGACACCCAGTCCAAACCCCCTGATGATCTCTCCCAGCGGCTTCATATAGATGTTAAAAAGCATGGGGGAGAGGACGGAACCCTGAGGCACCCCACAAGTGAGGGCCCAGGGGTCTGAACACTCATCCCCCACCACCACTTTCTGAACACGGCCCAGGAGAAAGGAGCGAAACCACTGTATAACAGTGCCCCCAGCTCCCAACCCCTCTAGACGGTCCAGAAGGATGTTATGGTCGATTGTATCAAAGGCCGCTGAGAGATCCAGCAGAACTAGGAAACAACTCTCACCTTTGTCCCTAGCTCGCCGGAGATCATCAACCAGTGCGACCAAGGCAGTTTCAGTCCCATGATGAGGCCTGAACCCTGATTGGAAGGGATCCAAATGGTCCGCATCCTCCAGGCGTGCCTGGAGTTGTTCAGCAACCACACGCTCAATCACCTTGCCCAAGAATGGAAGATTTGAGACTGGGCGATAGTTGGCCATACTGGCCGGGTCTAAAGATGGTTTTTTAAGAAGCGGTTTAATGACCGCCTCTTTCAGCGGATCTGGGAATGTTCCCTCACAGAGGGAAGTATTCACCACCCCGCAGAGCCCATCGCCCAGCCCTTCCCGGCTAGCTTTTATAAGCCAGGATGGGCAAGGATCAAGGAGACAGGTGGTTGGTTTCACTCGTCCAAGCAGCCTGTCCACATCCTCGGGGGTAACGGATTGAAATTGATTCCATGCAACTTGACCAGACAGGGCTCTAGCACTCTCCCGCCCCAGCCCTGCTCCCACGGTGGTGTCTAGCTCCTTCCGAATATGAGTGATTTTATCTGCAAAAAACTTTGCAAAATCGTTGCAGGAGATCTTGGGGTCTTTACAAGGCCCCGATGGTAAAGGTGGTTCCGTTAAATTGCGGACCACCTGAAAGAGTCTCCTGCTACTATTTTCTGCAGATGCAATAGAGGCGGTGAAGAAAGTCTTCTTCGCCGTCGCTATCGCCACTTGGTAGGCTCGACGTTGAGCTCTAACCTGTGTCCGGTCAGATTCAGAGTGAGTTTTCTGCCACCGACGCTCTAGCCGTCTCAGCGATTGTTTCATCGCCCTCAGCTCCGAAGAAAACCACGGGGCTGTCCGGGCTCCATGCAATCGGAGAGGGCGCTTCGGAGCCAGACAGTCGATAGCCCTGGTTAACTCCGCATTCCAGCGGGCCACCAGGGAATCAGCTGAAAGGCCATCAACATGGGATAAAGCATCCCCTACCACTCTCTGGAAACCATTTGGATCCATTAAGTGGCGGGGGCGGACCATCCGAATTGGTCCCACCTCCCTGCAGAGGGGAAGGGTCGCGGAGAAGTCCAGTTGCACCAGGAAGTGATCTGACCATGGCACTTCTTTGGTTTCATTTTTACTTAGTGTCAGATCACCCACGTCGCTAGAGGTGAATACCAGGTCTAAGGCATGTCCATGACTATGAGTTGGGCCCAACTTATTCAGGGACAGCCCCATGGAGGCCATGCTTTCCACGAAGTCCCGAGCGGCCCCTTGTAAGGTCGTGTCGGCGTGGATGTTAAAATCCCCTAGGACAACCAGACTAGGTGTCTCCAGGAGAACCTCCGCCACGACCTGAAGCAGCTCGGACAGGGAATCCTTGGTGCAGCGGGGAGGTCGGTACACCAAAAGGAATCCTGTACTGCCCCTATTGCCCAACTTCCAGAACATGCACTCAGAAAACTGGGTCTTCCCAGTAGGACGCCTGGTGCAGACTAATGACTTCCTAAAAATCACTGCAACCCCCCCTCCCCGCCCACATGACCTGGGTTGCTGTGCGTAAGAGAAACCTGGTGGGCAGTTACTAGATGTGGAGCTAAGCCTCACGTCAGCGAGACACCCGCAAACCAATGGGGAAGCTGAAAGAACGAATGCAACACTACAACAATATCTGAGGTGTTATGCTGGTTATCAGCAGAGCGGGTGGTTAGAGAAGTTGAGTCTAGCAGAGTTTGCGTATAATAATGCAATGCATGTGTCTACGGGCAGAGCCCCATTTGTGGCAAACTATGGCTTGCACCCAAGGGCATTCCCAGGTCAAGAGGAGCAGTTAGCAGTACCAGCAGCAGAACAAATGATAGAGGAGTTGAGGTGCATGCATGAGATATTGAAAGAGGATTTGGAAGAAGCTAAAGAGGCTTACAAAAAAGCTGCAGATAGGCACCGGCGAGTTGGGGAAGAAATCCAAGTAGGGAGCTGGGTATGGCTGTCTACCAAGGGACTACCAATACGAGGGAAGTGTAAAAAGCTAGAACCAAGGAGATTGGGACCTTTCCAAGTAAAGGCTCAAATTAACCCAGTCGCTTTCAAGCTTCATTTGCCTGAAAATATGAGAATACACCCTGTATTTCATAGATCTTTATTGTCAGTGTTTGTACCAGCACATAAGTATCAAATCTCAAGGGAACCACCTCCTTTCCCCACCATGATGGGGGAAGAAGAGACCGAAGTGGAAGAGATATTAGACTCGAGAATAAGTAGGAGGAAATTACAGTATTTGGTTGCATGGAAAGGGTTAGATGAGTCTGAGAACTCATGGGAACCAGCAGAAAAAATTAACGTTCCGGAATTGCAGCGAGAATTTCATAGAAAATATCCCCACAAGCCAAAACCCCAGAACTGGCATCTTCAAGAAATTTTTGAAGAGACAGATAGCGAGGAAGAGGAGTTCATAGGGTTCGGTCCTCCAGAAACAGAGGAGAGCGAGGAGGAGGAAGGGGGGCTTAGGGGAGGGGGTGATGTCAGGGAAGAATTAGAGGTTTTCAGTTTATCAGAGGGAGAAAGCATTCCCCAAGGGGGGGAGGAGAGCAGTGAATCTAATAGAAGGGAGCAAGAGGAACAACAGGGAGGGACCGGTTGTTCACAGGAAAGGCAAGGGTTAAGTTCTAGCTCAGATTCGGAGGAGGGGAGATACAGGCCAGCTCTAGCCAGGAGGTTAGAAAAAAGAGCGGGAAAGCGAAGGGAAAGGCGCCTTCGCCATTTTGAGAGTGGCTGGTCATGGAGAAGCAGAGCTCAGAAGGTATCTGAAAGAAGTGACTCTGAGGAATAATAGTTAAGAACTGTTTATAAGAATGTTTTGTTAATACGCAATAAAAAGTTTTATAAAAGAACAAGAAGCGTTTGTGTGGTGATCTGAAGAGGACAACGACCAGTCCTGACACCCAAGGATTAAGCTTTTGAATTTACATAATAATCTCAAAACACAGGCACCTGCTCAACAATTTGGGTACAGAACAAAACAAAACAAAAACGCTACACAAAAAAGGGTTAAGAGATCCCATTTGTGCAAGTGGGGAGGGTGCCAGTTTGATAACACGTTGAAACACTAACAATTTTGAGACCAATCACTCCAAAAACAAGAAATCATTCTACAAAAAAACAAAACAAAAAAGAATTCTTCTTTTCCAGAACTGAGATAACACAGGGGTGAGGGGGAGGATAATAGCCATTCTATTTATTGCCTCTTGAGGTTTGTTCATGCTTGTCAGTTTTACTATTGAGTTCTCAAATGCCATCTTTTGCTGCGTTGATCAAATCTTTCTGTGTTGCATGGTTCTTTCCCAAACATCTTATCCAATAATTTTGTACCAATCCTTTGTTTCCATCATTTGCTTTGAACAGCCAGGGCTGCTGACCATGCACTGCTATTCTGAGATTGCCACTACAAATGCTAATCCTTATGTACTTTGCAGATACGGAAATCTAATATGGGGGAGTGACTAATGGGTAACATTTGCACCAGATGACAATGTGGTAACATCACGGCACAATTTGTGCCACACCAGACATTACGAGGAAGAAGATCTTGTAGCATCTATTACAATCCAGTGTCCAAGCCCTAGAATGTCAATGAAATTTTTGACATTTGAAATCTCTCTCTCTCTCTCTCTCTCTCTCTCACACACACACACACACACACACACACTCTAAGACATCACTGTGTTGCATTAGCAGAGCACAGCACTAGATTGACTAACATCTAGAGCAAACTGTCCCTGCCTTCTTTCACTTCTCTAGAATTGAAGTGCACAGTTGACACCATGCTATTAAGAACAGCTGCAGCTCTTACTCCAGAAAGAGAATGTCATTGTGCTTTCTATGCATGCAAGGTTTACATGCATAAAAAAGAAGATTGCAGTGAAGTTAGAAGACAACAGGCCATACACAGAGTAAAGTTGAGTCCTATCCTACTCGATGGAATCATGGTCAGGTCTACACCTGTTGGAGAGCTAGTGGGAGTTAGATGCTAGAACAAATTCCCCACACCTCTTGATGTCTCTTCTGCTATTATTCCCAACAATCAGTGTACCACTTCAGAGCCATTTGGTGCCATTTATACCAAAAGTATTTTGCAACTTTGGTCTGCACTAATAACCAGAGAGTGGGCAGCAACTGGTGCTTCAGTGAGAGATGTGAATTCTGGACCAAGGCCAAAACTGAAAAATAAAGACAGGTGTATAGGAAAGTTGTGCGTTTGTGGTTTTTTGTTTTGTTTTGTTTTGTTTTGTTTTGTTTTGTTTTGCATAATGCTTTCAATCTTCACAATTCCTATTGGGTATTCATACTGAAATGAGGTCATTCGCCCCTTGACAGACAGACAGACAGACAGACAGACAGACAGACAGACATAGGAACTCAGACTAATGCAGGAGACAGTCAACTCCAGTTTCCGTATTGTGCTGCTGCTGCTGCAGTTGCCCTGCATGAACAGCTGGGATATTGGCTGCATCCTCTCCCATCCTGTATGAAGCGACTGAGTGGAGCCAGAGCCAGTTTCTGTGGTTGCTGAGAAAGGCACACAACTGGGACACCAGTTGCTCTTTCTGGCCAGCTGAAGGGGCACTGGATGCAGCACTGCTAGACATCTCTCTCTCTCTCTCTCTCTCTCTCTCTCTCTCTCTCTCTCTCTCCCCTTCATTCAGCAGAAGGCATGTAGTGCATCAAGGGCTAAGCAAGAGAAAGGAGACAGGCAGCCGGATTCAGCGCAAAGCTTCCAATTGTTTTTTCTTTCCCATGTTACCCACACAATTCCCAACTTTGGAAGTATCTCATTTTCCACCAGATAACTAAAAAGGTGTAGGTGTGATACAAGAGAGAGAGAGAGAGAGAGAGAGTGAGTGAGTGCTGGTTGAAAATGGGGTTTGTACAATTGCCAAGAGTGGATATCAAAAACCAAATGCATTAAGCACCTTTGGCTGTCCAACATAACTTCTCCTCCTTACCCTTTGTGCCCCTAAATCTGTTGTGAGTTTCCTTCCATATTTGGGGCGGGGAGCAGGGAGATGAGGGAAGGCAAGTCCTGTTGCAGACCCAACTGTTTCGTTGGTTACTATCCCAGGAGATAAGATAAAGGACGCAGTGGGGCTATGGTCTAATCCACTGAGCCTCTTGGGCTTGCCAATCCAAAGGGAGAAGGTAAACAGTGTTTCCGTGTGCTCTGGCTTCTGTCATGGTGCTCCGTTGCACCAGAAGCGGTTTAGTCATACTGGCCACATGACCCGGAAAGCTGTCTGTGGACAAACACTGGCTCCCTTGGCCTGAAAGTGAAATGAGCATCACACCCCCATAGTTGCCTTTGACTGGATTCAGCTGTTCAGGGGACCATTTTTATTTTATTGATCCAAAGAGGTGAAGGAGTTTGGCTTCTTCCCGTTATGGATCTTTTCCAAACTGAGGCCTGCATTTTCTAGTGAACAATCTTCCAGGTGTTGCAGACCAGTGGTTGACAGCTACATTGCAACCACACAAGGTTAGAGGTTCTTTCTTTCCTTCACATTCACACCCCTACCTATAACCCAGGCAAGCAAAAGGTAATCTCAAAAATGACTATTCAGATTCTTCAGGAAGATTTGGGAAATGGGCTTTAGGCTCATGCATTACTCTCCTCCCACTGGTGGTTGGAAGGGAACTACGAAAGTTATCTTCTGGCCCTAGGAGATAATAAAGTAAATACCAATACAGGTGAGTGAAGGGACCACAAATAAGGCCTGGGAAGATCAAGGACTGAGTACATGAGCCTAAGATCTGTTCCTAATTCTCTTCAATGAAGATTCAAGACAAATAAGGGAAGACAATGTACACGCCTACTCTGCTTGTACATGCACTACCTTGCCAATTCTCCCATGATTTACTTACATAGTGACACGCTCATTAGCCAAGAGCCCTTGTGAAGTTGGTCCCAACTTATCTGGCTCTGGATAAGGTGATCTGTGCTTTTGGAAGGGTGGGAGAGGAACAAAGGACATAATTACTCTGCACATGAAGAGGGCTGAATCCTCATCAGAACTTGTGCCTTGAAACTGCTCATAAGTTGAAAGTTAAGAAACACCCTGGTTGATACAACTATTACATATTCTACCACCACAGAAAGATGACTGGTTTCACAATGGGATTTCTCCTAAAACAAACTGAACAGAAGATTCCAATGTAATTGGCATGGGCATGTGTACCAAATACTTTTTTCCGCCCAAGGAAAAGGTGAGTGGGGCTTGGGCTAAATCTAGTTCCTTACTCTCTTTCCCAAACAGTTGGTGGTGTGATTACAGGTTTTCTGCACAAGATTTACGAGAGCAGCAGAGGCTCCAACTGAACTGGAAAGGACCCTTTATGCAACCTCTGCTTGTGAGCAATTTAAAAGTGTTCTACATTCAAGTTACATTTCAACAGCCATGAAGTATCTGCTTGCAACAATTTAACAGAGCACTGTTTTACACCAGGATGGGTTGTCATCTTTTAATCAGACAGCTCTTGAGTTATTTGAGCCTGAAAATGTGTAAGCCCATATTATGGTTTCAGAAACTGGTCTCGTATCCTCTCCAAACTTTGATCCAGTGCTTAAAAGAAAATGGAAATAGACAGTGGAATTTCTCTTCCCATAAATGACTATATCCAGTGCTATTTTCTAGAAAAAGAGATGCTGGAGCTCACCATGAACTTCTTCCTTGTTCTCTTAGAATGGCAATGGTGCCCACCTGAGAGCTGCTGGAACTGAGCTCCTGCTGAAAAAAATCCTGACTATATATCCTATTTAATTCTAGCACCTGGAGGGTATGTTTAATAACCTGCTTTATACTTTTGGTGAGGTGACAAAAACTGCAAATACAACCCAGTATTTAATGTCACAGAATAAGCCTGAATTATTTGGCTACATTTTGCGTCATTCAAAGTTGAACAGCATTCACAACTGAACAATCATGTAAAGGTTTGTACAGTTTAATAGTCACATAATGGTCAGTCATTTGTAAAGGGTATGGAAGGCAATTTGAAAAACATGACAGTTTAACAGATACATTGGGCAGGCCCATAATTGGCCACTGGTGTGTACAACTGGAACAGAAAAGAGGTTCTACCACAGTTCTGCAGATCTTGCATTAATTTTGTCAGTTAAAAGTGTACTGTGAGAATTAAATACTCATCTTTACATTTACACGTTATGCCATGAAAGCATATTTGCTTACAAACATATAAAAATACTTGTTAACTAGTTTGATAAGAAAATAATGTATAAAAGTATATAGCAAAAAACATTTAATCATCTGACAATGAAAAGAGAAAATTCATCTTTTCTTTTATCTTACATCAAAGCAAAAAACAAAAAAACAGCTACAGGTTTAGTTTTCTTGAATCCCTTACCTGGAAAATACAAAAGGAAGACACAATTTATTCCAAACCATGGTGTAAAATCTTCTAAAAGTGAAACAAATGCCCAGGTCCAGAGTGAGCACAGGTATTTGGCCACATAGTTGTAATAATAATAAATCCTGTAGCTGTTACTGGAGCCATAAAATAAATACAGTAGACTGTTGACCACTGAAAAAGCTGCAGCATAAACAAGAGCTGAAACACACACAAAATCTTTACTGACAATGAAATTCAGTGTATTGGCTTCCTGTAAGGCAAGCTGAATTTTGAAGTCTAACCTACTAAAGGGTAAAACCTTCAAATCCACTTTTTAAAAAAATACTCTACATTTTGATCAGAGGATTCCCTCTCAAGTGTGATTAATACAGATGTCACAAGTGGAAAAAATACCCATACCAGCAATGCTTAAGCTTGACTTCAATACCTTGTTTAATATTGTTTTGTTTCCTTTGTGAATAAAACTCCACAAGGTGCAAGCTTCTTGACACAAGAGGAGAAAGAAACCGGGAAGTATTAAAAGAAGCCTTAGTGTTTTGACATCTGCCCTGAGATGACTAAGATGTCTTCTAGTCTGGGTCAGCCTTGTTCTTTTAGCCTAAGGCTACTTTGGTGACCATTTATACGACATGCACATATAAGGCTAGACAAAACACCGAGACACATAGAAAGGTAGGCAGAAAGGTAGAATTAATCTGGCAGTTGACAGCTTGGTTCAGAGGATTCTTAGAAGATGACACAATGACATCCTTTCTTGTCCTTTTCCTTCCTTGTCGGCTCTGGGGAAGGAGGGCATTCTTGCTCTTGAAATTTCCTGTGAATGAAGAAAAAAATGCCCATAGAAACAATACACTCCAGTCCAGTGCAATTCCATATATAAAAGGGACACTAACTTTGCTTTTCAAGTAGTAGATAGTAGTAGTAGATAGGTAGCCGTGTTGGTCTGCCATAGTCAAAATAAAAAAAATTCCTTCCAGTAGCACCTTAAAGACCAACTAAGTTAGTTCTTGGTATGAGCTTTCGTGTGCATGCACACTTCTTCAGATACCTGAAGGTATCTGAAGAAGTGTGCATGCACACGAAAGCTCATACCAAGAACTAACTTAGTTGGTCTTTAAGGTGCTACTGGAAGGAATTTTTTTTATTTTGCTTTTCAACTGACCCTAGATTCGTCTGCTAAAAAATACAGCTGCATTGTCAATACAGACTATTGTCCATTTCTCTTAATATACATAGGTCTGAAGATGAAAGCAGATTTCAACTTTTAGGAATATGTGTGATATTACTGCAGCAATGCAGCAAGCAGCCGAGGTATTCGAGGGAATAAAGAGACCCTTATAGCTCCCAGACTGATGTGTTTTGTGGAGATCCAATCAGGTTTTGTGGAGCATTCACTGTTGGCAATACTTGAAATGTCTCATCCTAGTCTCTTCTCCCACAGCATGGTGTCTTCTGCCAATGCTTGGTTGGAAAGGACTGTAGAAACAGTCTAGGTTGAAGGCTTCACTCCTTCTAGAGACCAGATGCACAGCAACAGCTGTCCCATGGCATAGACCTCCCTGGAGTATCCTAATATACACTGGTGTGGGTGCAGCTTGATCGTATAATGCTGTTGATTGCTAGAACTCAAAATAGCAACATAGACAACACATCCCAACAGGAGTATTACTGAATGAAAAATGTGCTCAAGTTAAAGTAAAGGAGTCTGATGTGCATAGCTTTTCAAGATATTTTACATTAAACAGCAAGTGTTCCTGCTTATAACACTTGTCTTTTTGTTATTAAAGACAGGAAGCTTGAGATAGCGAAAGGCTTTCCATCTACCCTGATAGACTATGAACAAGAGAAGTGCTCACTTTACGCTTTCCTGGCAATGTCAGGCTAACAGAAAAACTACATATCCTCATTGAGGAGATTTTTAGAAGGTGAACTGAACACAGTGTTGTCCTGAAGGAAAAGGGTAGTACAGTTATACCTCAGGTTGCATACGCTTCAGGATACATATGCTTCAGGTTACAGACTCCGCTAACCCAGAAATAATACATCGGGTTAAGAACTTTGCTTCAGGATGAGAACAGAAATCGTGCTCCAGTGGCGCGACGGCAGCAGGAGGCCCCATTAGCTAAAGTGGTGCTTCAGGTTAAGAACAGTTTCAGGTTAAGAATGGACCTCCGGAACGAATTAAGTACTTAACCCAAGGTACCACTGTACTGTACAAGAACAAGCTGAGTCAGTGCCCAGTGTCAATGTTGCAGTTCCACAATACATTGTCTATAACAACACAGGGGTAAAGATATTATATAGGACAATTCACGCTGGAACTCTTGGCAACATTAACATTCCCCATTACATGATACTGTTAAATGACCCAGTCATACTGTGACAACAGTGTCAAGGTGGATACATTTAAACAAGACACAAGGGAAATTGCTACACATCTCCCAAAAGAAAAAAGAAAAAGTATGTGTTCCTATGTGCCTCACATTAATTCTAGTGTTACAAAAACATAGTAGTTTACATTTTGTTACAGTATTCAGGCACTTTCCCTATACAGAAATATCAAAGGGAAGCTGTGTTTCTTTTCTTTCTTTCTGCTAAAGTGCATTTCAATATATTTACAATACATGGGCTTACCTTATAACTCTGACAAGCTCATGAAAAGCTTGGTCTACATTCAGTCGTATTTTTGCTGATGCTTCCATATATGTTACCTTCAGCTGCCTTGCTAGTTGTTGACCTTCCTCTTGCGTTACCTGAAAACAAACCGAGATAGGATATGCATTCAGCAATCTACTGGTGCTTTCCAATTGGCCGACTTACCTAATGAATACTCTCATCACCTACAGCAATTTTTGCATATTACCGGCACTGCAGTCCTGTGCAAAGGCTTCTTCAACTCTGGTCTTTGTCAATATGTTATTTGAATACAAATGTGTTTTTAAAATTTAGAGCCCAAAGCTCTGTATGTTTAAAAATGTGAAGACAGAGCCTAAGAAGGCTTAGAATCAAATTGTTTCCACATAAACTTTGAATGTAGAATTCATACACAAAAGTGTTGTAACTAAACACTGGCCTCAGGTCAGTAGCCTGAGTGTTGAAGTGACTGAGAAGATAACAAAAAATAGGAGGAGCCCGGCCAGATCAGACCCATGGTCCATCTAGCCCAGCATCCTGCTTCTCCATAGCAGCCAACCAGCTGTTTTGAAAAACAATGTTAGCAGGGCATGAAAATAATGGCTCTCTCCTGGGCTATGGTCCCCCAGCAGGCGGTGTTCAGTAGCATACTGCCTCTGAAGCTGGAGGTAATTGATAGGTCATCATGAGTACAGTGGTACCTCGGGTTACAGATGCTTCAGGTTACAGACACTTCAGGATACAGACTCTGCTAACCCAGAAATAGTACCTTAGGTTAAGAACTTTGCTTCAGGATGAGAACAGAAATTGCGTGGTGGCGGTGGGAGGCCCCATTAGCACCTCAGGTTAAGAACAGTTTCAGGTTAAGAACGGACCTCCAGAACAAATTAAGTTCTTAACCTGAGGTACCACTGTAGTAGGCAATGCACTGTGGAACTGAAACTTTAACACTGGGTCTAAATTGAGTTCTTGCTCCACTTCCTCCCACAACACCTACCTTCTACCTGTGCAGCCCAAGTCACTATGCTAAAAAATGGGAATATTAAAACTATTAGGAATATTTGAACTACTGGATCCTTCAGTTACTGGATCCTACAAGGAAAGCAGTGCCTTTATTAAGCGACATTTCTCTCAGCACATAATTAAGTGACCTCCCTCGTTCCTGCTGGGGACATTTGTAACAGACACGTCCCTCTTTAAGGAGGTATGGAAGAGGGTGCACTATTTACTTAAAAGATTTCTTACCAACACTTTTTCATAAGGTCCCAGGCGGGGTTAAAACAACAGAAAGTGTGCTTACAAGCTATTGCAATTAGAAAACACATAAAACCATTCATAAATTAAAAAGGAAGGTATGGCAAGCCACTCCACCTGACCCACATTAGTTACTATTCCAGTACTGCAGCTTCCCTAAATAAATTTGCCTTGATGTGCATGAATTTCCACATAATGTAATTGGTGGTATCCAATCTAACTCAGTGTGTCAGTGCAAGGGGAGGAGGTATGTTGCACAGGCAGAAATCCTTGCATTGACCAAACAAGTTAAGTGAATGCCACTCATTGTGTTCAGTGTATTCATTGTATGGCAAGATATATGCCATAGGATTCAGCTACCTCGGAGCTGAGCACAGCAGACGGACATTTGTTTAGGGTTCTGGAATAGTCATGATAATGTGCCAACTCTCTAAGTACTTTTCAAGTTGTAGATAGTGCTTGAATTGTTTGCAAGATCCAAACAGATGGGAAATAAGAGTGCATACTTGTTCATAAAAGTGACAACTTGACTTCTTGCATTCAGAATGGAAACCCCCCTTTTACTAGAGGTTACACTAGCTATTAAGAGATGGTCCTCCTGGGCACACTCTCATGGGATGAGTAATTGTTGGTATGGCAAGTGTTGTAAACATAATGGAAGAGAGACTCATGCCTTGATAATGATGTCATGGATCATTGTCTCATCCTCATAGATTTTGACCTGAATCATTCATATGGCAATTACTCAGGGAACAAGCTGAGTTAACGTTGAAAGTGCAACATTATAATCAGGAAGACCAGTTTCCTAAGCCAATTCCTAAGTATCAAGCCTCTTTATGGGAACATGTATGTATCCACTACAGATGCCCTTATCTTAGCACCCCATTCCTCCAAACAAGGACTGTCAGATCTCCTTTATAGCCGCTTGATGCTAAATGTCATTGACAAAAGGGATTTGTTCATCACCAGAGTGTCTCCTCCCAAAAAAACTACAGATCAGTCATATGGAAAGGGATAATTCACAATAATGGTTTGGCCTACCAATTTCATGAGAGCATATCCTGTGGCCTAATCCAGCTGACTGTGGACTTTATTGTCACAATCATCTTCTTGCTATTACTGGTATAAGAAAACTGCCTTATACCATGTCAGACCACTTTATTTAGCTCAGGAATGTCTAGATTAGAGATAGGCATATGGCTTCAACCCAATTCCACATGGCATCAACCACATCCTATGTGGCCATTAATCTTATTTCATGCTGATGTCAATGAGGGGTGAAATGGGAATAGCAGAAAGAGAAGGGGTGCCCTGACTACATTTGGTTCCATCTCTGCCAACATTTGGCTCTGATCCCACCAACTATTGCTGGCCTGGGTTCCATGGCCCAATTATCCGAGAAGGAATGTGGCTCTCAAGAGAGAGAAAATGTTCTACAATTCCAACCTGCCCTGTTTAATAGTGGCTCTCCAAGGTTTGAAACAGAAGTTTTTCCCCGGTGCAAAGATGCCAAGGATTGAACTTGGGGACTTGCATGCAAAAGTTACGCCACCGAGTTATGGAAGTTCCCTCGAAAAAGGGAGATCCCTTTTTCAAACTCTGACTATTGCCAATAGGTTACCTGTCTCTGATGGTCCAGGTCTGCTTTGTTGCCAACTAGAATCATAGGGAATTCATCACGATCTTTTACTCGAAGAATCTGCCTTTGAAACTTATAGATTTCTTCAAAGCTGGAATAATAATAATAATAATAATAATAATAATAATAATAATAAATAAATAAACAGCAGTAGCATGCTAAGAATCCACAGCTTCACAGTTAAGGATTGCCTAAGGCCATCTAACAAGTATTTGCTGCAGAGATGAGATGCAAACTGAAGATAACACATACAGACCCACCAGCCCAGCAGGTATCCCAAGACCATGTATTCACCCACTAGAATTGTGTTACCTTCCTTTAAAATGCCAACATGATTTTGAAAAACTCTTGAGTTCCACCCCCACCCCCTAAAAAAGTGATTTGATTTATCATGTGGCAGGGGGACTGTTTTTCAAATAACACAAGTCTGCAATTCTCTTGAGCAGGCAGAACTCTGGATTCTGACCCTACAGTTAATTCAGGATGTTGCAAGCCACAACCCAATGTCAGTGTTATTCTAGCTCTGCCACTACACAATACAGGTATTGATGCATATTTTGCAGCAATTTTGTTTTTTGCCTTACCTTCCTCTATCTGTGACTGAGAAAACAAGCAGAAAGCCTTCTCCTGTCCGCATGTACTGTTCCCGCATAGCTCCAAACTCCTCTTGGCCTGCTGTATCTAGGACTAGGCAAATCAAGAAGCTAGTTAATTTTACAGGCTAGCGAGGTAGGTAGGTGGGTGGGTGGATGTGCCTTAAAGCAGCAGAGCTCAGGAAGGGGCAGATGTTGTTCCCATCCCATGCCTGCCCTGTTTAACCTTATAAATTAACCCTACACCCCTGCCCAGCAAGCCAGCAAGTATCAATTTAATATACAGATACCCACATCTGGTTTAGCCTCTAGCTTCTATATTAAGAGTAGAAAACTGTACCACAAAAGAAAGGGAGAAAGGCTTGGCCTAGTAAATGGCTAGATCACAAAGTTATTACAGTCTCTATATAAAGTTAAGGAAAATCAGTTTTAGTACCTGTATCAACAAGAGAGCAAACATACATTCTATAAGCCAGTGCAAATTCTGTAGAGGGTCAATCATCATCATCAACAACAACTTACTATCCAATCTTGCTGCCCTCTCATCTATCACACATTGTTTTGTGTAAGAATCTTCAATTGTTGGATCATAATCTGTAACGAAGTAGGACTGCAGAGAGAAAAGAAAAAAGAGAGTTACTTTTAAGTCTGGAGAACCCGCAAATGCTCTTTCTCATGTATAGTTTCCATCTGCATAGAGAATGAATGCAACCTTCGCTGACACCTTGCAAGTAGTTTCCTGGGGACTGATATAGCCATAAACAATGTGACCGTATACCGACCCCCAGGGTGAGCAGCAAGGTTGTGAGAAAAAAATGGCTCCAGGATTACACTAAGAATGGTGATACTACTATAGTCTAGCTATATAGATGTAACTGACAATGCAAGATTAATCTGGAATAATTTGTGGAGAAATCAGATTTAGATAACCAAAAAATTTCAGAGGGTTACATTCCAGAATGTTTATATCACTGCTACCCAGGAATGTCTGAATTATAACCAGCCACGTGGGTTCCTATAGGCAGCACTCTTGCTTCCCTAACAGTGCAGTGCAACTATGTGGGTTACATAAAGATGGCTGAGCTTGGTTCCAAGCGCTACCACCACCTGTCTCTTCACTTTTCACAACCAAGGTCCTGCATATCCAGTATTTGACTTGGAATTGTAGGTGAACAATGACTTTTAGCAGGCCCAGGGGACTGGAGAGCAAGAAAGGAAGATATGGACACGGACACACTGCCATGATTAGGTTCTTTGACTGCTCAGGCTCCGAGTTCCAGGATGCTCTTGAGTTCTGAAGTTTTGATACTGCAGTGTGACTAGGATCACTTTGTACAAATTCCAGTTTGACAACCTTTTGGTGTTCTCTAGGTAAGACCAATACATTCTTCTTGGCAGTAGCAAAGTTTTAAGTACTTGAAAATTTGGCGGCCTATCTGCTGAGGAGAACAAAATGATGGGAAGCAATCACTCCTGCATTGGATTCGCATTCATTTGTCAGGTGCTTTAAGACAACATAGCTTGCAGTCACCCACAAGCATTAAAAAGATAGAACCCAAGAAGCCAGGAAAGCAACAGAGCCACACACATACCATCTCACCAACCACCACTGCTGAGTGTAAGCTGTGAGGGGTGAGTTTATGCAGAGTGATAAACAATGCAATCAGGGACACAGACCCTAGTATATTAATCCTCTCTCTCTCTATATATATATATGAGAGATTATTATTACTTTCTGATATTATAAATATTTGCATATTTAAGCAATTATGCAATGAAAGAAAATGTTTGAATATTTGTATATTTAAGTTTAGGGACGTTTTTAATATTTAATGCTGTATTGTTTTTAACACTTGATTGGGAGCCGCCCAGAGTGGCTGGGGAAACTCAGCCAGATGGGCGGGATATGAATAATAAATTGCTACTTTTATTATATTAAGTTTAGTACATTTTTTTAATGGCAAAAACTGTTAATGTCACATCAAAAAGAAAGAAATAATAATAATAAATATAGTAATAGTAATAGAATTTATATACTGCCCTATACCCGGAGGTCTCAGGGCATTTCACAAAATAAAAAAAACAGAAAACCACAAAATACATAATCAAAATAAAAAAAACAATCCAATAACCACCCCCCATATGAACACTTATACATGCATACAGATCATCCCGTGTACACATTTAGACAGATGATATGAACACTGGGTGCAATGCCTGCTCATCTGTGTGAAAGTAAGGTGCAGTCAGAGCCCAGCATCCAGCTTCTTGGAACTTCTGGCTCTCGAGAGAAGAAACCTCCTTACAGTCAGGAAATGTGTCCTAGAAATGAGCCCCAGAACTGCGTAGTCTGTGCTTCAGGTGTGAAAGTGTCTAAGGCCAAAACTACAGTCAAGAAAGGGCAGTACAGCTTACGGTTCCCCTCTGAAGGAAGTCGAGTTGTTCTAAATTAAACTCAGAATGCAAGTTAGGGAGTAAAAAGCTTGCTTTGAATCCTGTGCTTTAAGATTGCTACACATACCAAGGAAACAAGTAATTCAACAGCCACCCCCCCGCAAGGAAGCCATCATACAAATACTTCTAAGGATGATCATATATGGAAGCACTCCCACCCCAGGAGGGAACACGACTTGACAGCTGTAAATGAAGGGAGGAAAAAGGCATTTCATCGAGATGATAGAGAGGCAACAAACAGACCTGGCAAGAGCTCGCAGACAGAGGGTGGGAGGTGGGGAACGGTCAATGCAATCATGACAAAGATGACAATGCAACAGTCCCTCTCTGACCAAAAGGGCGGTAACTATGAAGTCTTTCTATAGCTTCATATTCATGACTCCACTAGCTGTGAATGAGTCATTTAATCAAAATAGTTTGACTAAACCTGTCAGAACAGATGTTAGGATTATTCACAGAATTTAGTTCAAAGCTCAAGTTATTACACAGGGACTTTCCTGGTGTGGCTGTCTGTCAGTCGTTCCCTGCCTCCCACTCTTCTTCCAATTCATGTAACATGAAGGCAACCATTTTGACAACCATTAAGGGCCTGGCTTCTCTGCTCATAGGTGAGCCCAGGAAGGTAACTTCTACAGAGTTTCAGCAAGACGCTGCAAGTTGTGGACAGGCCTTCAAATAGAGCAGCCTGACTCAGGTATTTTATATATATATATATATATATATGCTTTCGTAGATTTTCACGGGTACAGGAATGCAGGTTTTGGTGTCTTCGGGTGTCTTCCCGTGTAAGAGTTGGGGTGTCTAGGCGACGTTTCGACGAGGTCTCACTCGTCATCTTCAGGCTGGTGCTTTCGGCTTCTTGTTACTGGAACAGTAACAGTAACAAGAAGCCGAAAGCACCAGCCTGAAGATGACGAGTGAGACCTCGTCGAAACGTCGCCTAGACACCCCAACTCTTACACGGGAAGACACCCGAAGACACCAAAACCTGCATATATATATATATATATATAAATTTTTATTGATTTTACAGAATTTTTTAAAACACAGTACAAACATAAAAAAGACATACAAACACGCATAAATTCTTAACCTTATTCTCATAAACCTTATTTCTCGGACTCCCCCATACCTCCCCTTTCTGCATCCCAATGTCCAAATTTTTTTCAGCAACTTCTAGTGATTCTTTCAAAGATTTGTCTTACTAATCTTTCCTCCAATCTATTCTTATATCGCTGAAACCCTTTCATTCTCAAAGCCTTGACATTTTAACATTCATCAAGTTTATAATAGTCCTTAAGATAAATTTTAAATTTCTTCCAATCTTCTTCCGTCGTCTCCTTCCCCTGGTCACGGATTCTGCCAGTCATCTCAGCCAATGTCATATAGTCCATCACTTTCATCTGCCACTCTTCCAGAGTGGGTAGCTCTTGTGGCTTCCAATACTTTGCGATGAGGATTCTTGCTGCTGTTGTAGCATACATAAAGAAAATTCTGTCTTTCTTTAACACCAATTGGCCGACAATGCCCAAGAGGAAGGCCTCTGGTTTCTTAGGAAAGGTACATTTAAGTACCTTTTTCAATTCATTATATATCATTTCCCAGAAGGCCTTAATCTTTGGGCACGTCCACCAAAGGTGATAAAAGGTACCTTCAGATTCTTTACATTTCCAACACTTATTGTCAGGCAAATGATAAATCTTTGCTAGCTAGAGCAGCCTGACTCAGGTATAAAACAGCTACACAGGCTTTACCTCAGCAGTCGTTAGCAGAACATAAGGCAACATACACTCAAACATTTGGGGCCTTTGAAGCTTTTGTACGCTTTTATGGCCAGTGGACAAAACAGAAACACTGGAGGTACTATAAAGTACTGGAGAAGCTGGAGGTGTACCATTCAGTAGCAGACCTTCCAAGCAGCATCACTGAAGTTCAGCCTCAACAACATGCTGACAAAATGATAGCTGAACTAGTCAGTTTTCTTAAAGCTTGACTCTACCAAAACTGAGAACTTTTTCCTCCTACCCCTTACCATCACTTCCAGTTGTTCTTGATAATACTGATGTTTGTTCACCAAGTTCAGAATCTTTAAAGAACTTGGATATTTGGACTTTATTAACATTTTAATTCATTCCTCTGTTTCCTGCACTGAATGGAACATTCTTCTTGTTGGTTTTCTTTCTCTCTTAGCCTTTCCACTCCGACTTCAATCCTGCAGCTTGCTATTTTCGGCTCATATTATTCCTTTGCACTAGTTTCTTCGCTGAATCCCCTGACTTATTGTACTTGCTTGAAATGTCTTCACAGTTTTCTCCTGTATATCTATCTGCTCTTTTCTTCCTATACACTCCTCCCTGAACTCTACAACTTTCAAGGTACCAATATTCTAACCCAACTCGCTGTTGATCTCTTACCTGTGTTTCCACCCCACCCCACACAGCTACTTTGGAATGCCCAGTGACATCCATTTTAGAATCTCTATAAGACATCTCATTGGCTTCTCAACCCTTGATGGATCCCCTTACCTCCCCGATACCTTTTATTTTAACTTTCTCCAAAGTCAGGATTCAAGTCTCCTTGAAGAGGTGGGATATAAATACATTAAATAAATAGCTAGCTGTTATGGTATAAGCATACAAGCAGGGCCCATGCTATGTTTGCTTTTGTAAAGCACCTAGCAATTTTAGATGCTTTATAAAAACAGAGCAAAACCCCAAAATATAGGTTGCAATCTTGTAACCAGGTATGAACTGGCAAAAAGCAGCCATCACCACTCTCTCAGCTTCTTTTTTTTTTAACTTTCTGTATTCCCTCCGAGTGTGAAATGGCTTTCTGAACAAAAGCTCTCTTAGAATTTAACTTTAGACACTTGTTGACGAGAGCAGTAAGGTAGACAAACAGACCTCTTTGGGGAGGGAAGAAGAAGAAGAAGAAGAAGAAGAAGAAGAAGTAGTAGTAGTAGTTTGGATGTGATATCCCGCTTCATCACTACCCTAAGAAGTCTCAAAGAGGCTAACAATCTCCTTTCCCTTCCTCCCCCACAACAAACACTCTGTGAGGTGAGTGAGGCTGAGACACTTCAGAGAAGTGTGACTAGCCCAAGGTCACCCAGCAGCTGCATGTGGAGGAGCGGAGACGCGAACCCGGTTCACCAGATTACGAGTCTACCGCTCCTAACCACTACATCACATTGGCTCTCTGAGACTGGGTACTGTGTTGTTTTCACATGCTCCCACCAACCACATTTCTGATTACAAGAAGCCAAATCAACAGGGCTTCCCCTGAAACGTGTAGAGTGGGTGTGGAACAAAGCAATCCCCCATCATGACCACCACAATGAACTGGACCCAGTACCATGTTGTCAATCAATGCAGTTGGAACAGCATTGGGGTGCTTTGATCAGAACTACTGTCTGCCTTCCGTCAGAAAAACAATCTCATTGCCATATTCTGAGTCAACTGAAGCTTCCGAACACTTTTCAACTGAAGCTTCCGAACACTTTTCAAAGGCAGCCTCAACTAGGCTCAACTAGTACACAATATAATTTGGGTGTAAGTAGAGTATAGAGTATGAATAACCATGGCCAGGTCTGTTTTCTCCAGAGAGGGAAGCAGCTGACATAATCAACTGAAGAGAGACCCTGACCACTGCTGCCACTTTGACATCCCATAGTGGCACTCAATTCCAAAGGAGTCATACACGGGAAATGCAGCCCTGGCCAAACATAACTCCAAATCCTTAACTGATTTTACTTCTGTCTTTTCAAGAAGAATCTTTAACCCTCACTGACTTCAGGTTTGCACAATCACACTATACACCTTACTGAGTTATAGCATCCAATTATTGAATAGTTAACACATGTTCATTACTTATGCAAATCCCCAAGACAAAGCAACAGACTAAATAAGGAAAACTAGCTATCTTCTGCCCATTAGCAGTGAAAACATGGGGGCACCAATGACCTCTCTGCAATAGAAGGTGTGACTTTAAGGCCCCATATGCACTACACATTTAAAGTAGTATCATTCCCGTTTAAACAATCATAGCTTCTCCCAAAGAATCCTTGTTATAGGTGGTAAGTGTTGTTAAGAGAGGCCCATTGAAAATTTATGTTTTAAAAAAGAGAACACAAGAGAGACACACACACAACCATGCACAAAACGAATAACAAACACAAACTCATCTCACATTCACACAACAATCAACACCAATGCATTCAACCTAATTTGCACATACAGATTGATCTATGCCATCCAAATGTCTATGTATGCATTCAAACAAAATATGCTCAGTTGTAGCAATGGGATTATGGTGAGCATTTACCCTTCTAAGCTCAAAGTATAAATCACTTAGCAACCATATAGGCTCATAAAATCCATTGTTGTCCTGCCATTTGTCCCCATCCTGCAGGGATATAATTTTAAAGGACACTAACACCTGCAAATATCAATGATTTTGCAAGTACAAGATTCATAGGGACAGCAACGTCAGACCAAAAAGGAGATATCACTGGAGATATAAATGAACCTTGCAGCAGGGAGCAGCCCTCGTGGTAGCAGCAATGTCAAATACCTACAATGAGTTATTTCCAGAATTATAGTTTCAGTATCTACCTGAGGCCTTCTAGCCGATGCGCCCAACCACTTTAGAGCCCTGTCCATCCTAGCTTATTAAGGCTAACCAGGCTGGGATGACTGAACAGGCACAGCACTGCAAATATCCTATCCACATCCTCAGGCCATTGTAACTAGAAATGATCCTACACCAACCACACAAATGATGAGGTTCTAAACATTCTGCCTACTTGGGATAATTAAGACCTTTAGGGAGATGCCTCAGTTTCAACACAATGGGTGGTTGCATTAACATAACTCTCCTACTCAGATCAAAGTCCATGTTAAAAACACACACACTTTATTCTCAACATTTTAAAGGTTCACTTCTCCACCCAACAGCTTTCCTACAAAGCAATACATGCTTCACATTCATGCAAAGTCACTGCCATGGTGGCATGCAACCAGAAAACATGAGTACCTATTTTCCTGGAGTCGAAGCAGAAGGCAAAGCTACACAGACAGTTAGAAAGACACAGAGAGCAAAGATTTGGTGTGTATCTGTTCAGGCAGAATTTCCCCCGTTTAAAGTATAAACCTCGTAAGTGGCAGGAGAAACTGTATTTTTAGAATTAGTAAGCACAACAAGCTGCCTTTGATATTCTAATGCAACTTCAAAGTTACAGTATTTCAAAGAGCGAGTTGTCTGCCAAAAAAGAGAGGCCTCACAATGTATGCATTTTGTTTTTTAGATCAGCGTAAAGGGAGGGTAAGAGAAAAACTACCCTGAATTGGCACTTGAGTTCTAGGAAGTCAGGCTCATTCTGTAGCAACAACTACAATTGTGTCTTACCTCAAGATCACATTCCTCACATTTTGCGTGTTTCAAGGGCAGTTTAAAAATACTTGTAAGGAGCAAAAAGCCATAATTGGCTTTGTGCATTGAAAAAATATCAATTTAAGGCTACTGCTTTGGGCACCCTAGTCATTAAACACTGGAACAAAGACCGCTCATATTGACCCAGTTTCCCTAACCCAAACTTTAGAATGGCAAGAAGCTCTCAAGCTTCTATTTTGGGGTGGGGGTCTATAGAAAAGCAGCACAAGGCTGCTGGTTTTTTAGCAGGTGAAACTCCTGCAAAAAGGGGGGGGGGAGACTAATTCAGATGCTTACATATAAAAGGCTGCATCTAGGTTCTAATTGCTTTTATATCTTCTGCCCAGCAAAATCCATTAAGCAAATATAATGTGAGGGCATACAAAAGATATGAGGTCAAAGGCTACCTGAACACATTTATTTGAGCCACCAATCACATGGTCTATAGCCACATAGCATCTGGGTTCAAGTCACTCTTGGATTCCCCCCTCCACCCCCCAATGAAAAGAAAAATGCTTTGTCCCAGAAACAGTGGTACTTGTACAGAAATGAAGCATTTCAGAATAGCAAGTCTAATTAAAGTAGTTGATTAATGGCTGGTTCTTACTATTGATCAATCCTCTGACTAGGGTTCATTATGTACTTTCTCCCCTGAGACTATGCATTCAATTACATGTTGCTCATAAAGATCATCCCTGCTATTGATAATAATGCACCTAATAGAACTCAGGATAAAAAAAAACACTGGATTAGATTCATAATATTTATAAAAATAGGATACCAGTGAAACAAAATCAGTGTCTATGCCTCACGTCCCACATCCTTTCATAAGCATGATGGTACACCTTGCCAAAGTCACAGGTCAATTATTTCTCAGCTCTAAACACACACAGAGATTCTTGCAAAGCTTTTACTATCTAGGGAACAATTTGTAAAGTACAACCAATTCACGTAGACAGAAAACAACTAATACTATCCTTACGGTTGCAATTAGCACTGGGATACCTTGCAGAACTGAAGCAGCAGCAGGTTGAGGACAGCCAATGTGGCAAACATTGGGAATGAGATCCCCTGTGGTTGGGATACAGTCAAGAATACCCAGACACTTACCCCACCTGCTAACGATTGTAACCCATGGCTAGCTGTAACATCAGCTATCTGCATGCAGCTATCTATGACTGTTCTTATCCTCTCAGTAAAGGCAGGCAAGCACTGCAGATACTGAAGAGGGATCCAGGCCTCTTTTCTGCAAATACCTGGATAAGCAAAATGCCCCTCATGTCTTTACTTTCCTGGGTATGCTTCCATGTCCAAATCAGAAGCAGAGTGTTAAGCCCAAGTCTACCTATCTTAAGGAGAATAGCTCCAGAGGACACATGGGCAGATTCAAGTTCACTTTATATGGATGCCTTATCCTTGGTTTCCAATACATATTTATGGGCGTATAATTCTGTGCTTGATTAAATCTAAACAACTGGAACCAGCATTTTATTTTTCAAATACTTGCAAGGCTATTCCAAAAGTTAAGTCCACAAAGCCACTAGGAAACAACATTTTTTCAGACCACTTGCCCATGTGCATTTTGCCCAATAACTCGAAGTGCATCACCAACCTATGAAAAGAGGAGGAGAAACCAAGAGACCAAGAACCAATTTCATTCCAGCACACATCACTTTCATCACATCAGTGGACTTTGGGATCTCACATTGCAGTGGCGCCCTGTGCGACACCAAAATTCACCTCCTCGCGTCTGGTCTCCATTCTGAATCATGGTTGCGGCATCCCCTGCAGCATCATCAAGGCTCCATGCCCAGTGTGACCAAACCAGCAGCACTCCCCTAAATCCACCTCTGCCAACATGGTAGCAACTTCTACCTACTGTGAGCAACCATGCTTGTGCATGTGTAAGTACAGGAGAATCCTCACTTATGTGGGGGCTCCATTCTGGTTCGCACACAAGTGGAGATTCCCCCATTCCAACCCTGCCCCAGTCCATTCTGCCCCCCCCCACAGCGCTGTTTTCGGCGTGTCAGTGGGCCCACATATGTCACATGCTGACCATGTGCAAGTGGGGAGATGCCTGTAGTCAAGAACACCCTGTCAGTCTGTGGGCTAAGATTCAGAGGCTTCCCCCCTTCAAATCTTCTTTATTTTAGACCCACACAAACACACATGCTTAGGGATGAGGGTGCTAACAGAAGCCGGTAACCACCTTCCTCATCCCCATATTTTATTCATGCAAGTGTTTAAAAGCTCTTTCTGTCACTCCTTGCTGCTTCTAAATCTACCAACGAAGCAGACCTGACATTTTTCTTGTGGTGCTACTGCTTTTCAGCTACAAGTGGCAGGACCTCTATTTCAATAATCCTTTATTTCAGCATTATTGTTAGTCTGAATGGAATTTCAAAAATGCCAGTCAGGTCAGAGTTTATTCTAACATGCAGAGAGGCATTTAAAAAAAATACAGTTGGGTGGGTGAGGACTGTTCAGTGGGAACTACATTTTTGTGTAGCTGGACATGAGGTTTAATAAAGCATGAGGTGGGTGAGAAAATTATAAGAAGTAAAAAGTGAAGAAGAATTTTGTACTGTGTCAAGTCCTCCCCGTGGCATCCTTACTTATACATCTTCTCCAGGCCACTTCCCCCTTCTTTCCCTGTTGCTTACCCCTCCTCCCTTCTTTCCTCCATTGTCACTTTCCATTTCCTTCCTTCCAGAAAGAGTCCCAGGACTGTTGGTGAGAGTTGTACCAAAGTTGTTTTCTGCAGGACAGGGGAAGCTTAGAATAAAATGTTCAGCAACTGGTGGTAGCATACAATTTATGACACTCTGATGAAAGCATCTGCCTTCAGATATTTATTCTTGCCTACCAAGAACCAGTCACGACAAAGTATATTGTGTCCATCTGGAAACCCATCAGATGGACATTCCATACTTCTGCCATAGCTTGTGTTCTCACAACATAGCCATCCTTTGCACACCTGTTTTGGCTGGTGCATCTTCTGCAGTATACGCTCTATCAAACTATTTGTGCCAAATGCATGCTACAAATGTAGCACTACAGAACTTGTTCCATTGAAGAAAGAACTTTCCCCCTCTTCTCCTACTTTGCAGCCCCTTAATCTGTTGCAGGGGTTCCCCCAACTCTCCAGAGCAGATCTGGTGAGGGCAGAGAGAACATAAGGGGAAAAGTTCCATTGCCCAAGCATAAATCCTTGCTCTAATTGGGACAAGTGCATTGGATACCATGAATAGATGAATCGGACAGAAAGATCATTGACTCTTTACGCTCCAACCAGAACACATTAGTTACTGTTGACCCTTGCTTCTTTTATGCTTTACGCTACTGAAGAACAGGTTGTTGTTTTTTAATGACTAAGCATTAGTGGAGAAATAAATATTTATAAAGACTCTGCCTCAACAGAGTGTGGTTAGTTCCCTATGTCATTGTTTGCTGGATCAGACTTTGCTAAAATGATCCGAACCACTGAGATTAAGTTAACAAAAGGTATTAGTACAATGTCTGATGACACTAGAGATAAATACACAAATCAGAGAGATTACTTTAACATCATAGTGACTAGAAGTATACACTGGGAATGAGAGTTGACAAGCAGCTTTATTCTCTTTACTGAATGGTTCCCTCTCCCCATGCTGAGCCACAAATTATACGCTGCCATTAACAGAATGAACAACTGCTCAGTAAGAAACTGTGTAAAAACCTTTATCTCCTGTAAGCCACACAACAGTCAAAAATACCTTAACCACTTTTTTTCCAAAAGACTGCAAGAAGTTAACAACGCACATAGCTGCTGTTAAAGTTCGGGAGCCCACTACTGCTTTGTATTAACCAATGCCCTACTCCCTGAGCAGAAACTCAAGACTTCCTTAGCCAAGTGTGTCTGGTACCATTCCAGATGGGAATGTAAATACCTGCAGTTCACAGCCAATCACTTTACAGTTATTACAACATTAACATAATACAAATAAACACGTTTGGTTGAGCTAATGAAGTGTTACGACTGGACAGTCTCCAGATGAAGAATAAACCTATCAAATTTGGAAGTATCTGCATGAAAAAGCTCTAGAAAGTTAGATGTAACCACTGTTATCTATCAAATTCCAGAATAAAAGGAGTAATACTAGGAACTTCAAAAACAAACAAAACTTACACACTTACACACACACAATTTCCAAGAACCATAAATGTACCGGAGAACCAGAAGTCTACAAGTAGCCACTATAGGGATGTTTGAGCACTGCGCATGCCATGGGCTTGGGATTTTTTTGGAAATATTGGTGCTGGGTGGGCTTCCCCTCCATAACTATATTAAGTAAAGTTCTAGTGCTGATTGGATGATGTTCAGTGTTGATGCATGCAGGGAAATTTTATCTTGAAAGTTTAAAACTATAAACGTTGACCGCTCAGCTTTGTTTTTATCCACAGCTCCGCAATCAATATAGATCTATGCAAAGTAGCTTGTAGTTACAAAAAGTGAGAGTGGCTCACCATGCCTACTGATTTCAGAGCCATAGAACATTAAGTCTGGACTCCAGGAGTAAGCCAGATATGAAGCTTGCATTACAAAACTCCACTACAGACTTTCCTACTTTAAGAGTTCAGGGCACATGAGGGGGTTCCGTCAGATAATCAGGAGAAAATTCAGCCCCTTTAATAGCAACAGATGTGTATTAAGATAGTTACTGCTGGGGGCTTTCCAGAAAGGTACTTCCCCTTGAGGGCTCCTGCCCCATCTTATTTTCATTTCTTGTTATTTGCATGAGTAAGTTCCCACATGTGAGTTGTTCTCAGGTTACAGATAACCTGTGTGAAAGCCTTGCTGAGGATCTAAAAGTAGAAGAATGAATGGAGAAGAGAATGCAATGCATAGACACACAAGCCTCTGAATACCAGAATGGCTTTCAAAGGGGTTCTTTACTTCAATACAGCTCCAGGGTCATAAGGTTGCCAAGTCATCTCACAAAAATGCCCTGCTGAATATTGGAGCTTATAATAATAGTGATAAACCCAAATCATGTAATTAAAAAAACAAGCATCTGGAGCTTCTAAATTTTGGACTTATTTGAAATATAAAATGCCAGTCAACTGCTAACAAGTACTTATTTCATACTGCATAGTGCAGGCAATAGTGCAGGCATAGGCAAACTGGGCCCTCCAGATGTTTTGAGACTACAACTCCCACCATCCCTAGCTAACAGGACCAGTGGTCAGGGATGGTGGGAGTTGCAGTCCCAAAACATCTGGAGTTTGCCTATGCCTGTCATAGTGCATTGTCTTTTGGATCACCACTTCCAGGAATGTCCCTTTTAATTATACATACATATTTTAATTATACATACATACACACTTGCACCTAAGCCAGATATAAAACTATAATTGTAAGCCAGATATAAAACTATAACTATAAATCTACAAAGAGATCATTTCCCAGTTGGACTAGGCTTGCTGCCCAGAATGAGCACCACTTTCCAGACCTGGTGTGGACTGTTAGCACATGAGAGGTTTCTACAGCAAGAACTCATAGGAACTGAGACAGGAGGAGACAATGCATTTGTTTGCTATTGCAGGCAGCCCAATTTCCATGAGTAAAGGGGAAGCAATGCTTAACATATAATAAATGCACCCAAGCTTAACATATATTTGTTGGTCAAATGAAAGCTTGTCTGTAGCAGCCATACAACTGGGTATTGGTGCCTCTGAGCTCCAAATTAAACTACTTAGAAGTATTTTAAGAGAAGCTTCTACAGAATACCAAACAGAAGAGAATCCCAAATGCACACTGCTTATTATGTTCACTTTCTATAAAAGTTATCAGTTAAAAATGGTGTGTGTGTGTGTGTGTGTGTGTGTGAGCAAGTACTATTTCTGTTGAGACACCTGGTGAGCTGTCAGCTGTGCACTTGTGCCACAAAACTAGCTCTGAGAGTTGTTGTTTGGCATTTTTTATGCTTTTGGTAAATGAAAGAACACAAAGTTAGCATCTATGAAAGTGCTGTATTGCAGGGGAGTAGACTCTTGGCCTGAATGTGGCCTTCCAGGCCATTCTACCTGTGGCCCTCAGGACTCTCCCCATGCCATGCCCCTCCTTAAGTGCTCTGCACCCTCCTTAAGTGTTTTTGCCTGGGTTTAACCTGTTCTTGAACTATTGTTGTGCCTCTTCCCTGGATGAAGGATGAAGGGATGAGGGGTGTAGAAACTTATGACTAGAACAGAGTCGGTTGTCCAATGGTAAGTGTCACATTCCTTGCTTCACCCAAGACTGGATGGAGCTTTGCTGTCTTTTTGGAGAAGCTACCCAAAAGTGTACACACTCCAGCTTTACCTATTGGCCTCTTTAATGATCAAACCCAAAATCATATCGCTAATGTGTGTAGCCCACTTATTACCTATTTGGAATGGAGAGCTAGAAATTAATCCTGCACTGCAATATGTTGCAATTTGAGCACTTTTAGAGTTGCCAGTTTTTGAAAGGGGTAGATGATGCTTTTGAGCCTTTTTAACAATCGCACAGCAGGCAGAAAAACAACAGCAGCTTTCCCCATCGCTGTACTTTCCATAAGGTACAAATTCACCTGTTGATTTCTGCCATTTGTGCAGCTGTCACAATGTTTAGCCTTCACCCTCTACCCCTCCCCCTTTCGACAATGCCCCCTCCCCCTCCCCCTTCCTCACCCACTTCTACTTCACCTTCCAAATCACCACGGGAAAATTCCTGCAAGAGGTTTGTTGTCTAGGATAAGGAACTCATTATAGCACATCTCTCAAACGCACACGCCTATGCATCCAGGACACTGCTATCCAAGCACACCGATTCTCTCCAGACACACTGCACTTTTTAAAAGGCTGTTTCAACACACTGTTAACCAAGAGGCAAATTCAGCTCCTTCCATACTGCAACATTCCAGATGGGAGAAGGTACAGAGCATTATCCCTTGCTTAATAAAGGTCAGTGGAAGGCAAGCCTCTTGACAGCTTGATCTTCCTTAAGTATACCAAGAAGAAGTGGAGAAGAAGAGGAGGATTGTTTTTCCTGCTCCCTTCTCTCCAACAGCAGGTTTGCTGTAATTATAGGGCATGAAACCAAACTATTAAAGCACTGACAGCTGTCACCCTGTAGTTGGAGGAGTGCTGTGGCTGTGCATAAAGGATAAACACTGCTATCTGTATGAAGGAAGTCTACAATCGAGTGCTTGGCCCATCCAGCACACAGGTATGTGCACTGAGGACCCATTTAGTTGAGTGGCAGCCAAGCATATTTTGGGTGCTCTCTCTCTCTCTCTCCGTTATTTGTTCAGTCATTTGGTGCAAATTATCCCATTTGCACAAAGATGGCATGCTCAACTCACTCCCTTCACAGCTTCCAAGCTTTGCTAGCAGAAAATCAATTCCAATGTATCCTTTCAGAAAGGGTTATATAACAAACTCTTACATGTTTTGAAATAGCTCGAGAGCTTTCCCAAATTCATGAAACTGTTTAAAATATCACTGCAAAGTCAAACTTAGCTTTGAGAGCTCATTGGGACACCTATTTAAAGCTATGTTGCTCATCCAAGCTCTAACCCTCACCCCTACAGATTTACCTCCCAATTTGGTGAGGATGGTCCAAACAGCCCAATGTGCAGTTCTGTAGACAAAAATAGCATTCTCTTGTTATCGCTCTTTATCAGTTCCAATCTAACAAACAAAAGACCCTTTTCAAGAAGGCAGGATCTCCAAACCTCTTGGGTTGCAGCTTAAAGTAGTAGTGGAAGGACATGCTTGAGTTAACTACAAAATGAATGGAATGCAGCATGCCAGGGAGTTACCAGATTAACCCCAAGGGGAA
Organism: Podarcis liolepis; assembly: GCF_965112155.1. Lineage (NCBI taxonomy): Eukaryota > Metazoa > Chordata > Lepidosauria > Squamata > Lacertidae > Podarcis > Podarcis liolepis. Next base: position 70,433,949 of record NC_139554.1, read on the forward strand.
GTGGTCTGACTATATAGTGCCATTTTACTACCCTGACTCGCTAGAAAAATTTGTGTTTTCATACTGAAAAACTGAAACCATCTTAATATAGCTACAAACTTTTGAAATTGATGCACAGACATGTCACGGGCAATACCCATTACAACACATACCTGTTTATAGAGCTAACGTGGTGTTTGCACGTGAATTTACAGCCATCACTTGCCAGAGGCTCATAGGCTCTACAAAGGGGATTTAGTTGTCATTAAAAAAACAAAAAGAGTCAACAGATTTGCTTTCTACCAGTCATTGTTCTAAGCATCCCTTCCTGCCTTTGGTGAGTTCCAGGTCTCTTTGTGATCTTGCAGCCGGAAAGGGGAATGTTCCCAGAGCACTTTATAGAGCAGAGGTCAGCAAACCTCGAGCCGGTGTCTCCAGCACCGATCACGCGGGGGAGCGTGTGTGCACACACTATATCCAGCACACTTCCGGGTCGGAGGAGCACCAGAAATAGCTTGTGCGCATGTGCATGGGCCTCCTCTGACCCAATGTGCACCAGAAATAACGCTTGTGCATGCGCACAAGCTATTTCCAGTACTCCTCTAACCCAGAAGTGGGCAGCCACGCAGTGCAGCGCCGGTAAGAGCGGGCGGTGGCAGCGGGCCGTGGGGGTCACCGCGGGCCAGATAAACAAGTCCCTTGGGCCTTATCCGGCCCACGGGCCTTACTTTGGGGACCCCTGTTATAGAGGCTCCACGTTCCTCAGAAGCAGTGTGAAAATTCAGCGGCAATCCACCACTTCACTGCCCATCTCCATCTGGGAATAAGGCTCATCCACTCATCTTTAGAACATTTCTAATTTACCCTTCATCATAACTGATTTCAATGAGACGTAATACAATTGAAACTCATCGCCATTACACAATAAGAAATTCACTTAAAAGCAAGGCACATAAATATAATTAGTGGGTGCAGTGCAGAGGTGACGAAACTCACCACGAACACCTCCCTTGCTCTCTTAGAATAGCAGTGGCACCCACCTGAGTTCCAGCACGTTCCGGCTGAAAAAAAAGACCTGAGTGGGTGTATGAAATGAGTATTATCCACTTCTGTGCAGAAAATACCTCAATTGAAAGTTGCCTCACACACAATTCACTCCATGGTTGTTATAATTTGCTGTAAATATAAGGCTGGTGCCGCCCCCTACATACAAGAAAAATATTCTCTGATCTTTCAAGTGGCACAGCCTGTAGCAGTAAACATGGATCTCTTTTGAACTCTGAGCCCTCTGGTTCTATCTAGTTAGCAAACTCTTCCCCAAGCATTACCACATCGTTATTTGGTGCTGTTGCAGTTAACTGCATAAGTTGCAATCCAAACTTCTGCTTTGTTTGTTTAAATGGCAATCACTCAGTCCTTCTGATACAGGGTGTTAAAGCTTCCTTTCAAGAGGCATGGATTGCAACCAAAAACCTTCACTGATATTTTTAGCTAAGTTTTAACAAGCTTTAACCACTTCCTTTACCCCATCGCAACAAACCTGTTCAAAAAACAATGCAAAGTTTCAAAACTGCCTGCTTTTTAGAAGGCCCCTTAAAGAAGAGGTCGCTACTTCTGCAAGACACGGGGGCATCTTGTGCTCCTTGAAGGAAATATATAAACATGGAAAGATCAATAGACAGATTCCACTCCTGATTGAACATCATTACTGAAGCTGGCAAACCAGGAGCTCTTAAATTGATGAATATATTAAGCTACTTATTTAAACATGGGTCCATCTTGAAACAGCTCTCATGTAGCCCAGCTGTCCAAGAACCTGGAGCCTCCTACACAGACAGAGCCTGTGTGTTCCAGATAGTTCACCTGGAATATGAGGCTCCCAGAATCAGTCCTGCAGCAGATGTAACAGTATGATTGTGATAGCCAAGAAACATGGATATCCCTTGGAATCAGACAATATACAGTGTGAAAGTATGGTAGGTGTTCACTGCCATTCTCTAATCAAGAAATCCACGATGTCTTGTGGCTATTGCTTAACCAGAAGAGCCTCTTGTTTGGGACACACACACACACACTATTTTGACCCCTTTCGGCTTTTAGTCTAGTCACACGGCACCGTGATATACCAATATATCACAATGTCTGAAATAAGAATGGAGTTGTATAGAGGCATTAACTGGTTTCATGGTTTTCCCCGCATTGTGATTTTTGCAAAGTGCGTGCACACACACATACACATTATGATTTGTGATATGTTGCAAGGTCAAAAATTATGCAACTGATATCACAATAGGGACTTCAACCCAGTTTTGGACAATATATCAAGATATCGCCCACCCCCAATATACATTACCACCTGCTTCAGAAATAGAAATAAGTTGTATCTTATCTGGATAGTCTAAGCTGGAACACCAGTAACAGTGACTCTGGTCAAAATAGTGTGTCAAAACAAACAGGTGTTTTATAAAAGAGGAATTTTACATATTTAGGATTTGTTGGTTTGCCACATCATGAGAAGAGAAGACTCCCTGGAAAAGACCCTGATGTTGGGAAAGATTGAGGGCACAAGAAGAAGGGGACGACAGAGGACGAGATTCAGATCCACTATCACTGGTGATATTAAATTAACTAGAGCTAATCAGAGTGCACAACAATGAGCTTTTATTATTTATTTCCCACCCTTTGCTGCAGGGTCTCGGGGCAGGTTACATAAACTTTAAAAAATCAAAACAAGTTAAAAAACTTTTCTTTAACTGCTGTTCTACACATGCAATTTAAAGAAAAATCAAACATGCAGCAACACATTTCTAACATTTTGTATACACAGATAGTGTACTTTCGGAATATTTCTTCTAATTAATAGCTACGGACTGTTCAACTTAAGCCTAAATGAACTAGGAAACAAGCAACTGTTTGCAGTTTCCTTTAAAAAAAAAAAAGGAACAGTTGAGGATCCACTAACCCCTATTCCTTTGGGCACAGAAACTCAGAAAGTTAAGAGGGTTAAGTGGGAAGAAAATGCAGGGTATATTGTGACAAACCAGTGCACGACAGCTGGGGGAAAGCTCTGCAGCAGCTGCATGCATTCTATAGCATAACCAACACCACAAAGCAACTTATCCCTACCTTATCCCAGGCTAAAGCAAAGAGTCTATTCAGGTTGCTTTTCCAAGCAATTTGCTGGGATTTGGATATTCAAGAACACCAGCGGCTAATTGCATCTTAGGCAGCTTTGCACTCAGCCCCTCAGATTGAAATAGCTACCCGGATCTCAGTTGTGCTTAATTCAGGATGTTCTGGGAATGGAGGAACACTTCCTCCCCTTGGATCAAATTGGAGGTGCGCTCTGCTCTTGCAGATTTGACAGGGGATATCCAAAATCAGCCATACTCAGGAGTAGATCCTTCGGAATCTACGAAAGCAACAAACTTAAGTGACTTGTTATATCGATGGTTCTGCTCAGAGCATGTCTTAGTTGCAGACTGCCTAATGGTCACAGGAATTTTTCTAAAGTAAATATTCCCAAGAAAATAAATAAAATAGATGTGCCTATTACAGAAGAAGCATCCAAGAATACTTCTTCCATTTCTGGTAGACCTGGTGACTGTGGGGCAGTGAGATATAAGTAGACCTGCCTCTTGAGAAACTGGTTATTGCCAGGTCTATTCCTCCATTGTTTCTCAGCAGGCAGACCTGCTGTCTAGGCATGGGCATCCAGATTATATATTTCCACCTGCTGCTATTTTTGTTGTTGTTGTTGTTGTTGTTGTTGTTGTTCCCCAGGCTCCCTGCACCCCCCCCTTCCCTGCCCTTAAGTGCACTGCTGCTGCAATCAATGTTACTGCCCCTCCAACAGCATTTCTCTAGAACGCACACAAGACAGGATAATGCTGGACTACACTTCCGGGTTGTTGTGAATATGGACATGGCTTTTGGTTACTTTGCAGAAGGCAAAGTTGCAGAAGGCAAAGCCCCACCTTCTGCAATATGGGTATAATAAAGATGGACTTTATCTGCAGTGGCACTAGCAGGACAATTTTAAATCTTCGGGGGCAGGAGGGGGGAATTGCTATGAAATAAATGCAGGCCAACAGTCCATCTGGCCGAGCATCCTGGCCAACACGATGCCTGTGGAAATGCACAAGCAGGACCTGAGCACAAGTGGACTCTCCCCTGCTGTGGTTTCCAGCAAATGGTATTCAGAAGCATTGCTGCCTCCAAAGTATAGCTAGTAACCACTGATAGCCTTATCCTCCACGAATTTGTCCAGTCTTCTTTTAAAGCCATCCATGTTGGTGGCCACCACTGCATCCTGTGGAAGTGAGTTCCACAGTATAACTATGTGCTGTGTGAAGAAGCACTTTCTTCTACCTGCCCTGAATCTTTCGACATTCAGCTTCACTGGATGCCCCCCATGAGTCCTACTGTTAGGAGAGAGGGAGAAAAGCTTCTTCATGAGATGCAGAATTCTATACAGTGGTACCTTGGGTTACAGAAGCTTCAGGTTAAAGACTCCGCTAACCCAGAAATAGTACCTCGGGTTAAGAACTTTGCTTCAGGATGAGAACAGAAATCGCGCAGCAGCGGCAGCAGGAGGCCCCATTAGCTAAAGTGGTGCTTCAGGTTAAGAACAGACCTCCGAAACGAATTAAGTTCTTAACCCGAGGTACCACTGTACACTTCTGTCTAAACTGAAAAGCCCCAAATGCTGCACCCTTTCCTCAAAGTGGGGTTGCTCCACCCCCTTATCATTTTGGCTGGCCTTTTCTGAAGGAAACTGCCTCCCCATTGCAGCTATCTGTCTCTCTTGGATATATTTGCCTTTGGAGAAATCTATTTCCTGGATTTCCTTCTAAGTCATTGCTTTAGGTCAGTTTCATCCCTTATTCCAGTCAGGATCTTTGCAGCCACAAAGAGCACAATTTCCTTTTTGGGTGGGGTATTTTGAACTCAGAAGAAAAGCACATTTACTCAGACATAAATCCTACTTCACTCGGTAAAGCTTGCCTCCCAAGTAAGAATGTATTGAATTGCAGACTTAATTTCTTACAGTACGTCAGTGGTGTAACCAATTTGGAAATTACAGAGTTCAAAGGATCTATACCACTTACTGCAGAAGTAGATGCACCTCTTATGAGAAAGGTTATGCAGATCCAGTGAGAGTGCCCAAAGTCTCAAGTGCAATTGATTACTGCACCTGTGGAACTGAATATGATCTACCTACGCCTACAGCAGTCTTCCCCAACAAGGTGCCCTTCAAATGCTTTGAACTGCAACTCCCAGCCAGTATGAGTAATAGTCAGGGATGATGTGAGTTGAATCTGGAGGGTGTAGAGATCTCCTGCATGCCGAAAGAGCATGCTATGAACTAAGTGCTATATTAACTTTAAACAGATAAAGCTAAGCCAAGTGATGCTGATAGTACTTTTCCTTACTGCTCCAACAATTAAGCAGTAATCAATCACTGAGATTATCCTGCAGGAACATTGTTAGTTGCTCCAAGAGTTGGCAAGGCTCATTTGACAACAACAAGAAACCAAACCATTAGTGGTGTCATCAGCCCATTCCTATAGAATACTCTGCCAAAAGAGATTCAGTGGGTGCATTCTGAGCCAAGTTTTAAATGCCTGCTGAAAACTTTTCTATTTCATCAGGCTCATGCAGGAATTCTTTTCACAATAGTTAGCTGATTTCTGATTTTAACTTCTCATATGGTTATTGTATGGTGCCATGCACAATTGCTGAAAGCCACTGACATTTTTAAACGAATAGTGAAATATAATTATTTTAATAAATAAATACATAAAACAATGGAAGCTGCTGTTTGTTGCAGCTATGACTATATGAATTTCATATATTCACATTTCATCTTCTTGCTGCTTCAATCCATAACAAAAAATGAACGAGAACAAGAACTTCAGTCTAGTATGACCAAGACAGGCTAGAAGATGAGGATGTGGAACTGATACACTCATCGTGGAATGCTGCACAGGGGCATGACAGCAATGAAAATCTGCAGTCAACACAAAGTTTCATATATTAAAACCTAAAACAACGCCTGCCTCTGAATCCAGCAGCAAGCTACATCTACTCCCAATGGCAAGACACACTTTGCACTGTTAAGAGGTCACACTGTGGATCTGGACACCGCTCAGCAAGTGCCAAGTTTTATACACTCCTGGGATGTTTCACACAATTAGTTCATTCTTGTCTTCCCTGCCAGAAAGATGACAGTGTCTCTTTCCTCCCTCCCCTCCCAGCTCTTGCTACAGAAAGGAACTGGGGTTAGTTTGTACAGTAGTGATAACTTTATCTAGCCCTGGAGAGACCCTGGGCTTACAGTTAGAAGAACTAAATGAATGTTTATAGTGGTTACAGCATCAATTATGAAGAGACTTGCTACTTGGACAATGAATGCATTGTGAAATGCTTGGCATGATTAAGGGTACCATGAACGCCCCCCCCCCCAAAAAAAATGATCTAGATTTCTCTGTTACTATGAAGCCACTGTCCAGGCTAACTAACCTTACAACATTTAAGAAAGTCAGTTTTGATTGCTGCAGCAGAGGGTGAAGGCGTTTGTAAAATAAGATTGGCTGAGTAGTCGCAATACAACACTCAGCTTGTGTAGCTTTACTCCATACTGATGCATTGCTATCAGCAGTTGCTGATGACAGATACAGTTGTGCTACTACTATGCAGTGTGGACAAAGATTGCCACCAAAGCAAGCACAGCTGCACTTTGACAGCAGCCAGCTTTCAGAAGAGAGTTCTGTATGCACTGCAAAGCAATTTCAAGTCACAGGGCTTTAGGAAAGCCATGATACTCCTGCAGCCGAGCACCTAAGTTAAGCCCCCCCATTTCCCACTGTAGATGGGCTGTGTTATCTGGCAAAGGTTGTGCAAGTACATCTGAGGATTCACTAGCGCGTTATATCAGACCTTTATCATTACTCACAGGGTTTCACATGCAATGAAAGAAGCAGCCTTACTAAGCATTGCCCAAGAGCAAAAGTAGAACATTTTGCCACTGTGTATGTTCCCCTTGTACCACAGCAACATGAAATCACACGTCAACTTGCACTAAGTGCTATGCAAGTTACATCAAAAGTAGAACTAGAAATGTTCTACTTCGCCTCAAGCCTAGATAAAGCAAACTGATCTTAGAGTACTTTAATTGGCTATGGTGAGCAAAACTTATTTGAAGTCAATTAAGATGTTTGCCTGAACAAAACTTTCGGGAAATCAGCACATAGCTGATTGGAGCATATTCGGAAACCCAATACACATATTTTAGCTCACCATTAAAAAAAAATAAGATAGAGAATAGCTCACTTATTCCTCATTTCTATCTAGAAAGCAACTCAGATTGCTTTTGACGCTGTGTTGCCCGAGTGAAATCTAATGAGCAGTATCAGCTCATCAGCGTCAGGAATTTAAAGTCAATCGTTAAATCCAGCTGCTCTGATCTCATCTAAAGTCACATGTACTTTGCTAAATGCAGGTATGTAGATTTAGATATTTTAATGGCACAACAGTGGAGGCTTACTGCGCTAAATTTTGGAGTATGATTCCATGTACTCTTTTGGCCTCACTGTGTCAAAAAACAACTTTGGAAACCAAGTGATGCATCTAGCCCACAAAGGCTTGCATCCCTTCTAGCCTTTATGGTGCCATAAAACCAAAGTTGTTTTGGCCACAGCAGACTGACATGCCCACCCCTCTGGAATGTAAAACTACACAGGGGGATATATAGCCATAGTCAGCATCCAGACAGTACTATCTATGGAAACTATACAAAGTCTGAATGGTAATCTGTTAACTGTAGCTTCAGCCATGCAGGGATAAACTAATTATCTCCATCCACTGGCAAATATCCACCAATAAGCCGCACAAAATGGGATTACAATTATTCTAAACCCAGTATTTCAGAAAAGGCAAGCTATTCAGGTCTTTGCTACCATGTAACAGCAGTAGAAGACAGCAGACATTCAAACTGATGAACAAACCCAACATTATGTGTAGATGACCATAAGCAGCCCTTTAACTCAAAGCTGGGCTGTAAATGGATACTTTTATGGTTGCACTTTGGCTTCCATTTTTTTCTCCATCAGTCAAAATGAAATCAGAAGAGAGTCAGAACACAGCAACCGTCAGATACATTTCAATTCTGAGTGCTTACTCAAAAGTAAGTACCACTGTGTTCAATGGAATCAACCCAGTAAAATTTGCATAGTCTTGCAGGCTTAAACAGGAGTTCATTATTTCAAATCCTAGATAAAGATAAGTTTGGGGGTGCATTTTATACATCCCATGAACTAATCTAACAGTTTCCCCATCTTCAGAATGCAGCCGTGCAAGCAATAGGCTTCAATTTATCTTTCAATGGGGCTGTGGAATTCGTTATTAATATGCCAATTGAGTTAGAGACAGTGAAAGTCATATGCAAATAGTATGAAGTGCCTGATGGCTGCCCTGAACAAATTTTGTGCTCCAAGTGCAAAGCTGCACAGAATCAACCTGTCTTTTCCATATCCATCTATTACAAAATGAGCTAAACACGATACAGAATCTAATATTTCTACTATCTCTTCCAAGCATATACAAATCATGCTTCCCAAGCATTAACAATTCCCAACAATGCCAGATCACCTTAGCTGAAACACTCAACTTTTCTGTGCGCAGCCACCAGACCACCACCCTCCTTCCCATCCCCTCTACAGCAACATAACCTCAGCTGCCTTATACTGTCTATATAACAAGAATTTTATTTCCTGTCCCTAGTTTACCCTCAACATATGCACACCGATATTTTGCAAGCTCCTTTGAGGTTTTACTGCAACCAAGGAGCATATAAATGTTCTGAAATAAGTAATAAAAATAAAATACACACAAAAGACATCCTAAAATTGTTACTTTGGTAAGAGACCATTTTCCTCCCACTTCAACACATAAACGTGGAAGACACACTTCAGTTCAAGGTCCTCGTGCCCTACAGGGCTTGGATACGCTGAACAAGAGCAGTCAATCTCCTCATCCATTCGGAGCCTTAAGCAAACATTACATCAAGGCTGAAAACCTTAAATAAACATTGCATCAAGGGCTTTTTTTATATAAGTGTTCAGCCTTTTTTTCTCCGTTTCCTTTTAAGCTGCCGCTTCCACTTTATCACAAAGTATTTTCCTACTTATATGCCCTCAAGCAGATGCCGATACTCTCCTACGCAAATAATACGTACTTTAGAGCTCAATAAGCATTACCTCTTTAGGAGAGGTTACCTGGGCAGAGGTAACGCGCCCGTCACCTGCCAGAAGCGGGATTAAGGAGGAAGAGAGATTCTTAACGCATCGCCTTTGCTTGGAAGGATTTTGTTCCATCAAGTATGATGTAAGCAAAAAGTCAAAACATCTTTGAACACACGCCAAAGCTCATTGGCTGCCAACGCGGCCGGTTCCCAGACAGCGCTTAAAGGAACATACCTGTTGCAAAGCAAATTCCTGGAAAGGCATCCGAGAGCAGAGATTTCGCGCCGACAGAGCCTGAAGCTACGGGAAGCAGCCTCGGGGGCCGGCGGGCTTCCTCGGAAGTAAACCCCGCCGAGTTTGAAGGGGCACTTATCCAATGAAGGCGCACGCGGCAGCCCCCAGGGGACGGACCCACATCCAGTCCGAGATCGCCCAGCCGCGCGGAAGCAACGGGCCAAAAAACGTCTCGCAGAACGCGGCCGCCCCGTCGAAGTTGGCGCGGGGAGCAGGACCCAACCAGCGGCACACCCCCCCGCCCCCAGGAGCAGTGTCGCCGCCAAGCCAGCGGGCAACCCCTCCCTTCGGCGCCAGCCACCCCGTCCAGGCAAAAAGCTCCAGGCTCCTCTGGCCCCGAGCAGCGCCACAGGCCTCCCCGGGCAGGAGGCGAGAGGAGCGTGGCCCCTCCCAGCAGCGTCTCCCGTCCCAAGGGGCCCCCCACCCTGCAGGCAGCCCCGCGGAGGAAGGGGAGGGGTCTTCGGCCGCCTGGCGGGGCCGCTGCCGCCGCCGCCGCCCCACCCTGGCGAAGAACAGCAAGAGGCGCCGCCGCCGCCGCCCCCTCGCAGGCCCCTCACCTGGATGAATTGGATGGTGAGCGCGGACTTGCCCACTCCGCCGCCGCCCACCACCACCAGACGGTACTTTTCCTGCCCCGGGCCGTCCCGGCAGCCCGCGGCCATCGAGGAGGAGCCCAGGCCAGGCGAAGGCGAGCAAGGGGCGCCGCGGGCACCTCCCGGCCCGGGCTAGGGGGTCGCTGGCCGCCGCCTCGCCGCTCCGGGGGCTGCCACCGCCACAGGCCCAGCGAGGGGGGACTCCGGCCAAGGGAGGCGCGAGCGAGCGAGCGAGGAGCCCAGGCGGCGGCGGCGGCGGCGGCTCGGGGGCAGCTGCCAGCTGCAGGCTCCTCCTTTTCGGCGCGGCAGCTGCGAGCAGAGTGAAAGCGGCAGCAGCCCCGCTCCGGCTACAAATGGCCGTCAGGAGGTGGGCGCCGGCATGCAAATAGATTTATGAATATGCATGAGCTGGGCGGGGGCTTCTCCCTGGCGAGCGCGGTCTTGCTTACACACCGAGGCAGGCGGGGGGGGGGTGGCTCTCCCACGCGCGCGTCCCCTTTCTCAGTCTCCGCCTCCCCTGCGCCTCAAATTCCCACCGTGAGTTTTTTGCTGAAGGGACTTGCATTTTTTATATTGGGGGGGGGGTTAGAAGTTGCTGTTGCAAAGAGAGAGGTGTGCGGAACTCCTATGTTTTGCTGTGAGAGTCGCCTTGGTCAAGGAAAACCCCCCGGTTTTTCGGATGCGTTGAAGTCGGCGACGAGCCTCGCGTCAGTCAGCAGAGATTCCGTTTGCGGCCCTCGGCCACGCAAACGCAAGAAGTGTTTGAGCCCATTGGAAGAAATGGATTTAAGTCTGCTCTACAGTGTCACGAAACTCAAGGAGCATGGCAATGATGGTGCTGGCAGTGCCTGAGGGTCAGGACTCCCAGGGCATCACTGCTTGGAGCCGCATAGCCAAGGCGTTCTTCAGGCTCCGACTCTGCCAGCCCACTTGACCACTGCATGCCCCCCTCCCCACTGTCAGTCATCGTGGCTCTCTCTCTGGCACCATGCAGCTATGGCTACAGAGCTGGCCTTTGAGTGAAGCAGCATGAAGTAGTCTGCTTCAGGCGGCAAGATCCACATGGACAGCAGATTCAACCCCCCAATGGATCGCCCACTGCTACTGCCAGAGAAGCAAGGAGAAGGGGAAGCATCCAGGTTCCAGCGAAATCTTGGAGGGCTTTTGCAAGATCTCACTGGAAGCTGTCGCCACAACCACTTCTCCAGCATTGCCACAGGCGCCCCACCACCACTGGAGAAATGAGACAAAATGGCGGCAGTGGCTTCTGGTGAGAACCCTGCCTCTCACATGCAAGACTTCGCCAGAACCTGGAAGCCTCAGGTGGCAAAATGAGACAGATTGTATGGCAAGCCCCTTCCATTCATGCTGCCTCTCTCCCACCCAGCTGCTTGCCTCCACCATGCCCCCAGTGCAGCTTTTGCCATTCCCTCTCCACCCATTGGCTCCCCCAACTGAACCTTCACAGCTCCCTAGCTGTTCCCTTACACTAAATCCAACAGAGACAAGCTTCCAGATCTTCCTTGATTGAAAATGGGTTTGGCTTCTCTCTTGGACTCCCCATCTTGCAGCCAGAGGTGAGTGTGCTGTGCTCCTGCAGCCCATGCCCCTGAACAGATGGCCAGTGCAATCATCTCAGCCGGTGCAGAGCACTTCTTAAGGGGAAGCAAGAACCTCACTTCTCCTTTCCCTTTCCCTTCCAGCCATCTGTGAATTTCATGCAATATTAGCAAAGGTGTTTCACTAGAAAGGGTGCTATGACATGGGTAAAAGACCAAAGACAGCCCCTTTCTGCAGCATTCATTGGGCATTTGATCCACTGTACAGTAATTCCATGTATTCTCACAAACCTCTCTATGTTGGTGATCTAGTAATTCATAAAGCGCGATTGGACACACTGCTCTGTTAGTCTGCCCTTCTTGCCTGACACTGTGTAACTGCTGTGGTAATAACAATGCACAGCACACCGTTACAAGACGCAAGGCCAGCTGAGTTATTTTGGCATCTGAGGTAGGAAACCCCACAAGCACCTTTCCCTCCCTCCCCAACGTAAAAAATACAATAATAATATTTCATTGCTTTTTCATGACACCCAGAATCAGCTACTTGCAGTGGCCACCTCACTCTCCTTCATGGTAGGACTGCCGCTGCATAACACCACACATAAGGTGACAACCCTTTAGCCCAGTGGCTCCTAAACTTTTTCACTCCTGGACCACTTGAAAATTGCTGAGGGTCTTGATGGACCACAACAATTTTTCTGCCTCTTCTAATGTGTGATGCTAGAGGCTGCATGATTTTAAATTGTATTTTTACATACTTGTGCTAAAGCAGGCTTCTCCTTAAAAAAGCTCCTGGCACAACAAACCAGTTACTCTGTAAGACATCACAGCATCCCGGGTCCCTCTCCCCCACTTGACAATCATTACTCTTATTAAAAGTTCAGTTACTTCAGGGAGAGTCATATCTGGCTTAGACAGGAATGTCAGAGGCTTGGTAATTTCAACAGCATGCAAAGCACAGCATGCGCAACCACTGGTAACTCTGCAGCACAACTGAATTTTTACACACTGATGTCAGCAGCATAACAAATGAATCAGTTGTCACCTTTGATGTTACCACAATAATGGGAAATCAACTCATCATTAGCAATGAATTCTTCAGTGTATACTAGTGACACTGCCAGCTTTTCCAGCAGTAGATCTTATCTCAGTGAATGATGGTTACTTAGAAAAACACACCCCAGGTCTTTCTTTTCTGCTTTTTTTTTTTTAATTCCTGGGCTCAACACCTTTATGAAACTACACTTTATCATATTCAGAGTTTCTCTGGGGGTCATAGATGTTGTTTGCTGATTTATTTTCTTAAGGTCTGGTCCATACCCCAAATCCGGTGGGCTGGAAGGTGTTAAGATGTGGCACATCTTCCCACCAGCTGAGAAGAGCCTCATCAGGGCAAATATCACCTTCTGGCAGAAGCCCACCAGACAAAACCACACCTGCTGGAGATCTTCCTGGCATAACTTCCCCCAAAGGACCATGCTGGGAACAAAGATGGGGCAGGATACAAAGAGTTATTGACATATGGGGTTGTTGATTTATCTTCTTCATTTCCCTCCCCTGCCCCACCATCTTATTTTTGTCCACCTCCCCATTAGCCATGTACATTTATTTCTGGGAGGTTTCTTTTGAGAGCTCTTTAATGGATATGTATGTCACTTTCTGTGTCTACCTTCGCAATAGAGTGACTTGAGCCCTGAAAATTAATAGCTACAAATAAAATAAATAAATACATACATACATACATACATACATACATACACTGACAACAATGTTGTGGTGCCTGGTGACATGAACAACTCCTGGTGACATGAACAACACGGTTAGTTTTTAAAGGCATTTTATAAAGAGAGCAACTTATTGGTTGGTTGGCATCCATATCGGTCTCCGCAGAGAGCAACAGTTGCTCGTGAAAATACAAGCTGTTTCATCCTTGTTTTTGTAAGCAACTGACAATGAGCTGAAACCATACTTTATTGAGGCAATGACAAATGACAGATCAATGTGGTGCTGGGTATGCTGACTTCAGATCAGGGAGGTACAGCTTCAACTCCCTCCCCAGAAAGGAGGGACCCTAAGCAGGCCAACTAGGCCTGTGTGTGTATTCAGCATCTGCCCGCCTGGTTAACTATCAAACAGAAATGTGGGTGCTTTTTATCCCAAAGAAGTATGCAGGTGAGGAGAGCAAAATCTGCCCCCTCCCATCCCTGCTGAATCCAGCCAATAAGAGACAGTTTTAGGGTAGCACAACTGGTTTGGCCACACTGGACTCCGCGCTGCAGGGGGTGCCACAACAGTGCTGTTGTCAGGCTTCAGGAAATCTGATCCCTCCCCCTCACGGCAGGCTGCCAGTAATAGAGAGACAAGAAGCTCTTACCAATGTCTTTTATTCAATGTTCACAGAGAGAACCTTAGAAATGTCACCTCTCGGGGTAATGGCATTGCTCCGAGTAATCTCCCCCCTTCCTCTCAGTTGTCAACAGTACTCTTCCAGTGGCTGCTTAAGGCCATTTGCCTTTTAGCTTTCTGCTCCACCACTTTCACTGCTCTCTGGATTCTGGGAGAAGCGGGGTCTGCAATGCTTTCTAATGATAACGTGTCAGCCTGCTGCTCCCCCCTCCTCTTCCCCCATTCTCTCCCAGCTTTGCCCCTCTTCTGTCTCAGAGCCATGACCTTCTGCAAACCACTGTTGTAAATCTATGCTGTCTTCTTCTTCTCTGGGAGGTGCAGGGGTGGGGTTTCCACCATTCCTTCTCAGTCCAGTCCTTGACAGCTGTAGAACAGAGTGTGAGAGATGGGGGGCACCAAATTTTAGCATTGCACATGGTGCCACTGAAATTTGAGAGCCCCAAGTCCGCCACTGAGCCAATGGCTTATCTGGTCCAGCATCTTATTCTTAGAGTGGCCAATCAGAATTCTACAGAAAGCCTACAAGTAGGCCATGAGTGCAACAGTGCTCGCTCCATGTATGATTCCCAGCAACTGGCATTCAGAGACAAAGCTCACTATACAGTGGTACCTCAGGTTAAGAACTTAATTTGTTCCGGAGGTCCATTCTTAACCTGAAACTGTTCTTAACCTGAAGCACCACTTTAGCTTAATGGGGCCTCCTGCTGCTGCCGCACCACCAGAGCCTGATTTCTGTTCTTATCCTGAAGCAAAGTTCTTAACCTGAAGCACTATTTCTGGGTTAGCGGAGTGTGTAACCTGAAGCGTCTGTAACCCGAGGTACCACTGTATTTCAGTGCCGTAAAAAGCCCCCCTCCCCACCCCAGTCCTACTCTGATACCGGCTTAAAGGATCTGTGTGATGAGGCAAAGCAGATTTTGCTCCCCCACAACACTCCATGTGTTCGACTTTATATAAAAACCAGGCAAATGCTTCTTTAAAAAAAGTAGCAAGCTGTTCAGCAGACGTAGGTTTGGGGTTGAAAAAATGCAGCTTGTCTTAACATGTTGTATTTCATTTCCGTCTCACCTTTATCCTCCAAGGAACTTAAGATAGTATACATGGTTCTCCACAACCACATGTTATCCTTGCAACAACCCTGTAAGGTGGATTAGGATGGGAATCAGTGACTGAGCCAAGGTCAGACTTCATGCCTGTGTGAGGATTTGGCCTGTGGTCTCTCAATCCTCTAATGAAAGAGCCTGGGACAATGCACAAGATGCCCCCTCTCCCATTACATGACTGGACAGGCAGTTGAATCTTACTTCAACACTGGCAGTGGGATTTCCAGTGCACTTGGCAGCCAGGGAGTATGTGATGGGCCTGTGGTGTACATAGATTTGCTCTCCAGCAGAGGGGAATGGCCAGTGGTCTCAAGAAGAATGGCTGGGAGGTTGTCAACTGCTGCCACCTGAGGCGCAGCGGTAGGACCACCTCAGGCCAATGTCAAGTCAAACTTAATATTATTTAGTAGAGGGAGTACATGCAATTGGTTGAGAGTTGCTAAATGCTAAGCAAATAAGAGGTGACAAGTGATGCAAACATGGATGTGTGGGACAGCTTAAATTCTAGGTGGAATGAAGCCTATGGCAGCCAAAAGAAGCTAAAAGACAAGAATACAAGACAGGCAGCAGGTGGAAGGACATGTTCACGAAGGGTGCATGGTAGGGGAAAATGGTAGAAAACAAGCCCTCAAAGCAGTTGGAGGGAGGGAGGGAGGACTCACAGTAAGGTGCAACGTGGTTGTTCTGAACTTCTGAGTAAATCTGATAGCCTCAGATTTATCAGCAGTCTCTTCCTCCTTCCTTCTGCTGGGGTTTGCTGGGAGGCTGAAGTGCACAAGGCAACAGGGACCCAATCCACTTATGCCTCATTGCCTCTGGTTGGCAGGGCACATTTGAATACCAGATGGTACAAACAGAACTGCTGGAGTAGACCATGTAATCCAGTACAGTGGTACCTTGGTTCTCGAACTTAATCTGTTCCATGAGTCTGTTTGACTCCCAAAACCATTCAAAAAGCAAGGCACGGCTTCCAATTGGCTGCAGGAGCTTCCTGCACTCAAGCGGAAGCTGCGTTGGATGTTCGGCTTCTGAAAAACGTTCACAAACCAGAACAATTATTTCCGGGTTTGCAGCGTTTGGGAGACGATTTGTTTGACAACTAAGCCGTTCGGGAACCAAGGTACCACTGTACTCTGTTTTCAACAGCAACACCTCGGGGAAGAACATGGGTGGGGTACAAAAGGACCATCCCATCTCTATTGAAAGGAAGGGAAGTCTGGGACAATAAGCAGAGCAAGTCTGAAGAGTTACTGCTGGCACTCTAAAGAATCTTACTTCTTTTTCCTTAGGCTGTGTAAAGCTTTCTGGCTGTAAGTTGTGTAACTCCTCAAAGCATGACACACACATGATACATTTACAGAGAAGTGTTGGGAGGAGGAAGGTGGCCACGTGCTTATGCCAGAATTACAGTGGTACCTCGGGTTACATACGCTTCAGGTTACATACGCTTCAGGTTACAGACTCTGCTAACCCAGAAATAGTACCTCGGGTTAAGAACTTTGCTTCAGGATGAGAACAGAAATCGCGTGGCGGCGGAAGCAGGAGGCTAAAGTGGTGCTTCAGGTTAAGAACAGTTTCAGGTTAAGTACGGACCTCCGGAACGAATTAAGTACTTAACCTGAGGTACCACTGTATTATTGGCTTTGGTGGGGACCATCCCCCAGGAATCCACACACAGCTGAAAGAAAGAAAGAAAGAAAGAAAGAAAGAAAGAAAGAAAGAAAGAAAGAAAGAAAGAAAGAGGTGGTAACAGCTACTTGAACTAGGTCCCGGTGGAGAACAAGGCAACCCAGACTTGCTTGTGAGAATGCCACAAGAGTGCGGGGAAATCCAAAGTAGCCTCCAGGTCTGTGGCAGGATGTGAGAAAGTGAAATCTAAACTAGGACCACAGGTCATAGAAGAAACAAGAAAGGATTTTACCCCAAGATGGGGCATTGACAAGTCTGTGAATCTTCCTTCTTGTGTAATGGTGATTTTGGTAATGGTAATGATGTTGAAAAATGTCAGCTGCTTTACAAATTTCCTTCTAAAATTAGGCCTGCTACAGATAAATCCAAGAAAATCAGGTGATTCCCTGAACTCTAAAATAGGAAGCTAATGCTGAGTCCCACAAAAAGACCATTGATATATCTTAATAAGGAATTTGAGGCTTCTTTTCACCATTACTGTTCTTGTGCTCTTATTCTTGGCATCAACATTTAAAAAATATTCATGCAAAGGGGCAGATTTTCCATTACTAACAGTTTTGCAGACTTAAAGTTTTGTAACACCAGTATCAAACAAAGCTCCTTTCCATATGCAGCCATTATTTGTTGCTCTTCATCCCTTATCCCATTTAGCAATGCAGGAATTTTTTGATGATTCCTCTACGATGATACAAGCCAATGAGACATTTCAAGCTGAAAGAGTCTGTGTTCTTCTGGAGTGCAGAGTGCCCAGTCATTTGGGGTTCGTTTCATAATAATAATATTATAATAATTTAATATTTATACTCCACCCATCTGGCTGGATTTCCCCAGCCACTCTGGGCATCTTCCAACAAAATATTAAATATTAAAATACAATAGTCTGTCAAACATTAAAAGCTTCCCTAAACAGGGCTGCCTTCAGATGTCTTCTAAAAGTCTGGTAGTTGTTGTTCTCTTTGACATCTGGTGGGAGGGCGTTCCACAGGGCAGTTGCTACTATTGAGAAGGCCCTCTGCCTGGTTCCCTGTAACCTCAGTTACAGTGAGGGAACCAGCAGAAGGCCCTCAGTGCTGAACCTCAGTGCCCGGGCTGAACGATGGGAGTGGAGACGCTCCTTCAGGTATACTGGGCCAAGGCCATTTACGGCTTTAAAGGTCAGCACTGAGTGATAATTGGCCATATTAGCCGCATCTAAAGATGGTTTTTTAAGAAGCGGTTTGATAACCGCCTCTTTCAGCAGGTCTGGGAAGGCTCCCTCACAGAGAGAAGCATTCACCACCCCGCGAAGCCCATTGCCCAGCCCTTCCCAGCTAGCTTTTATAAGCCAGGATGGGCAAGGATCAATGAGACAGGTGGTTGGTTTCACTCGTCCAAGCAGCCTGTCCACATCCTCAGAGGTAACAGATTGGAATTGATCCCACACAACTTCACTAGACAGGACTCTAGCACCATAGCTGTCAAGTTTTCCCTTTTCTTGCAAGGAATCCTATTCGGAATAAGGGAATTTCCCTTTTAAAAAGGGAAATGTTGACCGCTATGCTCTAGCACTCTCCCGCCCCGGCCCTGCCCCCCACGGTGGAGTCTAACTTCCGGAATCTGAGCAACTTTATCTGCAAAAAACTTTGCATAATCATTGCAGGAGATCTTGTGGCCTGTACTGGGCCCCGATGGAGCAGGTGGTTCCACTAAACTGCGAACCACCTGAAAGAGTCTCCTGCTTCTGTTTGCTGTAGATGCAATAGAGGCGGTGAAGAAGACCCAGGGTGTCATCGACCTGGCTGCTGGCTGCTGCTTCAACTCCACCGGATTCAATTGTCTGCACCCCCTCTTATCTTCATGAAGCCCCACAGCAGAGCGTGGCTTCCCAGTTCCCTGCAGAGCTTGCTCATCAGAAATAATATTTTCAGCGTGATTAATTCTTCCTTCCATTTCTAAATCTCTCCCCCACAACTGGCAGAATGTCTCCCAGTTCGTGTTGTTACAGAAATAGCACGAGATGGCATATGTTAGTGTAATTGCTTTAATTGATCATTTCTCTTCATTTGGAGAGTGTGCTTGAGCTCTTATCCCTGCAAAATGAAATTTAAATGGAGTTCATCTTCAGATGGCAGACACAAGTACAGGGAAGCACAGGAGACACTGCCAAGAGCAGCCCTGCCAGAAGGCAGGGTGAAGCCTCAGCTTCAGGCTGTAAATGGAGGCACAATTAATGGAGAAGCTCCGTTTGACAAGTACCTAAACACTGTATCTCTTTAAAAGTGCCTTGACTGCATCATGCATGCTTCTCTGGTACCAGGGTGGAAAGAGGGGCATAACAATGCCAAGAACCTTGCACACACAAACAACAGTGCATTGCACACATACATTCTTGAGAAGTCCTGTGACGTTTTGGATGCATCATGCCAAGAAATATCAAAGATGCCAGTGGATTGGGTGTGATGTGCAAAGGAGAGTGGCTGGATATTGTTGTTGTTGTTTTACCTTTGCAGAATCAGGTACATCTTCTGATCCGAGTATAGACATTTACTGATTTGTTTTCATATTTTGCATTCCTTTTCATGTGTATCCCACCTACATTAGTTATTTACAGGGCCACAAGGAAGATTATCGCTGAAACATGATTGAAACGCTTCGGGCAATTTTGTTGCAACAATAGAATTGGGGAAAGGCCATAGCAAAACAGGTTGCATCCAGGTTTCAGGTTCAAGGTTCAATCCCCATCTTCTCTAGGTAGGGCTTGGAGAGACCCTTGAATTCTGGAGAGTGGCACCCAGTCTGAGAAGACAATAATGAGCTTGAAGGACCAAGAGTCTGACAGCTTCCTGTGTTCCTTATAAGCAACTGTACTTTTGAGCACCAGTCTAAGGATCCACTCCCTGGCTGTTTTCAGCTTCTAGCCCTTTATGGATGAGTTCCCTCTATTTTCCCCAAGCACTGGACTCTTCCACACATCCTCTGAAGGATCTGTTTTCTGGGGAAGAAATAGAGCACTCTAAGTGATTTTGTAAAAACTTTTGCATTTGCACACCTATACTGTATTTTTCCGTGTAGATGATGCTTTTTGCTATTTAAAAAAAGGGCAAAAATTGGGTGTCGTCTTATACACGGATAGTGAATGCAGAGGGGGGACATGCGATTAATGGCATCAACAAGCAGGAGATCGGCAGCGGCGATTAGGCAGGTGATTGGTGGCTGCGGCAAGGCCTGCGGGCGATTGGCTGTGGCTGCGGCAATTGGGCAGGTGATTGGCAGCTGTAGCGAGACAGGCAGGCGATTGGTGGCTGTGTCAAGTGAGCGAGTGGGCTGTTGGTGGTGGCGAGCGAGCAGACAATTGGCAGCTGTGGTGAGGTGTGTGATCATCAGTGGCTGTGGCAAGCGATCAGTAGTAGCGCACAGGCGGGTGAGCGATTGGTGGAAGTGACCTCCCCCACCCCCACAAAAGCTAAACAACTTAATTTCTTAATTTTGGGTTTAAAAAAATAGGGGTCATATACATGGGGGATTCTTATACATGGAAAAATACGGTATATTGTGGAGGGAGGTTTGGGATTCAGCAGCTGGCATGGGAAGTACCATTAGCAAGAGAGAATCAAAAGAAAATTCCTTCAGAACATATAGTCTGAGAGCTTAGCAGGGCACCTCTGCCAAGGCTCTGTCACCAGCCTCTAGAACCACCACTTAAAAACTACTTATTTACTGCCCTCCAGGCTGCACCTGCATTCCATGTATCAAGTTTCTAAGCAAACCCTAAGCATGGCATTAGGCTTTTTGGCACCCTTGTTTCCCTATAAAATGGTGACTTGTTTCCATTAAGAATGAATCCTATGAATTGCAGTGGCATCCATTTTCAATGAACGAGGAAGTGAATGGAGGTGGAGTGGGGAGGAATGATCTTCACAATGTGCTAGAAATTTATCTGGACACACTGCCTCATCATGCCATGTTGACCATATGAACCTATAATGAGAAAACATGGTCAGGTTTGATCCTTCCCAGCTCTCTGATGCTAGGACACTAACCTTTCAAACTAACGTTTTGTTGACAGCATCTGCAACGTCTCGAGTTGTATTCCTGGGGTCTTTCTTTTCCCTTTGTAACACCAGTTAGTTGAGCATCTCCCCAACTAGAGGAGCGCTGGTTTATGTCACTGAATAGATTCTCATTGTACTTTGTTCACGAGACTTTATTGATTTGTTTATTTGTGCCTTATGCCTGGAGAGAGTAAGGTCCAAAGCTCAGTGGTAGAGCACCCCCTTGGCAAGAGATTCCAGGTTCAATCCCTTGTCTCCCAGCTGGGGCTGGGGAAGACCTTCATCTGAAACATGCTAGTCTGTGTCAACGAAGGTCCGACTCGGAATATAAGACAGTTTCAGTGCATGAAGTTTCATGAGCATCTTCCGTCATCCCACCCACAAATCTTAAATTTCTATAAAAACCAATGGAAATAATAAGGCAAATTATACCAATAATGCAGCTGAGATAACTGATATTATATAAGCAGCAGGAATTCTGAGAGATTTTGAATCTCCCTTCACCTAAAATCTCATCAGGAGTGTCAGTCTTGTATAATTGGTGCATTTGTTTCCACCCTGAAATGCATGCATGCTTGCACGCTTATTTAGTTAAAGCATTTACCAGCTGCTTTTGCATTTTTTAAAAAAATGATCAAGGCAGCTTATAATCACAGTACATTCTCATTTAAAAAATAAAACAAAAATTAGGTTCACAGATTCTGTTTGGATCTGTTTTGTGTAGCTGCCAAAAGACACAACTGAAATCTATGGGACTCCTACAAAGCAAACTGCTCACATTGAGCCGACTTATCTATTTGTTTTCCTTGATCATTGTCAGCCATCGCTGCTTCAGGGTAGTTTTTACCATACTGCCTTACAGCGTATATGCTTTCCTTTTTAAAAAGGAAATTCATCCAGTGAGTCAGAATCCCTATAAATGTCAAGACAGAGCTTAATGTTGTTAAGGTTTAAACCAGGAGTTTCATCTAATGAAATGAAATACTTTTTACAATCTGGGCTTCTGAGTCATGATCAGGTGAGATCTCGGAAAGGTGAGTAACCACAGAAGCAACTTTTCTGGGAAAACTCAGAAGTCTATTTCTGATGTTTGCTTCCATCAGTGTTTCTAAATGAATATTTTAGATTATTCTACGTAAACCGCTTGGAGGTTAAATTTTGTTGATTATAAAAAATTCAGAAGATAAAATAAAATAAAAAATTATTAAAGCACCAGTGGGAATTTCTTATATGGAAGGCTAGTTGAAATCAATGGGATCCCATGGGACTTTGTGCAGGAGAAATGTCCAGAGCTCAATGTTTTCAAAGAATTCTGGGCACTGTCGTTTACCCCTCACAGAGTTCCAATTCCCAGCAACCCTTAACAAACTACAGGACCCAGAATTCTTTGAGGCTTCAAATGTGCTTTAAAGGTACTGTGTCTACATAGTCTCATTATTTGAAAGCCTTCAGATTTTTATTTTTATAATATTCATTCATAAGCAATGCTGAAACAATTACGGAAGGGGGAAAGGGTAAATTTTCAGGAAGATAGCAGAAGAACCCCAAAACCATGATCATACAAGGAACAGCCACCTTTCCCGTTGTCCCGTCCTATGTTGTGAGCGTAGTTCAATAGTCTCAGTATAACATGACAAAACAGATGTGTCTTAATGCTGCTGCGGTGATCACATGATGTTCCCATACCCTCCAACATGCCACAAAGGAAAATTGGGACGTGCGTCTTTCATAGCTGCACTCCTACACAAGACATGTGACTCGTACAAGAGCGTGACCCCCTCAAATGTGCATCTTTTGTGGCCACACTCCTGTGTGAATCACGCAAGTATGTGATCCCCGAAAACATGCATCTTTGGGGGCTGTGCCCTTGCGAGAGTCAGGTGACTCTCATGATAGCATCTTCTGGGGCCACGCTCTTGTGGGAGATAAAATGGGACATCCCAAGATCCAATTAGAAGCAGGGGTGGTTTCTATAATTCCAGGATGCTCCACTCAAAAGCGGAACAGTTGAGGAGTATGTGTTCCCTGTTCTCCAACATGGCACTACAAGAGGCTATGAAACTTCCCTTGCAGCACAGTATGGGAAGGCACAGCATTGCCCAGTTGTCTTGGCAACCCAGGAGCCTTATACCAAGTGAGACTATTGGTCCATTGAGATAGAAGGTTGTCAACCTGGTCCCTACCGCCCACTAGTGGGCATTTCAGGATTCTAGGTGAGCGGTAGGGGGTTCTATGGCACAAGCTGAATCCTCCTTCCATCGAGCACTGGTGGGCGGTAAGGAAATTTTACCATCAAGAAAGATGCATTAGTGGGCGGTAGGTATAAAAAGGTTGACTACCCCTGGTCTAGATCAAGGTCTCAGATTGGGAACATTGCAGCCCTACCTGGGGATGCCATTGATCAAACTTGGGAACTTCCACATGCAGAGCAAATGTTCTACCCCTGAACTAAGGCCCCAGTAGGTAAAGTCCTTTGCCACTTGGATGTCCCCTGAAAAAATCACTCAATTGCAGGAAGGTACTTCATTCCCTGTTTTTAGTTAGACCAAAATAATTACTCAGTCCTGAATTTGAAAAAAAGAGTGTCCAATGAACATAAAATCCTAGAGCTGTACTTGGTGATTTCAAACAACTAAGGCCCAGGGGCTGGATCCAGCCCAATCACCTTCTAAATCCGGTCCGCAGACGGTCCAGGAATCAGCGTGTTTTTACATGAGTAGAATGTGTTCTTTTATTTAAAATGCATCTCTGGGTTATTTGTGGGGCATAGGAATGTGTGCGTTTTTTTCTTCTTCAAAATATAGTCCGGCCCCCCACAAGTTCTATGGGATAGTGGACCGGCCCGCTGCTGAAAAAGTTTGCTGACCCCTGAATAAGAGCTCCCTCATCTTCTCTTTATAGATGTCACCCAAGTCTGAAGCTGGGAGCAGCTGAAAAGGTGGTAGAAATGACTGATCAGGGACTTTTCGCTCTTGAGTACCCATGATATGTCATGACTCAAAGCCAAACCCTCCACTACTGAAATCAAAAAGCTGTTAATGTTAAGATATTTTGGTAGAGGGTCCCACCCAGATGTCTTGAGCACTTCTCACAAACCACCAACACCGGTTGATCACTTGTGTGAGCAGCTCTGAATGCAGTAGGCAGGTGTGGATGGGCATAAGTAGGTTGGGTATCTCAGGAAATGGCAGAGCATTTGGGATGAACCTTAGGGGCTACAACAACCACCATCAGAGCTGTCCTTGTTTATGAGCGGAAGTAGAGATAATAGTAAAAATTAACTTTAGTGTGTGTGGAGAAAGTGTGCAAAAGGCAACACAGTGCAGGACTTAACAAATCCAAAGCATATGGGAATGTGCAAGCATCCCTATGGCTCGTCAACTTATTAAAGGTAAAGGTAAAGGGATCCCTGACCATTAGGTCCAGTCGTGGCCGACTCTGGGGTTGTGGCACTCATCTCGCTTTATTGGCCAAGGGAGCTGGCGAACAGCTTCCGGGTCATGTGGCCAGAATGATTAATCCGCTTCTGGCGAACCAGAGCAGCACACGGAAGCGCCATTTACCTTCCCGCCGGAGTGGTACCTATTGATCTACTTGCACTTTGACGTGCTTTCGAACTGCTAGGTTGGCAGGAGCAGGGACCGAGCAACGGGAGCTCACCCCGTCACGGGGATTCGAAGCACCGACCTTCTGATCAGCAAGTCTTAGGCCCTGTGGTTTAACCCACAGCGCCACCCGTGTCCATTGTCAACTTCTTACACCCCAACATTTACACCACTATCCTGACTCTGAAGCCAAGATTTAGGTCACTACTGGAGAATGAATGGCCCTCCAGACTCCAACTCCCATCAGCCCCAGAGAGCATGGCCAATAGTGAGGAACGCTGGGAGTTGTGGAGGGCCACAGATCCTTTATTCATGATTTAGGTTTTTGTGGTCACTGGGAATCTCTGAGCTAGTGCCAAACATGCTACATTTCAGTAAGTCAGCAGTGATCATTTTCCCATGATGATATTTAGGTAGGGAGGCACACAAAAATATATTCTTTTCCTTGTAGAATAATGGATGAAAATCAGTGCAGTATAGCAGACACATATTCAAGCTCTTCCCTTGGATAGCTGAAAATTAATCTAAATTAAGGGACGTTGTTCTCAGAAATGACACGTTCTGCTTCCTCCAGTAATGACCATGTTGTGGAATGAGCTACAATAGCTCGGATATGCTCATGGGAAGAATTCAATTGAGTGACCCTATAATGATCCAAGACAGCACAAACACAATTAAGAGAACCATAGCATTCATTAATGAATGAGAGCATTAGGAAAAGAGGAAGCTGGAGCTCTGTTAATGAATGCTCATGCCATTTAGGAGCTGAAGCTTCAGAGAGTTACTTAACTTGTGTGTTTTGATGCTAGCAAGTGATGTTCTTTGTGAGAATCAGGCATTTATATTGGACACTCTTTTAAAAGTCCCCAAATTCTAATTTCATAGGAGCTAGTATTGCATCATGTAGGCTATGCAGAGCTGTAAACATAATCCTAATAAAAATACAGCTTGCTTTTATGTTCTTAAGCCATTTAAAATTGCCAAAAATGATAAAAGCCCCTCAAATGCATATTTTTATTACAATTGTGCTCACAGACCCTCATGCCATGTATGATACAATGTGCTAGGTCTGGTATATTGAGCTAGTAGAATGGGTTATTGCCATCATGCCTTCTTTGTGAGCTTCCTGGAGTCATTTGATTGGCCGATGTTGGAAAAAAATTCCTGGAGAAGATGGACCTTTGGGTTCATCAAGCAGGACTCGTTCTTGATGAAGCAGGCCAACAAGATGGTGAACCTTGTGTTGTGGGCTATCAAATCTCAATGAAAGGAAGGATTCCATTCTTTGTTGTTGTTTAGTCATATCCGACTCTTCATGACCCCATGGACCAGAGCACGCCAGGCACTCCTGTCTTCCACTGCTTCCCACAGTTTGGTCAAACTCATGTTAGTAGCTTCGAGAACACTGTCCACCCATCTCGTCCTCTGTCGACCCCTTCTCCTTGTGCCCACAATCTTTCCCAACATCAGGATCTTTTTCAGGGAGTCTTCTCTTCTCATGAGGTGGCCAAAGTACTGGCGCCTCAGCTTCAGGATCTGTCATTCCAGGGAGCACTCAGGGCTGATTTCCTTCACAATGGATAGGTTTGATCTTCTTGCAGTCCATGGGACTCTCAAGAGTCTCCTCCAGCACCAGAATTCAAAAGCATCAATTCTTCGGCGATCCATTCCATTCTTAGACATCCTTAATAAAACAACTGGGGGTGACAGGCATGAAATGCATTCCACCCTATAACTGGTGCTCTCAAAGGTTAGCATTTCACTGGATTCAACCTCTTGGGTTTTTTTTTCTGGGGGAGGATTGTAAACATAAAGCAGTTTAACATAAACCTTTTGAACAATAAATACATAAATAGACTTGCAAAGTTTCTGTATAGTTCACCAAGAACAAGCAAGTCGGAACAGTTGTTCTCAAGTTACAGAACAAAAATTAATAACCACTGGTGATGTCAATTATTTGGAAACGGAGAACATCAATATGAACAACACCCAGGTATCTTATCTAATCTTCCACCTCTCTTTATTTTACTGGCACATTGGGTTCTTTGATCCTGCAAAGAACCCTTAACAACAACACTTGGTGAGTCCCCCCCCCCCATCTCTACAGGTGGCAAGGCACTGATTAGTTCAGAGGCAATTCTTCATTCCTTCCTTAAATTACAAATCACATCTCACACTGTTGATGCATTCGTTTCCATAAATAAATGGACCTTACTGACTCACAGATGAATGCCTTCATCTGCTCCTCATGCCAGCCTGCTGACAGAACAGATTTATTTGGTACTCCGACACATCATAATTATCCTTTCTAAAAGCGACAACGTTCCTATGGCAACATTTGCATTTTAGTATTTAAGATCTCACGAACATTCCAAAGTGAGAATATGTGTAAGGAAGAGTACCGGGGGAAAGGAAAATTCTGAGCAGTCACTTATGAAGGAGGTGGCATAAAAAGCCAGGTGCACTTGTCTATAATGTGAGATGTCCCGGCATATCTGGAGGAACACAACGTATTTCTGGTATGCACTTGCAGGAGAGTGTTTATCAGTTTGTTTTTAATATGTTGGAAGTGATCTGATAAAATGTTATAAGAGCCTAACACTGAGACAAGGCATAGATTCCAATGGGAACCAGATAAGGCTGCACAGGAAGTACCTTCAAGAATCTACACCTAGAATTAAGAACCTAAAGAAATACCCCACACTGACATTTTGGTCTCAGGTACCGATTTCAAAACTGCCCGGAATTTTTTTGTTTCTTAGAATGCAATGCTGGGTACAAGGCTTATATTAGCCAGATTAAGATGCTTTGAAGCAGAGTGTTGGTGATTTTTATTAATTTCTTACCTGCCCTTCAGCAGGCTACAACAATTTTAAAAGATAATTTTAAAATCAATTAAAACAAATAATCTGGTGCAGTGCTTGGACTAAGTCCGTTGTCTCCAAAACCTGCTGCATTAGACTTGTTAGCACCTCGTGTGGCGCTGGCCCCCTCCATCCTCTTTCTGCTCAAAGGCAGCACACTGAATTCAAAACATGTGGAGCCCAAAATGTTCTGCACAAATTACTGTCTCTGTTATCAGCAGCCAATAATTACACTGATCACAGCTTGATACTGCAGTAGTAAACCAACATGTCCCAGGAAGGAAGGAAGCAACTGCCCTTAAGTAGGGAACAATCTTGATCATCCCCCCCCCCCTTTTCATGTGTTCCTTCTCAGCTCGCTGTGTACATCTGATAACAGCACGTTGTTGACTTAAGAAAGCTCACCACAGTGTGGACCACTTAGGACTCTAAAAGATACCCGAATATGTTTGCCTTCTGAGTACTTTTTAGTTAACTGAGAGGCTATAGTACATATCCGCCATACCATGGCCAGTGCACTGCTGACATGTGGCTCCTGGAAGGTTGACTGAGAGGGAATATGGTTCTCAGGTCAAAAAAATATTCCCCATCTCTGAGAAAAACAATGCAGATTAAAGTACACACCAGAAGAGCCAGACTAGCAGAGAGTTTGTTTATTTTATTTGAAATAGTACATAGAGAAGACAACATTACTTCTAGACATTTGAGAGAGAGAAAATGTAGATTTAGAGTTTTATCAACAATGATCTTGGAGTGATAAGTAAAACCTACAAATTATTTGCTGGAATGCATTCAGCACAAGAAGATCAGCTTCTACAACCAAAGAACATAGAAGAATACAAGATGTTCTGAATCCAACAAGCGAAATTCCAAGCATTTAACTGCAAATAATCAAAAGAATCTTACATTTATAGATTAGTTTTCTTCTGAGAGAGATTGATTTTGTCACCGAGACTGAGAGCCATTCCCTGCAAAAGAGATGAGAGATTAATGGGTACATGTCTAAATTAATTATTAACATGCAAAAGAAACAATTTTCTCTCTATTTATATATCCAACCAGAAATAGCTGTCATTCACAGTTCAAAGCAGGGTTTCTAAGGTTAGGTCTGTTTTCTAATAGAATGCTGACATAGCTATATCGCAGGCAACCCTTGATACAGAGGGAAACCTAAATCAGCATTGGCTACTTCAATCTTTCATCAAATTAAACACTGCCAGGACAGCAGCAGCGAATGTCATAATTAAAGGAGGAATGTGTTACATGGAGAAGCTATACTGGAGGAGAGGGGGAAAGGGGTCTCAAAGGCAAGTTTAGTGGAGAAATACCCAGTAATAATTCAATTCCTATATTTTGATTGAGAGCAAATACCCACATTTCCATTCCCTTTCAGTAAGGACCATATTATTCAGCAGATTCCCTCCTATATG
The DNA here is from genome assembly GCF_965112155.1 of Podarcis liolepis. Classification (NCBI taxonomy): domain Eukaryota; kingdom Metazoa; phylum Chordata; class Lepidosauria; order Squamata; family Lacertidae; genus Podarcis; species Podarcis liolepis. The sequence goes on from NC_139554.1 coordinate 70,462,750, forward strand.
TCAGGCATTATAACATCATGAAGAGTGAGATGGGCAGAGCTTTGTGATATTGATACAATATTCTATTCTGCTCCTGAAGTGAGAAGGGAAGACAGCCCTTGGCTCTGGAAAAGAGGTTTCCTATCCCATTCTGGCTCATATTTTGCATACTACAAAAAATTATTGTGGTGGTCATTTTCATCAAGCAGTGTGGGCAGATAGCTTTCCATCACTGCTTTTAATACCACTGTATGCATTAAGGCAGAGATGGGGAAACCGTGCTCCCCAGGAAGATGTGGTCCTTGGAAAAGGAAGAGAGCTTGGTGGAAGAGCATCTGCTTTGAATGCAGAAAACCTCAGTACTGAAGCATCTCCAAGCGGGGCTCAGAGAGACTCCTGCCTCAATCCCTGGGGAGCCACTGCCAATACTGAGCCTAAGTAGAAGGCAGATTTCTATGTTGGACTACTGCTCCCATCGGCTCTGCCCATTGGCCATTCTGCCTGGAACAGACAATGAATTGGTGTCCAGGACCATCTGGAGGGCTAGGGGTTCTCCATCCCTGCAACATGCATGTGAATCCTCCCGCAAACTGCTTTTATCTTTTTTTTCCTGGATTCCTTCCTCATTTCACAACTCCCCAGCAGAAACCTCTTTTTCCCCCTTTTCTTTTTTTGAGGGGAGGTGGCAGTGGCAAGGGGAACTGCAGCGAGGAAACTTTATTGCATAAGTGTCCTTCTGCTTGCCTAAGTTTTGGATGCAATCTTGAGCGTTTCATCTCATTCTGAGATTTCTTAGCGATAAGATGCTCAAACTCAAACTAACCCCCCACAGAACTAAATAGTATGTGCTGGAGGCAAGAAAGTGCCACTTCTGTCTCTGACACTGCTTCTTCCATACATAGTTGAGACATATAGGAACTTTTTTCTTTGGAAAATGCAGTTTCTATCGAAAATAGCTTCTGGTGCAGTGCAAGGAGCCATTGTTAGAAGTGGACTTTGTTGACATTCTAGTATGTCCATGAAGGGGATGGATACATACTAGAATGTCAGCCAAGTCTGGTGCTCCTTGCATTGCACTTCTGAGATCCGCCTCAGTTTCATGAGCACATTTTCCAGTAGACTGCGATGGTATTACAGGTCCAAGAATTTGTCACACACCTGGAAAAGCATCATTTACAACCAACTATTTCAGACACCTTCCTGCTAATTATAGAGATTTATGTCTCAAATGTTTACTTGGAAATTCATCTGTAACTCTATTCCAGGACACAGTTGCCCACTCTACCTAGATAGCCTAACACAGAAAGACATTAACCCGATTACCAATTAGATAATATTAATTTGTAAATTTCAAACTTGCAACATCAGTTTGGGAGTTGACTATTTGAGGAGACATATAAAATATAATTACCTGACTTTTTGCACGAATTCTTATGTGTCCGGTGACTGGAGCATCAGGCCCAAGATGAATGGGCTTTTCAATGCTGACATTTGCAAGGGCATCTTCTCCGAATATGGACCGTGCATACAGATTGGCTGCCATGAAGCCACAGTAACCGGAAAGTGCCTAGAAAGACAATATTTTATACACCTTTTACAAGGGCATTTTATTTCTTTTTTGAAATTAACTCATCACTACACAGCATCTTAAACTACATATTTACTCACAGACACACACACACACACACACACACACACACACACACACACCATGCGCCCCATAAGGGATTCAAAGCAGATGGTGATTATTATAATAATTCAATAATAATAAATGCATGGACTCAATGCGGAGCTAAATTGCACTTTAAAAAACCCTTCAGTTTCTAAACCCAAAAGACAAAGAGAATCATATAATCGCTTGGATCCTAAGTTGCTCTTCCATTTGTGCCAAATGTCCTTTCATTTGCAGCTCTTAGCAACATAACCCAAATGTCTCACAAACCTTGGAAGAAAATTCTCCAGGGGGTGGGGGATTATAGAGGGCTGCTGATGGAAAGGGAAAGTGGGGAAAGCCCCACTCCATGAATGTAACCCGATTCACTCACAGAAGGGAAGTTAGGATCCAAGTCAATGTATCTGGGTAACAGAACAGATTTAAATTCAATGAAAGTGGGTTTATTCGTGATTTGAGATCAGAGTTATAATTTATTAGCAAAAGGTATTACCTTTTCTGGAGTAAGGCACTTCATATTAGTTGACTTTAATATATGTTGCAAATATTCATTCAGATCTATTATATTTGTATTCACAGTGACCTTGAAAAATAAATAAATACAAGGACAATCATTGTACCAAGAACCTACAGAAGCTAAATTCACTCAAGGCTGATAAGATCTATGTGGAAGGCTGTTAATCTAACATGGAAACAGGGGCTGTTCTACCTCGTAACAAGTTCAGAAGGATTAGATAATACACCCTATTCTATTTAATGTGACCAAACGAAACGAAACAGCACACATTTGCCGTATCTCTGAAAGGGTCCTACACAACTCAAAAGCCTGTATTTGAAACAAATTTCAGCCCAATAAAAAGTGTATTGCCATGGGAGGTGCACCTGAGCCAGAGTGGTAGTTTTTCTGAAAACAGTACAGTAGCTCAGATGCAAAGACCGGCATGCGGTGTTCTGCATGTATACTTGGGCTCTTACACTCCTGCAAATAGCTGCATATGTTCCCTAGAAAGCTGCTTCCAAGGGACAAAAACAAACAAAGCATATCTCCCACACCCACACCTGTATGGTTTCTTAATAATATTCTATTTTAAAATGTGGATAAATAAAGGGTAGTGAGAGCTCACTTTGTTTTCCCATTCAAATTCTGCCCACATCTGACGGAACTCAGCATCAGTACAAGTAGCAGGCTGGATGTAATCCATGATGTCAATATGGATGTCACTGAGGACAACACAGTTTCTGTCACTAGCTGCTCCAGAAACATCATACACTAAAAGAGAGAGAGATTAGGAGAATGGAGACCATTACATAACTTGCAACAGATTTAAAGGTTGCATGAGACTCATACTCCTTCCAAATCAGAATGGAGACATCTCTTTCAAAATAGCGTTTTCCTAAAGCTATGTTTGTAAAATAAATACAGTCACATTCTTATAAAATAGAATCAAAGCAACACACTTTTAAGACTTCTTAGTTACTGTATACTATCAAGACTTGTACTCAGTATTGCTCAGTAATTCTAAGCAAACAATCAGTGCGGCTTTGAAAGGTAAGGTCCACCATCTTGATTCAAAATGGGGTTCAGCTGTATCCAAACATAAAGACAAAAATATGTTCCTTGATCTCAGAAAACCCCACGCAAAATTTGGTCACAGTATCTTAAAAGGTGTCCAAATGAATAGAGAAGAGACAGACAAACAATATTCCAAAATATATAGCAGATAATATAGAATACTTACCGATGTTACCAAAAATTATTCCATTCTCGGTGGAAGCGACTTTCACATTAGCCTTAATATTGGCAAAATCATGTGGAGCAAGTGTCAGAGGAGATGGTTTTTCCACAAGCTTCAGATCACCTGTTTAAAGAGGATACATAGAAGTTATCCAGGGGAAAAACTATTACCAGTAAAGCATTTTACATAATTGTTATATCTGTAATTGTTTACCTAATGTAGCTAATTCTAGTGTGCAATTCTGCAAAGTATCACTGGTCTGGTTTACCACGAGCACATCCAATACAATATCATATTGGTTGACGTGAACATACGCCTCTGCATAGACTGGATCCGAGAATCCTGTCAACTGAGTCACCTGCCAAACATAAATAGAGAGTTAGGATGCAATCCTATCCTCACTTAAATGGGAGGAAGCCCTGTTGAAATTCAATGTGACTCACTTCTGATCAGAGAGGTATAGGATTGTGCGGTTAGCATCTTAACAAAAAGCTGGCATACATTATTGAAAATGAAGCATCACTACTGAAAACTGCATTATTCCCTTACACTATTCTCTTCCATTTAGGTCCATAAGGAGATTTAAGATCTTCCACATCCCAAACCATTTCCGATTATTAATACCAGAACACAGCTACCCTCTCTGGCATCCATATCTTTCTGTAAACTGTACACTTGGGAGATATGTTAAATAAGACACTCTAATGAACTAATGTCATTTCTGTGTTTTGCCCAGTAAAAACAACTTATCTTGTCTGTTTCATTCTCTTCAACCACAGCAAGGCCCCCTAGTTGCACAGATTTGTCTCAAGGCTTTCCTCTGCTTGCTTAAAAAGGCAGCAAGAATCCCTACAGGATTAACTGCTGTAAGAATGCAACTTACAAGACTTTTCAATACGTTTTCTAATATCACATGCCAATGTAAGGGTAACTGAAGCATTAACTGCCTAATTGGTTTGCTGCAGGGGAAAGTGACAAGAGTATGCCAGCACTGTGTCAATTGTAATTATGGGACTAATTCAGTGCTGCAGTTTGTTGTTTGTTCCACCAGGGCATGCATTTCAGCTGTGCCCTATTCTGAAGGTTCACCTGACAACCCCCCAAGGGTACACTGGGGGAAAGCACTGTTGGCTCAAGTGGAAGCCTTTGTGCGGCCTTCCAATTATGGGAGTCAAAAGCTGAATCATGCCCATTTTTTAATAATTAAAAAACAACAACATGGAAAGTGAAACGATTTCTTTTGCTTCAGTCCTAAGGACCACCTGGGAAAACGGATATTTGACAGCACCTTGTTGAGCTTGGATGCCAGTGGATCTGCAGCTTCTTTCCTTTGTGTATTCCCCATAGCTGCTAGAAGACTCAGCTGAAACTGATCTTCCTTTGAGTTCATTTCATTTTTAGCAGTGAGTTGCATAAAGGAAATGGGATCATCTGGCTGAACTGTCACACTTCTCTTCTCAGACTCTTTCTGTGGTAAAGAGGAATAGGGATAAGTTGAGATATAACATACACACAAGGAACAACTCTCTGTTACCTGGGCTTTTTGTCAAGAGTCAGAGGCCTACAAAACGTTACAGTTACACGGGCAATTTTGAGCTCTCACCTTCTGCGAGAGCTTCTCCTCTTCCAGCTTAGCAGACAACATGTGAGAAAGGGACTGCCTGCACTCCTTGTTGAAGATGTCATTCATTAGTGGGGAACATTCTGAGAGGACCTTCAGGCAGAGAGAAATCCGATCCACGTCATCATCCGTTATTGGTTTCTTGGGAAGAGATGACTTTCCCAAATGGAGGATAGTAGCCATGAGCAACATCGCCTCAGCTACAAAAGACTGAAGGAGGGGAAAAGAGGAGAATATTAGGATGTGCATTTCCTTTTGAATTCCAGAAACTCAATACTCCCTCTTAAAAATAACATGCAAAACCCAATCAAAAATGGGGGAAACAGATTATATCTGAAGCTGATAGCAGCAATTTGTTAGCTTGAAACTAAGTAGTACACCTTCACACAAAGCAAGCTGTAAAAGCAGTGAAGGTGCCTTGAGTGTAAAGAGACTGCCCAAAAGGTGTGATCTTCAAGTATCTAAGAGAGATGGCTGTCCTCTCACCAAGTTTCAGAGGCAGGAATCCCTTAAGCACAATTCAAAGAAATATAACGTACATTTTGCTTCTTTTTTTCTTGAACCAGCATCACATAACGTAACGCAATCTTGGTCAGAGTTGTGGCGAGGGAGGCTGCGACAAAGAAATCCCCATCCAGCAAAAACCCTCTCAGTGGAGGCCTACCAAAAAAAAAGAAAAGGGCAATCTGGAAATTTAGGGAAACAGCACCCAACATATTGCTTAGCCATGTGGCTTATATGACAGACTTCAGTTATCGTGGCGCCCTCAAGATGTTGGACTACAACTCCCAGCAGCCCCTGCCAGCAAGGTCACTGATCAGGGGTGATGTGACTTTTAGTCCAAAACATCTGGCGGGCACTACACTGGTTGCACCTGATGTAAAAGACTATCTATCATCGCACCCATAATAAACCTTCAAAATACACAAGTACACAGAAAAGGGGGGGATGGGGGGAGTGAGCCACGCAGGTTGACTGATACATACTCATCTATTAAGTTACTAATTAATTTTATGAAATGATGCATTTTCAATTTTTTCCTTCCGTACAGAAGAGCAGAACGGCCAATAATGTTCCATTTTGGATAAAAATTCCGCCCCACATTACGGGCTGGGACTGTAAGTACTTGGTGGGCTGTTTTTTGGGGGGGGCGGGGAGGGTGGTTATTTTTTTGTAAGCAGCTTTACCCAAGCTGCAAACAACTCTTTGCTTTGTGTCTATGCCCTGGGCCACAGAAACAAGATTCCACTCTCTAATGACTCAGCAGGACTCGCTGCCAACTTGCAGATATCCTGTCTGAACTCAGTGTCTCCTGCCAATGATGTGCTTTCCAACTCCTGGCTGCTTGCTAAGAGAGAGAAAAAAATCTCCAAGGAATTTTGTATTGAGTTTTGTTTCTTAAAAACTTGAAACAATATACTCTGACCAAATGGCAGTAAAGGCACACTGCCCTCTTCTGTCCAATATCCACAGACAATAACTGCTGCAGTCTGTTCTAGTGTCATTACTGGAATGTTGAGAAGATTAGAGATATTACAGGAACAGAAAGAATTGCATCAAGCATTATATATCATTTGGATTCTTTGTGTTCTTGCCCTTTAAGGCGGCTTTAGACTGGCAACTGCGTTTTAATGACAGGTTATTGTTATTTTTATACGTATTTTCATATTTGGCAAGCCATTACGAGCAACTCCTTTCTGGAAGGGAGAAACAAGGTATACATTTTTGCATAAATAAAATGTATCACATTGGCAGACTTGTGTAAACATTGAATTATTTATTTTTAAAGATAGCTTTATATATATAAATATTTAAATCCCACTAGTGCTCTTGGTGCTGTTGCACCATTAAAGCACAAAAGTAGTGGGGATTTCCTTCAGTTCTCTCTCCCCGCAAAGTTCCTTGGACCCCATCTCCCATCTAAAAAAATTGGAAGTGGCAGCTGTGGAATTAATGGGGAAATCAGGGGAAATCAGCTCCACACATCTTACGTGAGTGGACACCTCCTGCCAGATCTAAAGCCCTTGCACTCACACAAAAGCACCAGTTGTAAATCATCCACTACTAACAAAGGCAAAAGCCAAATCACCTGTCTTCTTCTTTTTTGGCAGGTCTGGAACTGCTAAGAGCACTCTGTGTAGCATACGTTCCCATTTCAGTGACCAGTTTTTGGGCTGGACCCACATTAACTTCCTCCTCAGGCTTCATCTCACCAGCTTCTTTCTTGATTTCAGATTCTACTATTGGGATCTGAAAGATTAACAATGTGACTGATAAAAAAATTAACAGCATAAACTTCAGCCTGGAAGATGGGGCTATATTCTCTCAGATGGCCCAAAGAAAATAAACTTAACCAATCTCCTCCTGTACGCACCTCCATATATTAATTTCTCTCTTTCCATTAAAGTACTCTCTGTTCCATTAATGAAATGATGAATTATTTCAATACGATTAATCTTTGATTAATTTGTTCAGCAAAAACTACAAGTTGGTATTAGCATGGTATTGTTTTTCATTTGTACAGTACATCCTCAAGAAACCACCAAATGTAACCAATTTTAAAATCCTGTGGTTTTCAAAGGCTTATTTCCCCCCTGAAATGTATAAAAACAGAAAAACATGTTTTGATTAACAATACAGACACCTACCTCTCCCAGTGATCTACGGACTTCTGTCATTACGCTCTGTATATCTTCCTTTGTGCTACAGTATTCTCCAAGGATCCAGAGGGCTCCACGATAAATTCTATAAAGCACAAATAAATAAATAAATAAATCAGCCTTGCAATTTTATACAGATCATCAATTCAAACTGCACCCTCATACATTTCATGGGCACATCAGTCATTCCGGTTCAAAAGGATTAAGTAGCCTACAAAAATTATTAGTATTTGCTTAGCAGAGGCTCAGTTGTCTATTGATCTGCTTACCAGATATATGAACTGCCAAAGGTAAAGGAGACGAGTGGAAGAGCATCCTCCTCCCTCCTCTTTCAGTTACCACTCTAGATTTATTTTCCAGTGGCAGAAAAATATTGCAGGAACAGTAAAACTCATGGGATATAAGCCACTGCTAACAAAGGCAAAAGTCTAATCACTTGTCTTTCGGGGCACTATTGTGAATGCAAGGGCTTTTATCTGGCAGAAGGCATCCACTCATGGAGGAGGTAGGAAGGGGAGAGGAAGTGGGAAAACAAAAGACATGTGAATGGGCTGTCAGAAAGGCCAGGAAGATGAAATGTTGGCACAAGACTATATATATTTACTCACAATTAAGTTACACTGGTCTACTGAACACAATGAACGTGTGAGCAGGACTGCAGCATGAGTAGCCTTTTAATATCACTTCCCCTGCATGCTGAGAAAACACGTACTAAAACAATTAACTTAATGAGGTTTCTCTCCCAGCAACCCAAGCTGCTTTTGAAATTTGAGAGGCAGGATTACAAGTATAGTCGTACCTTGGAAGTTGAACGGAATCCGTTCCGGAAGTCCGTTCGACTTCCAAAACTTTCAAAAACCAAATCGTGGATTCTGATTGGCTGCAGGATGCTCCTGCAGCCAATCAGAAGCTGCAGAAGCCCTGCCGGATGTTCGGGTTCCAAAAGAACGTTCACAAACTGGAACAATCACTTCCAGGTTCGTAGCGTTCGGGAGCCAAAATGTCCAAGTTCCAGGGTGTTTGGGATCCAAGGTACGACCGCATCAGTAAGGTAAATTTTGGACAGATTTCCATCCACATAGGCATTGCAGCTTCCCACATAGAATGGTACTCCCTGTCCATGGGGGCTCTTCTGGGGACTCTCCTGCCCCCCACTCCAAGCCATTGTTGGGAGGTATGGTGGAAGTAGGAGGAGAAAATCCCTGCTGTGCTAGCAGACTTCCTCACACAAGGCTTCTACTGATGCGGCTTGTTATGTGTCAATCCCACCCAATAATTCATTTAGAAACAAATCACATGCTGCTGCAGATGTATGTAATGGAAACAGATTAATTTAATTGCCCAATCACTTCAGTTTTTTAAAGGCAACACAACTAAGTCTCGTGAGAGTAAGAACACTGCCTTTTTGGCAGTGTAGCAAACATACGATTTATTTTCACATCTGTTCAGAGGCACACCAAAATTTGAAGGCAATAAAATGAATTAAGAATTTTAGCCAAAGTTATATGCGCCCACATCGGTTTCCTTAACTCACTTCTATTTTAACAACTTAGAGCAGGGGTCGGCAAGGTTTACCTCGCCTGGGCTGGTTCACTCCAGCGGAGATCCCTCCATGGGCTGGATCCCGAGCGCACATGCCCACGATTTCCGGCATCAGCGTCTGCACAGACGTGATTTCTGGCGCCACAGAAGTGAGTCCCCGTGCCGTGTTGGTTTAGCGCAGCGCATGGGGACTTGCCAAGCGGGTGGCTCATGGGCCAGTTAAACGACCCCTCTGGGCTGCTTGTAGCCCATGGGCCTTAGGTTGCCGACCCCTGACTTAGAAGCACCTAAACCTTTAAATCCAGGTGGTGAGCAGTGTCTACTTGAGGCATATGTTAAACTTACTTGACAGATTTAATACAGTGGAACACTTCCAGCATCTTCTCCACAATAAGTAGTCTGAGATTATCAAAACGCTGGATGGCTTCACGCACAAACTCCAAGACATCAGCAGCTGCAGCTTCATTATAATCACTGAGGAACTCCATCAACTAGGATAAGAATGAACAAGTCACACAACTTGAAAGACATCAGCACCCCATTAGCCAAGTTAACAGGATTTGGATTGACTGTACATGTACAAGAGTGCTTTAGGCTCAACTATTTCTGTAAGACACAGCGCACGGAACAAGGTGGCAGTTAGGTACAATTTAACAGCCGCTTTGCATGCATAGAGGCCAATAGCTGCCCATATCATATGGAGTGATATTCAACAAATGAGTCCCTTCAGCAGAAGCCCTGTGCAAAGACGTCTGCTTGTGCAATGGGCTCCTGCCCCCCCCTCAATTCCTCCCCATGCAACTGGCTCAGGGGATGGGGTCAGGGAACCCTTGGAACAACATGGTGGGAGAAAAGGGGGATAATTCCATCTGGCAAGCCATATTGCTTGCACTGACAGAACTATCAGAACAGCATTATACTGAATTCTTTCTAAAAACTTTAGTAAACTTTGGCCAGCAATCCTAGGGAACTCAGTGCTTTCTGACTCAATAAAGTTGTTCTGAAGCTTTTATAATTCAAAATAAAGATGACAATTTCTTGTTTAAACATCTACAATGTTGTCTTGTTACTTTCTGGCACTAATACAGTTTGTTCTTCCAACTACAATTCCACAAAAATAAGAACCTCTTCTCACATAACGAAATTATGAGAATTTATAATAAAGTGTGTGCTTTAACTAATAGAAAACAACAAACTGGGAACAAGGATAAACTTAAAAATAGGGGGAGAACCAATCAGGGCTACAAGAAAAGTAGCTGAGAAAGTAAGAGACTATTAAATATTAAACAATTATTGCAAGTTAAGTGTAACATTTTTTTTTTTAAGTGTAACAAAATTTGTGGAACAGGAACAAAATGTTGAATGAGTTGCTTACCACAGGAACGACATTTGCAGCCATATCAGGGAACCGAACGCTACAAGAATGTAATGTCCGAACAAGCAACTGTCTGTATTTATCAGTATCTTCATGCTCTGTCACATTATTTGTTTTAATTACTTCTTTCTTCAAAACAATCACCAACTAGACAAAAGCAAAACACAAAACAACAATTACATTTTTTTAAAAAGGTCAAAAGATTAAAGCTAAAGTATTGTGTAGTTACTCAAAAGTAAGATAAGCTGAATTAAGAGAGACTTTACTCAAACATTAACAGGTATAGGATTCAGCTGTGGGGGGGAAAGGAACATGTGTTTTACCTCTTCTACATTTCTGGAAGATACAAGATCGAGAGCCAACTGTAAGGTCTTCTTGCGCACTTCCAAGTCTGGTGTACTCAGAACTCTTAGTATGTCCATTACTAGATCCTGAAATAAAATACACTTTGTTTGTAAGCATGGGCTATTTCATTTCTGTGCAATGCACTGTTTATATTTATTCATATTTTACTTTATTTATTTAATCTCTATACCACCCTTCATCCAAGGACCACAGGGAGGATTAAGATATAAAAAAACCAAAAATGCATAACACAGTTTTAATATACAACATACATTTGGTTGTATAGCTTTGAATTTGAGAAAACTATGCCTACCTGCAGTACTCTTTCATGGGCTGGGTGATCCTTGAGTTCAATCAAGCGGTCCAACACAATGAGCTTCACATTGTTGTCACTTTCTTTAATAATCAGGTCAATATAGCACTGAGCTGCTGCCTTCAGTTAAAAAAAATGAAAATGCTTAAAACATTCCAATTTGTGATATAGGAAAAGAAGTTGACAAACAAATTAAGTGCAAGAACACATGTTTTTCTAAATCAACAGGAAATGTTACAAACTAAGGAAAATGGGCAAGCCTGCACAACAATTCTGAGCACTTGGATTGATTTGCCTGTTTGACATTCTCTGGTAGTTTGCATGGATATTTGTGGCACTCTATTTTCCATTAAATCTTAGGCATCAGGATGAAATATGGTGTACACATTCAGAAAACAATTGTATGTATATTTCAAGTGCAAAATGTGGCTCAATCTTTGCATCCATTTCTGGGGGTGGGCAGGATACAAAATACAATGCTATACTATATCTCAGCTAAGAATAAGATACTGGAGTGTTCCATTACCATGGTACTTTTGGACAACACACAGTTCGAAGTGGCCTCCTTCTAACTTGGCCTGTTCCTGACTTAGTACAACATCATGGAGTTGCAAAACCCTCAAAATGCTTTCTTTAAATTATATATTGGATAATGGTTCATCTGATGTTCATATTCATGTGCCAATAATCAATGAACAAAGCAGTACCTTGGTGAGACACTCCTAAACTTTACCTGCTGTTCCAATTCACAAGGCTTAAAATGCCTTAGTACCAAATGTATACTGATGTCCAAGACACTTAAAAAATGTTTTGATGTGTCACAATACGCTGCAGTACCTTGATTGCTGTTGGTGCACTGGAAAGTGTAACTAATGTTCCTGCTGCTTCATATTTTACTGCAGGGCTCGACGATTGCAGTAAATTGTAGATACAACGAATAAACCGAGCTCTTTCTGATGGATTAGCATGGCAAACCTAGATTAGGAAATGAAAGATGCAGAAGCAATGTTCTCTTGCTGAAGGAGGAATGGATTATCTCTTTTTAAAAAACAACAACAAAACCCTCAACTGCTTAGTTCTCTTGTTACTACACTGGTTGTCAAACACCAGAGAAAACCTGAACAAACATACTACCCATACAAACATTAGCAGTACCAAAATAAAGAATATCACTGATACAGAAGTCTTATTCAAACAACATTTGTTTTTAAAAATACACCAGTTTAAATCTGACAAACTACAATAACTCTGATTTTGGAACATTGCTTTTTTGTCCTCTCCTCCTTGCTACAGCTTCCAAAAGTCGATTCTGTGAGTTGGGAGACCCTTGTATTCAGCCTGGGTGACTACAGATGGAAATGAGTTTTATCAGAAATCATAGAATCCTATTGTGTCAGTCAAGTGCCTTCTGATTGTACTTGCATCCAGCCTATCATCTTTCCATCTGATGATGTGGAATCTGGCACACAAAACTGCAAAGGTTGTAAAGGTCTATTGTAGACCTGCTAAAATGAATGGGCATGACTAACTTACCGTATTTTTCGCTCTATAACACGCACCTGACCATAACACGCACATCATTTTTAGAGGAGGAAAACAAGGGAAAAAATATTCTGAATGAAACAGTGGACGTATCATTTTTGTGCTTCATGCTGTGGCCACAGACATGTGATCTGATGGTGAATTTGGGGTGACCCAATGCAAAAATCCTGAGAATCCCTGTGGATCCATGCTTTGTAACCACGTTTTTGCACCATTGCAGCCCCAGGCAACAGTGGGTGCGTGATTTTTTTTGGGGGGGGGACAGGCTGTAGCCATGGACATGCTATGTGCTCTGATGGTGAATTTTGGCTGACCCAATGCAAAGATCCTGAGGATCCATGTGGATCCATGCTTTGTAACCACGTTTTTGCACCATTGCAGCCCCAGGCAACAGTGGGTGCGTGATTTTTTTTTGGGGGGGGACAGGCTGTAGCCATGGACATGCTATGTGCTCTGATGGTGAATTTTGGCTGACCCAATGCAAAGATCCTGAGGATCCATGTGGATCCATGCTTTGTAACCACGTTTTTGCACCATTGCAGCCCCAGGCAACAATGGGTGTGTGATTTTTGGGGGGCAGGCTGTAGCCATGGACATGCTGTGTGCTCTGATGGTGAATTTGGGGTGACCCAATGCAAAGATCCTGAGGATCCATGTGGATCCATGCTTTGTAACCACATTTTAAGTGGGGAGGGAAGGAAAAACACAGAAGGCTAAGAATGCAGGAGAGGGCTATAACGTGAGGAAAGGAAGGCAAAAGTTTCCCCCCACCCACCCACCCAAGCCAGCCAGCGTGCGCTCTCTCTCTCTCTCTCTCCCTCCCACCAGCATGACAGAAGAAAGCATTTTAACTGCATTAAGAACTATTTAGCAGCGAAACCTAAGCTTTGCCATCCCTTAAGAGGTACAGACACTGTAATCTTCCAGATCGCATGAATTTACAGGCAAAACACTGTTTAAGGATTTCATCCTTTTAAATGGAAGAAAGCATATTTGAATGCTGTGTGTCTCCAAAAACAAAAAGTAGGAAGTCAAATCAGAATTTTAAGCCGAACCTGTAATCTCTCTTCCCTTCACAAACATTGTTCCCTCCGGAGCAGGGAGAGGATAGAACGAAGGACGCTCTGCTCTCCTCTCTACTTGCCTGGAGGGGAGGGGCTTTCCCTGCTCTTTGTTTGGACGCTCTGCTCTCCTCTCTACTTGCCTGGAGGGGAGGGGCTTTCCCTGCTCTTTGTTTGGACGCTCTGCTCTCCTCTCTACTTGCCTGGAGGGGAGGGGCTTTCCCTGCTCTTTGTTCCGTTTGAGCAAACACAGTAACGAAACAGAGCAGGGTGGGCAGTAAGACCCTGAGGCAGAATGCAGGAAAGAACAGCTTCCTGTCTCACGGAGCTCCCTTCTCCCTGAAGCGCGGTTTGATTTTTGCCTCATTTTTCGGCTCCAGGGAGCACACATTCGCTCCATAACACGCACAGACATTTCCCCTTCCTTTTTAGGAGCAAAAATCTGCGTGTTATAGAGCGAAAAATACGGTAGATTCAGTAGTTTCAATGGATCTACTCAGAGTAAAACCTAGCTGGATACAACTCTGAGTTATTAACACATTTGTAAGTCCTTAACTTCCATTTTCCCACTGTTTGCAACAAACGAGCTGAGGCTCATTTTATATTTTTTAGAAACAATTTCTTTCCCAATGAAAGCTGAAATTATTTCTTTCCTGTACCTTATAGATCAGTTCCACAATAACGAGTTGTAGAATATCACCAAATGTCTGGACTTGGTCAATACAGGTACTCAAGTAATCCAAAGCACGATCCTTCAGAAATAAACAAAATAATTTTCACATTTAAGTTTTGCCATTTCTCATTATAATCCAAGTAGTACGTATTCATTTTTACATTTTATATTCTTTCAGTTTACCAGGGACACCCCAAATTACAGCTTGTAATTTTATTTTTAGTCATATGTTGCCATCTTTGTACTTGGATGACACTTTAATAAAATAATAGGCTCAAGAGGCTTACAATCTAGAAAAAGACAAAGGGGAGACAACAGAAGGAAATGGAGCTGGGCAGGCCTGGAAGATAATGCATATATTGAAGTTACACATACTTAGGCATAGTGGGAGTAGGAGACAGTGCCAAAGGGATCACTGAAAACCTGTGTTTTGAAGAGGAATTTGAAGAAAAAGAGAGAGATGGTATCACAAAAGGCATTCTGGGAGATGTTTCCAAGCATAAGGGGCAGGAAGGAAGAAAGGGTGCAGTTGTTTGATGAAGCAGGAAACATTTAGACAGCTTGGGGTGATAGAGCTGGCTGAGTGAAGGCAAGGCAGGGATATGCCACTTAAATTAAAACACAAATTCAAAGTGTTGGTGCTGACCTTTAAAGCCCTAAACGGCCTTGGTCCAGTATACCTGAAGGAGCGCCTCCACCCCCATTGTTCTACCCAGACACTGAGGTCCAGCACCAAGGGCCTTCTGGAGGTTTCCTCACTGCGAGAAGTGAGGTTACACGGAACCAGGCAGATGCCTTCTCGGTAGTGGCACCCACCCTATGGAACGCCCTCCCAGCAGGTGTCAAGGAAATAAACAACTACCAGACTTTTAGAAGACATCTGAAGGCAGCCCTGTTTAGGGAAGCTTTTAATGTTTGACAGACTATTGTGTTTTAATATTTTGTTGGAAGCCACCCAGAGTGGCTGGGGAAACCCAGCCAGATGGAAAGGGTACAAATAAATTATTATTATTATTATTATTATTATTATTATTATTATTATTATTCAAAATTCAAAACCAAGAAGGATGGGGGGACATTTATTTTTACCTGATCAGCATGAATAAGCATCATGAAGGCATTTCTTTTGCAACTTGCATCTTTCTCATTCACCAGAAAATCATGGATCAGTTCAGGGGCATCAGGTATAAGATGCTCAAAGTTTCTTTTAAAAGAACAGAGATAAAGATTACAAATGTAACGCTCAATAATGTAATTGGATTAATACGAAATGTAGATGTTGTAGCCTTTTGAAGAAAAGTTAAAAAACAATTGTTCGGCACTCAATCTTTATATTCAAAGAACATCAAGGTACCCCAAAATGGGTAAAGTTCTTTCAATTCCTTAAATTCTTTTATCCAATCCAATTCTTTCAATTCTTTTATCCAATGCCATTTTTGCAGGGTTACAATTATTTACCTTTCCTGTGAGCTTGTAAATATAGAAGACTACTAACAGGGTAAATCTGTAACATTGTAATTATAATTCGACTGCAATTCATGGGCTATGCACCAAACTCCTAACAATCACGATGGCTTCAAACATTTCCTTATGCACTGCTTGACAAACCAATTTGAGGAGTTTCAAAACTATAATCTGCTGCAAAGAAAAAAGCCACATAGAAAGGAGTTCCATGGATTGCAGCCTCAGTTTATTTAACAAGCTACTAAAAGTTGTGTTAAGTCTTATGATTTTATTTTAGCCTGGTTTACATTAGCTTGGACCAAAAAGTAAACTTAAAGTAAGTATTTCTGAAAATGAAGTTAAATGCTCCCTATTTCTCACAATGGCTCAATGCCATTTCTTAATTAATTTCAATGGTAGACTGGCTCACAAGCATCCAGCATAAAAAGCTATCAAAATTATGATCATTAACTGTTTTCACCAGAACCCAGTGTGCTATACCCCTAGCTCTGCAGGTCTGTGTGTACTTGTAAAGGGGCTTGTGGACAGATTGGAAGACAACTGTGCCATCCCGCTTGTGCAATGGACTTCCACTCATGCAAACATTACTTTCCCTTCCTCTCCTCCCTCCTGTGTTCCTCCAAAATCTGCTGAGAGCTACAGGGAGGAGGAGAGATCACACTGCATTCATTGGTGCAACACTGGATTTCATCCATTACAATAAGAGAAACTGGACTACTTTCCATACTTGATTTAATTTCAGCGCACACTAAACTGATAAAGTCCTTTCACAAGTAACACTCCCATGCAGCATGTGTGAACAGTTTAGTAAAGGCAAAATAAACCAAACCAAAAAGTATTTAGAAATATTTCTCTGCTAGAATTAGCAACTGAATTGGGATGTAGAATCCACAATAATATAAAAACCACAACAGATACAAATTATGAATTCTTCAAGCATTTATTGAAATAAGATTTTAAGTCGGTGTTTTTAACAGGTGATGATCAAGCTTAATTTTATAATTTGAGCATTATATAATTACTAAATAGCTTTAATGCATTAAGAAGGGGGAAATATGAAGTGTTAAAATGATGAGCATCATTTTAGGTTGTCACCTCCCCCCCCCCCCGCCCAAAGATACAGCATAGCTATGTTCCTAGTCTGACAGCTGGGACTTTAGTAAATTTGCAAAATTTACCTGTAAATAGTGTAGATTGCAAGGACTGCATTCCTCCGCACATAGCTATGACGATGTTCCAGACATGCACGAATAGCTGGCATCAATGGTTCCAGCAATTCTGCTTCTTTAAGCTTGCAAAGGAAACGGAGAGTGGATCCTCTGATGAACTCGTTTGGATGTTGAAGATCCTGAAACATCAAAATCAAGATGATATATGTATTTGGAAACGAAGTACAATTGCATTCTGGTTTCCTTACATCAACCAAGTCTACTAAATCTGGACAAAATAAAAATCAACTAAATCTGGACAAAGGCAAAAATAATCCAAAACTGAAAGTCATTTTTACAATAAAACCACATCTTGGTCCAAAAGAACAAGACAAAAACATATTCCACTTACAAAGCAGGATATTTGGATATATGCTATAGCATTAGTATGGTTGATTACAAATTACGCTGATTACATATTACGATTCTATGCTACAAGTAGAATAAATAAAAGATTAACCTTTCTGTAGGCATCACAAACAAGGATCATTTCTTGCAACAGTCTACCATCTGGAGTGGTCTTGGGAACAATCTCCCAAAATACTAAAAGCAGTTTTTTGATGGTGTGGTCCTGAAGTGGCAGCACAAACCGAATAATAGTCATCAAAAGTCCTGGCAGCTTTTCACCATTTAAAATCATTATGATTACTTTCTTCAAGGCCTCTGTCTTAGATTTCACATCTCCTTTTTCTGTTAGACAAAAGAAGCTGCGTAAGTTACATTAACCACAAACTATGATAGCAGAACATTTTTTAAATATTGTTGCATTACATACTATCACTCGGAATTTCTTGTTCTTTATCCTGCTACTGCTACATTTTATTACATGATAATCACTATAGAGATTTCTACACTTTGGCATAGTAAACCGTAGCCTTTGCCAACCTGGTGCCCTCCAGATGTAAGCCCTAGCCAGTATGACCCATGCTGGCTGGTGCTGACTGGAGCTAGAATCCAAAATACCTGGAAGGCAACAATTTGGTGACGGCTTTCTTACTGTGTACTACTCCAACCAAAAGAACACACAAGTAAAGGAGAAGGGGAAGCATTTCTCGGTAGACACTATTGGGTTTACATGTGCCTCACATTACTGACAATTCATTTTAGGCAAAATTCTTACATACAACCACCACACAAAAGAATGCTTGAAAAGTTCCCATATGGTGGCTCCTCTATGCAGTGGCTGTAATGCACTAGAGTTGCATGCTACAGAACACACATGCACTTACTCAGCAATGCCTGCACTTTTGCTGCACTCCCACTTTTTCAGTAGAGCTGCAACTGAGTGCAGAAGGAACTGAAATTTAACTTGTCATTCATCACTGTTTGCTCTGCAACATGCTTACTCCACTTCCCATGTTTTGCCCGTGAGACCATATGTATTTCCTCACACTAATGTGTGGTCTGTTAACCATTTTAGCTGCTACTATATGCTTAAATTAGTTTATTTCACTTTTTAAAGGCTGTTTTACAGCATTTAATGTTTAAAATATTTTCATTTCATTTTTTTCTTTCCCACCACTTCTCTGATTGCCACGGCAGCAGAACAGGCAATAGAATATTTGAAATAACTTCACATACAACTATAAAAGTATGGTCCAGAAAGCATAACATACCCAAGTCATTCTTTAAGCTCATTTCAGATGGTGGCTCCGAGTCCATTGGAACAATGATTAATGTATAGCACACATTTTCTGCAGCCGTCATTTTGTCTCTTTATCAAAGTTCTCTCAATGCAAGATTTTTTAAAAAGATGTCTCACAAACTCTGGAAAAGAATTCCAATAATGCAGTTAATTGATAACTATGCTTCTACTGTAGTCCATGCGTTGTCATAAAAAATCCCCAAATATCTTCAAGTCTGTATTTTGTCTACTGGACTGAGGGCTGCAGGACAATGTACTCTACTGAAAATAATGCAACAAATGTGCAAATATATGCAACCATATTTCAAGGGGAACAGTGCAGCCTTATATTCAGGCATAGGCAAACTCAGCCCTCCAGATGTTTTGGGATTACAACTCCCATCATCCCTGACCACTGGTCCTGTTAGCTAGGGATTATGGGAGTTGTAGTCTCAAAACATCTGGAGGGCCAAGTTTGCCTATGCCTGCTTGTATTTAACAACTCTCCTGCTGGCCACATTAATCCAGGAATGCCATACAGGTGAGGCTAGTAACTTTTGTGGGCTGATTTACAAATCTAGAATAACCTCATCTGAATGCTCACATGTACCAAAGCTGCAGTCTCATATATGTCTATTCAGCAGTAATACTGCCCCATTAGATTCAGAGGGATGTACTTCCAGGTGTGTATGAGATTGGAGCCAAAATGCAATAGAATATCTGAGTAGAAAGTGTTTTTTAAAAAAGCAGTAGCAATATACAGTATCCAGTTATCCAGTTCTCAATTGTTATTTAGACATTCCAGACGCTTAACTACATTATTACAAATCCTTCTAGTAAAGAATACATACACAATAACATCCTAAGAAAACATAGCTGGCTGAATAGTCACTAAAATAAGTGGATACTGTATCATCAAAATAAAGCACCAAGTGCTTTATAAATTTCAGTGCTAGAATAAAATTCATGCTTAACCTTTGACGGGTTCATGCGCACTGAGATATTATTCATTGAGCAGTCAAATGCCAAACCCCAAGTTATAGCTAGTGGGAAAACAACCTTTTGACAAAGTCCCTCACTAAAAGCTCATAAATAAACTTAGCAGTCATGGAATTGGAGAAAAGGTACCCTTGCGGATGGGTAACTCCTTCAAAAATAGTAAGTGTAGGATAGGTACAGATTGTTCTCAAAATGAAATGCAGTATGAAAACACAATGTTCTGTATTGTGATATTTGTTCATAAACAATCTGGAGACCAGGGCTAGCAGGAAAAGTTTGCAGTTGACACCAAATGATTCCACATGGTGGTAGCTCAAACAAGTTTTGAGGTGTAGCAAAAGAACTTCTCCAAATGCAGTGAATACATTTGCACAATATGGCAAATGAGATTTAGTGTAAATAGATTTAAGGTAATATACATTAGGAGGGGGAAAATATCTAGATTCATATACACACCAATACAGCATACATTGATGGGAAGCAACCAGACAGGGGAGCATGAAATCATGGTGAATTGCTAATGAAAACATTGATTATGTGCACCACATCAGTAAGGGAGAATTCCATGCTAGGAATTATTAGGTAAGGAACTGATGACGAAGTGATCTGTGCAATAAATCCACAGTGTAGCCATCTCCAGAATACTGTGTTCAGTTCTGGTCATCCCCCATCCCACCCACTTGAAAAGTGGTCCTCACAGAGCTAGAAAAGGTGCAGAAAGGGGGAAACAAGGTTATCAGGGAATTTAAGCAATTTCCCTACAAGATTAGGTTTTAACTTAAAAACAAAAGAAATTAATAGGGTGGCATATGACAGAGACTTATAAGATTATGCAAGGCATAAAAAGAATGGAAACTTTTATGCCTTTTCCTATAACACTCACTCAGTGAAATTGATTGGTAGTGGATTCAGAATTTTAAAAGGAAAGGACTTCTTAGAGTGACCAATTGGTGAAAAAACAAATGACTCCCGCAAGTGAAATCACTGGGTCAGATAATTAAAAACAAACACACAAACGTGTTATTGTAGAAACTGTCCTCATATTTTAACCAAGAAACACAGACCCTCTTCTATGAAACTCACGACTCCATAAATGTACATGGATAGGTCAATCAGCAGTTCTCACCCATGGCCACCAAATGGAACCTCCATGTTCAAGGGCAGTGTGCCACTGAACACCAGCTCCTGGCAAACCACAACAGGAGAGGGCTGGTGCCCTCATGTCCTGGTTGTGGGCTTCCTAGAGGCACCTAGCTGGATACCAGGAGAAACAGGATGTTGGACTAGGGGCAGGTCCTTGATCTGAGCCAGGCATAGGCAAACTCAGCCCTCCAGATGTTTTGAGACTACAATTCCCATCATCCTTGACCACTGGCCTTGTAGGCTAGGGATGATGGGAGTTGTAGTCCCAAAAACATCGGGAGGGCCGAGTTTGCCTATGCCTGACTGACCCTAGGAAGACGGACGCCTCTGCACACCAGAGCCAACGAAACAGCTTTCGGGTCCAAGATTCTCTTTTTTCAAGTTGAAATCAAACTTTCAACTTCTCCCGTTCCCCCGGTTTTTTTTAATCTCCGGACTAAGCTACCAGTGGCGTAGCGTGGGTTGTCAGCACCCGGGGCAAGGCAAGTAATTTGCGCCCCCTAACCCGTGGATTTGCGCCCCCTAACCCTAACCCCCAGATGTTGCGCCCGGTGCGGCCGGCCCCCCCTGCACCCCCCCCCCACGCTACGCCACTGTAAGCTACCTGGCAAAGAACTGAAACCGGGTCGCCGCCCTCCGACCCAGCAGCAACGACGCGCCTCTCTTGCGCCCGTGTAATCCATGGGGAAATCCCACCGCCTCCTCCGCCCTGGGAAGGCAGAGTCAGACTCGCGACCTGAGGCTCCTGACCGACCCCCGAGTGACAAAGAGGCGCCCTTCTGCCTCCCCCATCTTGGCTCGGCGACGACGCCCGCTCGGCATTAGGCCCAGTCGAGGGATTTGGCGCCCGAGCCTCCCGTGAGGGCGGGAGGCTGGAGACGGCAGGGAAGGTCCTTCTCCGCCTCACGGCGACGCTGAAGCCCCTCAGGAAACTCGGCGGGCCCCGACGCTCTGCGCCTCCCCGGCATCCCTTTCCGCGCCCGCTAGGTGCCCCGCTGCTACTAACCTCCCGCGGCTCCGGGTCGCTTCCCCTCGCTGGCGGTTCCCGCTGCGGCCTCGGAAAACGGGCGCTGAGGCTGCACGGCCGCCGTCTTGTCGCTTCGGTAGCGGGCCGTAGCGGGTCCTCCCCGCCTTCCTGGCTCCTCCCGGCGCTGCCGCTGCCTCCTGCAGCTGACGTGGAAGCACTCGGCGCGCAGGGCCACATCGATAGTACGGCGGCCCGGACGGGACACGCCTCCTCCGCTGCTCGCCGAAACGCGCGTTCGCCGGAGGCGGGGAGCTGAAGCGCGGCCTCTTCCGCCTCACGCCGGGTCGCCGTGTCCGGGTTGGAGTCCAGCCTGCGAAGGCCGAGGCTGCTTCCCCATCCGCTGCTGGGAGCAGGACGTGGGCGGCGTCCGCCCCAGTGGCGGAGGGGCCGTTACACTGCGTGGCATTCAGTGGCCCCGCAATAGGGCTTGCGGGTTTCAGGCGCCCGTTTCTTTCTAAGCCACGGATGGGGAACTTCAGGACCAGGGGTCAAATGCAGCCCCTCTCCATCTCGGCCGTGGGCCGCTTTCCCAGGCCGTGTACCAGTGCCGGATTTACGTATAAGCTAAACAAGCTATAATTTAGGGCCCCACTCTCTTGGGGGGCCCAAAAAAATTAAAGGGGGGGACTGGGTTTCCAAAATATAAGATAAAAAACAAATAAAATAAAACCTACATACAGCAACAGTGGGTTGTGTTGTGTAGGCTCCTATTCGTTATGTGCAAATGGTTTTAGATACCTATTAGGTCCATAAATTACCATATAGTGTATATTCAACAGAAAAAAACAGCAGCAATTTCTTGTTGACAAAGGACAGCTGGACATCTAAAGGGCCCCATTACCTTCAGTAGCTTAGGGCCTCCTCACACCTAAATCCGGCCCTGCGTGTATCCTTCACCCCAAGGAACGCCCCTTATCAGTCTTGCTTGTGGTAGCTGGAATGGGTCCCTGAACTCTGACTGTGCTTCTTGCTTGCCTGACAGGTTGTGTGAGGGTGTGGAAACTTAGGCTAGGGTACAAAGGCAAAATTCACATCAGTTGCCCCATCCAACACTGGCATACCGGCTCAGGGAAGGCGTGTTGCCTTTGAACTGAAAAGAATTTCTGACAATGGCCTTAGGTTGCAATCCTAAAATGCTTGCTAGCGTAAGCCACATTCAATTCAGGATTACTTCCAGAGACACGCATCTAGTATCCTATTCAAAACCAGTGCTTTTTATTTTTGTAGAATCATAGAATGGTTCATAAATTATCTAGATTTAAGGGTGAGTAGTGTGGTGGTCAAGTTTCCTGATGATACTGTTCAGAGATGTTAAAGAGATTGTGAAAAGCTCCAAAAAGACCTCTCTGAACTGAGTGACTGGGCGGTAAATGGACAAGTGAAATTCAGTGTAAACAAATTTAAAGTGATGTGCGTCAAACACAATCTTAATTTCTTATATATGCTCATGGAGTCTGAACTGGTGGTGACTGACAAGCAGTAAGACCTTGGAGTCAAAGCGAATAGCTCCATGAATGGCCCAGCGTGTGGCAGCTGTGAAGAAGGCAAATTCCATGCTAGGGATCATTAGGAAAGGATTTGACAAGGAACTGCCAATATCATAATGCAATTATTCAAATCTATGGTGTGACTGCATTTGGTATATATACTGTGTTTCAGGGGTTGGCAAAGTTTTTATGGCTTGGGCCGCTTCACCGTCCCGCAGATGCTGCAGTGGGCCAGAGTGCGTGCACACACACATGCGCAAACACAATTTCCAGCGCTCCTTCCGGCGCAGAGGATTGGTTGCAGGAGCTTCCTGCAGCCAATGGAAAGCCAGCCAGTGTCGCGGAAGGCGGTCCCCACTCTGCTCCGTGCCAGTTTAGCGCGGCACATGGTAGCCAACCAAACGGGCAGTGAGGTCCCTGAGCGGGTGGTGGAGGTCCATGGGCTGGTTAAACGACCCCTATGGGCCGCTTGTGGCACATGGGTCCTAGGTTGCCGACCCCTGGTTCTGATCACATCTCAAAGGTCAGAAAAGGGCAACGAAAACGATCAAGGGGGTGTTGCAACTCCTCTGAGGAAAGGTTGCAGTACTGAGGTGATCATGCATAGCATTATTATTATTATTTATTGATTTTATATACCGCCCTATACCAGCAAAAAGGGATGTGGGTGGCGCTGTGGGTTAAACCACAGAGCCTAGGGCTTGCCAATCAGAAGGTCGGCGGTTCGAATCCCCGCAACGGGGTGAGCTCCCGTCGCTCGGTCCCTGCTCCTGCCAACCTAGCAGTTCAAAAGCACGTCAAAGTGCAAGTAGATAAATAGGTACCGCTCCGGCGGGAAGGTAAACGCTGTTTCCATGCACTGCTCTGGTTCACCAGAAGCGGCTTAGTCATGCTGGCCACATGACCCAGAAGCTGTACGCCGGCTCCCTCGGCCAATAAAGCGAGATGAGCGCCGCAACCCCAGAGTCGGTCACGACTGGACCTAATGGCCAGGGGTCCCTTTACCTTTACCTATACCTGCTGGTCTTGGGCATGTAGATAAGAGGATAGAAAAAAGTCCTTCCCCACCTCATAACACTAGAACTCAGGGCCATCCAACGAAACTGAATGTTAGACAATTCAGGACAGAGAAAAGAAAGTACTTCTTCACACAGTGCATAGTTGAACTATGGAACTTTCTCCCTCAAGAAGCAGTGATAATGATTTTGCTTTTCCTGATTTAATGAATTAAAAAATAAAAACCAGAGCAAGTTGTTTCAAGAAACAGGTTTATTTAATCAACGCCTTTATGACAGGAAAACAAGCTTTTTCATATAAAACAATATTCCATAGTTTCTAGAAAATGACATCTCAAGAGCAGTGGTCAGTTATTAATTCTTTGCTGCCAGTTTAGGATTTTTGGCAATACATTTTTGTAGACCAACTCACTAGAATGTATCACTACAATATGCATTTATCTCAGAGTTATGTTAACAGAATACAAATGCATGCTCTGGCATTCCTGTGTCTGAAGTGCATGCACAATGATTAGTGCTCCATTGGTTCTTCAGCCTTTTCTGCAGTTTCTTCAGCAGGTTGAGCAGTCTTGAAAAGGTAAAATAAAAATATTAAATATAATTAAAATTATGTCAGTTTTAATTGTCACTGGTAGCAAATTATAGAACAAAATCTTACAAATATAAAACCCCACCAATATTTAATTGTAGAGGCCAAGTCCATTCTGATTTTCAATATTCCACAATTCTGCACTAAATAATTGCATAGAATCAAAATCAAATTAGGTCATGATATATCTTTTTAAATCAAATCTTTGGAACTTTAATATAATTCCCATTTAGTTCCCAAGCCTGACAGCAGTCATACTATACATGCCTGCTTTAACTGTAATTTGTTCCTCTTATTTAAAAAATGGTTCTGAAGTTCCAATATAGATAAGAGTGTCCAACATAAAAAACCTTTTAGATAAACATGATTCGGTGACTGAAAAACCCAATAATGGTTGTACCAAATAATTTCATACTGGAGCCTATTAAGTGTCCTCTCATTGTCCCCATTTACAGGACAACTTCCTTAAAAATACTTTGTGATATCCAGCTTATCTTTAGTGCCATGGCATCTGAAGGGGCTATTTTTGTTGATTCCCCCTCCTGCAGCCGTCAGAAAATGTATTCTAGAGAGTTAGAATCTGTTCAGAACAGATTTTGAGGGCTGCTGGGGTGGTAGATGGGGAGGAGAAATCAGCAAAAGTTATTGCCTTTCATTAGTAGATGTCTCCTGCAGGACCAATAAAATAATTACCTATTAACAATTACTAATATAATTAGGACAATTAAGACAGTTAAACGTTATCAAAGTATAGGAGTCTCATTTCTCCACAGGTTAAATATTGGACCAGGCTTGTTAATTTAAAATAATGCCTTTTTCTAGTGACGAAAGGACAAAGAGCAGATCTCAAGAGAACTACACTGGGGACAGCTTTCCACAGAAAGGGTTTCACAACCCCAAAAGGTCCTCTCTCCAATCACTACTCCTTCAAAGACAGGGAAACTAGAGAAATGCCTCAGCGGAAGATTGCAGAATGTGGACAGGTTCATTACAATTGAGGTGGGGTGGGGTGGATAGCCCCCAAAACCTTTGAGATAAAAGAAAATGGTAGTAGCAAAACCATAGCTTATAGAACACTAAAATCAGGTATTTTACAAAATGTTACTGTATAAGTAAATTCAATGTGTCGTATTAAATTTGCGTACCTTTCTCTGGGGTCTTTCTTCAAGTCCTTCTAGGAATGGTGCTACATCATCATCATCATAAATAGTGAACTCCATATCTTTACCAACAATCCCAATGGAAACATTCTGTTAAATGATAATTGTAAAACTAAGAAAGGCGCCACAGTCTTTCTGCAGCACAGATTATGTGCATCTATTCAAAGGGAAGTCAGGAGGATTTAGACCATTCTTTCCCAACATTGTGCCTGTGCAGAAGTCTTTGTGTAGGGCTTCTGCTCATGAGGCTGGTTAGGTAAATCCTGCCCGTTAAAGCAAAATATTAGCCACCTCCATGATAGACACTAAGCAACACCTCCTGTTCATTTTAATCAGGCATCCCCATACTCAGCCCTCCAGCTGTTTTGGGGCTACAGTTCCCATCATCCCTGACCACTGGTCCTGTTAGCCAGGGATGATGGGAGTTGTTGTCCCAAAACAGCCAGAAGGCTAAGTTTGGGGATGCCTGATTTTAATCATGATGAGAAGCCAGCATAGGTGAAGCAAGGTGCAGCTTAGCTGGCAAAGCATCTCACAATGTATTAATTGCTATGAAGGAGCAGTCCTGTACCCTTGTGGCCTCACAAATCAGTAAAATGACAGGATATGGAACACCACCATGGAGTAGATACAAAAGTGGCAGGTGCATACAGGACATTCCCCAATATATATAAGCCCTTGATCACATACGTATGTATTTGACTGGAATAGGTCCAGAAAAACCTGCTCATCCAAGAATTCCTGCAGCAGCTCAAACATTGCCTTTATTACTTTGGCTCCAACCCCAGAATTTCACATAGGCCTGCTGTTATTCAAGCAATCCAGATAATCAGAACTAGTGTTATTATGCATACAAGTGTCTCCTTGCTAGTGCTGGTCAATATCCAATATCAGCCATATTCAGAGCTGATCCACTTGAATCACTGGCAAATGACTTACTTGGCTATCACCTGCTATTTATAAGTCGGTAAGCACATTTCTAGTGTTTGCACAAACATGTATAAAAGTGATGCATGCAAGTGCTGTTCAAATGTAGCAGAGTTTCTTAAGCTAATGATACAGTTCAGGAGTTCTGGGTGCACTGGTAAAAGTGTTATTTTGTATCTTTTTACCTGAATAATCTTCACTACGTACAACTCTTCAGTTGTGAATTTTGGCTTCCACTTACACAAATGATAGGATTCATCCCCCTTCTGTATTGTGCTTTGCTAGTGTTACTCACGCTCCATAATCATAGAACAGACCACACAAATAAAAAAAGGTTCCAGCACTTGCCTTAGTAGTCAGATCCTGTTCTGCAGGAAGAGTCTCTCTCAAGGCACGCAGACCATGCTTAACTAGCTCATTCAGATTACCTGTAAGATATGTTTTCAGTTATGACCAGTTCAGAAGCTCAGTACAGTCGTACCTCCACTTATGTATCCTTCTGGATATGCAATCTTCGGGATGCGAATGCAGCAAACCCGGAAGTATTTTTCTGGGTTTCGCCACACGTGCATGCGCAGAAGCGCTCTATGCACGCTGCGCACATGCAGCCCTTAAGTTGTGAATTCCTCAGGATGCGGCCGGACCTCCGGAACGAATCCCGTTCGCAACTGGAGGTACCACTGTATTTCTCCTGCAGGGAAGGGGAAGTTTCAAAGCAGTGTCTCCCATCCCATGCCTGTGATTACTAGTCAAAAGTCTGCTAGCAATAAACCAGGAACACAGCATGTACATGAGAGAAAGGGGTAGAGCAATATGTGCAAAACATCATACAGTCAAACCTCGGTTGTCGAACTTAATCCATTCCAGAAGCCTGTTCGGCTTCCGAATTGTTCGACAACTGAGGGACGGCTTCTGATTGGCTGCAGGAGCTTCCTGCACTCAAGCAGAAGCCGCATTGGACCTTCAGCTTCTGAAAAACGTTCAAAAACTGGGACACTTTCGGGTTTTTGGTGTTCAGGAGCCAAAATGTACAGTAACAGGCTTTCAGGAGCCAAGGTTTGACTGTACTACAAATCAGATAGAGGAGACCAAACACTTACAGTCAGCAAATTCAGTCATGTGTCGCTCCAAGTAAGTTCGAGCTGACTGGGACCTAGCTCCAATGGACATTGCTTTGCAGTCAAAATAATTTGCAGAAGGACAGGTCTGGAAGATGTGGGGACCCATATCCTAGTAAAACAAAGGGACATTATTTATTTACCATGAAATAGCATAAAGATATTTCCATTCTATTTTATTTCAAAAGAATGCAACATATAAAATCTGTAATTAACATATATGGGTACATATACAATTTTCAATTTTCAGGTTTCCTGACCAAAGGCCTAAAATAATATGGTGCTAATTTTATACCATATGTTTCATGCCTTGCATATAGGATGAAATACAACTGATTCTCCTTGTATTGTTACTGCAGCAGTGGAGTCTTCTTATTCTTATTCTTAAATAAATTTGTATACCACCCTATACCTGTAGATCACAGGGTGGTTCACAACATAAAATTACAATACAGTTATACCTTGGAAGTCGAACGGAATCTGTTCTGGAAGTCTGTTTGACTTCCAAAACGTTCACAAACCAAAGCATTTGGAAGCCCCATCGGACGTTCAGGTTCCAAAGAACGTTCGCAAACCAGAACACTCACTTCCGGGTTTGTGGCGTTCAGGAGCCAAAACGTCCGAGTACCGAGGCGTTTGGGATCCAAGGTACAACTGTATAAAAAGCAGGAAAAAAAACAAGAACAAAAGCAAACCAATAATCCTCCCTTCCACAACACAATTAAAAGGACATTGAATGTCAACCAGCCAAAGACCTGGTTAAAGAGAAGTATTTTCACCTGGTGCCTAAAGGTATATAATGAAAGGACCAGGCGAACCTCCCGGGGGAGAGCATTCCACAAGCAGTGAGATGGAGAAGTAGGTTTTGCCGATTCCCCCTCCTTCATCCCCCCAAAACCTATTCTGGAGGTTATGGCTTGTGACAGTATAGAATGGAGTGGGGGGAGTGGGGCAATCAGCAAAAATCACTTCCCCTTAGTGGACACCTCCACTAGATCAAAAGGTCTTGTGCTCACAGGAGGACAGCCCTTGGAGACAACCCACTGTTTACTGCCATGTTGCTAATATAGTATCATGCTTCTTCTAGCATAGAAAACTCTCATTATACTTTAGAATAATGTATAATCCAAGGAATATGTGATAGACAAGTATGAAAATCAGCCTTACATCATAGCCTGCAATGAGAAGTCCGACACCATATGGCCTTCTGCCATACCGTTGTGTTGGTATCTGCGTTTCTTGGACAAGCTGAGGAATGTGTCTCAAACGGCATGCCTATTTCAGTTATAAAAACATTTCTATCCCACTTTTCCACCCTCAAGGGGGCCCTAAGGCTTACAAATAGAGAGAATAGAAAGACAAGTAATGCTAAAAGCAGATAGCATTTAAAATAAAAGCTATTAAGACCATCAGCAACACACATTTCAATTAAACACAACCCACAAAACAGCTGAGCAGAGAAACCCCCCACTAAACCAAATGCCTGTGAATACTCAACACAGATATTCAAGATATATGCACTTGATTTATTGTGGCAACTACACAAAAGTTATCACTTACTGCTCAAGTAACATGAATATGCAGAACCATTCAAACATTCCGAGTTATACTCAAGGGTGTCACTCAGTGGATATTAAGACCTCTGATAGCAGAAGATAATAAATTTTCAGATATATTCTCCCTCCCTCATCTGCTCTGAAGGACCTCCCAATCCTCTAGAGCAGAATTTGGGGGTGATGGGTGGGCTGGAGATATATTCTCCCTCCCTCATCTGCTCTGGAGGACCTCCCAATCCTCTAGAGCAGAATTTGGGGGTGATGGGTGGGCTGGAGCTGCAGAAAATTACTTCCCTCCCAGTTTTGGTGATAGAAGCCTTACCATCAGCTGAGTAACACTGTTGAATACAACTCTTCAATTTTATCATTTGGCTTTTACCACTACCATCTGTGCCTGAAATTTTCCAGGGATCAGTGGATCCAGCACCTTTAATATTAAAGCAAAAGGTCTCCAATGACCTGAACTAGTTTAGTTCTTACACAAGTCAATACATTGATCAATACACTTACTGAAGTAGTAAGAACATTGGTCAAGAGCAGAGCATAATCTTGACAACTATGAGCGTCTCAAGATTACAATCACAAAAAAAGGATACTGCTTCCAATCAGAGATACTAGTCGAGATACTGGAAGAGGTCTGTCAAATACAAATCTAGAATCCAGACACTCCTGGCGCATGAAATTGCTGCAGGATTCAAAGAGAGAAACAAAAATACATCAGTAGATGGCTTGTTATGCACAGGTTTCATTCTAGGTGTAGCTTTGATCCTTGTTGTGATTAATGGAGTGCCCTGCAGTAGAGGGCATCAGCTTAGACAAGCTGTTCAGCTACAATTATATTGCTTGGGGGTCGCAGCAACAAGCAGTGCTCAAATCTCACCTCTCCAAGAAGTTACTGGACAGAGTATGTTTAGCCACTGTGTTTTATATGAGGTTTTAATGTTAGTTATGCTGCAAATCACTTTGGGACATTCTTCTCCATGTGAAAAGCAATAAATAATAAGAAATAGGGTTTATTCAGGCTGCAATCCTATATTCACTTACTTGGGAACAAACACCACTGAACTCAATGGCACTTACTTCTGAGTAGACATGCACAACATTGCCTGGCAAGTCACTGTTCTGCCCATCTCAGCCCCTTCCCCTGCACCCTCACAATACTGGCTACCTCTTAGCTGAATCCCAGACAACGTGCTTTAATTCCAGTCAAAGGTACCACTGGGGTTTACATGCAATTTTATGTACTCTTAAAAGGAGGCATATAAATATTTGAAATGCACTAAAATAGGTGTAATTTTATCTCTGTGCCCTAAATATGAAATAAACCAATTTGCAAAATTACCATAGAAGTCTTGCATCAGCAGTAAGCCCAGCAATTGAAATACCGATATGGTTGTCAACATATAAGATTTTTTTCTGATGAGCTGCCAGCTCAGACTGTGCCCTCTAAACACAGAAAAAATAGTTGTGAGTCACACAAACATTTTGACAATGACAAGTATGGTTATAGTAACAACTGAATGGAGAGTCTTTTATCCATCCCTTCTTATGAACACATGAAAATGCGGTACACTGCCAGATGATTGGTCCAGACCAGTGGTTCCCAGGTCTGCATAACCCACCCAGGGGGTCTGTTACACCATTCACATAACAAAAATTACCATAGACATATCAAAATTTTCAAAAGTAGTGGGTCCATGGCTTGGCTTTTGAAAAATGGGGTCTGCTGTACTTCGGCAACTGGGAACCACTCTTCTAGGTAGCTCAGTATAGGCAACTCCCCATTTATGTGGGAGTTACATTGTGAGGCACAGCACATTTTAGTGAAATCATGTTTATTTGAAGCACGACTGAAAAAGTCTGCAAACAAACCATTCTGCCCCGGCCCCACTTTTGTGACGTTTTCGAGTCACTTCCAGGTTTGGCACATATCAGACACGCCTAAAACCATCGCTGCTTGTACTGTCTATCTGGCAGCAGCTCAGCAATGATTAATGGCGGGTAGTGTATTTAGAAAGGGAAAAGCACCATTATGTTCTATTAATTCCAGAGCATTTAGAATGCAGTACTTTACTTCATGGTAGTTAGGCTTACAATTGTATAATAAAGGAGTTCAGATATATTATAGAATCATAGCATTGTAGAGTTGGACAGGACCACAAGAGTCATCTAGTCCAACCCTCTGCAATGCAGAAATCTTTTCCCCAACGTAGGGCTCAAACCCACAACCATGAAATTAAGAGTCTCTTGCTCTACCAACTGAGCTCTACCAGCTACAAGGATGCTTGGCAGCGGTGGGATTCAAACCCACACTTCCAGAGATACTTGCCCTATACAATAGTCCCTCTTACCACTGACATAGTATTATAGTAGGAAAGAATTGCATGCATCCTCTTCTCATTTTAAAGGGGGGGAAGGATTAACTCCAAGCTTTACCCTAATGTTTACCTTTAAAGCAACTAGAACAGCATGGTTCTTTGATTTTAGTCCAACAGTTGCAGAGCCTTGCTTCACAGCCTCCATTGCATATTCAATTTGATGAATTCGCCCCTAAAGAAGAAAACACAGATTAAAATGTTCCTCTTTTAAAATGTGCTGACTCCAGAAGTACATTGATCATATTGCATACTGCAATAAGCAACCTTCTGGCACCACTGCAACTGGGAAGGTGAAAGAGACACAGAGAGAAAAAATACACACCAAGTTACAGTAACAAGGAACTTCTGAACTAACATAGTGAAGCGCTGCAGCTTGGCTTGTATGTGCATTCTCTCCCAGCACCATAACCTTCCCAGAAAGTCTTTTTACTTTGGGCTGCCAGATATATTTCATTCTGTATGCCTTTTATAATTCCATAATTTACCAGCCAATGGAATATAACAAATGCCTTTTTATGTTCAAGTGGAGTCAATGGCTTCACAAGACAGTGTTTGGAACATTGATACAATTATGTTCTGACCAAGCAACTCTAAATACTTTTCACACCAAGTAAAATATAAAGTACCTGAAGAATTACTATCCATTTGACAAGCATCTCTGTTGTTCATTCACAAACAGCACATGCATACACACAAAACAGGAATTGGTGTAACTGTGTACACACTAGTTCTTACAACTTTCCCTTTAAAAAAAAATGATTGCACTTTCCCCAATGTCTAGGCAATCAATCAAACTCATATGGAAAACTGTTTACTAGCATATTCCTTTGGCTATTAAAGTTAGGTACAAATCACTGCAATGAATTGAGAATAATAATAATAATAATAATAATAATAATAATAATAATAATACCTGAGGGCTCCAAACGGTGACATCATTGTCATACTGGTTGCGAAACTAAAGTGCACAAAATAGAATCTATTAACATGAGTATCATTATCAGCTACAAAGGTACAACATTATGCTTTAAAACATTTTAAAGTAAGACATAAGAACAGCCGTGTTGGTTCAGGCCAAAGGCCCATCTACTCTAGCATCCTGTTCTCACAGTGACCAACCTGATGCCTATGGGAAGCACACCTGAGTGCAACAGCACTCTGCCCACTTGTGATGCCCAGAAACTGTTCAAAGACATATTACCTATGGCAGTGAAGGTACAGCCAGTAGCCACAAAAATATACAGGCTGGGACAAATTTTACTTTCAAGAGAAGACTGAAGAAGGTTTGTTTGTTTAAATGTGGCACTTCACAATTATTAAGGTTTGCTAAGAAGCTCAGAATGCAAAGCTAGGCATAGGGAGGAAGGGAGAAATAAGGTAAGGTATGGGAAAGAAAGAGATCAGAATTACTCAAAGTTATTGCAAACAGTGCAGTAAGTAGCATAGGCACATGGCCTAATCATGTTATCATGGATTAGGGGTAAGAAAGAACATTTTTAAGGTGAGGAGCTTTAAAGAAATGATTCGTGATTAGCAACCCAATACTGAACATGCTGCACAGAAACAAGTCCGAAGTCTAACACTACAATCCTGCTTCCTTAAAATCAAGGTAAGTTTTACTTTTGATTACAGTAAGAGCAACATCATGCCTTTTTTGGCTGATCAAAGCATGAATCAACACACTACTAGTCAATTGCAGAATAACAGCTTTCTACAGCATTAACTGCCCCACACTAGCCATGTTGAATCAAATGGTTTCACTTCTCTTTGAAGGACTGAATTCAGGGTCTACAAGACATTGAAGCACTTTGGCATTTTTAAACCAAATTCAAAACTCCTACTTGAATGAAATTTTAACAGAATACTTTTCTGCTATTTTAGTGGGGATCAAGAAAATTCTAAGATGTGTTCTAAACAAGAAATCTGCAAATTAAAATTTGATTATATGAAGGTGCGTGTGAGGGCTACATGAAGGCCTATATTTAATTCAAGAAGTTATGCTGAAGTACATGTCTCTTGCTCATAGAATACCCGGAAGAAGTAAAACTGGAGACTGGCACCACCGGGGCTCTAAAATATTTGATACAGCCACATACACACCTGTTCAACTTTCACCCTGAGAAAAGTCCTCCCCCGCTACGAGAACAATGGAGTCATGAAGCAGAATAAAATGCTGCATCATTGAGCAATGGTGAATGATTCGCTCTTTGTGCAAACTGGCCATATGTTTCCTCTGGAGGTTATACAGAAAAACTGGACGGCAACCAGTTTCTGGTCAGACATTTTATCTTGCCTGACAAGCCTGCGATTTCGAAGGGATGAGAAAGGAGTTTCGCTTTCGGTGAAGGAGGAGAGAATTTGAGATTATTATCGGGTTGAGGTGTTGGGGCAGCCATAATAGTCCCTGCATCTTAGAGAAAGGTGGATTATCTTCTTTTATGGAAAAAAAATCTGAACAAACGGTGCGGGAGGGATTGATGCTGCTGCTGCCCCTTTCTTGCGGAAGGGGCTCGGAGGCGCGAAAAAGAAGATTTGGGAATGCAGGAAAGTTTGATTTAGGGAGAAGGCGGAGGGATCAGCCAAAGAGATGCGGAGGCAGCGCTGGGAGGCTTCAGGCTCCTGAAGGCGGCAGGAGAAGAGGCACAACCTGGGCCCAGACACAACCACCACTCCGATGTGCTGACTCACCCACTTACTCCGACGAGGGAGACGCATCCTCCTCCCCGCGATCTCTCCCCGGGCTCCTTCTGGCTCTCCCTCCCTCTCTCCCTCCCGCCGGCCCCCGATCCCCACCCGTCTCACCATTTCGGCTGCTTCCCGAACACCACCACGAGCGGCTGCACCAGCAAGGGTGGCTTTGGGGAAAAAGGAGATCGATAGCTCGGCGAGCGTCGAGTGCGGGCTTCGGGACTTCCTTCCGTCTCTGGCGAGGAATCGCAGCCGATCGCCAAACCCCCGATCCAAAGGCGCCTCGCCAGGACGGCTCCTCCCTTTGGAACAGCGGAAGGTCGGCGCGTGCGCACTGGACACTCGCCGCTTCGTACTGTGAGCTGCCCTGAGATCGTCAGACGAAGGGCGGTATACACATTTAATGAAATAATAATAATAGCGACCTGCCCCATCCTTTAGCTGTTGTTGTTTTTCCCCTTTTAAAATACTAACAATGCAATACTATGTGAGTCTCCTCAAAAGTAAGTCCCCTTGAATTTAATGAGATTTAGTAAACATAAAGGGACCCCTGACCATTAGGTCCAGTCGTGACCGGCTCTGGGGTTGCGGCGCTCATCTCGCTTTATTGGCTGAGGGAGCCGGCGTACAGCTTCCGGGTCATGTGGCCAGCATGGCTAAGCCGCTTCTGGCGAAGCAGAACAGCGCACGGAAACGGCGTTTACCTTCCCGCCGGAGCGGTACCTATTTATCTACTTGCACTTTGATGTGCTTTTCAACTGCTAGGTTGGCAGGAGCAGGGACCAAGCAACGGGAGCTCACCCCGTCGCGAGGATTCAAACCGCCGATCTTCTGATCGGCAAGTCCTAGGCTCTGTGGTTTAACCCACAGCGCCACCCGCGTCCCTTAATGAGATTTAGTCCCAGGTAAATTAGTGTGGGACTGCAACCTAGATTGACAGAACTGGGCGAGTTGGTGGGAATTGTAATCCAAAATGTCTGGAGGGCACCAGGTTGGTAAAGACTGGTATACATAAAAAGCTGTGGAATTATAGAGGCAATCAGGTGGCACTCTTGGCAGCACAGAGTCCAGAGCAAGGCATTAGGCCAGGCATCCCCAAACGTGGCCCTCCAGATGTTTTGGGACTACAACTCCAATCATCCCTAGATAACAGCACCAGTGGTCAGGGAGTTTTGGGGTACCTGCATTAGGCCAACCTTGCAGGAGGGCAAGTGCACTCTGTTAATGGGTGGGGTCAAAACAAATGAGATGGGGCAACAAGTTCAAGTCAAAGCAATTTACAGAAGCTTAAGCAGCCCGGGAAAATATCAAAGCCTTTGCCTGGCACTGAAATTACATCAAGGTCACATACAGGGTATCATGCTTTAATTCTGCTGTATGCATCTAAGTTACCCCTTCTGTTGCTACACTGAAGTAGCTTCCCAGAAAGAAGTTGCACAGCATATTAATGGAGCTTGGGCATGCCTCATTCTAAGTAGTATTCCAGTGTAGTGAATAAATCATGCTGTTGGCCTGTATTGATCATCTGTAAGGATTGATGATTGTTACATCCTGATTCACCAAAATTCACCCAACAACATTTTTACACCCAAAAACCAGGACATCAGGATTTTTCTACTACTACTATCTTACCAATAACAGTCTGAAGCATATCTAATGAGAGAAAATATGGGCTCTGGGGTGACTGTGCACATCCCTCATTCCTACCTCCTGTCTGCGCACCCTTCTCAAGGTCTTCTTGTGAAGAAAGATACATGCATCTGTTATATCCTTCCTTTTTGCCGTAGCACATATTCACTCTTTTGGGGGTATGAGGAAGAATGGGCACATAATTCTTTTTTCTGTGCTCTCATGTTTGAAAGGGTAGGAGACCTGTTGAAAGAGGACAGGATTCCTGCCCTTTTAAATAGTCTGAGTAGAAAAGGGGATTTCAGTAAAGGTACCTTGTTATGCAAGTTACACTTGCTGAAATCCTCTCGTCTGCACAAGTATTAAAGATACAGAAGGCACCTGGCCATCCTACTTAAAGAGTCTTTAAAGACTTTCAAAATTATTCTTGCTCATCCTCACAGAATAGTAACAGATCCTAGTTGTCACAAGCTATGTCCCGAAGTATAAGCATTTTACATAGGTTTTGCTACATTTTTGGCTGTTGTGATCAAGAATATTACTAGCTCATTGCTATATTTGTTTTGTTTATTTATTAAATTCCCATACTTCCCTTCAGCCGAGGATCATCTGGTGGTTTACAATATATTTTGACTGCCAACGCAAAAGAAAAGTTCTGATATGGAAATTTATCATTAATACAAATTTGTTTGGAGTCCCTTTTGCTATATGTGAGGCTTGTGTCTTTTTACCCTTGTAATTCCCTACTACACGACTAGATGGGAACTACTGCTTCAATTGCTATTTATTTAATCTATTATTTTCATTATGCCTTTGTATATGCACTCTCAGAGTTGGCAGCCTTGTTCAGCAAATAATCTTTTCTGTCTTTCATATCTTGTTTGCCAGTTGTGTTTACTCATCCATTTTTCTCTTTAGTTGTCAAGCAGCAACCACCCAAACTGCATCCTCTGTACCAAAAGCCATCTAAGGAAGCCCAGCAGATGGTCTAGCTGCTGTGAAACAAAGAGTTGCTTTCATTCTTAAATTTGTTTCCTCAGCTCTTTTCATTTGGTAACTCTGTAATAGAACATTTGACCTTTACAAAGATCAAAATGTAAATAATGTTCTTTTCATGTTGTTCTTTAGCAACCATTTAAAAAGTCAAATAACATTAAAGTCCTTTTTTACTTTTAAAATGTTATTGCTGCCAAGATCTCTCTCCCCCTCTGCCTTGGAGTCCTTCTGTGATTTATCACAATATGCATTAGACCTGAACAGGCTTGCCAGCATCAGGTGATCAGAAGTATAAAGCCCAACCCTCTGTGGTTTAACTTGGAAATAAGTCCCAGTGAAATCAATTAATCTAGGCTGTAGCCTTGCAGCAGAAGGCCCACTGGGTTCAGTGATGCTTATGTATAGGATTGCAACCTTTTTCAAGGGAAAAGGGAGTTAGGGGGCAACCCTATACATTCTTACCTTAAGCCTTCTTGAACTCAATGGGTCTTTCTGCTAGGTAAACAGGAATAGGACTGCACTGATGGAAGCAATAATATGCTTTTACTTTGTATTAAACTCAGAAGAAAACAGGTTCAGATTCAAGACCCATCAATAAAAACATGCATAGGATTGGACTAATTTACAAAAACAAACTTTGAAAAGGTTGTGGTTAAACTTACATAATGATAAAGTATGCACAGTATGTCACATTCAAAAAACCCAAATGATTTAATACATCTAGATTTTACTCTACAGCAAGTTGAAAACTTGCCATTGCATGAAATGTGAAAAGCCATTTCTTAGAACTTTATATTGTTTCCAAGAATATACTTATTACTGAAATACCAATAAGCATTTCTCAAACTACCTTATGGCTTCATTTTTGTGTTTTTTTTTTTTTGTATAATTATGGTATTGGTTTTCACTGTGAAACATCTACCTATTATGAAAATTGAACTAATGCTCAGAAAAAGTGTTGCCGATTTTAATTGAGCAACCACCCTGCTGTGAAAAACCTCGCCTGATTTCTTCAGATCATGTTGCTGTGAAAGGAATGGGAGCAGAGCAGCTTTTCAGAGCTCATTTTGCAAATCTAGCTCAGATAGCTAGATAAAGGTCTTGTGCTTCAATTCTGCTTGTGGTTTCCCAGCAGCTCCTGGCTGGCCACTATGAGAACAGGATGCTGGACTAGATGGGCCATTGGCTTCATTCAGCAGGCTCTTATGGAACTACATCCACAAAAGACTTTTTTAGCATGGAAGCATGCCTGGATCATGATCAATAATTCTGTTTTTCTTCCCAAGATATATATGTATGAGGCCCATCGATATTTCAGCTATGCTTCTACAGTGGAGTATGCATAGCTCAGTTCCTTGTAGCAGTTCTCTGAAACACATCAATGCACTTCAAATAAATGAAAATGGTAAGGAGAAATGTTTGTAGGATCCAAGCCAAGGTGTAGTGCAAATAGCAGAAGAGCATGGGCCATGAAAAAAACATTTTTACAAAGACTGCAGTAAAGTCAGTGTTTTTCTTATCTGCCTCGGGAATTTAAAACAAGCTGTACTGGATCAGACCAAAGGGCTATCTAGTTCAGCATCCTGTTCTCAGATGCCTATGGGATGCACACAAGCATGGCATGAGTGCAACAGCCCTCTCCCCACTCTCATGTTGCCCAGCAAATATAATTGTGGACAAAATGTTAAGTATAGAAAATTTAATCATCCTAGCTTATCTGGCTACAGTTCTGAATTTTTGTATATCATCATCCACTAAAGAATGACATTTTAAAACACTGGAGAAGGCACCTGGGAGACTGTTTGGATGATGATTAAAATGTATCTGCCATTGATAAGAAACAGCTATATGCATAAGATGATAGCTGTAGATGTATGAAGTCTGTGCTAATACTTAACTTCTGATTTACAATACAGGAAAT
Source organism: Podarcis liolepis (assembly GCF_965112155.1). Classification (NCBI taxonomy): domain Eukaryota; kingdom Metazoa; phylum Chordata; class Lepidosauria; order Squamata; family Lacertidae; genus Podarcis; species Podarcis liolepis. The sequence goes on from NC_139554.1 coordinate 70,502,199, forward strand.
GACTTTGGTATAATATACCCAGCCAAGTTATTGTATTTCATAATATTTTTCAGAGTGAATTTTAGTTTTGGGAATCCTGTTGACATCGTTCAAATTTGTTTACAGTTTGCCAACCTGCCGAATAATGCATTGGCTGCAACCGCTTTGTGTTATTTCAATTCAACATTATGTACAGCAAACATTTTCTTTGGCAGCGCCATCTTAGTCACCTCTGCTCCAAGACCATCTGCTTTGGAAGCAGAAATATGATCCTGCCTTGACAACAGCGAGACAGCTTCTGGCATCGAAACATCCTTCCTCTGCAATTGTTTTGACAGATTCCTGACTTCAGACAGTACATAATGCATGATGCCTACATTATTAGAGATTTCACTGGTGTAAAGACATTTCTGAAAACAGTGTATTTGATTTTTTTCTATGGTTCCATGTAGGCAATGGTAAAATGTCTACAACAGTCCTATAGAACTTGAGACCCCTCAAGGCAACCAGACCCCACTAGTGGGGACTACTAGTGATTGACAGTTCTTCTGCATTTGTAGTCCCAGACCTGCAACAGAAATAGCTTTACAGTACTGAGCCTTCGGTAAGTCACCATTCATAGCTCATAGATGATATATGGTTTCATAGAATCAAATACCGGTAATTGTAGAGTTGGAAGTAGTGGTGCAGCGTGGCAGGGTGGGCTCACAGGGGCAGTTGCCCTGGGCGCAAAATTGTTAGGGATACAAAATTTTAACATCTGATGCTGCCTCAATACAACTGCGCGCTTCTGTTGATGGGCTTTGTTGAAAACGGCCTTTCTCCTGGGCATGGTGGGCCAATTGGTGTCAAGGAAGGACAAAACATTTTTTATGTACGCTACCACAGCGGCAAGAATTCTTCTGGCAAAGTATTGGAAGACGCAGCAGCTACCCACTCTGGAAGAATGGCAAGCGAAGGTGATCGAGTATATGGGAATGGCAGAGATGACCGGCAGAATCCGTGACCAGGGGAGTGAGACGGTGGAAGAAGACTGGAAGAAATTTAAAAAATATCTTAAAGACTGTTGTAAGATTGATGATGGCTGAGATGTTATGGTCATAAGAAATAGAGAATTGCAGCTGTAAATCATAACTTTAAAGAATGTAAAATGAAAATGAGCGAATCAATTGAACGAAGGGTTGCTGAGAAAGGGTTAACATAAGGATGCAGAAAAAGGGAGGTATGGGGAAGTCCGGGAAATAAGGTGTATGAAAATAAGTCTAAGTAATTATACATGTTTATTTGTTTGTATGTTTTGTATTGTTTTGTTTTATTATTTGTTTTATTATATGTTTGGAAAATTAATAAAAATTATTATAAAAAAGAAAAAAAAAGAAAACGGCTTCTTCATGAGAACCAGGAAGTGACCTCTCCAGACAACGGAATGACTCTTCTTTTCTTATCTCTGTAACTGCAATCTCCTGGGTGATCAAATACCATTACACAGTTGAATGCACATGCATATTCCGTCAGTTTTATTGTCTTACTTTTTTTGTGAAACATTTTACAATCAAGCAGTATATAAAAGTTGAGAAATAATAATAAATATAATGCAAACATTATTAAATTTTTACTTACATTTCAAGCCTATTCCACCCCCAGTGTTCAGGATGGGCTAAAACATATAGAAATATATACATTAAGCTATTAAAAAGATGAAAAAATAGGCAATACAATATATCCACAATCTTTTTAGCTGTGGTCCATCAGTTGTGGAATCTTGTTACTTGGGAGGTGTTCATAGTCTTCTCATTGTTCTTTCTTCAACCTTAAGAACATTTTTTCCTGCCATGTATTGTAATGAAGATTGCACTGGTTTGGGGTAGGAGGCAATATATTAGTTCCTACTGTTTTTAACTATTGACTTGTTTTTAACAGTTTTAACTAGATTAAAGTTTTGAGAGAGTTCCTTTTAAAAGGTGGTTTTGTGTGTGTGTGAGTAAATAAAAGGTCACCTTGTAAGAGTAATCCCCCTTGGGATTCATGCTATCTTCAGGCAAGGGCTAGAGATAAGGGGGGGCGGGGTTTGCAGAGAATTCAGAGTAAGGTGAGAACCACTTGTCTGCTGGCTTCTGATACCTTCTGTATATACATAAAAGCTAATGGCCTGGAGGCACCACCATCTAAATTTCTCACCCAAAGTGAATATAGAGCTGGTGGAAGAAGTGGAGTTATAAAATGGAAAGCAGATAAGTATGAAATAACCCCCCACACCATGTCAGCTATTTCCCAGGACTGCCAAAAGTCAATCCCAATGGAAAGTGTTTTTTTTTTCCTGAATGCTGCTCGAGACTGCCCACCCTAGCTGAGATTAAGCATTGAATGGTTATATAAATCAAAACTAACCTTTCCCAATAGTGGCCACTCAAAGATAGTCCAGGAGCAAGATATTCTGAGCTGCCTTTACAAATGGAAAGGGGGCCAGAGTGTCCTCTCTGGAATGGGCATTTGTAGGAGGGGTTCGAAAATTTTGTGCTTTCAAACAGTTATATTCTATGTGTTTCACCATGGCTGCCTGGGTACTAGGTGTACCAGGCAGTTTACATAAAGAGATTGGCACAGTGCCCTTCCTGAAACAGACACTTGTATGGCTGTTGATTCTGGAGACATTTTCAGCTGCATATCATGAGTGCCAGCTAGATGTGTGATTTAGGTGACCAAAGGATCAGGATTGTTTGCGTAAATGGGATAATGGCACAGCGTCCAGTCTCAAACTGACAGAGGTGAGTTTAGGAGAGAATTTCTTGCAGTATACTAAAGGTAAAGGGACCCCTGACCATTAGGTCCAGTCATGACCAACTCTGGGGTTGTGGCGCTCATCTCGCTTTATTGGCCGAGGGAGCCGGCGTACAGCTTCCGGGTCATGTGGCCAGCATGACTAAGCCGCTTCTGGCGAACCAGAGCAGCGCATGGAAACGCCGTTTACCTTCCCGCCGGAGCGGTACCTATTTATCTACTTGCACTTTGACATGCTTTCGAACTGCTAGGTTGGCAGGAGCAGGGACCGAGCAACTTGAGCTCACCCCGTCGCGGGGATTCGAACTGCCGACCTTCTGATCGGCAAGTCCTAGGCTCTGTGGTTTAACCCACAGCACCACCCGCGTCCCTTGCAGTATATTATGGACACCAAATAGAAGAGTTATGTCTATGCTTTGGCAGACCTTGGCTGCTAAAATTGCAGGAATTCTGGGTTGCTTTACTAAACGGGGTGTGTATCAACAGAATCAAATTTTAAGCATGGGCAATTTGGGGAAAGAGTTGTTTTGCAAACAGAAATATAGGCACTTTGTATGCACTGTTTCTGTACTTTAGGAATACTGTTGTTGAACTTCATAAAAACCTAATTTTTTTATGTATTTCAACTTTTAACACTGCTGTTAAATGGTACATAGGCTGTATTTTACAGCTACAGCATGAGAGAAGATGACTTGTGCTACTAAAATGTTTGTAGTTTGTATTTTATACACAAACGGGTGGAATTGCAGAATTTGTTGCTAAGTGGATATTGAGGGTGTTTTTGTTTTTAACATTGTCTCATTTTTGTCTTTGTGAGATGTTAGTGTAGCTGAGCTCCCTGGTAGGATCAATTTACCTGCAGAAGTGAAAATAACATCTTGTTCAAATTGGGAATATCATTAAGAGCATTAAGATAATGGTCTTTTGAGTCCCCATCTTTGGAACATGTTAATTTATGTGCCTAGGGAAGGGAAGTAGTTGGGTGGAACAAGGAGCTATCATCTCTGTGAGTACGGGCAGATATGGTTTGGGGAGAAACTATTCAGATCTTGTAAAAAGGGGTTGACCTTAGTATTCTTCTAGCTACTGGAGTTTACCTTAGTAGTATGGCGCCCTGTGCAAGGCCAAAATGTAACACCTGCCCCCTGCCAAGGCATATAAGGGACCTGAAGGTCTTTGGGAAGGAGTCGTGAGGCTCTGGCAGGTCATAGAGCCCTGACACCTCCTTCCCAAAGTTGGTCAAGTGCTAACTAGGCTTTGGGTAGGAGGCAAGAAGACTCTAGGAGCCCTCACCAGTAACCAGTCACCCTGCCCTAAATCTGCCTCTGCTAGCTATTATAAAGCCATTGCCCAGTGTCAGCTGATCCCCAGCTCACAGAAATGGAGTAGCCATGTTAGTTACTCGTTCTCTGACAGTGTTATTGATAAATACCGGGTTAGTCCTGAAGAAAACATCAATAAAGGACCAGCCTGGTATAACGTGCAGAGACCTGGGTGATTTACTTTTGACCCAGCTTTGCACCCAAGGGTACTCAATCCAGCATCAGCACAGATTGGAGAGAGGGTGGGTGTCACCATCATTCATATATCTTTCACTGTCCTCATCAGGAAGCCGATCCCCTTTGTAACAGCATTTGAGGGCTTGTTCTTGGTGCTGATCCTGAAAAACGGACTAATGCAAAATATGGCAGCCAAAGTGCTATTGAGGAGCAGTCTGAACACAAATTCCCATTCCAAAATGATTACACTGGTTAACAATTATTTTTCTAGGCCCAATTCAAGGAGCTTACATTTCTGCTTAAAGTCATGAATGGCCAGGGACCCCCAAACCTTAAAAAAAACACCTCCTGACATACCAACTTGCCTAAGTCTTAAGCTGAATGGATAAGGCCCAGCTGGTGGTTCTTGTGCAGGGTGATTGCACAGCGCTGTGAAATGCATAGCAATAATTTCCTACAAGGGAAAGCGCAGAATCCATAAAATGGGAGGATAACATATGGAACGTATAAGGTGTATGCATCATTACAATTAGATGGAAATTATTTTTATGGCGAATGACCCCTAGACTTGTTGCATAACCCTACCCATTCTTGAATCCTGATAATTTATTGGGCTTTAGATTAGACCTGAAGATGGAACGAAATGGTGAAAATGACCTTTTACCAGCTGTGTCTAAAATGCCGTTTTAATGAGGGGCCTAATCTAAAATCCATTTTAATCAATTACTTTTCATAGTAAGAACGTCTGTTTGTTCCACTGCCAACACTTTAAGAGACAAAAATATTAAGCTAATAAAAGTTGCATGTTAAAAAAGAAAGGTGAAACAGAGAAGCATCCGGGGTGAAGGTTTGAGATGAAAAGTGTTGCATCCCTGACATTTAAAGTGCAATTCTGTACTCATTTACCCTGGATCTATGCCCCACTGAACTCAGTGGGATGAACTGTACATGCCTATTCATTTTTACTCAGCATGGCCAGCCCAAATCTTTTTGGCATCTGAGATGAACCACAGAATGGTGCCCCCCCCCAGACCAGGAAAGAAGGGGTTTGAGTGAAGATCTACATCAGGAACCAAGGTGGAAAATCAAATCAACCCCACCAGTCAGTTGAAAGGGGAATCAAAGGCCGTCATGGGGCAGGGAGGGAGAAGGGTCCCACTCTGAACCATGCCAGGTGGGTGCAGATATACCAGGGGGCTTCAGAGGGCAGCCCCTGCCATTCCCTCCCGGGTCTGCTGCTCCCGTGGAACCTGCCACTCGAGGCGGGCGGTCGCCTCACTTTGCCTCATGCTGGCCCTGCTACTCAGAAGCAAGTCCTACGGAAATCAGCGGGGCTTACTCCCCAGTAAGCAGGGCGAGAACTGCAGCTTTACTGCCAGTATGTTCTGAGTTCGTGCGCTGTTCGGCCTCCCGCCGCCCTCCACCTCCGACCGTTAGGATCCAACTGTCCTTGAGGGGGGCGCGTGGCGGATTTTCTACTTCGTCGGTGCTTTCAGCGCCTACTGCCACGTGACTTCACGCGGCGGCGGCGGCGCAAAACTTCGTTCGCCACACCGGACCCTCCTGAAAGTCGTTATTTCTCAGAGCGTGGAAGCGCGCGCGAACGGACCGTTGCAGCCGTTGAGCTCTGGGAGGCGACCGCGAGTTCCCTGTGAGGGAGCGCAGCGAGCGAGGGAGAAAGAGATACTTTTACCTTTCCCTCTCTCTCTCCCTCCTCCCCCCTTTTACCCACCATGCTCCGAGTCCGGACTCTCAGCCTCTGCCGTCGCCGCCGTTTGGGCTCCGCTCGCCGCCGCCGCCTCGCTCCGCGTGCCTTTCTTTCGACGGAGATGAGCGAGGCAAAGCCCGGAGGGAAGAGAAGCTGACGGCCTTCCCGCTTTTCCCGCGCGACCACCATGAGGGAAGAGAAAGAAGCCTCCCCCTCCTGCTCCCCCCTCGCTCCTCACAGGCATAACAACAAACTTGCCAGCCCGCCTCCTCCTACCCCGGCCGGCGCGGAGCCCAGCATGAGGAACGGCTACGTGAAGGGCCACGCCACCCCGCTGCCGCAGAGCCCGCCGCTCGGCTCTGTCTTGCTGCTCCGGGCCGCTTGCCCTCGGGGCTCCCTCTCCGTGGGGCTGGGCGCCCTGGCTGCCGCTTCGGCGGCGCTGCTGCTCTCGTGTTGGCTCGCCTGGAGCGAGGGCGAGAGGAAGGCGGCGGCGGCGGCTCCGGGGTCGCTGCTGGCGGGGCTGGGCCAGTGCCTCAGCCCGCTCTTCACCCTCGCCTGTGCTTTCTTCTTCCTCACCTGCTACCTGGCCCGGGACAAGCCCGGCGGCCCCCGGTGGCTCCTGGCGCTGCCGCTGTGCTGCCAAGCGGGGGACTTGGCGGCGCTGCTCTTCCCCTGCCGAGAGGAGGCGGCTGAGCAGGGTGCCCCCGACCCCCCGACGGCCCAACTACAGGTGCTGGCGGGCCGGCTGCTGGCCACGCTGAGCACCGTGGCCGGACTGGCCCTCGCGCAGCGCAGCCTCGGGCACCGCAGGAGGCTCTTGCTGCTGGCTTTCTCCGCCCTCGTGTGGCTGCTGTCGCTCTCCAGCCTGGGCTCTCTGGCCCCGGCCCTTAGGCCCCTGCTGTCCGGCGCCGTCGGAGTGGCGGGGTGCCTGTTGGCGCTGCTGGGCGGACGGCGCTGCGCCTTCGCCTCCTGCTGCTGCTGCTCGCCCGGGCGGGAGCCCCAGCCGCACCACCAGCCGCCGCCGCCGCCGCCGCACGACCACCGCCAGTCTCCTTACCCCAAGTCGCCGAGCGGCGCAGCAGAGGAAAAAGTGCCCGTGATCCGACCCCGGAGGAGATCCAGCTGCGTGTCTTTGGGGGAGACGTCCACCAGTTACTATGGGAGCTGCAAAATGTTCAGGAGACCCTCGTTGCCTTGCATTTCCAGAGAACAGGTAAGCCTTCCTCCGGCAGGGAGGTGAAGGGAAACTTTTCTCTAACAGAAAACTTTGGCCTCACCAGGGACGCTGGAGAAAGAAGATCGCAGTTTGTTTGCTAGGCGCTCAGGCCACTATTTTGATGCTTTAGGTTTATCTTAAATCCGGGGTGAAACTGAACATTCCGATTTGGTCTGTACTTAGAACTCCAGTCTCCTGGTATAAACTTCCAGAGAGGGAGCTGCGGAAGGAAAAACAACAAGAGTCCTGTATGCCCTGATATTATTGGCTTTTGAGGTGCTACTTGACTATTTGTTGTGCTTCCTGATATTCTACCCCTTTTGAAAACTTGCATGCTCCATGCTCAGTTACATGGGAACATAAAATGAAACCTTATTAGGACTTTGTAACAGGACAGCAAAAATGGTGAAGTGATGTATTTTGGGTCAGTAACTTCTACAGAAAGAAAGACTTTTCAGTTGCAAAGTTAGTATGAATTTCCAAACTGAATTTCCACACAACCATGGAGCTTTTGGAATTAGCCAGGTAGTGCCATGGAGAAGGATGGGGGAAAGTGTGAACATGCAAACAGAATTCTTTTGCCAATGAAGAGGATGTTTGTTCAGAGTTTTTCATGCAGCATTGCTTATCGTTTGATCCACTGAAATCCAGCAAACTGGGCAAGCTTCACTTACTAAAAAAACAAAGGAGCATTTTAACAGAATTTGAGAGGCAACCTGTTATGCTTTGATAACATAGAGGACTAATAACGGTTTCATATGGTGCCAAGAAACAAGGCTGAGGAAAGAATACTGTGAATCCTGTATCAACATTAGAGAATAGGGTTTCAGTATGTTAAGCTAGTAGCATTTGTTGTATGAAAAGCTGAAATTCAGCTCAGAAGTGAGACAAAGCATTTACTGGCTGTACTGTCATAGGAAACAACTGGCATATGTAGTGTGTATGTGTGATTGAATCAAGCCATCTTTGTCAGCAGGAATTGTGCTTGAAGGGATTTTTAGTGGGCACATTTTTTTCTATTCTTCTGTAATTTACCTTGTGCATAATACATTATCTTGCGTCAGCAAAGTGAATACCCCAAATAGAAATAGTCAGATGCTGGAAAAACTTTAGAGTTGACAGCTAGTATGGGATTTCCTCCTAACTGGAAAAATTGACTATCACACAAAAAATTGGCCAGTAACAAATTAAGAAAGCATCCGAGGAGTTTCTATTGAACTGGCTCCACCTTATGTTGCATCAAGAAACTTATTATCAATGTGTATCCTAAGGCTGCAATTCTATGCACAAATACAGTAGTGGAAGCCCTACTGAAATCAGTAGGACTGGTTTCTGAGTAAACATATACAATATATGGTTGGGCTGTCTAGTTCTCAGACACCAAGCTTTTCTATACTGAGGTTTTGTGTGAAGTGAAAAAGCATATGGATATGCTGGAACTTAGAAACGTACTGTATGGCTGCTTAGTTTGTTTTATTGTAATGTGATTGTATTTTTTGATTAAAATCTTAAGCTCTGTGTGTCTCCAGCAAGCTGTTCTTGAACACAGTCTAAGATTTACTGCTTAGTTTTCTAAAACTTTTTGTTTATATTTACTATGATAAAGGAAATTTACATTGCATTTTTATTTTAAATAAAGTAGAAATTAACTGAAAGTATCATCTTTGTTATAGAGCATAGGATTATTAGTAGGCCTTCAGAAATAGTTTTGTAGTCAGATGTTTGAAGTAGCCTACTAATAAATATAGTAAATAATGTAATGTATACAGTATAAATAATAGTAAATGCCATTTGTATATAGGGCTTTTTTAGCGTAAAACATTGCAAATAGAGGAACATGAATATTTTAATTTCCGCACCTTTTTCTTTAGCTTTTTTCTTTAAACATTAAAAAGCCAATTCATATTGCTCAAAAGGAGTTAATAGGTGTTGTATATCAGTTAGTAACTCTTAATGTAGCCCATTACCTTAGTATTCAGATCATGGCCTTATTATGCCAGAAGTTTGTACTAAACTAATTTTATGTAGTTTTTTAAAGTACACTCCCTTCTTTCTGCAGGGAGATTCAAGCAAGTTTTAAAAATCCATTTAATAATACAGTATATTATATACATATGATCGATCTTAATGGTGCAAATATCTCTTCCTAGCTTTCTAGCCGAGACCATATAACACCGGTCCTGAGAGACCTGCATTGGCTCCGAGTACGTTTCTGAGCATAATTTAAAGTGTTGGTGCTGACCTTTAAAGCCCTAAACGGCCTCGGTCCTGTATACCACTCCCATCATTCAGCCCGGACACTGAGATCCAGCCCTGAGGGCCTTCTGTTTGTTCCCTCACTGCAAGAAGTGAGGTTACAGGGAATCAGGCATAGGGCCTTCTCAGTAGTGGTGCCTGCCCTGTGGAATGCCTTCTCATCAGATGTCAAAGGAAATAAGCAACTATCTTACTTTTAAAAGAAATCTGAAGGCAGCCCTGTTTAGGGAAGTTTTTAATGTTTAATGCTGTATTGTGTTTTTAATATTTGGTTGGAAGCCACCTAGAGTGGCTGGGGAAACCCAGCCAGATGGGCGGGGTATAAATAATAAATTATTATTATTATACTTTTTAAAGCAGTACACTGTGTGTTTAATCCTGTACGTACCTGCACAGAATAAATCACATTAAGTTCATTGGGGCTTACTGTCAAATAAATGGGCAAGGAGCTGCTGTCTAAGAGTTAATTTATTTGAGCATTTAAAGAATTTGTTTCATACGTATAGCACTTGAATTTTCACTTTCAGAAAACACAAAACAAATCAAATTCTTTCATTGAGGGAGTGTGGTGGAAATGCAAGAAAGTCAGTCTGTTCCTCAGTACAATTTTAGATCTAGAAACTTACTTTAAAATTGCACAATTGGTACATTATTATGGTGTAATTCTGTGGTGCCAGTTCCAAAGCACAGATCAAACAAGATGGAAACAAACGCATATTATATACACGAATTTGGGCACGAATGTGCCCATTAAATTATTTGTAAGTTTCTTGAACACTGGAAGTTTGCACTAAAAAGTATTTGTTTGCTGTATTAGACTACAGTGGAACCTTGGTTCTCATTCGACTCCCAAAACCGTTCGAAAACCAAGGCGCAGATTCTGATTGGCTGCAGGAGCTTCCTGCACTCAAGCAGAAGCCATGTCGCACGTTCGGCTTCTGAAAAATGTTTGCAAACTGGAACACTTACCGTATTTTTCCATATATAAGATGACCCTTATTTTTTTTAACCCAAAATTAAGAAATTAGGTTGTTTAGCTTTTTGGGAGGGTGAGGGAGGTCACTTCTGCCAGTTGCTCACCCGCCTGCCTGCCACTGCTGATCGCTTGCCACAGCCACTACCAATTGCACATCTGTCCACAGCCACCAATTGTCTACCCGCTTGCCACCACCAACAGCACACTCATCCACTTGTTGCAGCCGCCAATCACCTTCCCGCCTCGCCACAGCTGCCAATCACCTGCCCAGTTACCACAGCCACCAATCACCGACCCAATCACTGCTGCCAATATCCTGCTTGCTGCTGCCATTAATCGCACATCCCCCCTCTTCATTCACTATCCATGTATAAGATGACACCCAATTTTTGCCTAATTTTTTTAAAGCAAAAAGCATCGCTTTTACATGGGAAAATACAGTACTTCCGGGTTTGCGGCATTCAGGAGCTGATTTGTTTGACAACTAAGCCGTTCTGGAACCAAGGTACCACTGTAGATACATGATGTACTGTGGTAAGAGCAACCATGTACACTTCCCTGATACAGAAATGGTGTAATGTTTGGAAAGGAACCTGTATGGAAGAGGTGTGCAAGTTTCAGATGAGGAAATTACTTGTTTATCTCCCCAGTGCAAGTTCCTTTTTTAATGTCACACTAATCATGGCAAAACAGGAAGCAGATCTCATTCATGAATTGTGCTTCTTCTCTCACATCAAAAGAACATGTAGCATTTGTAATTTGCTGTAATTATTCCAGTCTCCCCTTCTTGGGGAAAGTTCTTGAGTGGGTGGTCACTGACCAGATCCAGGTGCTTCTGAAAGAAACTGATTTTCTAGATCCATTTCAATCAGGGTTTAGGCCCAGTTTTGGCACAGAAGCTGCTTTGGTCACCTTGTATGATGACTTCTGTTTGGGAAGAGACAGGGGAAACATGTCCTTGTTAATTGTCCCCAATGTCTCAGCAGCTTTCCAAACCATTAACCATGGCATCATTCTGGAGTGGCTGTCTGAGTTAGAGGTGTTTGGCACTGGTTTGCAGTGGTCTGGTTCTACTTGGATTATCGTTTCCAGACAGTGATGCTTGGGGAGTGCTCTTCAGCCCTGTGGAGCCTTCAGTGTGGGGCTCATCAGGGCTCATTTTTATTTCCTGTGCTGTTTAATATCTACATGAAACCTCTGAGTGGGGTTATTCCGAGTTTTGGAGTATGTTGTGAGCAATATGCTGATGATACCCAGCTCTACTTCTCTTTTATATCTGGAGGTGTGGCAGTGGATGTGCTGGCCATTGTTTTGCCTCAGTAACGGATTGAGTGAGAGCCAACAAACTGAAGCTCAATCCAGATAAGATTGAGGCACTATTAGTGGGTGGTTCCCTAGAGCAGAGGGATGGGAGGTGGCTTGCTCTTGATGGGGTTACACTTCCTCTGAAGGAGCAGGTACATAGCTTGGAGGCACTTCTGGATTCTTCGCTTTCTCTTGAGGTGCAAGTGGCCTCGTTGGCAAGGAGTGTCTTCCATCAGCTTCAGCTTGGTGGGGCCTCACTGTGCTGCTGTCTTGACAGGGATAGCCTAACCTCTGTCATCTATGCTTTGGTAACCTATAGATTAAATTACTGCAATGTATTTCAGCTGGTGCAGAATTCAGCACCAGGTTGTTCCCTGGGGCAAGACTGTTTGAGCACATTGCACCAATCCTGGCTCAACTGCACTGGCTGCCAATTAGTTTTGGAGCCCAATTCAGAGTGCTAGTTTTGACCTATAAAGCCTTAAATGGCTCAGGACCACAATACCTGAAGGACCTCCTGAACTGACCTGGACCCTGCAATCATCACCCGAGGCCCTTCTTCGTGTGTCTCCTTGCAGTGCCTCCCTGTTTGTGGAATGCTCTCCCCAGGGAGGCTCGCCTGTGATCACTTCCATGTGATTTTCAGATGAAGGGCGCTATACAAATTTAATAAGTGATAAAATACACAATATCAACATGGTACTTGCTCGTAGCAAGAACCTCTCCTGATTTCCATGAGAGATGACATAACAATAAATTGTTCCCCTTCTTCCAGTGTAACCAAGAGGGGAAAAGACTAGCAGGTCATGGGAATTTTACCAATCAGGAGCCACTGAGGTTTAATGCTGTCAAACTCCCCATGGCTGCTAAGGGGCACCTAACATTTGTCAATACAGAAAAGTGGGGAAAGGGAGAGGTGTGAATTTGGAGATATTTTTGCATCCGGGCAGCACTTTTTCTTCTGAATTTATAGGCAAGGAATGGATTATCTGCCTTGTCAACTTCTGTACAATGGAGATGGGATCCTTTTTAGGCAGACACAGTGGTTTCTTTATAAAGGGCAGGCTCTGAATATCTACATCTTATCCACAGTCTGGTTAGACATTGAGTTAAATCAATGCCACAATATTTCTGTTAAATAAACATTTATTGTAAGGAAATCAGAATAATACAATCTTTCAAGTATAAAAGGAAATAACCAGTTTCAAAAAAATGTTAATACCCGCCCCCCCCCCCCTTGCTGGTATCTAGGATACAGAAGGGACAAGATACAAAATACTTTCTTAGTTCTGGTGTTTTTTTGAGTCTTTGTTCAAGCCTTTTTCATAACTTTCATACACCGTCAGACTCATGCAGCCTGGGCTGGCTATCCCTGACTGGGAACAGTTTCAGCTACAGATGTAGTTCGGGTAATCATTAGGAAGTGAGATTATTCTAGAAGAGAGTGAATTTAATTTCCCAGGAGATTTGTGTCCCACCCTTTAATAGGAAAATCATCCATCATTTACCAAGGTGTCCACACCCCTTTAGAAATATAGCTGATCAATATTGCAGAAGCAGGGCATGTGAAAGCTAATCAGGGCTAGAAAAGATATGAAAGGCAGTTCACACACCTAAGCTTGGGGAAACTTCCGCTTTGCAATGAAGTGCATTTCAGTTAAAGATTCTAGAGCAGGGCGGTCCAACTTTTCATACCAAGTAGGCTCCAAGTGTATTTCAGCATGGGCCTGCACGCTGCCTTGTCATGCACTGTGCGGGGGGGGGGGGCGGGGGGGGGGAGCGAAGCCAAAATTGGAATTCCCCCAAGCCCTCCTGCCATCCCAAAGCTGCACTGGTCTATGTCATGACAGGCTCTGACAGGGTCCTAGAGCCCTCCCACCTACTTTCCAAAGCTGGGAAAGCACTAATTAGGCTTTAGGAAGTTGTTGGGAGGACTCTAGGACCCTGTCAGAGCCCTCACACTTCCTCAAAGCCCAGTGCCTAACTTTGGGAAGGCAGGCAAGGGCTGGAGGAGGCATCAAATGTTGCCAAGGGATGCCCAAAAAGGCCTCAAGGGCCACAGAAGAGTTTATATTTACCGTATTTTTCACTCTATAGGTCGCAATTTTCCCCCTCCAAAAATTAAGGGGAAATGTGTGTGCGTCCTATGGAGCGAATGCAGGCTCCTTGGCTTCAGCGATATCAACGCAAAGCCTCCGAAGCGCAGAGGGAGTGCTCCCTCCACGCTCCGGAGGCTACGCGTTGCTTTCGCTGAAGCCTGGAGAGCGAGAGGGGTCGGTGAGCACCGACCCCTCTCGCTCTCCAGGCTTCAGGGATAGCCGCCTGAAGCCTTTGGAGTGCAGCGGGAACTCGCGCTGCGCTCCAAAGGCTTTGCAGCCTTGTCGCCGCTCCCAGACCTGTTCTGGGGTCGGGGGAAGCTCGGGCTTCCCCCGTGCCCAGCCCCGCAAGCTCCGGGAGCCGGGGCAAGGTTTCTCACAACCTTGCTGCTGCTCCCGGACCTGTTCTAGGGGCTTGGGCATCACCTTGCCGCTGCTCCCGGACCTGTTTTGGGGCAGGGGTCGGGGGAAGCTCGGGCTCCCCCAGCCCCGCAAGCTCCGGGAGCCGGGGCAAGGTTGCGCACAACCTTGCTGCCGCTCCTGGACCTGTTCTGGGAGCTGGGGTCGGGGGAAGCTTGGGCTCCCCCCGCCCCCAGCCCCACAAGCTCCGGGAGCCGGGGCAAGGTTGCGCACAACCTTGCTGCCGCTCCTGGACCTGTTTTGGGGGCTGGGGGCGGGGGAAGCTCGGGCTCCCCCCGCCCCCAGCCCCGCAAGCTCCGGGAGCCGGGGCAAGGTTGTGCGCAACCTTGCTGCCGCTCCTGGACCTGTTCTGGGGGCTGGGGTCGGGGAAGCTCAGGCTTCCACCGCCCCAGCCCCGCGGCTAAAAGCAAAGCCAAGACAGTGAGCGGGATCCATCCCACTCACTGTCTTGCGTTCTGCCAAAGCTGTGCGCAACCTCTCCAGCTGGGAGAGGTTGCGCACGGCTAAAAACAAAGGCAAGACAGCAAGCGGGATGGATCCCGCTCGCTGTCTTGGCTTCTATGCTCTTTGAGGCTGGGGGGGGGGGTATAATAAGATTTTTTCTTGATTTCCCCCCCCTAAAAACTAGGTGCACCTTATGGTCCGGTGTGCCTCATGGAGCAAAAAATACGGTAACTCCTCTCTGAAGACTGATTAGCTTCCTTTAGTCAATGGATAGGCATCAGACAGGGACAATATACATCTGGTTGATGGTAGCTTCACAAACTCTTGTTTGACTGGAGCCTGCATATGTAAGTATGTATTTATAAACATATACAGTGGTGCCTCGGTTTAAGAACAGTCCTGTTTATGGACGATTCGGTTTACGAACTCCGCAAAACCAGAAGTAGTGTCCCAGTTTGCAAACTTTACCTCAGTCTAAGAATGGAATCGCAATGGTGGAAGGGCACTGTTGGTGGGAGGCTTCATTAGGGAAAGCGCGCCTCAGTTTAAGAATGGATTCGATCTAAGAACGGACTTCAGAAATGGATTAAGTTCATAAACTGAGGTACTACTGTATAAATATATATATATATGTATGTATTTATAAACATATATATATATATATATATATATATATATATATATATATATACACATATACAGACATACATATATATATATATATATATATATATATATATATATATATATATATGTGCATGCATGCTCATGGTCACCCAGTGAGCTTCTTGGCAGAGTGCAGATTTGAACCCTGGTCTCCCAGGTCCTGGACTGATGCTAGTTACCACGATGTACAACAATTTGTTTAAGTACTGTATCTTGAACTTGAAATGCCAGCCTTTTGCTGTCTAAATAGAAGACACAGTTCATGTTAGTAGCCTGTATTTATTGCTTGCTAAGAACTTAAAGTGCAATCCTAACCCTTTATCTTGCCATTGGAGGGAACGAGGATAAGGTAGAGGTAACTCTCTGTCAGAACTCCACCAGTGGAGATGGCTCTGCAGAACCCTTAGAACCTTCCCATTGCCACTGTTCTCTTCCAAAAAGGCCCTGACAGGATATTACAGCACAGGGCATGTGGCTTTGGTGCTGGTGGGTTCAAAGCCTTGCCGTTCCCCTGTAGCTGATACAAGTGGAGTGAGACAGTAGGGGTGGGAATAAAAGAAAATACCTCCATCTTCTGCCCTGGCTGGTGCAAGCAGCAGGATTTGGGACAATGTGGCTGCTCTTCTGCTTCCCTCTGCCCTCTTGCTCTCTAGCTAGGGCATATGTTTGCTTTGCCCCCCACCCCTCAAATTCCAGAAGATGAGTGGTGTTGCTCTGTTGTCAATAAAAAGGAATTGTGGCATTGTACAAGCTAACTGGATCATCGTGAAATTAACTGAACCTTTCTAAAAGGAGTCCTATATGTAACACTGCAACAGTATTTTACATTTTAAATAGTGTGTGGATTATGGCTTACTTAAAGCAGCATGTGCTATCCAATTTTCACAGTTTTCCTTTGAATTAATCCCATACTAAACTTTTCTTTCTCCATGCAGAAACAAATTAGTTTCCCATAAGCCAGAAATGTAGTAAAAAAATGCAGCGGAGGAGGAAGCTGCTCGTGTGCCTGGGGCAGCGTACCCAGGGGCGGGGCGCACTGCGAGGCCTCCAGAGTTTGCCTGCCTCCTCCAACTGAGCTGCCCTACAGATGGGGGGGGGGAGGCAGTGGGTGGACTCTTTGGGCAGTGTGGAACCTGCGTGTGCCCAAGCCCAGGAGAGATGCGTGGCTCTGGTGCGCTGCAGGCCCCATGGTGAGTGCCGCCCGGCATTTTGTCACCTCCCTGAGCGGTGACACTTGGGGCAGACTGCACCCACCACACACCCCTTCCTCTGCCCCTGCAGAAATGTTCTCAATTAATGTTTATATCTTTTACAATCAGCAAGGTGAAAACAGAATGCTGCTTTCTCCAATGACTCAGCATCATGCTAATGCTCTTTAGAAGTATGGCACTAACCCAAAGATTGAAAATTATTTATTTATTTACCGCATTTTTATCCCACTCTTTTGAAAAAATCTTCCTAGAGTGGCTGAAAAATGTCAGTGATAAGACACTCGAGTCTCCTCAGATTAATAATCTAAAAGATATAACACAAAAGGAAAAGAGTTTGTCAGGGAGGTAGAAAAAAGCAAATTGAAACACTAATTCTTAGTTACAGAATTCTTTTAATGACCAGCTGGAATGGAAATATTCAAGGACAGAAGCCAAATGTTGTTGGTCTTTGGAGAGGCCTTGCAGTCTTATCTCTCTCTTCTGTAGCCTGATGGAATGGCTACTGTAGATGACAGTTGAGGGAAGAGCCTGATGGAGCTTGTCTTGCAAGCCTCCAATAAGCATTTTGTTGGCCACTGTGAGAACAGTATGGTGGACTAGATAGGGATTTGGTCTGAACCAAACAGGACTCTTCTGTTTGAATTCTTTGCCCATTCCATAGAATAGCTAATAGTTTGGGTTTTTCTCATTCCCATTAGGGCTCATTTGAGCTAGAGAAAAAGTGGGTACAGTGCATCCTGCGATATCCCTACTTCAATATTGAATCTTGGATTGCATCCTTACTGTAGCAGCCGTTGCTATAAAGGCCCATATGCACTACTGCTGTCTGAAAGAATGGTGGTCTGAAAATTGCCTATGTCATTTTGGTTTGTAGAGCTATCCTGTTCAAAAAGCTATTCTTTTTCAACCCAAGGTCCACATTCCCTCATGGGGAGCCTTCCACAGCCCACATGCAAGCGATATGTAGGGGACAAGAGGCAAAAATAGGTGAATAAATGAATGTAACTCTTTCCTCCATACCGTAGACTGTATTGTAGCATTGCAACCGTTATAGGTTTCTACACTGTCCCACCCATACGATTATTTAATCCTCTATCCAGGCAAGCAAAAGACATTATTACAGTCAAGGACACCTTTCAGTCAAGCAGAAGCACTCAGGGAAAGCACGGAGCAGGAGTAGGGTGGCCTGGGGCAAAAAAGGCTAATGCTAAAAAAAAAAAAATTGGTTGGGCAGAAGTGGGACATTCTCAGTTTAAGAGTGGCTAATGCAAAAAAGGCCAATTCTAGGCTATTCTAGGCTGCATCAGCAGAAGTATAGTGTCCAGATCAAGGGAAGTAATAGTACCACTCTATTCTGCCTTGGAAAGACCACACCTGAAATACTGTGTCCAATGCTGGGCACCACAGTTTGGGAAGGAAGCAACTTGGAAGCAACAGAGCACACCGTCTCCACCAAGGAGGAGACAGGGGACTCCCCTGAGAAGGAGGCTAGTTCACCAACACAGGAGCCAGATATATGGAGAAACGTGACTCAAAGAAGTAGGAGGCCTAGAGTTCGCTCTGATTGTTTAGAAATACACAATCGCTTTGAGGTCCTCTCCCCTAGCATGGAAGATGAAGAGCAGACTGCATTTGAAGATCTCTCCCTCATTACAGTCGATCAGGTATATAAAGACGAGCAGCAAAGTCAGTCCTCAGGGAATGTGCAGGTGACCTTGGAACGGACAGCTCACGGAAGAACCCCGACCAGAGGAGGCGTGTAGTGGTGATAGGGGATTTCCTACTGAGGGGAACAGAAGCAGTGATCTGTGGGCCTGACAAGATGTCTCGGGAAGTGTGCTGTCTCCCCGGGGCTAAGATCCAAGATGTAACTGAACGACTGCAGGGAATCATAAAACCCACTGACAAATACCCCTTCCTCTTGGTTCATGTGGGAACCAATGACACTGCAAGCAATAGCCTCCAGAAGATCAAAAGAGACTACGAGGCTCTGGGCAGGAAATTGAAGCAATTAAATGCACAAATTGTCATCTCATCTGTCCTCCCAGTTGAACGACGTGGCCCAGGGAGAGAGGGAAAAATAGTGGAAGTGAACAGCTGGCTTCGCAAATGGTGTAAACAGGAACGGTTTGGATTCTTAGATCACGGACTGCAGTTTCTTGAAGATGGACTTCTGGCAAGCGATGGGCTGCACCTCACAACGGTTGGGAGGAATGTTTTTGCCAAAAATCTCAGAAACCTCATCAGGAGGGCTTTAAACTGACTAATGTGGGGGAGGGAGATAGTGCTCCTGAAGGTATGGTCTATCAATTGATGAAGATGATCATCCAAATGTCATAGACCAAATGGAGCAAACAGCACGCAGACCTAGTGGTGGGAGGAAAAAAATCCTTAAATAAGAGACACGGGGGAATGATTAATGGACTTCAATGTCTGTACACTAATGCGCAAATCATGGGAAATAAATAAGATGAGCTTGAGCTCTTGGTACAGCAAACTAAATATGACATAACAGGCATCACTGAAACCTGGGTGGGATAAGTCCCACGATTGGAATGTAATAATGGAGGGATACAATCTATTTCAGAGAAACAGACCAAACAAGAAAGGAGGAGGAGTGGCGGTATATGTCAGGGTTGTGTATACCTGTGAAGAGATCCAAGATTTAGAACCTGAAAGCCAAAGTGAGAGCATTTGGGTCAAAATTAAGGGAGAGAAGAATAACAGTGACCTCATTGTGGGAGTTTACTATAGATCCCCAAACCAAACGGAGGACATAGATGATGCCTTCCTGGAACAGATGGCCAAGTATGCAAAAGGAAGGGAGATAGTAGTAATGGGGGACTTCAATTACCCGGATATTTGTTGGATGTCAAATTCAGCCAAGAGCATAAGATCAAACAGATTCCTCACTGGCCTTGCAGACAACTTCATTGTCCAGAAAGTGGGAGAAGCAACAAGAGGAACAGCCATTTTAGATCTGGTCCTAACCAATGTTGATGACCTGGTTAGTGGGGTAGAAGTGGAAGGATCATTAGGCGCGAGTGATCATGCTCTTCTGAAGTTTACTATACAGCGGAAAGGAGCAGCCAAGCATACTAGGACTCAATTTCTTGACTTTAAGAAAGCCGACTTCATAAAACTTAGGGAAGTGCTGGGTGAGATCCCATGGACAGTAATACTAAAAGGAAAGGGAGTTCATGATGGCTGGGAGTTTGTTAAGAGGGAGATAGTAAAAGCACAACATCAGGCAATACCAATGAGACGGAAACATGGAAGGTGCCTAAAGAAGCCAGGGTGGCTATCTAAAGAGCTTTTAACTGAGTTAAGATTTAAAAAGGATGTGTACAGAAAATGGAAAAGGGGGGAAACCACCAAAGAGGAATTCAAACAAATAGCCAGCACGTGTAGACACAAAGTCAGAAAAGCTAAAGCACAGAATGAACTCAGGCTTGCTAGAGAGGTTAAAAGCAACAAAAAAAAAAGCTTTTATGGGTATTGTCAGAGCTGCTTGAAGATCCTAGCTCACAGAGGATCACGCTAGCCAGCGGTCATTAAGTAAAAGTCTTTATTGAATTACAGTTTCCATTCTCACGCTGCTGCGCGCAACTCTACGCCTAGTGGCTAGGTCGGCGAAGCTCCGTCTGAGTCTCCGCCCTGTGTGCACCAACTTAATATCCTAGCCTTGCTCCACCTTTTCCTCCTGACTGTCCTCCTCTGGGTCCCTCTACCCCCCGGGGCTTCTTCCTTCCGGGATTCTTCTGACGCTGACCCAGACCCTCCTGCCTCCTTGCGCCGGGCTTTAGGACCTGGTTCCCTTTCGGGGCTGCTTACTGCGCCGCCTTCCTCTGCATTTGAACTTGGCGCGCGCGCCCAACCTTCCACTTTCCTCTCAACCGTTTCTTCGCTTCCCGATGGAGGTGTGGCCACTCCCGACTCATGTCCTCCCTCCTGTGGAGGTGTGGCCACTCCTGACTCATGTCCTCCCTCCTGTGGTGAGCTGCCAGCGCTTCCCCCCTGGCTCCCTTCCTCTTCCCTGCTTCCTGGCGGTGACGCTGGTCCCGATTTCCAGCTGCTCCCCCCTGAGTCCTCTCTGGCTCTGTCTTCCTGGGGTGCCCCCCTAGACTCCCCCCTTGCCCTCGCCACTGGTGCTCCTTTCTGTGAATCCTCTGATTCACTGGAAAGACTAGGAGATCTCGGGTCGTCGTCATCACTCATCTTTTCTTCTGCCTCCTCCCCTTCACTCTCTGTTTCCTCCCTTGCCCGTGCTTCTGCTCCTAAACCCCTGACATCCATCCCCCCCTCGAAGCCCCCCATTCCCCCCTCCCCTCCTTCCGGTGCTGGAGCTGGGTGCTGCTGTTGCAAAGGGACGAACGTCGGATATCGGTCGCTTCCCGTGTCAGGCCTCCATCTGAAGTCTCCCGGGTCTTCCTCCCTGCTCTCGTCGACGACAGTCACCTCCGCTTCCATCTCTGTGCCGCCGTGCTCGAAACCAGGGTCGTCCCCGAAAACGTCCATGTCCGTCTCTCCCTCACTTCCTCCTGTCGGTGTTGCTCGTCCTGGGCCTTCCAGCCATCGTCTGCGCCACTGCTCCTCTGGTCTATCGTCCCACCAATACGAGGGTTCTGATGCAGATCCCGAGGGTGACCCCTCCGGGGAACGGACGTCTCGTGTCGGTTCCTCGTCCGAGTCGAACCCCCGGAACGTGCTGGCCGAAAGCGTGGGCGTGAAAAGCCAGTCGTCGAAAAAGTCTGCTGGCATAGGTCTATGTGGGAAGAGGGCATGAAACTCGTCTTTGAGCAGAGGTTCGTCTAAGGCGTAGCCCGGCACCCAGCTGTTCGCACTGGCCGGGGTGCCCTCCTTGGCGAGAAAGTATTCTACCCCCTCTTCCCCCCATCTGGAGTCCAAAATCTCAGTGACTTCGTTGATGCGCTCCTTCTGTGCCACTCCCGCGTGCCCTGTTCTGTCTCTGGCCGGACTCGGCGCCGTTCCGGGTTCCTGGAACCTGTGCGGTGCCTTGTAGGGAGTGAGCACCGATCTGTGGAATACCGGATGCATTCTGGAACCCTCCGGAAGTGCCAGTCTGAAAGCTACCGGGTTGACCTGCTCTTCGACTTGGTAGGGCCCCAGTTGTTTATGCCCTAGTTTCTTCTTGGCCAACGACCTGGCCGGCACTGCGTGGGCTGCTAACCAAACCCAGTCTCCCACGTGGAGCTCTTCTCCAACCCTCCTGTGCTTGTCTGCTTGTACCTTGTATGCGTGCTTGGCCAGCTCCAGGTGGCGCCTCAGCTGATCGTGGACTTCCTGCAGCTCCGACGCGAACGCATCTGCTGTCTGCGGCTCCCCCTCCCCCATTCTTTCCAGTCCCGGGAAGGTTCTGGGGTGCCTCCCGTTGTTGGCGAAGAACGGCGTGACCCCCGTGGACACGTGCTTCGTGTTGTTGTAGGCGAACTCGGCAAGCGTCAGGTAATCCACCCACGTCGCAGGCTGTTGATTTGCATAACATCTCAGGTACTGCTGCATGATGGCATTGACCCGCTCTGCTTGCCCGTTGGTCTGCGGGTGTCTCGCCGACGCCAGGTTGATCTTGACGTTCAGGAAGCCCATCAGCTTCTGCCAGAAATTCGAGATGAACTGCCGCCCCCGGTCGGACAGAATAGACCGTGGCAGACCGTGAACCTTGAACACGTGGTCTATGAACAGTTTGGCGGTTTGCTCCGCCGTGGCCACCTTAGCACACGGAATGAAATGCGCCATCTTGGAAAACAGGTCCACCACCACCAGCACTGCCGTCTTGCCCCTTGAGCTGGGCAGATCCGTGACAAAGTCCAGGGCCACCCTTTCCCAAGGTTCGACCGGAGTTTGCAGCGGTTCCAACAGTCCGGCCGGCGGTCTGTGCACTGGTTTGGCCCTCTGGCAGGTGTCACACCTCGCCACGTAGTCTGCGACCTCCCCTCTCATTCCAGGCCACCAGAAATCCCTGGCTACTAATTCCACCGTCTTCTCCTTGCCAAAGTGCCCGGCCGTGGGCGCGTCGTGCAGCTGCTGCAGCACCTTGGCTCGAAGTTCGTCTCCCGGCACGTAGATGGCCCCTTTACGGATGAGCAATCCATCTCTTAGCTGGAAACCGTCGGCCGCTGCCTTGCCCCTTTGCACCTCTGCCATCTTTGCTTGTGCGAAGGAGTCCCCCTGCAACGCTCGTCGCACCGCCTCTAGGTCCACGGTCGCCGCGGCGCACGCCCACACTGTTGGTGCGAAGATGTGCATGGCGGCCGCTGGTGTTGCGTCCTCCAGATACTGTGGCTTACGGGAGAGAGCGTCTGCCATGATGTTGGTGTCCCCCGGGACATACTCTATTCGGAAGTCGAAGTTTGCAAAGAACTCAGCCCAACGTATCTGCCTCTGGTTCAGGAACTGTGCCGTGCGCCAGTGCTCTAGATTCTTGTGGTCCGTGCAAACCTGCACCGTGTGCTTGGCGCCGATCAGAAAGTGCCTCCACGCCTTGAACGCTGCGTGAATGGCCAGCAACTCCCTGTCCCAGATGGTGTAGTTCTGTTCGGACTTGCTGAGCTTCCTTGAGTAAAACGCTCCCGGTCGCCACACCCCCTGCGGGTCTTTCTGCAGCAGGACCGCCCCCACGGCTCTGTCCGAGGCGTCTGTCTCCACCCTCATCGGCTTGCTGGGGTTGACATGAAGCAGCTGCTCTTCCGACGCGAAGAGACGCTTGAGTGCCTGAAAGGACTGCTCCGCCTGCTCTGTCCAAACGAACTTCTTTTTCTTGGAGCTAAGCGTGTCAGTGATGGCCGCTGTCTGCATAGCGAAGCCCTTGATAAACTTGCGATAGAAGTTCGCAAAGCCGACAAACCGTTGGACCTCCTTCCGGTTGCGCGGACTCTTCCAATCCAACACCGCTCGAACCTTGGCGCTGTCCATGGCGAGCCCCTTGTCAGACAGCTTGTAGCCCAGAAAATCCACCTCCGGCACGTCAAATTGGCACTTCTCCAGCTTGGCGTAGAGCCTATGTTGCTTTAGCCTGCTCAGCACTTCCTTGACGTGTCCGTCATGCTCCTGCCGCGACTCCGAAAAGATCAGGATGTCATCTAAGAAACAGACGCACGTCTTGTAGAGAAGTCCTGCCAACACGTGATGCATAAACGCTTGAAAAACGTGGGAGCCATTTTGCAATCCAAAAGGCATAACTCTATATTCGTAGGTCCCCAGTGGCGTGAACATGGCTGTCTTCCACTCATCTCCTTCCCGCATGCGAATGAGGTTGTACGCCCCCCGCAGGTCCAGCTTGGTGAACACTCTGCCCTTCCGTACCTTTGCGAGGAGGTCGTCAATACGGGGCATGGGGAAGTCCGATGGCCTAGTCAGACTGTTCAAAATCCTGTAATCCACTACCAGTCTTTTTTGGGGCGTGTCCCGCTTCTTAACAAAGAATACGGGACTGCCCCCCACTGCCCTGGACTCCCGGATGAAGCCGCGTTGCAAATTATGATCAATGAACGCCTTGAGTTCTTGCAGTTCGTCCTCTGACATGGAATACAGTTTCCCTTTAGGCAGCGCCGCCCCCGGCAGCAGGTCAATTTTGCAGTCATATGGTCTGTGAGGGGGTAGCCTGTCTGCCTCCTTCTCGCAGAAAACTTCCAAAAATTCAGCGTACTTGTGGGGAATCGCTTGCAGCGTGCCTAGCAGCAGCTGTGACTCCTCTTCCTCTCCTTCCTGCCTGGGCACGATGCAGTGTTCAGCACAAAAGGAAGAGCCGAAGGTCAGCTGCCTCTGGTACCAAGCCATCGCTGGGCTGTGCTTGTCCAGCCAACTCATGCCCAATACAATGGGCGTGTCAGATAGTTGAGCGACGTTGAAGCTGATGATTTCTCTGTGATTCCCAAGTCGCATCACCATTGGTGGCGTCTGCTTCACCACTTGCCCCCCGAGCAGCTCCCTGCCATCCACCGTGACAACCTGCAGGGGCAGTGTGGCCGGCAGCAACTGCACAGCGTGCCTGTCGACAAAGTCCTGCCCTATAAAGTCCGCATTGCTGCCTGAGTCAATGGTGATTGGTACGTCCATGGTGATTCCATTGGGCAGCTGGAGAGACGCTGTGAGCCTCACTACTGGTTTGGGCGGGAGGGGGTTCACGGGCTGTAAAATCTCTGGGGACTGCGTCACTAACACGTCTGGCTGGGCCCCAGTGCCTCTTCCTCCAGCCAGACAGCCTCGTTTCCCTGCTGTGGTCCTCCTCGCTGTGTTGCTGCAGTCACCATTGCTGAGGCTGCAGTGAACTTGTGGGGCCTCTGGGGACACTCTTTCGCCATATGCCCTGGCTCCTCACAGACGTAACACTTCCTGTTCCCTCTAGGAGGCTTCGCCTTCACTGCTGCCGGTGCTAGGGCTCTGGCTGCTGACTGAGCCCTTGCACCTCCCACCTCCATAGGTTCGGCTCCTCCTCCTGGCGGAGGCGTGGATTGCGCCCGCGCTGCTTCCCTGGGAAAGAAGGAGGGGCCCCCGGCTGGTTCGCGCCCTCCACGCCCTTCGTCCCTGTTCCACGGACGTCCTTCCAGCCTCACCCCCACTGCCAGTGCCCTCTGCACGACCTCCTGGGTGGTTCGGGGTCTCTCCCCCCTCGCTATCTCATCTTTAATCGAGTTGTGCAGCCCCTCCCAAAAGAGGTCTCTTACAGGAGCCGAATCTCTGTCCCATTCCAGGGCACTGACCAAGGCGAAAAAGCGGGCATGATACTGCCTGACGCTGGCCCTCCCTTGTCTCAGCCCATGCACCTCCTTCCGTGCAAGATCCACGTCAATACTTGATAAAAAACACCCATCCATTGCTTTAATAAAGGCATCTGCATTCTGTAGCGCCGGATCCTTATCTCTCCATAAATTGCGTAGCCATGCTCTCGCATCCCCATGCAGATGGGACATGATGAACCCCACTCTCTCTTGTTCATCTCTAAAGTCTTTATGCAGCAGTTGCAGTGCGCACAGTACGTCGGCTCTAAAGTTGGGATACTGTTGCAGGTTCCCATCGAAGTGAGAGACCAGCCCGCCTGTCCGTCTCGCCAACCCAATTCCCTCCTGCCGGGGTGTCTGCTTTGTCAGCACGTCTAACCTGACCTGGAGATCCCTGCAGGCTGCGGCTGCCTCCTCCTCTCTCTTCCTGGATGCGAGAGCCTCGGCGTTCAGTTGTGCCACCGCGTTTCTGAGTTCCTCTATCTGCTGCTCAGCCGTCATGTCGTCTGCCGTTCGTGAGCTCGCTAGTAGGCACCTGTGTCTCTCCCCTCCTCGAGGCTGTAGATGCCCACAAGTCAGACGGAGCTTACTGTCAGAGCTGCTTGAAGATCCTAGCTCACAGAGGATCACGCTAGCCAGCGGTCATTAAGTAAAAGTCTTTATTGAATTACAGTTTCCATTCTCACGCTGCTGCGCGCAACTCTACGCCTAGTGGCTAGGTCGGCGAAGCTCCGTCTGAGTCTCCGCCCTGTGTGCACCAACTTAATATCCTAGCCTTGCTCCACCTTTTCCTCCTGACTGTCCTCCTCTGGGTCCCTCTACCCCCCGGGGCTTCTTCCTTCCGGGATTCTTCTGACGCTGACCCAGACCCTCCTGCCTCCTTGCGCCGGGCTTTAGGACCTGGTTCCCTTTCGGGGCTGCTTACTGCGCCGCCTTCCTCTGCATTTGAACTTGGCGCGCGCGCCCAACCTTCCACTTTCCTCTCAACCGTTTCTTCGCTTCCCGATGGAGGTGTGGCCACTCCCGACTCATGTCCTCCCTCCTGTGGAGGTGTGGCCACTCCTGACTCATGTCCTCCCTCCTGTGGTGAGCTGCCAGCGCTTCCCCCCTGGCTCCCTTCCTCTTCCCTGCTTCCTGGCGGTGACGCTGGTCCCGATTTCCAGCTGCTCCCCCCTGAGTCCTCTCTGGCTCTGTCTTCCTGGGGTGCCCCCCTAGACTCCCCCCTTGCCCTCGCCACTGGTGCTCCTTTCTGTGAATCCTCTGATTCACTGGAAAGACTAGGAGATCTCGGGTCGTCGTCATCACTCATCTTTTCTTCTGCCTCCTCCCCTTCACTCTCTGTTTCCTCCCTTGCCCGTGCTTCTGCTCCTAAACCCCTGACAGGTATGTTCGTAGCAAAAGGAAGAACAAAGAAACAGTGGGGCCACTCAGAGGAGAAGATGGTGAAATGCAAACAGGGGACACAGAAAGGGCTGAACTCCTCATTGCGTTCTTTGCCTCAGTCTTCTCCGCTAAAGAAAACAATGCCCAACCTGAAGAATTTGGAGCAAATGATTCAGCAGAGGAAACACAGCCCAGAATAACTAAGGAGATAGTACAAGAATACTTGGCTAGTCTAGATGTATTCAAGTCTCCAGGGCCAGATGAACTGCATCAAAGAGTATTAAAAGAACTGGCAGATGTGATCTCAGAACCACTGGCAGTCATCTTTGAGAATTCCTGGAGAACAGACGAAGTCCCGGCAGACTGGAGGAGGGCAAATGTTGTCCCTATTTTCAAAAAGGGGAAAAGAGAAGACCCAAATAATTACCGCCCAGTCAGTCTGACATCAATACCAGGGAAGATTCTGGAGCAGATCATTAAGCAAACAGTCTGTGAGCACCTAGAAAGGAATGCTGTGATCACCAATAGTCAGCATGGATTTCTGAAAAATAAGTCATGTCAGACTAACCTGATCTTGTTTTTTGACAGAATTACAAGCCTGGTAGATGAAGGGAACGCAGTGGATGTAGCCTACCTTGATTTCAGCAAGGCATTTGACAAGGTGCCCCATGATATTCTTGTAAAGAAGCTGGTAAAATGCGGTTTTGACTATGCTACCACGCAGTGGATTTGTAACTGGCTGACTGACCGAACCCAAAGGTGCTCATCAATGGTTCCTCTTCATCCTGGAGAAGAGTGACTAGTGGGGTGCCACAGGGTTCTGTCTTGGGCCCGGTCTTATTCAACATCTTTATCAACGACTTGGATGATGGACTCAAGGGCATCCTGATCAAATTTGCAGATGACACCAAACTGGGAGGGGTGGCTAACACCCCAGAGGACAGGATCACACTTCAAAACGACCTTGACAGATTAGAGAACTGGGCCAAAACAAACAAGATGAATTTTAACAGGGAGAAATGTAAAGTATTGCACTTGGGCAAAAAAAATGAGAGGCACAAATACAAGATGGGTGACACCTGGCTTGAGAGCAGTACATGTGAAAAGGATCTAGGAGTCTTGGTTGACCACAAACTTGACATGAGCCAACAGTGTGACGCGGCAGCTAAAAAAGCCAATGCAATTGTGGGCTGCATCAATAGGGGTATAGCATCTAGATCAAGGGAAGTAATAGCACCACTGTATTCTGCTCTGGTCAGACCTCACCTGGAGTACTGTGTCCAGTTCTGGGCACCACAGTTCAAGAAGGACACTGACAAACTGGAACATGTCCAGAGGAGGGCAACCAAAATGGTCAAAGGCCTGGAAACGATGCCTTATGAGGAACGGCTAAGGGAGCTGGGCATGTTTAACCTGGAGAAGAGGAGGTTAAGGGGTGATATGATAGCCATGTTCAAATATATAAAAGGATGTCACATAGAGGAGGGAGAAAGGTTGTTTTCTGCTGCTCCAGAGAAGCGGACACGGAGCAATGGATCCAAACTACAACAAAGAAGATTCCACCTAAACATTAGGAAGAACTTCCTGACAGTAAGAGCTGTTCGCCAGTGGAATTTGCTGCCAAGGAGTGTGGTGGAGTCTCCTTCTTTGGAGGTCTTTAAGCAGAGGTTTGACAACCATATGTCAGGAGTGCTCTGATGGTGTTTCCTGCTTGGCAGGGGGTTGGACTCGATGGCCCTTGTGGTCTCTTCCAACTCTATGATTCTATAATTCTATGGATGTTGAAAAACTGGAACGTGTGCAGAAGAGGGCAACCAAAATGACCAAGGGTCTGGAAACCAAGTATTATGAGGATCAGTTGAAGGAAATGGGTATGTTTAGCTTGGAAAAGAGGAGACTGAGAGGAGATATGATAGCCATTTACAAATTTCTCAAGGGCTGTCACATGGAAGAGAGAATATATTCTCCAAGTGTATCAGGACATGCACATATGTGAAAAGCAGGTAGCAGGTTTATGCTTACTCCGATCAGTAAATTTTACAATCCTGTGAAACTGGATAGTGCTACAACTGAAATTGCTACTCTGCAGTGTCATATTGTATATTTTTCAAGCCCCTGCTGCCTTACAACTCAGTTAGCAGTCATAGATGTTTAACAAGTCTTACCTCTTGTAGATAGTGAGGTATGTATGTATGGGCTTGATTTTTTTTTTTTAACTTGCTTGCTCTCCAGTACCTATGTTAGTCAGTTTTGATTTGCAAAACAGAAAGAACACACTTTTGTGAATGGTTGACTTTCTGGTTACCTGGAGTCATTTCTTGCAGTCAAACTGTTTATTAATGACTTCAAATGGCATCAGCTGGGTATCACATATATATTTGATTTTTATGCTTATTTCCACTAAAATGTGACTCATTTTGTTATTTATTAAACTTAGATGTGCATGCAAGAGGTACTAGGTAAAGACTGAAAAGAGGAGGTTAGGGGTATGAGCCATTACAATGTGAGGGAAAGACCCCTCTTCTAGCAATAGCAATTATTTCCTTTAGAGGAAGTTTTATTTATAATTTAGAGCAAATTTGTAGTCATTGGTTTGTGTTAACTTTAAAATTATTTAATTTTCTTTGTCTCCCAGTAGATATTTCTTTTCCATATTTTCACACTTGTTCTTGTGGTTAGAGATGTCTTTTCAAATATATGCATAGTTTTGTTTAGTTATGTTTTGAAGAAAGGTTTAAATTTGATGTAATGAAAAAATAAATAGGAACATCAAAATACTGGTATGAAAGAATCTATGAGAACTTTTAAAATGATAGTCAGGGGTTAAATTCTGCATTTCAGTGTCTTTTGAGTAAAACAGGATGTAGTGACTTTACTGTCAGACTGCTGGTGTGAGTGCAAACAGATGAGGAAATGCTAGGGCTGGCACTCCAGTATGGGCTGTTGTCTAGGAAACTGTTTGCGTCATTCCACCCAGCAATTAGCTTACAGTGCTTTTATTTTTGATAGTGTAGTAAGCTGAACTTGACTGTAATAAAGAAAAGGCTGATGGTACTGTTGCAGTTCTGAAGATATAGCTTTTGTGGGAAATGGTAATAAAATAAATATTAAAACATAATAGAATTTTATATCCATTAATAATGAAAACTAAGTTATTAATTTATTAACGAAAAGGTTTTTTTCTGATCTGTTTTTAGATCAATTATTAAGACTTTTTGTTGAAACCATAAAAAAATTAAAAAGCAGTTTAAAATGCTATATTGAAAATACATATTGTTACTAGTTCTAATTTGCATATAGTTTGATACATTTTTCATGTTGAAATAAATTATACATTGCTATGGTATGAAAATGGGAAAGACCATATTTGCATTTTTAAAATGCAAATTCATAGTCTGATGGTGCAATTACATATATCTTTATGCAAAATCCCACTGCGTAGCGAGGTGCTTACTGCCTAGTAAATGTG
Organism: Podarcis liolepis; assembly: GCF_965112155.1. Taxonomy (NCBI): domain Eukaryota; kingdom Metazoa; phylum Chordata; class Lepidosauria; order Squamata; family Lacertidae; genus Podarcis; species Podarcis liolepis. The sequence continues at coordinate 70,532,343 of NC_139554.1, forward strand.
TCTAGGATTGCAGTCTTGACATAAATATCTACTTATTTGAACTTATAAGGTTGTATGTAGCATAAGTTTGAATTTGTCTGAACCACCCAGCTGTACTGTAGCATGTGGGCAAATGTTACAACTGAAAAACTAATCGTTTTTGCGTAGGTACAGAAGTAGTAAGTATAGAAACAGGACTTCTTTTTCCACCAGCACATCCTATGTTCAGAATGATGGAAGAAAACTAAAGATGGCCTATCTAGGAAGCACTCTGCTTACATTGATAATGGAACTGATGAATCCAGATTCAAGGTCCCTGCTATAAAAGAGAACTTTGCCATAAGACGAGTCTGCTAGATCAGGCCAGTAGCCTATCTAGTCTGGCATCCTGTTCTCACAGCGACCAACCAGAAACCTGTAAGGAAACACAAGCTGTCGGACCTGTGCACAAGAGCACACTGCTCTTTGGTTTCCAGCATCTGGTATTTAGAAGCATTACTGTGCTGACTGTGGAGACAGAGCATAGCTATCATGGCTAGTTGCCATTGATACCCTTTTCCTCCAATCCTCTTTTAAAGCCTTCTCAGTTGGTGACATCAGTACCTCCTGTGGAAGCAAGTTTCATACTTTAACTGTGTGCTGTGTGAAGAAGTAGCCATAAGCCTCCACTATCTGTGGTGCACTTGTGCTACTTTGATGTATGTTTCCCAAGCTACTTAGGTTTCTTACCTTGCTGAATCAGTGTTGGGATAGGAGAGTTTCAACAGCTGGTTCTCTTTGGTGTGTTCCACTGAAGCTGGCTTGGCTAATTGCTACTGGGCTGATGTAGTAGTTACTTCACTCTACAGAACCTGTCTTTGTTGGAGGAAGAGTGTGTATATGTGGAAGTTGTTCAGACCCAGCACTATAACAAGTATTGCTGTTTTTTCAATAAATGGTAAATGAAGAGCTAAAAGAAAATGGCTGGTTTTGGTTGGTTTTTTTTAAAAAAAGACTTAGAAAATGGAGACCTAGTTCTTTGTATTATTAATATTTAAAAAGTTGCTGTGAAACATTTAAACATAGTTTAACTACTTAGGAAAAAGCTTTTAAAGTATTCATGTTTTTGTATTTTTTTCACCAAACTGTAGCCAAATCTGACTCTTCTTTCATTTGTACAAATAGAAATTTTGCATTGAAAGTTTCTAAGAAACTGCTGGTGTCAGCTGGAGGTGTACCAGAAAGCTTGGGTGATTATCTGTGGAGACTGACTAGATCTGCTCCTGCAACTTGTCATGCTGAGTAGTGACACTTTCTACTTTTTTTTTGGGGGGGGTGGATAATATTTGAGTATGTTTCTCTCTCAGTCTCTCATTGTTAAATGAAATAGAATTTTGGAAACAAACATTTTTTGCTAGTTCAACTTTATTTATTGATTTAAATTAAGCATTATTAAATCTCAAGAGCGCACAGTAAATACACCAAATAACTAAGTGCATGCACATTGTAAATACCTATAATATACAAAAGCCTGTATAGTCAAAACCCATAGGGTTCAATGACGGGTAGGATTGCCAAAGTCATTTCCCCCAAAACCCTGCCCCCTTTCCATCCCTGATTGATTGATTGATTGATTGATTGATTGATTGCCATGTGTGTAAAGCTGAATGCACACAAGTTAAATGTGCACGGTTGCGGGCTTACTGTACTATAAACTGACAAAGAGGAATTTGAGATACTCTTTGAGTGGGCAATCGGAGACTTCCAGATCTCATCCTCCCCCTTCAAAGACATTGACCAAAAAATGTGTCTTGATCCGCTGCGGAAAAGCATTGAAAGATGTGCCAGATGCTCCTCGAAAGGGAGAACCTTCCACAACTTGGGGCCACCACAGAGAAAGCCTTCTCCCGCATTACCGCTCTTTGATCTTTACATGGTGCTGCTGCTTTTTTGTGATGAAACCATGTTCTGTCTTTATAATGATACTGAAAAGGCCACTTCCTTTACTACAGAAACACTTCTGCAGTTGTATGGAATTTTAAAACATGCTTGTCACATTAAAAAAAAGAAGAATCTTAGACAAATACCAAAACTGTTATGAGTGAAACCAGGAAAGAAATACCATACATTATAACTTGACATCTGAAAAAACTTGCTGTCCTTCAAACACTGTCTTTCCTTGCTTTCAGTTGCGTTTTCAGTAGGCTTAGTGAGCTAATTTCGATAGGTTTTAATCATTATGAAGCCACATCATTCAGTAAATGGCTAGCTACTACAGATCTGGTTTCAGTTCACCTCTTGTTCCAGATAGCCTTTTGAAATGAGAAACTTCATTCTTTACATGGTCCTGTGATTTGTCTAGAGCTGATTAATGTCACCTGATCAAGCAAATGAGTCTGGTAAATGCTTAGACGCTGTTTTTTTTAGTAGAGCTGTTAGGGTTATGTAAAGAAATCCAGAAATCTAATTAATCTGGAAAGAGACAAAAGTATTACAAGTTTCACATTTGGCTATTGTATGACATTAGGAAAGAATGTAGTCCTTTAAAAAAAAAACTTATCCATTATAAATCTTTGTAACATGAGCATTTCAGACAAAGCTTCTGTCTCAATAGATTTCTTCATCTTCATGGAGTCATGGGACTGTATCCTAAGGATTCTAATTATGAGCCAACCAGCATTTGACCATCATCCTGATTTCGGCTCTGTGTTGTTAAAACATGGGCTTCATTTATGAAATTGTAGCTCATCTCTGATGTCATTGTAAAAGATTTCTTCAGTTGCATTATTTTTTCCCCAACACATGACATTTCATGTTTGTTTGTTTGTTTGTTTGTTTGTTTTTAAAAATGTGCCAGCAGTTATAATATTTTAATTGAAATACATGCTTCCTAACATTGCAATTCTGCACATATATACTCAGAAATTAGCACCTTTAAATTCAGTGGGACTTACTTCCAGGTATAGAATTGCAACCTTAGAGGTTCATAGAATAGCAGCCTTAAATTGACTGCTGTTTGTCATTCTATATTTTTCTGTGTTTCCCAGCTCTCTTTCCCTTTTTTCTGCCACCCTCCTACTTTCTCATGCTCTCCTATTTCTGTACCATTCCATAAATTCCCTTCTCATCACCACCAATATTGTTATTCCACATTTTTATTGGAACCAGTTATGAAATTTACAGAAGGGTCTGGTTGAAATTAAATCTTTTTCCACCCAGATTTTTTTTACATTATTGCAAAGCAATTTTTCAGGAGGTTGGGAAAGGAAGAATTTATTTGTGCTTTATAGTGTGTGAATCAATCTGTCCGCCGACAGTTATGTTTTCATCTGTGGGTATTTGTAATTTTACATTCAGTACCTTTTCCTTCAATATATGGGTCAGAGAATCATAGAGTTGTCCACTTTAAATATGAAAATAGTTTTCACGCTTGGTGAGATAGTGACAGAAAATTACTGTGGTTTTAAGATTGTTATTGAGAGGGCAAGCAATGGGAGAAATGCCTTCAGCACACAGCTGTGGAGACGGCTTGAAATTTTCAATTCCAGGGGAAATTAACATGTTTGATTTTTTTCTGTATTGGTGGACTACTAGTCAATGCCACTTGGAGTAAGTGATGCAGGCTTTGACACATGGAGTAAACGATGCAGGCTCCCAAGTGTTGTGGTTTTAACATTCAGAGCCCTATCATCCATAGATAATTTATGACTTTCTTTTCTAACAAACAAAATACACCCCCCCCATAAAAGTGGCTATTTTATAAATCCATCTTTTGAAATTATTAAACATTGTCAAATCCAGGGCATTTTTTTCTGGTAGACCTCTCCCGAATGCAGTACCGGCATCTCTGCCAAGCCACCTCTTCTTCCCTATTCTGAGGCTTACTTTTAAAAAAAAGTGGAGGAAGGAAGGAACAGCATGCTGTACACTCAGGATACTATTGTTAACCAGCAAGGTGGACCTTGTGGTGGGTGCCCCAGGGAAGAGCTTTTCTAAATTGGGGTTGGGGTTCCTAAAGTAGTGTGTGCGATTGATTGAGAGAGGTATGCATGTGTGATTTGTGTAAGAGAAGGAGAGGTATATTTATGGTATGTGTGTAATGGAGGGAGGGTGATATCTATACGTTGTGTCTGTGCATGTTAGAGAAAAGGAAGTATGTATGTTTTCTAAGTTTCTAATTTTATTTAATTATTTAATCAATTTTCTTGAGACTCCCCTTCAGCTGTTATTTTTATAAGTGTTATTTCTAGAAGAACAGTCTTTTTATCTCTCTCCAGTTCATTTTTGTTTACAGAGTCTCTTCAGATAGTGTCATAATATCCAGATCCTGTCTGGAGCCCCAGACCTAAAATGTTTGCATAATTTGGGTATTGTTGGGTGATCTATTAATGCTTTTTTTGATATACCGTTGTATATGGCTTCTTTCCCAGACTGCACCATTGGCATCTCTTTTGCTTAGATGACCTGCTTCTGTTAAAAATTTAAAAAATCTGTAAACATAAACATTGCTACTGTTTCAGCAATGCTTTTTTAAAAGAATTTTGAATCTGCATTTCATTAATGGTAGTGACAGAATCACTTAACATACACTTAGTTACATTTAGAACCCTTTCAGGAGCTATAATCAGTCTGTATGCTTTCCTGCTTCTGAGCACTAGGAGGCAGCCGTTTCTGTTAGAAATTCCAAAATCCTTACTGAAGCAGTATCTTCTTTATTAGGCCAACCAAAATGTTACAAAATGGAATGTAAGCTTTTGAGTTCCCAGAACTCTTTATCAAGCTAGACAGTAAAATGTGCAGAGGGAAGGAAGCCATCCATCCTTGCCTACAACTGGTAGATGGAATGTGGGAGATGTTCAAGTGACCCTCTTTCACCTGTTTAGCAAGTTTCTGGTTGCAAACAAGCCTCCAGAGAAGGAGAAAAACACAAAGGCTGAGCCTTCATTTCTTCAAATATAAAGGTTTTCCTTACAGCCCCCCCCCCCAATTTCCCTGTCTACACAATGCATGAAGATATTTACTGTTTCTAAAATCCATCATAGACACATTTGAGCTTATTTCCTCTATCTCAGGGTAACTTTATCTGAAAACAATGCTACTTCTTTGCTATTGATTCCCATCCTTTTGTTTCTAGAACAAATGGAAGTAGTGTTCCAGTTCATAAAATACCAGTTCACCAGCCAGTCTTACTTACTTACAATAGGTCAGACAATTAAAATAATTTTAGCCAGTTTCTGGAATTGCCCAACATATAGTTTGTCTTTGCAGAAATGGCGGGACAACTGTCAGACCCAACACTGTACCTTTTTCCTTTGCAACTATGCATGGCATAAAAGCTAGAGAAGGAAATATTTCATAGTAGCTTAAAAGCTTTGTGTCTTTAAAAGATAGAAATTCTTCATAAAATATGGCTAACAATAAAACAATCTTCTTGCTGCCTCTCTTCTTCTCCTCAAAAGAATATTGAAAAAGATTTCTGATTTCAAGTTGCTATGGTGTTAGTATCTTTGTTTAGTTAATTTTGTGCTAAGTTGCTATGGAAATATTTATTTACTGAGTTAGTGCCTAACCAGTGTCAAACAGATGCTGCTAGCAAGTACAAATCATGTTTTAATCAATAAAATACCCAAACTATTCCTAGTCTTGAAGATGGAAAAAATAATGTAGCAAAATACTTTTATCTGTGTTTTTCATAGCACATACTTTTTACATTTTAAAATGCTAGCTTATTTGATCTGCTAATAACAATCAGGTTATTATTAGGGTTCCACATTGTTAATGTTACAAACTCATTCTTATCTTGCAGGTATTGCCTTATTTGTGAAAAAATGTATATGATCCATCTGTTATTTTACTAGATACATTCACCATAACTTCATGTCTCTGGTTTTAGTACCTATTTTCAAACATACTTACCGTATTTTTCGCCCTATAGGACACACTTTTTCCCCTCCAAAAATGAAGGGGAAATGTGTGTGCGTCCTATGGGGCGAATGCAGGCTTTCGCTGAAGCCTGGAGAGCGAGAGGGGTCAGTGCAACTCCCGCGGGCTCCGAAGCCTTGCGGATAGCTGCCTGCAGCCCGAAGCCCGGGGAGCGCGGCACTGTGCGCGGCTTAGGGCAGCTATCTGTAAGCCTGCGGCGCCCGGTTGGAGTTGCCCTAAGCCCGGGGTGCGCAGCGGGCTACAGCGCTGTGCTCCCCAGGCTTCGGATAGCAGCAAGCTCCGGGAGCGATGGCGAGGTTGAGCACAACCTCACCATCGCTCCCGGACCTGTTCTGGGGGCTGGGGTCGGGGGAAGCTCGGGCTTCCCCCGCCCCCAGCCCCGCAAGCACAACCTCGCCTTCGCTCCCGGACCCCCAGCCCCGAGGCTAAAAACGAAGCCAAGACAGCTAGCGGGATCCATCCCGCTCGCTGTCATGGCTTCTTTGCTCTTTGGGGCTCGGGGGGGATTTCCCCCCCCTTTATTCCCCCCCCCCCAAAATAAGTGCGCCCTATGGGCCGGTAAGTCAGCTATACCACATTTTAGATGACATTTTTACTCTAATTTAGAATGTGATTTATCTCAGTGGAGCAAATGCTGCTCAAATCTTCAGTTGAGTATTTCAGATCTGAACCATTTCCAAATATTTAGTTGTATGTAGACAGCAGCCTTGAGGAATTATAGTTATTGGGTAACACATCTAAACTATATGTCACCTTTGAGTAGGGATGAACTGAGCAGCCTAATTCTGTCGCACTTCATTCTTGTAAATACTCAAGGGTTCCTTAATTGTATTGTATGCATTTTGATTGTACTGTTAACATAAAATATGCTTTCAGTTCATTAATCCAAAAATAGGCATTTTATGCGTGTATTTTATGTAAAATAAAAATTTATGTGTGCACCAAAACTGTGTTAAAATCTAGAAAAGTGTTTCATTCAACTGGGAGTTGCATTCCAATCTTCAAGGAAGTTTGGGAGCATCTGATTGGGTTGTACTGTTGTGAAAAGTGGAAAAAGCAAATTCTTCCCCCATCCCTCATTTTGAGTAACTATACATAGAACAGTTTTAAAGTTTTTGCCTCTCTTCCCTGTCACATGCCTCCTCATACATAACTACTCGTATATACTAAATCTTTTTTTAAAAGACCCTCTGTAACATTCAGAATACATATCCTACACCAGTGAAATTCAGAAGAGAATACAAATTAAATTAGGAACAAATGACTACTAATTGGTGTGCTAAGAGGTCAGGGAGAACAAAATAGGGAAATAGTTGGTGGTACACGTGTGGCGCTGTGGTCTAAACCACTGAGCCCTGGGCTTGCCAATCAAAGGGTCGGCAGTTCGAATCCCCGCAACCGGGTGAGCTCCCGTTGCTCGGTTCCAGCTCCTGCCAACCTAGCAGTTCGAAAGCACAACAAAAAGTGTAAGTAGATTAATAGGTACCGCTCCAGCGGGAAGGTAAACAGCGTTTTTGTGCACTGCTCTGGTGTTGGTGTTCTGTTGCACCAGAAGCAGCTTAGCCATGCTAGCCACATGACCTAGAAAAACTATCTGCGGAGCAGACAAACGCCGGTTCCCTCGGCCTGTAAAGCGAGATGAGTGCCGCAACCCCAGAGTCGTTCACGGCTGGACTTAACCGTCAGGGGTCTCTTTACCTTTACCTTGACTGCTAGAGAGAGGCATTCCAGGACCTAAGAGTGAGAAATTCATCTACCTCTTGGGCAGAGCTCCAGAGATACCACCACACCTGAGAGCTCTGCTCTCTGCCCAGCTCAGCCTCCTTTGCAGTATCACTTAAGAAGTAGACATTTAGACTTATTTTTTAGTTTAAAGAAGTTTATAATGTAATTGTTATTGTCCCTTTTATCTCCCAGACCATTTTATTTTCTTAAATTGTGACCCTGTTGAGGAAAAAGGGCAGGATTCAACTAACAAGTTCTGTCAGTGCAAGCCCTGTGCAAGCGTTTGCATTTGTGCAAACAGGGTGTGCCTCCCAGTGTCCCCCCCCCAAATTGTCTGTGGGAGAGTCCCCATTATTTGTGGTTGCTGCTAGGCCTCCCCTTTCCCCAAGTAATCTAGCACACATGGAAGACCTTACAGAGGGCTGAGGTCTCATCTCTGACATTTCACTGATCTAGAGTGCTACAACTTCACACTTGTACCAAGTGCCTTTGATAATGAAGTTCACTGATGGCAGAGAGATGTCCTCAAATGGGTTGTAGCATCCTCCAGCAATGGAAGACAAAATCACTGGTCATCGTTAAGTTAAACTGGCTCTCCATGACACACTTTCTTTCCACCCTTTTCCTTAGGGAAAAAGGTTCCAAAGTCAGCTTGATGGCTTAAAGCCTGTATTTCCTTAATCTATGCATGTTTGCATTTTACTCCGCCTATTAGTATTTCAGCTCACTCAGGTCAGCAGCAGCCTCAGCATCTTTTCTTTAAATGTTCTTCTGCAAGACTTTTGCAGGGCTGCCACATGAAGTGGATTGGATCTTAATGCCTCTGGTACAGATTCCAACAAACAATAATGGTGACAAGGGACCTTGCTTTTATTTATTTATTTATTTATTTTATTAGAATTATATACCACCCTTCATCAAAATATCTCAGGGCTTTGTTCCCGTGTAATCTTCATTGGCATGGAGTCCATATTATTAATTTGTATGAAGGAGGTAGAAGGAGCAAAAATTTTGCTGAATGGCATGCAACTTTGCTGGACCTATTTGTATCTTGCTCAGTATCTATAAGCAAAAAAATTAAAATTCTTTCCATACAGTCAAAGGCAGTCTCTTGGACTTGCTGATCAGAAGGTTGGTGGTTCGAATCCGCACAATGGGATGAGCTCCTTTTGCTCTGTCCCAGCTCCTGCCTACCTAGCAGTTCAAAAGCAGACCAGTGCATGTAAATGAATAGATACTGCTGTGGCGGGAAGGTAAACAGCGTTTCCATGCGCTCTGGTTTCTGTCACGGTGTTCCATTGCGCCAGAAGTGGTTTAGTCATGCTGGCCACATGACCCGGAAAGCTGGCTGTGGACAAACGCCGGCTCCCTTGGCCTGAAAGCGAGATGAGCACCGCAACCCCATGGTCGCCTTTGACTGGACGTAACCGTCTTGGGGGGGTCCTTTACCAATCTTACAATAGTGAATGATACTCAGTACTGTGCATTGAATCTGCAATTTGCCTCTGCTGCTCTGCATTAAAAAATGCTTCTCTTGAGATTTTAGATTTGAGTGCCACCTTGTGGAATGTTGTAAAATGTTAAAAGAATATTTCTGAACACATCCTTGAGCCTTACTAATTGAAACTCATCCAACATAACAGGACTAGACAGTGCTCTGGGCACCTCTCAAGATTCATCTGCTGTAACAGTGGAGTCAGGGTCCCAGTGGATGCAAGCAATTTGATCCTCAAAAAGCTTTACAAACAAGTCACAGGGAGCTACCATCTGTTCTGTCATCTCCTTCAGGCCAGACTATAAAAGGTTCCACAATACCTGGAAAGGCACTGTTGGACAACTCAAATGAGAATGCATTGGAGGCAGTATGCCTTATTTGCCTTATTTGCTGCCTTCACTGCCACTAGGTAGGCATGATGATGAGCCCTCACCAGTGTTCAGTTACATTCAACTAGAGTTTTCCTTCATTTGGATTTGAGCCGTCTCTTAACTTGTCTAGGCTAAATCATAGTGGAATGACTTGTATCTTAAAGTGATATATATTCTCTTCACCTGACTAGTGATTATTAGCACTAAATATTTTTTTAAAATCCAAGTGTACCAATGTTGACATTTTTGTCAACAATTTATACTGTAATTTTTAATATAGTTTGGAATTTTAATTAAGTATTATATGAAATAAAATAATCCATGCAGCAGAAGTTTGAAAGGAGCTGTTTGCGTCGATTTAGGTAGTTTTCCTTTATCCGGTTTGAGGAAGACATTCTGGACTGTTTCCTTCAGTATGGGCAAATAGATGAGGGAACTTTATGAGCACAGTGCTTGGATTCTCTTCCCAGGGCTGCCGGATGCAGGGGATTTTCCTTCCTCATGCAGCAGCTTCTTGGAAGTGTCCTAAGGTAATTGCCTCTTGCTAAATTGAGGCCTGTATCTTTTGATGGGTTATGTCCCATTAAACTTTAATTAGTTTAATGCTAATCATATGTCGGTGCGCTTCCGATGCCACAATGTCCCATTACAGCAGAGCATTTCGCACAGCGGCTCAAGAAGGGCTGGAGAGTCAGCATCTTTTCAATAAAGGAACCTTGGAGCAAGCGGTTTGGAACTCAAATAAAAGGTTTATTTACACAAAAACAAAAAACCCTGGTGAAGAATCACACATTTCAGCAAGCACGCCCCAAAAGAAAGGGGAAAGGGGGAAGGAGAGGCAAACACATGAGTGAGTTGACTATTTATACAAACTCACATTCCAGGAAGGTTAACGACCTCCACCTGCTCAGTGATTAGAGCGTCTTGACTAGAGCTTCTTAACCCTTTAATACCAACACCCCCTCTCGCTCGTAACACTGAGCTGTACCAACCTTAATTCAAATTTAAACCTGAACAGAAACATTTATGAGATTGCGGTCTCAAAGCTTTTGTAAAACCGTCTGCGAGATTTTCTTGGCTTGGACAATACTTTAGTTCAATTAAACCTTGTTTTACACTTTGGCATACATTTTGATAACGGATATCCAAATGTTTTGTGTGTGCCTTGAATTGACCTGATTTAGCTAGTTTAATACAAGGTTGATTGTCTTCCCACACTCTGATAGGTAGGGAACATTCTCCAAACAATTCTTGTACCAGTTGCTTATAAAATTCCAGTTCTCTACATACATCTGATAATGCATTGAACTCAGATTCAGTTGAACTTAAAGCTATAAGTGATTGTTTTCTTGATCTCCAACCAATTAGTGCATTTCCAAATTTTATCGCCATTCCGGACACTGATTTTCTATCTGGTCCAGCATCTGCCCAACTGCTGTCAGCCCAACATTCAAGTTGTGTGCTGCCCTCTGCTGATAGTTTTAAGCGAAACCTTTTGGTAGTTTGGAGATACCTTAAAACTCTTTTTACTCCTTGCCAAGCATGCATTGATGGTTTTTCAGCTTGTCTACACAGCATGTTGACAGCATATGTTATATCGGGCCGAGTCCACTGTGCAATGTGGAGTAGACTGCCTATCGCTGACTGGTAAACCCCGGGATTACAGAACTCTGCCTGTTGCTCAGTTTGAGCATCCTTTGTGTAACTTAACTCCATTGGGGTTTTAACACCAGCACAGTTGTCCATTTTAAACCTTTCCAGCAACTGCTGGATCTTAGCTTCTTGGCTGAGCCAATAGTTCCCATCTTCATCTTGCTGAATTTTAACTCCTAGATAAACAGATACATTGCCTAGTGATTTTATCTGAAACCTTTCTCCAAGCTTTGTGGCAAATTGTTGTGCAAGTTTATCGTCCTTTCCACTGTATAATAAATCGTCAACAAATATCAAGACTGCTTCTTGTTCACATCCCGAGCCTTTTAGATAAAGACACGCATCTGCTGCGCTCTTTCTGAACCCCATGCTCTCTAGAGCATCGTTTAAGCAGGAATTCCAATTACGGGCGGACTGTTTCAACCCATAAATGGATTTGTGTAGGCGCCAGACCTGGTTTGGCTTGTCTCCTTCAAAACCTGGTGGTGGCGTCATATAGACTTCCTCCTGTAAGTCTGCATTTAAATAAGCCACATTGACATCAAAATGAAACAGCTTATTTCCCTTCTTAGCTGAAGAGGCTAAAAGCATTCTTAATGACTCCGATCTTGAAGTAGGGGCATAAATTTGAGAATAGTGAACTCCTTTGCGCTGCAAAAACCCTTTTGCAACTAGTCGGGCTTTATATTGCAACTCCTCAGTAGTTGTGGGCTTTAAACGATATACCCATCGACAACCTACAGCTTGTTGCCCTTTTGGAAGCTCTGTACTTGTAAACACACCGAGAGACTTCATTGAAGCCATCTCTTTTTCCATTGCTTCCTGCCACTTTACAGCTTCTGAGCTTGGAAGCTGTTGTACCTCTATATAGCTATCTGGCTCACACTGTGCCATATTTACGTATACACTTGTCACCTTAAACCGCTCTGGCGGCTTGCCCTTTGTGGCACGTGTTGACCTGCGCAATTGCTCCTCTTGTGCCCCCTCTGACCGTTGGCTGTCAGAATCTGTCTCAGACTTTATGTCTGGACGTGCCTCTAGGGATAAAGACCTCCGTTTAGATACCTCCCTTGGGCTTGGTGTTGCAGGCGACCTGCTTCGCTTTTGCTGTCTGCTAGGCCTACTGACTGGCGATGTTGGAACACTCTTAGATTCTGGCTTTTCTACCTTAGGAGAAGAACCTTGTGCCTGGTCAGAATCTGCATCTGAACCATGTACACCGTCCCCTTCTGGCTCATCACCCTCTGGACTTTCTTTCTCAGCATAAATGCCCAAATCATCTCTCAAAATGTCAGGGTTAGCATGTAAGTGAGTCCATCCGGATTGCTCACAAAATTCAGCGCTCCTACTGAGGACCACTCTTGTAGTATCCCCATCTGGGTTCACGAACCTCCAAGATTTGGCGTGTGGCTCGTACCCACAAAAGATGAGTTTCCTAGCCCTTGGACCTCCCTTTTTCCTTAACGCTTTTGGGATAAGTACAGAGGCTTGAGATCCAAACACCCGAAAGTAATTAACTTTGGGCTTCTTCCCATATAAAGCAAAATATGGCGTAGTACCAATTACCGAATTATATACTCGGTTCAGAACATGAGTAGCCGTCTTCCAGGCTTCCGCCCAGTAACTTTGAGGAAGTTTAGCATCAAACAACATAGAGTTTGCCAACTCTTGCAGAACCCTGTTTTTACGTTCGGCCACGCCTCCTTCTTGGGGGGAATAAGGTGTAGACAGACGATGCTTAATTCCCTTTTTCTTAAAGAAATTCTGCAACACAGACCCGGTAAATTCTGACCCTCTGTCTGTCTGAAAAGCAAGTACTCTAGTACCGAATTCAAGTTCTACTGCATGAACCCAATTTTTAACTGTTTCTGCAGTATCTGCTTTTGTTTTGAGAGGAAAAAACCATGTAACCTTTGTTTTGTCATCTGAAAGACACAGTGCATACCTCGAACCTCCCATGCTAGCAACAGGCATTGGGCCACATAGGTCCATATGCACAAGTTGGAATACTTTGTCAGATTTCCTATTTGACCTGGGATAGCTGCATCTATGAACCTTTGCCCTTTTGCATGCAGTACAATCCAAATACTTAGCACATTTGTTCAATTTGCACCCTTCTGATAATTCAGGTTGTCTTTTAACATACTGAAAATTAATATGTCCCAAACGGCGGTGCCATAAATGAACACAAGAATTATGGGTAGGTGAGTTCACACAACCAGCATGAACCTGTTCAACTTCATCTGGACTTGTCTCAAAATAATATAACCCATTTCTGCATTTCACCTGCAAAAGAGATACGTTATTCTTTGAAATAGTGCAAACCCCATTTTCAAACACAGTTTTAAACCCATTTCTATCAAGTTCTGACACAGACAAAATACACCCCTTCATTCCCTTTAGCACATAGGCATCAATTTCTGTTTGCAAACACTTCAAAAACACTGTGCCTACGGTCTCTAAGGAACGTTTAGTTGAATCTGCCATTGTCACAACTTTAAGGGTTTGCAAATGTCTGCAATTCTGCAAACGGACACTAGATGGCGCCACCAGGTGGTGAGATGCACCACTGTCGATCAACCAGCGTAGCTTTTTGCCTTGGCCACGCCCTTGCATCAACGCCATTGCTGAAGCCATGTGCTGTGTGCTGTGGGAGTAGCCACGACCTGCTCCTCTTCTTCGACGTCCCCTGGAACTCCTTGTCTGGTAACTAGGGGTAACAGCCTTGGTGCTGTCTTGACCAGGTTCACGTGTACAATTCCTGATTAAATGGGAAGAGGAACCACAGCGAAAACAGTGTCTAGCTGCAAAAGCATTTACTGTGTTCTCAAACTCAGCATCCCCACTCTTAGGCACAGCATAACTCCCCTTTGAAGACAAACCTCTTTCTCTTTGCCTTTTATCCTGTTCATCAGCAAGTCGAGAAGAAATGTATTCAAGGGTTAATTCAGATGAAGGCATAGCTTCCAAAGTTAAAGCTAGATTCTCATAGCTTTTATCAAGAGAAGACAACAATATGTATGACTGCTGCTCCATAGAGAAAAGAATGCCCAGCTGTCTTAGTTGATTAAAGGCAGACACCATTTTGGCAATATGTTCTTTCACACACGCTCCCGGTTGGAGACGTAAATCAAACAAACATCTTGTAGCATGGATCTTGGCCCCCGCAGTGTTTCTGGAATTTAGCCGCTGCAGAACCGTCCAGACCTCATGCGTGTTCTTTAACTCAGAAACATAAGGCATTTGCTCTGGTCCCACTGCCAAAACTAGTAGACCTTGGGCTTTCCTGTCGCGTTTCTGAGAAGCTGCCGCTGCTGCTTTGTCTTCTGCAGACGCGTCTGCAGCTGCCTGTAAAGGCGGTGCTTCAGTACAACTCCACAACTCTTTTGCTTGCAACCAAACCCTTACTCTAGCCTTCCAATCTTGCCAATTTTTCCCATTGAGTCGCGTAAAGGGGACAGTAAAACTTTCCTGGGACTCTGCCATCCTCCCTGGGGCTTAGGAACGATACTCACAGACCTGTAGACTGTCTCCCAGCTTCTGAGGTGGCTCCTCGAGGAATAAGACGTCTTCCAGCGAGTACAAACTGCGCAGTGCCTCTTTAAAACTTTTCCTAGGCACGTTGCAGGACTCAAGCTGCTTTGAAGGCTTTCGTTGTCGGCAACCGCTTCTGTCTTTGCTCCAGTCCTTGCATAAATCACTCTGAACTGCACTCCTTATCTCCTTCTTGACGTACAAACAACCATAACCTGTCCCATTAAACTTTAATTAGTTTAATGCTAATCATATGTCCAGTGCGCTTCCGATGCCACAATGTCCCATTACAGCAGAGCATTTCGCACAGCGGCTCAAGAAGGGCTGGAGAGTCAGCATCTTTTCAATAAAGGAACCTTGGAGCAAGCGGTTTGGAACTCAAATAAAAGGTTTATTTACACAAAAACAAAAAACCCTGGTGAAGAATCACACATTTCAGCAAGCACGCCCCAAAAGAAAGGGGAAAGGGGGAAGGAGAGGCAAACACATGAGTGAGTTGACTATTTATACAAACTCACATTCCAGGAAGGTTAACGACCTCCACCTGCTCAGTGATTAGAGCGTCTTGACTAGAGCTTCTTAACCCTTTAATACCAACAGGTTAGAAGTATCTTAATTATAGCTATAATTTGTATTCTAATACTTGAGAGCTTGGTTTGGCACATTAAATAGGGAAACTCACAAGAAGAGGAATAATAATAATACTGCTTTGTTGTTTAATCGTGTCTGACTCTTCGTGACCCCATGGACCAGAGCCCGCCAGGCACTCCTGTCTTCCACTGCCTCCCACAGTTTGGTCAAACTTATGCTGGTAGCTTTGAGAACACTGTCCAACCATCTCGTCTGCTACTGCTACTACCACATAATTAAGTTTCAATAACTGTGCTAAGCAGACTTAAGTGCATTACATACAGTTCCTTTTTCACTTGGTTATGCTTATTGGAGTGTAACTACAGCAACTGAATGCTATATTGTTAATCTAGTCATTTTGAAATAAATAATAGATAGTAACAAGTGTTCTATTTGCAAAATATTTATTGTTTGTTTATAAATTCCTGTTTTGTTGTCTTACAGATGATCCTTTGGGACTGGGACTTAAAGCAGTGGTATAAACCTCATTATCAGGTCAGTATATCTAAATATAACCAGTATATGATATTGCACAATCAAGTCTTTGGGTAGCATACCTCCCCCCTCCCCTCTCTCGCCCCTCATGTGTTCCAGTTAATTAATAACTTCCTGGATTGAGCAAGCCATAGTTTACTGCTCCATCCAAACCAAGAAACTGGCGTGGTGATTCGCTAAACAGTGATTTTACACTGACTTTCAAAAGTTTCACATTGGTTCTTAGGTGTAGCTGGAGCCTCTAAACTGAACTGCTATAGTTCCTGCACTTTCTCTGGCAAGGCTGCTTGAACTGCATCTCTGAATTTGCTTTGCCTTCTCATTTTATCTGTTCTCACCTCTGCTATTTCATGTAGAAGCATTTTGTGATCTATTTATGTCAACTCTTCCAGGCACTCATCCTCATAAAACTCTCATCTCTTTCTTCTGTTATTCTTCTTCTAAGTACATTGCCTGTTACTGTCTCTCTCTCTTCTAGAATGTGCAGACATTTCTGACAATCCAGAAAATGTGTTGCTCCTTCCCTTTTTCACCTAGGCCTAGCATCCAGCCTCAAAGATCTAAGTGGTTAGAGACTGGAAGCTGGCAGTTGCACTTGGCATCCATTAGCTATCTCTCCTAGAGGTTACCAGAACATAGACAACAGAAGCAAGGCTGTTCCAGTCCAGATAAGCCTGCAGCTAGGTGTGCAGCTGATGGAAGGTACTCCATGCCACTGAGGCCACTCAAGCCTCAAGAGAGAATAATGGATACAGAAGTACCCCTAAGCTTTGTGCTTGCTCCTTCAGAGGGTGTGTAAACCCATCCAGAGCAGACATTAATCTGGGATGGGAGAAGTTATAATCTCCCCTAGGATTACCAGATGCAAAAGAGAACAGGGTTCCTACATCTCTAATAGCTGAGCAGGATTTCAGCAGGTGCAGCTTTTCATGAAAGCAGCATAGATTTGCATTCAAATAAAAAGAGCAGGAGAGTTCTTTTGTCATATACTTGCCCAAGCAATAAGCAGGTAAGCTATATTTTAAGGAGGTGCAGAAGATCCATGCCAAAAAGACAGTAGTTTTGACTCAGAAATCAAAGTCTCTCTTCTAACTTGGCAGTAGAGTAGAGCTTCTGCAAATTGTACTAGAGGCCCCTGACGCAGGACTTGGCTGTATGTTGTAGGAAACTTGGCTATGAAATAGATGTGATGGCATAAACTGACTTAGAAATGGTTATTCGTATATGATATATAGCCAGATAAGTCTGGGCTTCCTAGGGCAGGTCTGGGTTTGTCCTAGCCTATTTACATTCAGTGTCTGCTTGCCTCTCACAACATTTGATGCAGGTGGGCTTTTCATCTGTTCAATAGAGATATTACATTTAACTCACAAGGAATTAATGTACTAGGAATAAAATACGTTAAATTATAGGAGTTATTACACTCCTCTCACCCAGGACCACATCTCTGATCCAATAAATTGTCTCCAACCCCGTGTGTGTGTGTGTGTGTGTGTGTGTGTGTGTATGTGTGTGTGTGTGTGTTGGGAGATCCACTCACATATCTGGTGTGTCATTTTACTTTCCCCCCACTTCGAACACAAAGATGGGAGTGAATATTTATAGACTATAGGCCCAGAATAAGGTAAACTTGTTAATTAGTCCCTAATTCCAGGGTTTGGCTGCAACCTTTGATCCTGATCAGAGACCTGAAAAACAGTTGAAATAAGAACTGTCATCCCACTCACATAAGGCAGGGCATTAAGGTGATGTACGTAGGCCAGCTGTTTCAGAATAATAATTATGTAATGTTTAAAATGTTTAAAGAGGCAGAACTAGTACTGTACTAAGATTTAAAAGAAAAATCAGTCTGTATCTTTTGTTTTCCCCAGAAGCAAACGTCAAGGCAAGCATTAGTTTGTAGTTTCAGGATCATGTAGGGATACACATAAGCAGGCCTACAATGGGCATAATCGTACATTAGAAAAAAGGAATATTAAGTCCTATCTGCATCTTCTCCATCCAGGAGAACATAATGAACGACAAAAGGAATATAGAGGGTTGGAGAGCCTTAGACCAGGCTAGCAAATAACCATTCATCTGGGAGCCTGGGGTGAATGAAAATTCCCTCTGGGCAACCAGCCAGACAACTCATTTTTGTGAACACTCACCTTCTTAGAAGGGAGAGAGAGGATCCCAGTATACATCTTTCAGACTAGAACTTTACTTAAAATAATTTCATTTCCCCCCCAGATATAGAGCATGGGGCTGATTCTTCCTCCCTCCCTGGAACAGGAGGAAGGACAACCTAGAACAAATGTTGAAATTCCCTCTTCTTGCTCTTCTTGCATCCAGCTGTCTCAAGAGACAGTGGAGTGTGCCTCTGGGGGTGAAGTAAAACCTCTGAGTTAGCAGCACCAAAGTGACCTCCCTTGGGCACAAGCTTGGGCAGTGTGTATGGAGGTCCTGGGCTGCTCAGACGAAAAGGCCTTGTTGATGTGGTCCAAAGGAAAGCAGAGCAAAACATTTGGAAATAGTTTGGCTGCAGGAATTGCTGGAATGGGGTGTACAATGTGCCACCCAACAGTCTTGGGGACTCTGAATTTGGGCAGGGTTTATTCCTTAGCCATTTCTTCCAAAGGTGTCCCACAAGGCAGCAGAGGTTTAGGACCAGAGTTTTCCTGTTCCTAAAAGGGCTTTCTTCCTTGGTTGATGGGTCTCATCTGCCCCTCTCTTCCTCTACAGCACATGCAGAAACTGCCTTTTTGACCATTGGACCCACTATTGGTCTTGTCCACTCAATCTGCCGGAGCCTGTCTTTGCATGTAGGGGAAGCCCCTATCTCACCCAGGGTTTGAGAACCATTATCTCCTCTCACCTGGTTTAGCTGCCAGTCAAAGCTATTTCCCGGGGTGTGGCTGCTTTTGCATTCTGGCAGGTTTTAGGAGCCACAGGTGAGAGCTGAGTGCAGAGTGGGGACCAAAGGTGGACAAACTATCCCAGAAGGAATAATGTGTCCCCTACCAGAGATACTACCTCTCCCCTAACACCTGATGCACCCCAGTTCCATCTTTTACACAAAAGAGGAGCCCTACCTCTTTTGGCTACCATAGCTATTTGTAGCTTTCTTCTCTTTATTCTGGAAAGGAGATGATCTCTGCTCTGCTATCTTGAAGGCTGGCTGGATTTGAGTGTGTTTTTCTGACTTTATTCTAGCCTCCTGTGGTGCAGATTAGGTTGGAGAAGAGATGAGAAAGAATGCAAATCAAGCTAGCCACTCTGTGTTTACTATTCTAGCTGTTTCCTCCCTGTATTCTGTCCCTCTAACCAACTCAGTCATAGCATTTAGAAAGGTTGAGCCTTTCCCTTCAGAAAGTGAAACCACTATGTACTCTGCCTTCTGCATAGAGCCTGGCTTTAAAATGGCTCTTTTTGAAAGGCTACGTGGTGGGGCTGCCTCTCTTCTTCCCCTTTCTTTTTCAGAAATAGGGAGGAAACACTTCTGTATTCTGCACTTCTGAAAGCTATACTCTAGGCTTGATGGACTTTCTAGAGGCAGTTGTGCTTGGCTTGCCTTCTCCTGGTCTTTCTCTTTCACTCTCCCCCTGTAATGCAATTTTGCAATTTTGCACCAGAGAGATACTATGGAACCATCAGGCTTGGGCTCTTTCTTCCTCCTAGACATAAAGACTCAGTTTGAAAAGGCGAAAGAGAGACTCCAAGTAGAACTGCACAGACAGTTCAGTGCTAGAGATAGTACCCCCCTGTCACAGACTGGTTGGATGCAGAGGAATGGTGGGAAGAACCAGCTGGGGAGCCCCCAAGGAAAGAAGACTCAGAGCCTGAGGACTGGTGATTTCCTTTAGCACAGTACCCAAGTATCATTGTCATGGACTGGTTGGATGCAGATAAATGATGGGAGGAACCAGCTGGGGAACCACCCAGGGAAGAAAGCGCAGGTGTTGGGACAATGATCAGTGATAAGAGGGAGAAGCCTGGGAAGGGGAGGAGTTGGAAGCTGAAAAGGTAATAGTGAGCAGAGGGAGTGTGTGGCAGAGAGCAGTCTAGAATCAGAGGTAGAAGCTGAAGCAGGAGAGGAGGGAGGCCAAGAAGCAGAGTGGCTGGTGAAGAGGCACAGGTGTCTCCCTGTCCTGCTGAGACAAGCTCTCCTCTCCGCTGCTCTCCCAAAAACCAGGACAGGCATGAAGAGGATGGAAGAGAAGTTAGCCTTACACAGGCACAGTCTCAGAGGGAGGTGTAAAACTGTACTGCTTATTACAATGCAATTAAAAAAAGAAATAGTAAGATTCACATGGTGAGTAGCAGTGCATATAGTATATTGGGTTAGGGAAGTATCTTGTTTTCCAGGTATAAAATATTGTACTTTGCTCAGAAAATATGGTATTATTTCAACAAAGAACAGCAGGAGATTTGTTAACTCTTTAAGTAATAAGCCTGCATGTATTGCATGGAAACTGCAGGAAGTTCACTGTTTCTTCAATCTACGTGTGGAGAAAGGAATAAATGGTACAATTTGAAATTATTTTTCTAAATTGTAAATAAATGACCTTACATCAAATGGTCTGTATTAATTAATTTAATATTACAGAATACTTAGATGAGCATTATTTGTGGATATCTATGTATCTAAAAATCCATTCAGTTTAATGTGCATCTTAAATCCACATCTCAATTTCTTTTAATATTTTGATAAATTGACCTTACAATAACAAAAGCCTTTTGTTGTTGATAGCTAACAGCATGTTTCTCTGTTCTAGAATGCTTGCAGTGGAACCGGAGTTGATTTTTCTGTACTAAATGAGACTCGCAACATGATGACTGACCTTCTGAATGATCCAGTCCTTCCTCCACATGTGATTTCTTCCCTCCGAAACATCAATAGCTTGATAAGCGCTTTTGCAGGCTCATGCAGGCCAAAGGCTAACATGTTTACCCCCTTTCCGGGCTTTTATCCCTGTCCAGAAATGGAAGACTCATCTGAAAGAGGGGACCGTAAACTGCATAAGGTCAATATATATATATCAGAATACCTCTAAGTGCAATTTCTCCCATATGGTAATTTTCCTATTCTTCTAGTGTGAATTATAGTTAATTCTATCCAAACTGACAAATTTCTATTCCTTTTAGATGCTGGGTTACAAAACAATTAATTTATTGAGACACTGAACAATATTATGTATCCTTCCAGCTCAGCCAATCAGTGTCAGAGGCTTCCCTACCAAAAGTTCATTAGACTATAGAATTATTATTATTATTATTGCGAACCGTTTCTTTAGGAAACATAGGGTAGCAATACAAATGGTACAAAAGAGCTAGACACTTATCCAGGATTCAGCTGTTATTTTTCTATATAGTTAAATCAGTTCAGCCAGTTATAATATAGCTTAATACACTTAATTTAAACTGAGCAATACTTATATTTAGTAAAAGTGTATATTACCATGGAAGTGTGGAAGAGAGCTGTTTTATCAGAAAAATGTAAACTTTATCAACTTGTTCAACAGGGGCTAAACAGCCGAAATAGCTTACCAACACCACAGTTAAGGCGGAGTTCAGGAACTTTGATCTCACTGCCCATGGAACCATCTTCTAGGTGGGAACGCAATAATGGCAAAAGATTGCATCATGAGTATAATTCTTCAAGGTAAATATTTTACCACTATAGAATTCATAGTATTATGAGGTATTTCTTAAGTGTTGAAATTAAAACTTGGGTTGGGATCGGAAAAAGGACAGACAAGATATTTTTCAGATAAAATATTTTGAATTGAATTAATTTTGCGTAAGTGCTGCAATCAAATGTTTAAAACTAATAAAGTATGCTTGTATAGCTTCGTTCATCCAGGATATTTGAAGTATGGCACTTGGATATGCAGTTAATATTTGATGACAACCACTAATTCTGAACTTAAGGTTCTAAAGGAAATTACGATGAAAGATATATCGTAACATTCTGTATAGTCACCATTTATGAGATAGTGAAAGAAGATCCACCCATCCATCTCTCTTGGGCTGAAACATAGGAAAGTAATATAACAGGAGTGGCTGACAATAACACACTGCTCTATTTTTGTTTTGCTCTTCTAAGTCTTATGGTGCAGTAGGTGAACTATGTTTATTAATCATCACAGATTTATTGGTTTTCTGCTTGTTTGGTATTGTAGTTAGTAACTAGATCAGTTTGTACACTTTTTTTCAAATATTACAGCAGAAAGTAATTTGTTCTTAACCTTGAGAACCAAATATACTGTATAGGAGAAGTTCTTTTCTTTGCACTGGCAAAGAAAGTAGGAGGTTTGGAGCACTGCAGTGCTTGATAACAGTCTTCCCACCTCCCCAAAAGCTAAAAATGCACCACTTTTCTGAGATATCATATAGTTAAAGATTAAAGACTGTTCCACTGACCTTGTCTGGTATCTCATCCCAGTCTCAAGACAAAGAGAACATTCAGAATCTAGACTCTTAAGTAGCTACGTTTATAATTTGTGCAGCTTGCCTGTGACTCTAGCTATGGTCAGCTGTGGCACATAGGCTATATTCCCCAACGCTGCTGCTGGTTTGTGCAAAATGTAGCAATTTATAGTACAGTTAAATCTTGGCTCCCAAACGCCTCCATTTTGGAATGTTTTGGCTTCCGAACACCGAAAACCCGGAAGTAAATGCTCCAGTTTTTGAATGTTTTTCGGAAGCCGAACGTCCAACGTGGCTTCCACTTGAGTTCAGGAAGCTCCTGCAACCAATCGAAAGCCAAACCTCAGTTGTCAAACATTTCGGAAGCTGAAAGGGCTTCCGGAACGGATTTTGTTCGACAACTGAGGTTTGACTGTAGCTATACGATGGGACAACTGCTGTTTCAGAGATGGTAGTCCTGGAAGAGAGTTTGGGAAATGATGGCAGATTCAGGGACTCAACAGATTCAGGAAAGAAGAAACAAGGCTGGCTACTTCAAGTAAGTAGGCAGCAGTAAGAGATCATAGCTACATGCACTCCAGCTCCATTACTCTACTCTGTTAGAAAGACAGCTGCCTGAAAGACCTTTCGTAGAGAAATGCTGTATTCCCACTGTTTTGTCCTTGGGAGAGAAGATGTTGAAATGCTGAGGGACTGTGCCATGTTTGTCCTACCAGTTAGGACAGATTTTTGACAGATCTTAGGAAGAAATTAAAGCTGTCATTTATTTCTGGGTTTTTTCTTCTCCATTGCTAGAACTTGATGTTGTCCCCAGAACATAAGATGTTCTAGTCTCCAAGGCCCATTTGTTCATTTTAGGGCACATGTCCCTCAGTGTCATACTCTGCATATTATATAGTGACAGTAATAAAAAAAATTAAACCAGTTTTAAATCTTCCAGTTACATAAGAGACAACATATGACTCATTGTAAACAAGTAATGGATAGTATAAATATTTTTTATCCTAAGTAAACTTAGACCATCACACTTCACAGCAAGATTTTTCACAACATGTTACCTTTTTTATCATTTTACAGGTTGATGATCAGGGGGCTAACCAGTAGATCTAGTTAAGATACAGATACCATAAAAAATATGTTGGCAGGCCTGCTCAGTGGTTTAAGCTTTTTAAAGAAGAACCAATAATTTCTATGATCATTCTGTATTATTTTTATGGTTTTTTGTTTTGTTTTGTTTTTTGCTTTTTGCACTTACAAATTTTGTTCTACACCACCCTGGTATTTTATATGAGGGATGGTATGTAAATATTTTTTATAAATAAAAAAAATTAAGGGAAGGAAATTGCTGTTTGAGGTTTATGCAAAATGTATTTAAAAATTGCTTTCTCTACCCAGAAAATAAAATAGCAGGCTCTGAATGCTTCCTGGATTAGACATCATGTATATTAAATATTGTGCTGTGTATGTATCTTCAAGCTTTCAAACAGCAGATGGCATGCTTTAGCAACATAAGTGTCAGTTTATAGTCAGTTATCAAAGGTGAAAAGTACTGAGCATAGAACTTAAAAGAGTATTTCCTTAATGCCATGTAGCGTTACATTTGAATAAAGCACCAATAACATTGATCAAGATCTTGCTAAATATGCAATGGAATGACCTATTCACAAGATTTTTCAACTGAAAGAACAATTTAGACTGTAGTTCTAAACCCTGGTTGCCACTGGAGGGGCTTGATGGAGTGCCACAGCCAGCGCCACATCCACAGCAGCACTGCTAGCATTGCCCAGGGAGGAAGGTGCAGGGTTGAAACGGGAGGGGAAAAATAGCCTTTTACTGGATTAGGCCTGTTGCCATCATGTAGGTAGCAGGGCTGACTCAGGATCCAGTAGATCCTGTGCCAGCCCTGTCCCCAAAGTGTTCCATCTTGGTGGTTTCCACTGAGTACTCTCCATGACATTTCTGCTCCATCTAAACTCCTTCCAAAACAGTAGATCAGGTGTTTGGACTGTTCTGCCCATTTCTTTTCTGAAAGAGTGCTACTGCCGATTAAAAGAATCTTCTTTAGCAGGAGAAAGCTGATACAAATACGTTAATGTCATATTTCACATTTTTCTGGAATGACCTGCTAAAAGTGGCATTAAGTTCTGGTGTTGCTCATGTTAAATTCTTTAGATAAAATTTTATTCTAGTTGGAGCATCCTGTGAGCAGAGTATGACTCCTGGTAACTCTGGAGAGCTGGATGACAATTCAGGTTTATGTTATTGCCATCTTTAGATACTTGGCAATCTTTCTGTTCAAAATTTTAACTATGTTTTTAAAGAAGGCTTATGCAAGTTAAGATTACTAATTTTTTGAAGGCTTCCTCCTAATTTTAAGTGCTCTTTATTATAGCTGTTGATTATGTACTTGCATCTAGAGATTCTTGTGCACAGGGTGCATTTAACTCATAATTTTGCTTTGATTGTTTACATTTTAATTAGAAGATTAAAACATGTGTACCTACCTTTTATTGAGTATAATAATACTTTTTTCTGTTTTGAATTAGCCAAGGTTCTTGTCCAAATGGGCCTTTCAACATGAACCTGTTGACAATACCAAAACAAAGATCATCTTCAGTGACCCTGACTCATAATACAGGCTTCAGACGAGCTGGTAGGATAAAAGCGTATTACTACTTTATAATTATTTATATTTTATGATAGATAATTTGTGGAAGTGTCTCTGGAGCAATATGATTTTTTAAAAATAACAGCACTATATATCTCACATAAGATTATTTCATTTTGTTAAGATTTTCATAAGCATTCTATCATTAAGCATCTATCTACTTGCTTGTTCATATTTGATATTGCATGTTTTACAAATGAATTGGAGACACTGGATATCATCATCTATACTAATAGCAAACTCATAATATTATAAACCACCTTGTGATCATCGGATGAAGAGTGGTATAGAAATTTAATAAATAAATATCATTAGATAAAATTATCCAAGTGTCCATTCTTGTGTAGCCAAAATGTCACTGCTCATGAACAAGAGGGAGGTATCAGCATGCTTGGTAAAGGTTTGCAGAAGTATGAAAAAAACAACCCTGTAAATGGGAAAACAGCCCCCACAATAGCAAAGTTAGGAATTAGCAGTCAACATGGAATGCTGATTGTGTTGGGAAGGTGAGAGGGCAGAACATTGGATGAGAGGGGGGAGTGGAATGGAGTACTAGAGAAAAGGGCATGGCCGATTGGCTGGAACTCTGAACAAGAAGACTTCACACTGCAACATTTTGTTGAAGGTCTCACTTGTATAATATCTGTCCTGCATATTACAAATAATGACAGTTATCCAGAAAACTATGTTACCAAGTGCATACCAGGCTGGAGTAGGGTTGACCCGCATTGTGTAGCAAGCAACTACAAATCTATATAGCAGCCAAGGTTGAAATGCTGCTTACCGTTCTGGTTACCACACCTCGAAAATTATATTGTAGAGCTGGAAAAGGTGCAGAAAACTGCAATCAAAATTATCAAGGAACTGGAGCAATCCATCTAAGAAAAAAGGTTGCAGTGTTTGTGCATTTTTAGTTTAGCAAAAAGGCTAGTAAGAGAAGACATGATAGAGGTGTATAAATTATGCCTGGTGTAAGTTTTCTCTCTTACTGTGCTAGAACCAGAGGTTATTGAATGAATGTTGGAAGATGCAGTGCAGACTAAATACATGCTATTTTACACAGTGCACAATTCAGCTACAAACTTTTTTACCGCAAGATGTGATGGCCACCAGCTTGGACAGCTTTAAAGGTGAATTACGGTAATCTGATTCATGGAGGATAAGGCTTTGAATACCAGTTGCTGGTGATTAGAAGTAGGAAACGTATCCTGCATTTCTGCTTCTCATAGACATCTGCTTCACCCCTATAAGAAGAGTTTTTTGGTTAAGCAATAGCCAATTCTGCAGCATATTACTTCCAGTGTATGTGTGATTCTGTTATCTGCAAGAGCTATGAGATAAGATACATTTTCATTTTTGTCAGTCATCTTTTATTTTCTGGAAAATTTAAGGTACTGTTCTTAAATATGCATAAGTTGTACTTTAAGATATATTTACGACTTCCAACATTTTATCCCTCTGTTTCCTTTAGGAACTTCTCCAAATCTAAGTCCTGTGGCCTCATCAAGTAATGGATTTCTGTCAAGTGTGTACCACCGGTCACCTGTAGAATTTCCTGATACTGCTGATTTCCTTACTAAGTCAACTGTTAATATGCATAAATCTGTGGGATGCACAGTTAGTCCTTCAGATTATCAGCAACAACTTAGAACATCTTCACATTATACATGTAGTAGGTAATGCTCTCTTTTTATTAATCAGTGATTCATGTGTGTGAATACCAACATCAGAATAAAATTTCTTATCATAGTCTGTCTTGGATATTTCTTTGGTAGAAGACTGAGAAGGGTCATTATTTCCTAATTGCTTCTTAAGTACTCTTTTATCTCAATACTTGAGTTGTTCTCTCACCACTCTCAATATTTTGCATTTTGGGGCTGTTTTTCCTCCTGCTTAAATAATCATTCCACCATGATGATCTGTATATTAGCAGCCAGCTGTAAGAGAAAAGATTGCATGACTGCTGTTTATGAAACTTCCTGTTTTGTAGACATTTGTACCTACATCTGTGAATCTTTGTGGGACACTGACACTTGAAGAAAAAAATAGTAGAAAAGAGTCTTGGACCTCTAAGCCTTCTTCTTGGATACAGCTAAAATAGTATGATTGTGAACACTGTATAAAAGCTGCTTCGGTGATATTCTATCAGTGGTTTAATGGATGTTTCTTAAGACTTAAGAAAAGTATTCAAAAATAGTTAATAGAAATTAGAAATAACTGTTTTATTTTTCTTAAGTTGTGGACGACAGATATTCAAGTCTGTTGCAGCCTCGTTATCTGAATCTGCTACAGAACATCAGAGTCAAAAATCAGGTGGGATTATGAATTACAACTATATAGTCTTTGTTTCATCCCCCCCCCAATGAACTTGTAATAAGAGTAAATATTCCAGATCTGTTGAAATAGTGAACTTGACTTCAATCAGATATGAAAATTGTGTGCAAATATTCTTACCTGTTTGGCCACAACTTTAGCCATAATTTTAAAAATACAGCTATACATGTCTGAAGTAAGACAACTATTTTATGTAGTTCTTCAAAGCATTTTTATCTTGCTCTTTAGCCAAAAGAAGTTCCCAGAGCAACTTTCAAATGTCATTATTTTCACATTTCTGGAATGACAAAGTAAATGATTATATTTTTCCTTTTGATTTATTCATGGTATTACAGAGTTTTTGTTATGTTGTCCCTCTCCCATTTTCATTTGTCATATCCTTTTTTCCTTTTTTCTTTCACTTGTTTTCTTGTATCAGAAGCAAGGATGTTTGACGTGTAATGGTGTTTGCTATATATTGTTATGATATAATTAATAATTTTTTTTAAAAAAAGAATGGCAATCCAAGTGCTTGTAGGATGCTTACAATCTAAAAGCATGAAACTAAAGGGAGTGGCATTGGGAAGGATGAAGAGAAAAGCAAACTTAGCTATAGAATATTTGTATTGAAAAGCTGGCATGGAAGTATTCCAAGGCATGCAGGAGCCTAAAGTTGCCGGTCTTTCAGCAGAGCACATAGAGCGGCTCTCTCGCTCTCTCCTATAGGCTAATGGAATAGCTACTATAACTGGGAGTTCAGGGAGGAACTGATGAACCTGGTCTTTAAACTGTGGTTGAGACTTAATAAGAGCAATAAAAAAAAAATCATTTGATCCCATGTATGAGCTGCTTCCCATAAAAAATTCAAATAAAGCATTATGATTTTTTGTTGTTAAATTTACTTACGTTAAACTCACTGTATTATTTACATTTCTTAAGGTGAAGATGCAAATAATTATATTTCAAAAGACTCTGCTCACCTTATAGAGAAAAAGCAGGATGATACTGAAAATCACAGTCATCAAATGGATCAAACTAATGTAAGCATATCATTGCAGTCATACTGTAGTGATGCAATTCATGTTTTTAATAGAGACGTACTATTTTATTGCAACATGCTATATTTAATTTGTTTTATAACATCAATGCTTCACATACAATATTCTGAACAGGTCTAGATTTAACTTTCAAAATGTGAAAACTCCGTAAAAACATGGGTTAAGAGCATGATAAATATAGGATTCAGAACATAAAGTAGCTTTTTATTTTCTACATTCCAATATCCAACATGTGGAAATATGACTTCTCCAAGTGATCACCAGGCACAACCAAAATCATGGTTGAGACCTGCTGTTTTTATTATAATTCTTGGTTTGTTTTAAACATATTTTATGCAGCAATAAAACTGCTAATCAGGGTCCAGTATGGTTTCACATTGGATGGGGGACTGCATGTTGAGATTCCTGGACTGTAAGGGGTTGGACTAGATTACCCGTGTGGTCCCTTTCAACTCTACAATTCTATGATTATGTATAGTGTTAATTCTACCAGTGTTTAATTATAATTTAATGATTGATTTTTCTATGTTTTAAGTATTCTTGTTTTCATATGTAAGCTGACTTGAGTCCCATTAGGGGGGGTAGGGGGGTATAAAATCTTCTTCTTCTTCTTCTTCCTCTTCCTCTTCCTCTTCCTCTTCCTCTTCCTCTTCCTCTTTCTCTTCCTCTCCTCCTCCTCCTCATATCATCAACAATTATTGTTAGATCTCTGAGCTCTTCCAAACTCTACACATATTATATCATTGATGCCCCGTATAGGCACTTTTCTACAGCAATAGTATATTATCTGCTTATGTTTTGTTGATGGAGCAAATACTTCTTTTTGGGCCCTTCTCCACAGTTCTGCTCCAGCAGAAACCCAGGATGGTGACAGGAAGACAGCTGTGTTCATGAGGTTCCTATTGGGCCTGCTGTGGTACAGTCCCCCCCCCTTCCTAACCTGTGCCCATTAGGGAGGATTGTGTGTAGCAAGTGAAAAGGGAAGACTTAGCTCCACATCCATCTCACCTTCCAGTTTAAGCAGAGGCGAGTGGAAATAGAGATACACTCATACCAGAAGTCAACATGATCAAGAAGTACAATTTCCTTTTAAGTATATGATAGCTATCTTCCCATAAAATCATTAATGATGTTGTTTTACACAAATATCAGTATCTGCAAAGAAGTACTAGTTCTTGTAACGTTTTAGTCTTTGCCCTAGCATTGCTAACATAGGCAAAGATCTCTGTTGGACAGTTAGTCTCATTTGGCAGTGGTGTTTGCATCATGGATATGAGCATGAGGGTACAGAAAAGGAAACAAGAGAGAAGCCAAATAAAAATATAAAGTACTAGATCCACAGGTTCTTGAACAGCCAAGAGTAGATGTTAGCTGCCAAATAGTACTCAAGAGTTACTACAGTATTGTGCTGTGCTAAAGTCTCCTCAAAGCCCAGTTTGGCAGTCAGAATAGCTGCTTGAATGAATGGGGCAGACTAGCGAATATTTTAGGGATTCTGCTGGGAAAGTAAGGCTAACAGAGTTTTATGCATTATGATAATAGAGCAATTCCTGAAATTATTTTAGATACCACAGATTTGGCTCATGTTCATTATTCTGATGTGACTTTAAATGTTTTTTTGAGCCAGAGATCTTGGGCAGTTGCTCCTGCACAGCAAGTAATCATTCTGTGGTTTTTAAAAACCCAGTGCTTCAGATTACATAAATTTGTCCCAGAGTATCAGGAGGCAACCACCTTGCTGAATCTAGGCCGGTCTGGATTTGGTCAGTGCCTGGATGGTTGTTCATATGGGCACCACATGTATGCTCCCTTGGATGATGGAAGATAGGTAGGATATACCGTATTTTCCCCTCTATAACACACAGATTTTTTCTCCTAAAAAGGAAGGGGAAATGTCTGTGCGTGTTATTGAGCGAATGTGTGGTCCCTGGAGCCGAAAAATCAGGCAAAAATCAAATCGCGCTTCACGGAGAAGGGAAACCTGAAAAGAGGAAGCGGCTGCTTTCCTGCATTCTGCCTCAGGGTCTTACTGCCCACCCTCCTCGGTTTCGTTGCTGTGTTTGCTGAAACGGAACAAAGAGCAGGGAAAGCCCCTCCCCTCCAGGCAAGCAGAGGGGAAAGCAGAGTGTCGTTCCTTCCTCTCTGTGCTCCGGTGCTGCTGGGGGGGAGGGAGAGAGAGGGAGAGATAGATGGCTGGCTTGGGTGGGGAGAAACTTTTGCCTTTCTTTCCTCCCTCCCATTAAATCCCTCTCCTGCATTCTTAGCCAGCTGCTTTTCTGCACACCCCTCTCATGTCCCTTCTTTGTTTTTCCTTCGCTCCCCACTTAAAATGTGGTTACAAAGCATGGATCCACAGGGATTCTCAGGATCTTTGCATTGGGTCACCCCAAATTCACCATCAGATCACATAGCATGTCCATGGCTACAGCCTGCACCAGAAAAATCACGCACCCACTGTTTCCTGGGGCTGCAGTGGTGCAAAAACGTGGTTACAAAGCATGGATCCACAGGAATTCTCAGGATTTTTGCATTGGGTCACCCCAAATTCACCATCAGATCACATGTCTGTGGCCACAGCATGAAGCACAAAAATGATACATCCACTGTTTCATTCAGAATGTTTTTTCCCTTGTTTTCCTCTTCTAAAAACGATGTGCGTGTTATGGTCAGGTGCGTGTTATAGAGCGAAAAATATGGTACATGTTGCTAAATAAATCCTATTTTGTAAACACTATCTTACCTAGTTTGATCAAGTTTAGCAATGTCCAATCATATGCAAAGTGATTACATTAACTAGCCTCAGAAGATTGTGGACTTATTTAAATATAAAACTAAATGCATATAATAAATTAGTATTTTTATATGTTATACTTTTCTTATACAGATGGAGACAGCTCCTTCATTAGAACTGATTCTAACAGAAGACCATGATTCATTAATGGAGAAGATGAACAACTGGAATTTCCAGATATTTGATCTTGTTGAAAAAATGGGAGACAAATCTGGAAGAATCCTTAGTCAGGTTGGTTGTTCCTAGATATATGTCATTTGTTACACATGAACACCTTCTAGGCTGTGTGTGTGCTGTTATAGAATTATGCTATTTTTCTAAGCTTACATGTGGATAAATGTTAAATGTAGGAAATGTTGTTTTGCATTTAGAGAACTTTGGAATATCCCAAAGTGGGGAGGAAGGATGTGGTGCCATAAGAGTGTGTGTGCCCCCCATCCCCACCCCAACCTGTCCTTTATTTAGCTCAACCTGTCCTGTATTTTAAAAGGCAGTGACCCTACTTTTAAGTCTTGATTAAAAAGGAAAGTAGAGAGCATTCTGGAACTGTGTATAGTAAACATTCAGCTTCCTATACTTGTGAAGATTGATTGTTTGTCACCTTTTTCAAAAAATTACATCACAGCAACATACAAAAACAAAGATTAAAAAATAGGTGTAAAACAATAATAAAACCCCACGAAAATATGCAGAGAATTAAATTCCATAGGCCTGGGCAAATAAAGATGCTTTTACCTAGCAACTAAAAACAGACACTGAAGGTGTCAGGCATGCCTCTCTGGGGAAAGCATTCCAAAACCGGGGTGGCACCACTGAGAAGGCCCATTCTCATGTTGTGTCCCTGCCCCCCACTTTCTTCAGAGATGGAACATCGGAGGGCCTTGGGTGAAGAATGCAGGGTGTGGGTTGGTTCACCTGGAGTCAGACAATCTTTGAGGTAGTGCCAGAATTGGTGCTATTTGTTCAGACCATCTTACTCAAGTCAGCAAAATTCTGTACCACCAGCAGTTTTCCAAGCTGTCTTCAAAGGCAGCTGCACCTATAATGCATTGTAGTACTCTAATCTAGAGGTTACCAGAGCATAGATAACAGATGTTAGGCTAGCCCGTCCAGATAGGGGCATAGCTAGGCCCTCAGCTCAAGCTGATCGAAAGCACTCTGCATCACTCAAACTTTTACCAACGATGTAGTGGATGCAGAATGACACAAGGGGATGGCAGAGCAAACAGATTCATCTCTGCTGTTCTCCCCTCACCATGTACTTACTAGTCACAGTTCTGGTTAGCAGTGAACTTTATTAATGTTCATGTAGATGTTGTGCCATACTGTAGTCAGGAACTTAGAAAATGGAGTTGGAGTTGCCAGAGGAGATTCAACACAATGTTTAAAATATAAATAGTTGCATGTAAGCCTAATAAATAGCACACATTCTTGTGAATTATACACAGAATTCTTTTAGAGAGCAGGAATTAGATGGTTTTTACTAATTAATAACTAAACCTCTTTGGTTAGGAAACCTCAATAATTGGTTAGTAGTAAAATTGCATTAGGTTTTAACTTTAGATATCCATAGCTTGATCTGCTTGTGTAAGGTGAACCACTGATCTTTTCCCTATACCACATCCCATATTCTAGAGAGGCTCTTCACTCTCAGGAGCAGTTTTTGGAGGACAGAGTGAGTGAGAAAGCCTGTTCTGCTAGTGCTTCTGCTTTTTGGATGCAGACCTAACAGCTTTATCCACTTCGTTGTTTATTTATATAAGCCATCCTAACATTCTTAGTATTCAATATATTTGATCCTAATTTTTAATTATTAATTTAAAAAAATTCTAGTTTTGTTTTAAAAGACAAAATGTAAAACCTAAAAAAGGAAGCATAAATAATTGTACATTAACTTTCCTTACAATAAAAATAATTATATTCTGTGTTCAGGTTGCATTCACATTGTTTCAAGACACTGGTTTATTTGAAATTTTCAAAATTCCAACTCGGCAATTCATGAACTACTTTCAGGCACTAGAAAATGGTTATCGAGACATTCCCTGTAAGTAATACCTTACAACATTAGGATTATTATTTTTTTCTTTAAGCCACACTGCGTAGTTTATCATGTTAGTCCTATTTTCAAATATCTGATGCTGCAATGTAATGCTATGATAATGATGGCTGGGTTTCTTTTATTAATGTTTTTCATAAGTTATGGAAGAATAACAATAAATAGATTTAAATTGCTAATAATGTGATAACAAAAATGGATAAAATGAACTGTATGCATGTAAATCATTTGCTAGCTTCGTAAATACAAGGAGATAATAATCAGTCTTGTAGAAAGTTTAATGCTGAAACTTTTAAATAACTTGGACTGTCTTTTAATTTTTATTCTTTATTCTTTCTCACATACACCAGCAGTATTCAAACCCATCTAAATAAGCTCCCCCCTCCCACAGTGTTAGAAACTAAGATAATGAAAGCTAGGAACTAAATGGCACATTATGGACGCAGCAATGGAATGTTTAGGCACGCTTTTTTATAACAAGAATACAAAGCTGAAAATGAATGAACTGCAGCTAAAATATTATGTTCATTTTTCACATGGTCTAGACTTTTCCCTGCCCACGCCCTTAATATTCTTAAGAGGGTCTCTTCTATAGTCTTCAGAGAGTAGCAGGAAGTGGGGAGGCAGAAAAAGGTCCTCCTTTCCTTCCACTCTGCAGTTTTAATCTGAAATCTTAGGCACAGTACTGTGCCCAGAGCTCAAAAACTGCTCACCCTAATGAAATTCCCTGTCGCAAATGTGCCTAGAACAAAGGGAGTTTCAAACACTGTCCTCCCATTCAAGGAATTTTAGGAATTTTAGTTTTCTTGGTGGTAGAATGCTAGGTGATTTCTGACAGAATTATCAACAGCCACCTAAAGCATTCACATATCTATTTCTCTTATTGCAGACAAACTTTAATTTTGAAACAACTCCTACCTTCTTCTTTAACCCTTCCTTTACTCTACCATGCCATTATGCTTGTCTGCAACATTGTTGAAATATTCTTGAAAAACTTGCGTGGAAGATACTTTGAGAAATAGCTCAAATAGCTTATTTGTAGCAGCTAATACACCCCATGCTGAGCTTTTTTTTGGTACATAATTGTGGGGTTTGAGTACCTTTAGAACGTTGACACATTTGTCACTCCCCTCCCCTCTGTACTGTCATTAGAGGGTGGGGGACCTTTCTGGCCAGTAGGCCAGATCCTTATCTCCCCTGGGGGAGGGTGCATGGGGCCATCAATCTGTCAATCATCTGGCGATTTGAAGTCCCAGTTGCCTCAAATGGGGTGGGGGGTGGGGAGGATGTCTGAAAGCCCTATGTAAAAGGAAGAAATCCTGTGTGCAGGCAATGCTGTCAAAGGGCCAGATTTTTTACCCCACCAGTAAGGAAGTGTATGAACTTTCAGAGAACAGCTGGCTGTGAATTACAAGAAAGCTAAAGTCATAGTGCTTTCAAGAAACTATAGGGCCCAGAGACGCTATATGGATAATCAGTTGATCGAACAAGTTAAAAGTCTTTAAATACCTTGGCCTTATTTTTCAGTCAACAGGGTCATGGGGAGCACATCAGAAATATGCAAAGGAAAAAGCATATCAGAGTGCCAAGATTCTGACATGCTTTTTCCATACGAAAGGTGGCAATCACATACCATCAACACTTAAAATGTTTAAAGCTAAATCCCTAGCACAATTATTATATGGGGCTCAAATTTGCGATCGCCTTTAATCTACAGAAGCTGTTAACTCTAAATTCCTAAGGCATTTTTTCCCTCTTCCATCCTGTGTTCCAAGTGCTTCACTGCTAGCAGGTTACAGATGGTATGTTTAGTTTATATTATGATAACATTTGGATTTAATTAAAAAAATATTATTTTAGATCACAATCGAATACATGCAACAGATGTTCTTCACGCTGTTTGGTATCTTACAACAAGACCAATTCCTGGATTTCAGCAACTATATAGTGATTCTATAACTGGAGCAGACATTGGTATGTGACTTTGGTCTTCCACAGAGACCCCCCCCCCCCCATAATATAAAATGAATATATTTGAAGTGGAGGAAATGTCTCCTATTTTTTTTCTCTTATTACTTGTAGATTTCATGGTTGAAAGATAGAACTAACAGTCTATGTCATTTACAAGCACTGTGTGTCTGGTTTTAGGATAATTGATTGAATAATTGCTGACATGCTTTGCTTCCTAGCCAAGGAAACTGTTTCACTTAGATCTCTTATCCAGAATGAGACCTATATCTTCCTGCAGTGGTCAGCATGTTTCTAGCAACTAAAATACATTAGGCTAATATTTCTTTATTTAATTAAGAAATGAAACATCTCAGACTAAAAATACCTAAGGCTAAACTATTTAACTTAATTAGAGCTTTTCCTAATTATTCCAATGTAAAAATGAAATAGTCCTGAACATTCAAGGTCTTACTTTAATTAATATATACTCATCTTAAAATGTTCTGTTAAGTTTAACCCAGTATGACTTAAAGGAAATTGTTTAGCCTTAGTTTTACACAATAGAGATAAGAGATAGTGATAGTAAGGCAATATTTTTTAAAATTATGTGTTCTTTGTATAATAAAAGCATCATAATATCTTTGGGGGGGGGACTTGAATCGCATGTGTGTCTTAGAAGGAAGTATGTATTTCTGATGCATCGCAATTACATGGGATCATTCAGATGCAAGAAATACAGCTTGAATCTTCATTGTACCTGCTTGAAATTTGTACAGATTTCACTAACATTGAACAGAAAGTGAACAGTCATTCTTTTTGTGCAGTAGAATTGAGAAGTATTTTATTTATTAATATCATTAATGTAGTACAGCACAAACCAAACTGATAAAGCAGAAGAAAACCAGGGTTGGGGAACCACCAAATCTAAAGTTCTGCTGGGCTTCTACCATGAGGTGGAAGGTGGGGAACAGATTCTATTTTCCTTTTCCTTTCAAGGAGGGTGTGTTTGCTTTTTCCATATTGTTTTTAAATATCTCTTGCTACCAAAAAAAGTGCCTTACCAGCTAAATATAGAAGTGATAGTGCATTCAATGTGGGGAAAAGCAGGCTCAAACCTTCCTGAAGCCCGACTCTCTCTTCTGCTACCCATGCACACACATATATAAACAGAGAAAATGATTTTTGGAAATAACATTTTTTAAAAATTGTTCAGAGAAATACCATTTCATTTTTGGAAATGTACGCCTGAAGTTAAGATAGTTAATAGTGAATGATATGCGTGAATTAGGCATTTGCCACACCCTGCTTATAATATCCTCATCTGATTTTGTTCACTAGGCGTTTTAACACATTTTAAATGACAACTGTACAATACAATTTTTGTTGACATATATAAATATTCATTACAATTTGTCCTCTTTAAATATGATTTCTCTGACTGTTGAGTGGTAGACTTCACTTCAAAATCCAGAAATACATAACACGTGATTTCTTTCTCTTGAAGAATAGTCATTACCAACTTTCTGGTTTTTTTACCTTTTTAAAGATTATATTTTAAAATTTAAACTCAGCACTGTGAAATCTGTTCATTGATGGGTTTAACATAAATATTTATGAAGATGCTATCGCTGAATATTCTAAAAATGTAAGTTCATGTCTGTTTTTCCCCCCAGATACAGAAGATGATATTTCAGCTGACCGAGTTGCCTTTATTTCCTCCAGGAGTTGTGCTATGCTTGATGAAAATTATGGATGTTTAGCCTCAAATATTCCAGCCTTAGAATTAATGGCTCTTTATATTGCAGCAGCTATGCATGATTATGATCATCCTGGCCGTACAAATGCTTTTCTGGTAGCTACAAATGCTCCTCAGGTAGGATGTTTTGTCTTCTGGAAAGTTTCTGGTATTCAATTCAATTCCTGAAATTTAGCAGACACGTGCATTAATATTTGCTGACTTTTAAATGTGTTTGATATATGGGTACTGTGCTAAAGGAAATCATGCAAAATCATATATTCCCAAACACATCAGAACAAACAAGATTAATAGTAATACACATATACCTCATCAGTGTTCCAATTATATAGTCTTACTGCACTTTTATATCAAGATTTTAAAACATAGCTGGATGTAATAGCAAAAAAGTTAAACATTGTAATAGGAAATTCCATTCTGAATAGCCAAGCAGGCTTCATAAATGAAAATTGTATTCAAACATAAGAAAAGTTATACAGTGGTACCTCGGGTTAAGTACTTCATTCGTTCTGGAGGTCCGTACTTAACCTGAAACTGTTCTTAAACTGAAGCACCACTTTAGCTAATGGGGCCTCCTGCTGCTTCTGTGCCGCCGGAGCACAATTTCTGTTCTCATCCTGAAGCAAAGTTCTTAACCTGAAGCACTATTTCTGGGTTAGCGGAGTCTGTAACTTGAAGCGTATGTAACCTGAGGCGTATGTAACCCGAAGTACCAATGTAAATGTAATACATAGCATAAATAAAACTGATAAACCTTACAATATAGTTTTGCTCAAGAAAGCTTTTGATTGCCTCGAATGGGATTTTCCCCAATGGGCACTAGGACACTACCAAGTGTGTAATATTGTTCCTCCTGTTGCTTGAGGCAGGAAACCTCATCATATCAGCTTTTGGAAATACCCGGCTAGGATTTGATTTTGTAATACTTGATTAAATATAATTGATTTATAGGGCCATCCTTTGGTTATTTGGTTTGACTGTTTAAATATTTTAAAAACATTTGGAGGAAATGTCACAACCACAGTTCTTCCCAATATTTTCAGGTACAACAATCTGCCAGCAGATTAATTGTAAAACATGGACCTTCTTGTACATTATCTTTGCTATGTATTATCTCTGGAGTCAGAAGTTTTATTTGGTCTATACATTTTTGTGAAATGTCAACTTTAAAGGATGTGTATTAATTTTGCAGGCTGTGCTGTACAACGACAGATCAGTTCTGGAAAATCATCATGCTGCCTCTGCATGGAGCCTCTTCTTATCTCTGCCAGAATATAACTTTTTGCCTAATCTTGATCATGTACAATTCAAGCGATTGCGATTTTTAGTGATTGAAGCAATTCTTGCTACAGATCTTAAGAAACATTTTGATTTTCTTGCTGAATTTAATGCCAAGGTTTGTAGCCCAAGTTTATGCCTGCATGCAGGCTATATACCATAATGATTAAAACTTAGCTTTACATATTTAGTTACCGTATTTTTTCGTGTATAGGGTTTTTTTTATTAAAAAAAGGTTTAAAATTGGGGCTCGTCTTATACACAGGTAGCGCTGGGGGGATGTTTTCTTAATTTGGAGTCCCCCCAAATAGGGGGCATCTTATACATGGGGGTGTCTT
This sequence comes from Podarcis liolepis, assembly GCF_965112155.1. Classification (NCBI taxonomy): domain Eukaryota; kingdom Metazoa; phylum Chordata; class Lepidosauria; order Squamata; family Lacertidae; genus Podarcis; species Podarcis liolepis. The sequence continues at coordinate 70,570,766 of NC_139554.1, forward strand.
ATACACGGAAAAATGCGGTAATTTTTTTAAACCACTGAGTCAAAAAAATATTTTTAAGTGATGTACAGAATTATAATAATTATCAACAATATGCAGATAAGCTTAACAGAATTTACATTTGCATGCATTTGCTGAAATAATTTTTTTTAGCAAGCATGCAGTACTATAACAATAGTATTTGTAGGCCAGAAATTCCAAAACATGGATGCCGTACTGAAATATTAACTCCTCATAGATATGGAACAAACATTATATGGCACTTGTAAAACTGCAGATCAAGCAGTCAGGTAGGTACATGAAGGGAGATTATTCTCCCAGGCAAGTGTGTCTACAACATCAGCCTAAAGCTGCTATTTTCCATACACTTAGTGGAGAGGGAGACCCATTGAACTGGGAGTCATGAATAGTATTGATTGTGCTGCACAATGTATAAAATAAATAATGCTCTTCCTTATATGATGAATGCCAAGTCCACTGAATCTAAGTCTGAAAGAAATAGACTGTGGGCATTAGTAAACCAAAATACTAAAAACTGTTTTTTCTTCCATACAGGCTAATGATGTAAACAGTCATGGTATAGAATGGAGTAATGAGAGTGACCGTTTATTAGTGTGTCAGATATGCATCAAGCTTGCAGATATCAATGGTCCAGCAAAAGTTAGAGATCTGCACTTGAAATGGACAGAGGGCATTGTCAATGAATTTTATGAGCAGGTAGGCCTGGGAAATCAGAATTTTTGAAAGATTTGTACAGTTTAAAGAATTTTATTCATATGTTTTGGTTATCTCTATAGATATGTGCATATGAAAATGTGCTAATAATGCTATACTCTTTCAGTGAATTCCACAGACAGGTAGAAGAGTCACTCAATACTTGTCAAAAACAGTGGCTAGACCATGGCCTTTTCTAACCATATGGTGTTCCAACAAACCACAAGTAATCTCACAGATGAGCAAGCAAGCCATAGCTTGTTTCTCCAAAGCCCTTGTTTGTTTTCCAGCTGCTCTTGCCTTGTGCTTCTGTTACTTGATGAGCATCTGAGTTGGTGGCCAGTCAAATCATGGTTCAGCTAGGCTGTTGAGTTCAGACATAGTGCCAAACCAGAACGAAAACAAGACTTGGATCATAAGCCAATAAGCAGCATTGCTTTGTTTCCAACTCTGCTGTTTTGCTATTGCAACAGGATTCCACTTGTGCTCCTCTTCCCTGCAGCCCTACTTGTATCCTCAAAATGTCATTCAGGGGGTTGGGGAGGAAATTTGCGGGGAGAGGAAGGGGAAGTCATAGTGCATGAGTGGAATACTGTGTATGCAGTGTTGGATACTACCCCATAGCTTCACATCATAGTTTGCTGCCAGAAAGCAAACTGTGGCTAGTCTGCTGGGTTGGGATAGTCAGATATTCAAACAAATTGCACTTTGCCGAAACAAAACTTGACTTAGCATTAATATGTGGACTAGGCCACTATGTTTGGTGGGATGCTGGTGGTTTTAAGACAAAATACATTCCTTCTTTCCTCCTTTCCAAGCAGCTGCATCAGGCTGTTGGGAATTTTCTAGCACCTGAAGTTAATTGATGAGTTATCTTTGTTGAGAGAAAATGGACTGTGAACCCTTCTCACTTTCCTTGGTAATCTTTTTAATAATTGCTGCAAGTGCCTCCGTATAGCACCTGGAGAATACCATGTTCTTCCACTTGGTCATAACTGATCACCTGTCAAACAACAAACAAGGGGCACCCAGTGGTTGTTATCACTCAGGACATTGTTTAAATGGTTTAATTATACAAAAAGATCTGCACAGTGTATCTTTCATAAAAGTTCTGGAAAACTTCTGCTATCACAGCTTTATCCCAGATTAACTGTTGGTTCCTAGATAATTTTCTTAATTTAAGTTAATAAGTGTGTGTATAAAACTGTTTTAAGTGCCCTTTTGAACTAAGTAGTTGGATTTACTACGCATCCAACTAGGGGCTATCGGCAGTGTTTGAAACTCCCATTGTTTTAGGTGCATTTTGCAATGGGATTTCATTAGGGAGAGCAGTTTCTGAGCTCTGGGTGCAGTACTCCAGCTAAGATTTCAGATTAAAACTGCAGAATGGAAGGAAAGGAGGACCTTTTTCTGCCTCCACACTTCCACCTACTCTTTGAAAACTGGAGACCCTCTTAAGATTATTAGGGGGGTGGGCAGGGAAAGGACTAAACCATGTGGAAAATGAACATAATATTTTAGCTGCTGTTCATTCATTTTCAGCTTTGTATTGTTATAAAACAGCACGCCTAGACTTTCCATTGTTGCACCCATAACCGAGGTTTAAGGTGCCATTTAGCTCCTAGCTTTCATAGCTTAGCTTCTAACTATACTATGGCATAACTATAGCTTAGTAGGAAAAGTGCAACTGTATCCAGTTGTATCATCATGCAAAAGTCTGTTTTCATGACCAATGATTACTGGCCATCAGCATATGGCAGCTGTAGATTGTAGCAATACTTATTTAAATATTGTATTTACATGCTGGGCATGGCACAAATCAGCTTTATATATCCATGACTGCTGCCTAGAAAGTGTGATTACAGTGTAGTTTCATAAGGAAATATCTGCTGATAATGTGTTCTTTGTGATGCTCTATAACACTAGAACAAATGTAACACAACTCCTTATTGAAATATTGGCTGTTCGTTTTTGTTTTATGTGTTCCAGTTACCAAACTTTGCACTGATACCCAATCTTTTCTAAGTGTTTGTATTTATGAGTTTACAGGGAGATGAAGAGGCAAGTCTGGGATTACCCATTAGCCCTTTTATGGATAGACGTTCTCCTCAACTTGCAAAACTACAAGAATCTTTTATTACTCATATTGTTGGTCCTCTCTGTAACTCTTACGATGCAGCTGGCTTGCTTCCAGGCCAGTGGATTGATCAAAAAGATGATGATATGGAAAGCTCTGAAGATTATGATGAAGAAGAGTTGGACAGTGAAGAGGATGAGATGGAAGATTTAAGCACAAGTAAGTCTAAATACTTACTTAAAATACATACAGAATTTTAAATGGATTTGGATCTGGTTAATTTTTTACATTTGTTGGAAGCTTCCCAGAGTAGCTGATGGGAGACATATAAATAAATTGTTGTTGTGTGATCCAGATATCATAGTAAAATATCACCATTACAAGTATCTATAAAGGGTAAAGTTCAAAGCTGCTTGAGTGAACTTTCCCCATCTTCTCTTCCTCCCTGAACACCAGCAATCTGTTTGACAGAGTCCCCTGACCCTCTGGAACATATATTAGGGGTGCATGTGAGGCTGCAGGTGAGAGGGAAAGCCCCATTTCACCAGCAGAATTCCCTTGGATCTGTGCTGCTCATTAAAACATTGCACCAAATTCCTTCATATTTCCATTTCCAATTAAAAGGTTCCATTACCCCCCCCCCAGGTCCTTTCTTCCTGCCATCTCACAAAGCTCGTCTTTCATCATCATTCTGAGCACACAGACCATTCTCCTTTAACCTTTAAGCACATCCTGCTCCCTGTTTAATCAGCTAGAATGCCTGACAAAGGTGTATTCATAGCCATTCAGGTTGGTTCAGTATCACCACTTTCCTAAGCATAAGGTAAGTGTTTCATACTTGTTTAGCTCTCTTTTGAAAAGTGGCATTTCCCTCTTTTGCAGAACTACAGAGAAGAAAAAGCAGGCAGCGAATATTTTGTCAGCTGATACACCATTTGAATGAAAATCATAAAGTATGGAAGAAAGTAGTTGAAGAAGAAGAACAACTAAATAAATCAGAAGAGAGTAAACAGTCAGAGAATACATCCTTATGTCAAGCAGATGAAATTCAGGTTATTGAAGAAGCAGATGAAGAAGAGGAACGACATCAAGGAGCAGAAAAAACATTTTAAGAAGCCTTCAGAATGATGTACAGTACTGCTCCAGAAATAATGTATTATTTCACATAATGCTGACTTTAGACTGACACAGTGAACATAACTGTAAGAGAGATTTGAATACTGTGAAAGGACATATTTTCTCTTAACAGTATCCCACTTCTATGCACTTTTACCACATGGAATTTGAAAACTTTATTCAAAGGTTGAATATTGCATTCCATGATGCAAAGATCTTATGCCCAAGTTGGTGTTCAAATACCTTGTTTTGCTGTCTTGCTGAAAACAGCCTCTTAATATTAAAGTAGTTATACCATTTTTGAGGGAAAAAAATTAGCTGCCTTATTTTACAAAGTCACCAGAAGTATTTTGTTTATAGGACCTACCAGTAATTGGGCTGAATACCAATACATGTTTTGGAATTTGTATTTTTAATGTGGATTCAAAAATCACTGTTTCTTATATGTCAGTATGAATGTTACAGTTTACACCTGTTTGATTTGCAATTGTTTTATTAATTAAGTTTTCTTGGATTGATTTAACCATTAGATGACTGCAACCAGAATAGATTAATTCTGGATTTTGTGGTTAAAATTTAATCCCATGTGCATCAATTTGATGCTTTTTACTGTGGTGCACAACCTGCCATTTTATTTTATTTTGAAAATGTTCAGGTTTGCAGTGAATATCCAGGCTAGTTTGCTAAATAAACACCTGTTGCCTTGTTTTCATTGTTCTGTAATAGAACACAAAAGTTATCTCACTTTTGATAATGAAGGGACTGTATTCTTTTAGTCAATAATATTATAAATATGTTCCACTCTTACTCAGGATTCATGTTTAGAAACATGACACAACAGATTTTATATTTACAATATTGTGCTAATGCTAGGTGTTCATTTAAAAAAGAGAGAGTCTACTTTTTCTTTGTATGTAAACCTTTGAAGAATTAAAAGATGGTTTTCTATAAACAATTGTTGTTCTTCACTTTGCAAAAGTAAATATTCCTGCTTGCAGTAACCACACATTAGATTAAAAAAATAATGAAAATACAATAGTAATTGAAGTCCAGTCACATGCCCAGGTTATCTGTTGTCTGCTCATTTTAGTTTCACTTTACATACAGCCCATATTGCGTTGGGCAGTAAGTCCCTGAACTGTGTGCCTGATTAAAGCCCACTTAGCTTGTCCTCTTTTTGGAAGAAACATTAACACTCTTCTGAAATGATGGGGAAGGACAGTAGCTCAGCCATAAAGCACATTCTTTTCTATACAAATGGTTCTAGCTTTGGCACTTTCACATAAAAAGGAGCAGGCGAAGCGGAGAGAAGTCTACCTGAGAACCAGGAGAGCTTCTGTCAGCCAGAGTACACAATACGAGACTAGATGTTACTTTGCCTGCTGTGTGTCTAGAAACAAACCATATAACATCTATCTCAAGATAACTGGTTTTGCTTACAAGCAAATCTGTGCAATTACTCAATTAGTTTAGGTCGCAATCCTTGCTGCCTGGATTGGAACAACCACCAGTGGGTGGATGGGCAGATTACAGGTCACTAAAAGCCTGGAGTTGGTACAGTGCCCAATCCCAGATTGGGCCTGAGTTCTGGGACATCTCAGCCTCTTCCCCCCATCAGGACAAAAAAACAATCTTTGTGGCTTTTTGCTGGCTGCTGCTGGTGGCAAGCCTGCCACTACCACATCTACCCCACCTGTTCAGCAGTTGGAAGTGGAATCCACATATCGGAGTGATGACAGCACTATGCAGGCAATGGCCGGAAGAGCTGCTCTGTTCAATCCACCCCACCCCCTGCAGCCCAGGGCAAGATGGTGGGGCTTGCATTACTCTGCCAATCAACTAACTTTACTGTTGGCTGGGCAATAGCCCTATTTGAAATCTTAAATTTCATATCCAAACAAGATTCTGTGAACCACCCTGAGATCTAATGATGAAGGGCAGTATATTAATCTAATAAATAACAATAATTATGTTTACTAAAGTTCTGCATCTATTAAAAGTCACTAGCAAAACTCTCTAACATTAGTGGCCCTGCACATCCTGCCTTAATTCTGTTAATCAGTTTCAAAATCAGAGCAAGACCCATTGCATTCTGCCCCCAAGTGTGAATATGTTTCTCTGCCTTCTCTAAGGGCAAGACCAACCTTGTAATAATAATACCGTAACACCAACATAAACTTGCAGGTCTTTATATTGGAAGACAAAAATTGTCAGAACACTTAAGTGTAAGTGATAACTGAATTGCACTCTACATAGATTTTGCTCAGCCTTTCCAAACTATTGAAATATAATGCCAGCTCAGCCTCTAATAACAATTAATATAGCTCAACCTGCATTTATAATCATTTCTGTTTTTCAGAGCTGAGCTCAGTCAGAATGAAAGCCAGCTTTAGTGAATTCCTAGAGCACTGTGCTGGAAAAGGGCAGGTTTTAAAACAGTGCAAACTCCTCCAATAAAACAGATTAATGATCAAAAACTTTTTCTGTAGTCCTATTTAAAGTGTATGATATAAATAAAAAGGACATCTGGACTTGCTATCTAGGGGTATGGCAAGAGGGCTGTTAGTATCATTAGGATTTTTATCCTTTTCTTAAATAGCAAAAAAGGAAAGAATCAGAAGGGTTAAAAAATATCAAGGGTGTGTGCTTGGAAAAAGAAATTGGAGGCTTTCATTAGTGTGTGAAAAAACCAGCCTTCATGCCACCTCTGGAGCTACAGAGGTGGGCAGACATGTCCTGGCAGTTGTGTGGCAATACCTGCCACCACCCAGCTCCAAAGGTGGATGGAAGATTGGGGATTGATAGCTGCATGGTCAAAGCCCCGGAAGAGCCTTGGGCATTCAGAGCCAAACTGGGAGCAGCCTTTCCTTGAAGATGCTCAGGGTGGTCTCAAGCATCCAGAAAACATAGGGTCCCTTTCAAGCAGCTCCACCTAACCTGGCATGCTTCCCACTGGTCCTTTCTTCTGTTAACATAGTGGGACCTGCTTCTGAGACTGAATAGGTTTGTCCCGCACAATTAAAAAAGCTTTTGATAAATTAGAATGTTAGATATCACAGCTGTGAACTGGATCTGTCTGAGTCTTGGACATCAAACCACATTTGGTTCAATCTGGGAGTTGGTCAGATCAGGTTGCGGCAGCCCCAGGGTGGATTGGGTCCACCCAGAGTGATCTGGGACTGTCGCAAGGGCAGTGGTGGTCTGGCAACGAGGAAAGAGGAAGAGACCAGCATTTCCTGCCACTGTCCACTTCTAATTAGGGTTTAAACCCCTGATTAAACAGTTGGTGGGAAGGAGAAGGACACATGATTGTGCAGGCCTCAAATAGGTTTGAAGTGTGAATCTGGGTCAAGTTAGCTCTGGATCACCTTGGATCAGATCAGAGCAACTCTGAGCACTGGATCAGGTGCCACTCAGGAAGATGGGCCATTATTAAACACCCTTAAACATGTTTAATAACATATTTCTCAAAAACAGAAACGTTATAAACTACCAGGTTCAGATGGTGACCTCACAGTATTTAGCAAGACACTTTCAGATTTTAGTCACTTTTCATCCCACAGATACCTTTCTTTAATAAATGCTGATGGCCTTTTTAACTTTACGATTCACTGAATGATGCTAACATTACTTTGATATATAAGACTACTTTGTGCTGACTGATCTCTCTTCTGAAGCAGGTTTCTAATATTATTGCTGCCTCACTTGCTAAAAGATTAATTAGAATAATAACCAAATATGTACACCATACTCAAGCAGATTTTATATCTGGACATTTGTTATAAGGAGGGCTTTTAATATAATCAATACATGTAGTCAAAATGCGGGTAACACCTCTGGATGTTCCTTAGTGCTGAAAAGCTTCTGAACATCGCAGAAGGAAAATTTTATTTTATTTATTATTTTATTACTTTATTTCATACCATGGTTCCTCCTGAGCCCTAGGAGTGTGTTGGCAGTGAGAAGAGGGTGATATATGCAGCACAAGAGACCTGCACTGCTACCAGTGGGTCTTACTCTCCTGTAGTTGCTGCTGAGGCACATTAACGCAATAACTTATTAAAAGTGCCCCAGCGCTCCTCCGTTCAACATGCACCTTTGTGGTTTAGTAGCAGCAGGCCACACTTTCTCAGACCTCAGAAGAGTACACTGGTTACTCACAGCTCCAATCCTAAACTCCCAGTAGCCCAAATGCCAACCATTTCGGCACATGGGGATTCTAAAACCCTGAGGCTGGCAAACAGTCAAATTATTCAGAATAAAGATAGGAGAAAAGCTGGCAGAAGTCCAAACAGAATACAAAAATAAAACCGAACCCTGTAGCTCTAAAACCAAACTTACCATAGCCTATTCTCTACACTCCTCCTTCACATTTACTCACAAAGAATCGGCAAGGCTGGGCAACTTCACAGAAGATCCCATCTTGGAACACTGGTGCTGGAAAAGGAACTGGATTCCCTGCTCTTGGAAGGGGAACAAGTTGCAAGAAGCTTGCTGTTGTTGGCACCTGTCAGCTCAGCTTCTTAAAGGCTCTTTCCCTGCTTGTTATAAGAGATGGGGAGTGTGGTGTTTGCCCTCCTAGGTGGGTCATAAGGAAAGGGTTAAATGAGTGTGACGTGATTGGCCAGTGGGAACCCAAGGGGAGGAGTTAGAGTTGGAGTTGTTGGGAAGTCAGCTGGGAGTTGGAGAAGGAAGAGGGAGGATAAGTCTGTGGGTTGGCCTAATTTTGATGTGAGAGAGTGAGAGAAACTGTTAGGAGGAGTCAGATAGACAGTTGGGATAATCAGTTAGAAGTTATTAGGAAGGTATAGGCCGGTAAAGAAACTAAGATTAAGAAACTGACAAGAAAAATTACCTGAAACCGTAACCTTGTTAATGCTTATAAAATAAACTTGCTTATTTGATTTAATGTTAACAACTGTCTGGACTCCGTGTGTACCTGAGAGAAATGGGTTGGTGGCAGCGGGGAAGCAATCACAGTGGTGGCACAGGGATAAATAGACCGTCAAACGTCTGGGGACCCTGTGTGATCGCCACGGGGAGCCTTGGTTCTTTTTCATCACATTCCTCAGGTAGGCCCTTTAAGTGACCTCTTTGCAGAAGCAGCTTGGCAGGTGGCAGATGCCAAGTTGACCTGGGGAAATGGCGGGCTGCCAGAGGGCACCAGAAGATGGGAATGAGGACTCTGAAGGGGAGGAGGAGGCTGTGCATAAGAGGCTGTTTGAGGAAGTCCCCTTCCTTTCCCCCAGATGTGCCCAGACTTGACGAGGCAGGAAACCCTTCTCAGACAGTGGAGGATGATGAAGAAGAAAAGGCCAAGCCCTCTTGTGACAGAGCAGACCTCCTCTGAGGAGAAGGTGCATCCATCAATCTCTTCCATGGAGACCCAAGGTATCAAGAGAAGGGAGATTTGTTCCCTTTGAAGAAGGACCTGCCTCAGGCTATGAATGATCACAGGGATAGTGATAGGGAATCTCCTACACTACTCCATGCCTCTGAATACCCTTTGTTTAAAGAACAGTACCGTTGGTCTTTAAGTCCTGCTTGCAGGTTTCCCATAGGCCCCTGGGTGCCCATTGCCAGAAACAGAATACTGCATTAGACAGGCCTTCAGTCTGATCCAGCAGGGGTCTCCTTATGTTCTTACCTTAGATTTCGTTTTATTTTGAAAGTCATTTTCTTTTAAATCTGTATTGAAGTTATTTGTTTGCTAGTTAAAAACAACAACAACCATGAATGAGTTAATGATTAGAAGCCCCCCAAAACATACAGAACCTGTCCCAGTTCTGGTCGTATCTTGTGAAAAGATCATTTCTAAAATATGCCACAGTGTATGCAAGGTTTAGAAATACCACTGAAGCAGGCATTGGGTTTTGTTATTGCAAAGTAAGTAACCCCCATCTCTTGCCACAGAGCACAAGGGCATCAATTGAATCCCACCTGATTACACATTTAGATAATTTGCTTTCTAAAATGACATTGAAATTTATATTGTTTTGAACTTGAAGTTTTGGAATTTCATTGTCTTTTCCAAAAATTTATTTCTGCTGTAGCTGCAAGATGTTCACAAAACGGTGGTATGTAGATAGAAGAGCGCTTGCAGAATGAGCAGTGTTTTTGAAGCTCACCATTGAAAATGTGTGCTCCTAACTTCCTCAGCACAGTGATGCCACTCAATTGTGCTTTGAGACAGTAGTAATGTTGGCTGCTGCTCACTGCTGTACACCCACATTCATTTCTAAGTGTTCGCTTCCAGACCTGTTTAAATATGGTAGCGTTGTAGGGTGTACTGGTTGCTACATGTGCAACCATTTCTGATGATCTGCTAGCAAAATACGGTGTTTGTTCCTGGAATTTCCCCCCTACCATCTAGAAAAATTACAGGGCATAAAAATTGAAAAATGAAAATGAGAGTCATTTCCCCTATTACTGTGCTTTGTTAATAGAGCACATAAGAAATAATATTTCAAATTCAGGTATTTCTCAGGCAAGTTTTTACTCTGCCTAACCTTTCTCAAGGGAAAAAAAAACCACCATGAGGGAAGAATCTTTAACTTATGCAGGAATAAATACAAGAACCATTGAGCCCAATAAGCTTTAAAAAACAAACAAAAAACCACCAGTTCCACAGCCCAGTATATAATGTTTTAGACAGTCCCCCTACCACTCACCTTGTGATTTCCCTGTGTTCTAGGGATTCAGCCAAGAGACAGAATGACTCAGACATTTGACTCATCCCCGCTGATCAGCACTATCCTCAGAATCACTTGCTGTGCTAGATGAGATCAGGAAGAACATTTACTTTGCTTCATTATCATAAAAAAACAAGGTGGATCCCAAGGTATGTCTTGCAGTTGATGAATCTGTGTGCATTGTACCAAAATCTCAAACTAGAATCACCAGGCTGATTTGTCTTTTATTTTGTGGGCTGGAGAAGCATGTGCTTCAGTTTGAAGGAAACAGAACTTCGTCCATCGAGCGATCAACCAAGTTTCCCCAGATTGCTCCAAACTTAAAAGTGATGATGTGCACATAGCTGGCTATTTAAGGGATAATCAAGTAACTGGAAACACACAATACTCGCTCTTTTAATTTACATGGATAGCACTCGAATATGCACCCCCCCTAAAACTTCCCATTCTCACCAGTGATCTTTTTTCACATACCCTGTTCCAAATACCCACTCAATTGTTTTGAAGTACAGTATTATTTCATCTCTTATCTCTTACATCATTTTTGTTTGTTATTTTGATTTGCAATTTTGTATTTTTAGATTGTAAACTGCCCTGCGATCTTCGGATGAAGGGTGGTATAGAAATTAAATAAAATAATAATAATAATAATAATAATAATAATAATAATAATAATAAGGCTATTGAAGATATAAAAAGCCACTTAGCATAGCCATCTAAATAAGAAAACCCAGGTAAAGAAGAAAAATAAAGATGAACAGCAAAAGCTAAAATACAAAAACAATAAAAAGAGCATCCAAATCATTCAGCATTCTATATTTAAAACACAAACTTTGTTTTCATCAGTCTAGCAGGAAAGGATCTCAGTGAGCTTTTCTGGACAGGAAATACCACAACAAGAGTGCTGCCATTGAAAAGGCCCTGCTTCTCTGGCCATTCTTAAGTGGTTCAAGGTACCAAGAGTACCACCTGGTATTACTCCTAAGAACACTTGCAGTTCCAATGTAGAAATCCAGGGGGGAAAGCTTTGGATTCAATCAGAAGTTGTGTTATAAAGGATGTTATAAAGGGCCTTTTTGCCCTTTGGAACACCCTCCCATCAGATGTCAAGGAAATAAACAACTATCTGACTTTTAGAAAACATATGAAGGCAGCCCTGTTGAGGGAAGTTTTTTATGTTTGATGTCACAGAGTGTTTTAATTTGTTGGAAGCTAGTCAGATGGGCGGCATATACATTTTTAATACTATTATTATTAGATTGCTTCTTGTCAAGTAGGATCTGCTTTTTTCATACTCTAAGATCCTGTAGTAATGCCATAAAGCTAGTTTCGGAGTAGTGCATTTTTAACATCAACGGAGCCTGGTTTCTCAAAACCCTTTACTTGATGTCAGGAGGAAAATTGGGCTGTGAAAGAGAAAAATGACACTCATGTTCAGACTTCAGCTCTTTCAGTGAACATAACATCTTGGGGGATAGATCAAGTTGGAAGAGCATGAGACTCTTAATCTCAGGGTTGAGTTTTTGAGCCCCACATTGGGTTAAAAATTCCTGCGTTGCAGGAGGTTGAACTAGATGGCACTCATGGTCCCTTCCAACTCTACAATTCTATGGTTCTATATGTATTATGGGTAATCAAAGCCAACAAAGAGAAGCTGGACTAGTTACTGGAGGTGGGGCTTAAATCAAAACCCTTTGTTTTTGTTTGGGGAAAATATTGACACCAATGGTCTTCCCAATTTCCATCGCCGTTTGTTATATGGATGGCCACTCTTGTCACTTCTTGTAGCCACCTTACAGTTCTACAGATTCTGGTAATGCCTTCCTGTTTGTTTGTAAATCTTCTTTACTCCAGTTTGAATAGGTTGCTGATCTGAAATATTGACAGTATGAAATAAAAATTACCTTGCTCTCTTATGACTCATTGTTAGGTACCGGGTAGGTAAATGACTAACGTGACTCACACCAAAGTACTGCAGAGGCATAATCCGTCTTGCTGAAGTGAATAAAGCTTGCACAGCTTTGAGCATAAGCAATTCAGTGTGAAATCTCACTATGCATCCCTGTTGGTGGCACAACTACTGTTCTTTATAACTCTTCTTGGGGTGGGGAGAGGACACAGAATCATAGTGTTAGAAGGGGCCTCAAAGGTCATCTGGTCCTACCAGCTGCCAATGCAGAAAATATGACCTTGAGAGGTGGCCATCCAGCCAGGTCCTCAGGCTGACAATACCAATGAACAAAACAAGGCACCAAAAACACAGTGAGACACTATTTTATTTTTAATTTAACAAAAAAATTGTCGGCTTTTCTAGCTGAGTGTGTCACATTTTGGTCTGAAGTTGTAAAGCTTATCAAATGCCAAAAAATTAACAAGTGTCTAAATTTGAGCCTTCCTTCAAGCGTGAGGTCCTGAACCAAATGACTGTCCTGACACAAACACACACACACACCACCCAATTGGCCCTGCTTAAAAACCTCTAATGGAGGAGACCCCACCACTGTGTGAAGCCGTCTATTTGACTTTATGATTACCTGATGGGCCAAGCTATTCTAATGTAAGAAGACCTTTCTTTTTTAATGTCAGTATTATTGTAGGTGCATTCTTAACCACAATTATTATTGTACATGGCACGGCAAGTGGGAAGGATGGGGAGGCTGACATCTCTTGGATGCAATGAACAGTTAATTGTGTTACATACACATGGTCAATTCTTCAGTCCTACTTTAAGGAGTCAACATTTCTTTCTGGTAGAAAGCCAGTAGTCAGCTATTATATATTGTCCTTACTGAGTCATGTGGGGATAAACATTTAACTTTATTTATAGCAGCATGTGAAATTGTGAACATGGTGACTTGCTTTCCATTACCTTTCATAAATGATCGTGTCGAGTGTGTGAAGGGGGGCAGTTATATCTAAGAGGCTCTTTGCGTTGGTCATGAGAATAGTTATCTGAACATTAATGTTTGTTCTATTAATGTGATCCATTATTTTAATGGGTCCAACTTGCTCAGGGGAAAGTGCTGGCACGGTAAAGCTATTGCGTGGAAGCTAGCCAAAATGTTTCTTCTTGTCACAAGGCCTGCCTTTTAAAAGCTGAGTCTGTGCTACAGAAATCCAGAAGCCACTGCTTCTGAAATTCTGCTTACAAAACGAGAGGAAATACCAAGGGAAAGGATAGCATAATGCCCCCCTCGGTTCTTACCTTTTGCCACCAGATTCTTCATAGGAATTAATGGACTCATCAGTTGTTTCCTCTCACAGTGCTTAGGTAGCTGAGCAGCTCAACCTGTTCTAGCCCCCAGTCCATTTCACCTTTTTGTAGAGGGTTCTTGTTTATCCAGGACAGGAGCCTGGTTTTTTCAAATCCCGACTGAACATAATAAAAAGCTTTCATGTTGTGTTTTGGAGGAAATAGTGTAGTAAGGAACATTCCAAGTTCTTGTGCCCTCTCTCTGCTATGGCTGCCTTCCAAGAAGCTGTTAAGTTGGACATATGGCATCTTTCAGATATGTTTAATAGTTATTGTTCTGAATGAACTAGACCTGGAGGCTTTTGCGGAAGCAAGGACATTTTGCAGATTAATAGAGACGTATACATAAAAATGTCTGCTGCTTCTGTTCTTTCTCTTCTCAGTGAGGGGGTGTAGGGTGGGGTGGGGTTAAGCATGAACATGTACTCTGTTTAACAGTGGAATCTCTCTCCGTTTCCCTCTCCTTGGAGGCTCTGCAGGCTGTAAGTGACTTTAAAAAATAAATCCTGTGTCTGTGCTACCCAGCTGCTTAAAATAACAAATATAATAAGCAAAGCAAAAAGTTACCATACTGACTAATGGCCAGGCCAATCTACAAATAAATATTTATTTAGAATATACTTTAAAAAACCTAAAAAACAAAACACTTAAGGAGATCTAAGCTGTGTACAATAAAATTGTACAGCTAAAATCCACAATATAATTTTTAAAAAATGCCACAAAACCATCAAGAGATAAAATATGTAAAAAAAAAACTGTATAAAAACAAATATAGGTAATTGAATAATTGCTGTGTTATTTTGCTAAAACAAAGCTTTCAGCAGGCCTGTAAAAACACAGGTGCTGCCACACTAACTGAACAGCTCCCCACAAGTGAGGAAAGGCCCTCAGGTAGCATTTGCAGAAGTGCAAATAAGCATGTATGTGGCAAGACACCCTTCAGTAAATTGGACCTGCAAAGTATTTACAAGTTTTTAAAAAAGAAGAGGAAAGAATCCTATTATAAGTTGTGGACAACTTGATACAGTAGTTCAAAAGGCATCGTTTTAGGCTGTACCAACAGCATCTGTAATCACATATAATATCTTAAACTGTACAACTACGAAAGTAGGTCAGCATTCTTTTCTTCGCGGCTGTAGGAACAAGCTTCTTGTTAGTTTACTCTCTCAGCCATGACTACACCACACCCACTCTCAACTAAAGCACTTATATAATACAACACTTCATTTCTATTGCCTCAGTAATCTTTTCAACAGGCATGTAAAAGGCAGAGCAAGCATTATTTGCCCTATATTGGAAGGTGAAATACAAATAAAAGTGTAATGGATAGGGTAGTGGTTCATTTAGGGCCAAACTAGTTACCCCCATGTTGACTAAATGGATGTTCACCTGTTACAATGGGTTACACTTAAAAGGGCATGTGGGGAATGCAGTGAATGTCCGCTTCCTCATCTCGCATTCTGTTGCTTTGGTGTGTGTTTTTCCCTTCCATCCTGTGTCTGCTACTAAAAGGCTGCCTTCAAGGGTCTCCTCCCCTGCATGCCTTTAGTGCAGTGGTGTCCAAACTTTTTTCAAAGAGGGCCAGATTTGATGAAGTGAAGGGCTGTGAGGGCCGACCAAAGGGCTGAGTTTTTGAGGTTTTTTTTTTTTTTAGGATTTTACCCCAGGAAATAAACTGCCACAGGGGCCAGATTAAACCGACCGGCGGGCTGGATTAGGCCCCCAAAACAGACTTTGGACATGTCTGCCTTAGTGTAATTAAACTCTAAACTCCACCCTTCATTGCCAAACCAGTGTGTTTTAAATAAAAAGTGATGCAACTGTTTCAGGACTAAAGGAATTGCTGAAAGGTTACCTGAACCACAAATTACAGTGGTGCCCCGCAAGACGAATGCCTCGCAAGACGGAAAACTCGCTAGATGAAAGAGTTTTCCGTTTTGGAGGTGCTTCGCAAAACGAATCTCCTATGGGCTTGCTTCGCAAGACGAAAATGTCTTGCGAGTTCCTGCGGGTTTTTTCCCTTTCCCCCTCCTTTTTCTAAGCCGCTAAGCCGCTTATCAGCTGATCCGATAAGCCGATAAGCCGCTAAAAGCCGCTAATAGCGCTAATCCATCAATGGGCTTGCTTCGCAAGACGAAAAAACCGCTAGACGAAGAGAATCACAGAACGGATTCTTTTCGTCTTGCGAGGCACCACTGTACCCAGCTTATAGCTAGAGACTTACATTCTGTAATGCATCAGTGCTCTAGGCGCCACTAGGTAGCGTAGGTAGAGTTGCCTTAAGGCTTTTGCCAGAGCTTCAGAATGGAGTGACTCACACAGGTTTCACTTTCTTAGGGTTTTGTGCACATGCATCTTCCCCACTGTCCTCCTTTGAGCCAACAAGAATTCCAGACTCATGGAATACTCTGTGCTACGGACGACTGTTGTGTGGCCTTATGTACAAGTTGGAGGGCAAGTACTAATGAGATAGTGGAGTGAAAAAGTGGCTTGAAAGCTTTTTTTAAAAAAAGAAATTGGGTGAGCTTGATGTACAGAAAAGTTTTTGCTAGGCTATAACTGCTCCCACAGGGAAAATTATAGTTTTTCTCCCTCTTTCACTAGAACTTGTGGACACCCAGTGAAGATAACTGATGGAAGATTTAAGACAGTCAAACTGTGGAACTTGCTCCCTCCGGAGGCAGTGATGACCATCAACTTGGATGGCGTCAAAAGAGGATTGACAAATTCATGGAGGAGGGGGCTGTCAATGGCTACTGCCTCCGCAGTTGGAGGCAGCAATGCTTCTGAACAGCAGTTACTGGAAGCCATGAGAGGGGAGAGGTCTCTTGCGTCATCTCCCTGGTTTCCCACAGGCATCTGGTTGGCCACTGTGTGAACAGGATGCCGGACTAGATGAGCCATTGGCCTGATCCAGCAGGCCATTCTTACACTCTTATCCCATTCACCACACATGAGAATACGGTGGAGCACCTTCTACTCATTCTCCATCACCTGCCCTCAAAAACCATCTCTCTCAATGTCCTTTACACCATTGAAGGATTTTTAAGATGGACACCAGGCATTAAAAAAACAACAATGCAGGGAATGATTTGGGCATTTGAGTCAGGAAAGCGTGGAACAGAAACATTACTTCTCATGATATTTCCATGCCTCTGGCCCCAAGGCCTCACACTTTGAACTGTTGGCACTAGGTGTGTCTTCAGTAGCGCCTTTCTGCACAAATAAGGTATGGATGGGGTTGCAGAGTCATGCCTAATTTTGGCTTAAGGTTGGGAGTCCAACCACTAGGAAAATGCAGATGAAATTGTTGAAGTAATGAGGTGAAAAATAAAAACATTTCCATTCTGGCCAACTGTTCGCCTAAACAGTGCCTTCGCCCTGAAGGGAAAAAAAGAAAGAAAGGAAAATAGTATTTTAAAAGGAAATAGCTGTGGGTTTTTTGTCGTTTATCAAAAAGTACAGGTGCCATTATGATAAGAAAGTACTGCATCTCTTAAAAATCAAATCCTATTCTGGTAAGCCATTAATTAGCCCATTCTGTTAAAGGTTTAGGCACCATTCTAAAATCATGGCAGCAAAAGAGGGACAACTTAGAATTTGGAAAAACATGGTTCTCAAGTTACTTTACTACCAATCTGTTAAAAACCTGATGGCATTTAATTCTTTTGAACATATGATTTTCATAAACCAGTTCTGCATAAACTACATATAAGCCCAAGTATGAGGAAACTAATGGCTGATGTCCAAACATTCCAGAGAGCAGTTCTTTCCTGTTAAGAACACACTGTCCTACCAGCACAGTGCAAGATCCACATGTAATTTCCCCCTCAGATAAGCAGGATAGTGAAATCTTTAGAGCCTGATAAGGCTGCTGTTGCCAAGATTCCACTAGCCTATACCATTTTTTAAAATCTTTCTAAACTGGAAGTGGGTTGTTTCATGTACAGTAATCAGACAAGAACTGTTACGACACTCAGTTAAGTCTGAGTCTAAGCTCACGATTTCGCTGCCTTCGTTTCATTACAACCTTTGTATTAAAATAGTTGGTTTAGTTGATGATTAACAACTGAAGTTTAAAATGAATTAGTTTATGAAGTCAAAGCCTTCGGAATATTTGGTTGGTAGATATAGCATGCTAACCATTTTGCGTCTAGTCACAAACTTGTTGCTTCTAGATTTTTGGTTAAGTACGTACACTTACCTAGTGAAAATGGAATGAATGCTTCTTTCTTGACAAATTGTCCAGAGCTGTCCAAAAACCTCTCAGGACAAAACATTTCAGGGTTACTCCAGTACTTTTCATCAAAGTGTACAGAGTAGAGATTTGTAATGACTGTAGTGCCTTGAGGGATAGAATAGCCACGTACAACTGTATCCTTAGAAGTCGCATGGAAAATACCTAGTGGAGCTACGTTACAGAATCTTAAAATTTCATGCAGTACTGCCTCAGTGTATGGCATTTTACACTTTTCTTCTAGGCAAGGTGTTTTGTTCGGCCCAATAATTAAATCGATTTCTTTATGAACTTGCCCTGTTGGAGAAAAAGCTTTTAGTTTATTGAGTAACTGTTTGGCAAAAATAAGTAGACACATTCATTCTATATTTAACTATGAAACCTTTAAATATATTTGTAGCCCCACTGATTTTGTGTACATTAGCCACATCCACTAGTCATGGAGAATCCTGGAAATTGTAGTTTGTTAAGGGTGCTGTGAACTGTAGGTCTGTGAGGGGTAACTACAATTTTCAGGATTCTTTGGGGGGAAATCATGACTGTTGAAGTGGTATAAGCATACTTTATGGTGTCAGGTGTGACCTTTGAACCAAATACAGTCGTACCTTGGATCCTGAATGCCCTGGAACTCAGATGTTTTTGCTCCCAAACATCACAAACCCTGAGGTGATTGTTCCAGTTTTGGAACGTTCTTTTGGAACCTGAATGTCCGACAGGGCTTCCCAGGCTTCTGATTGGCTTTGGTTTTTGAACGTTTTAGAAGTCAAACAGATTTCTGGAACGGATTCCGTTCGACTTCCAAGGTACGACTGTGCTCCAGTACAGCCAGCTGAATAGATGATGCAGCATTGTTTTGTCAGTTTCCCTCCCCTACTTTCCCTGTTAAAATCTACTCTGGAGTCTTGTGGAATACTGTAGAACAGCATGGAGTCAGTAACTGGGAAGGATAAGTTGGGAAATAGGCCCCTTTTCAACCAGCAGACACATCCTGAACAAACTCTGCTCAAAGGATACAACTTCCAGTGGGACCAAACTCTAGTTTCAACCTAATGTATTCAGATCGGGTAAAGATTTAACAAGTGGTGTTAATACCGTGCTTGGAATGCACATTCTTAATCATAAAAACAAAACACATCACGGCATATGGCATAACTTACCTTGAATATTAGGATAAAGAGCCATGAACAACACTGCCCATCTTAGAACATTTGTTGTAGTTTCTGTTCCAGCAATTATTATTTCTCCAGCAGAGAAAATTAAGTTTTCTGTTGTAAATGTAGACTCGGGGTCATTTTTATTTTTGTCCATCTCATCAAAATATGCATCTATAAAATGCCTTGGTGACTGAGGTTTCCTATTTTGTGAGAAACGCTCAATAAGGTGGAGTAGAAAAGTATAGACTTCAGATGCATTTTTAAAGAGTTGCTGATGCTTTCCAAAGGGCAAGGCGCCGATCCATGGAAAAGCATTATACAAAAATGCAGAAGAACTAGCTGCCAGTTCAATGTTTTCACTAAATATGTCCATCATATGCTGAAATTCAGTGTCTTCATATGTAAACCGTTCTCCAAAAAGAATCAAGTTAGTAATATTTGAAACTGCATTTGTTATCAAGTATTTCAGATCAAAAGGCTTGCCCTTATAGGTATCAATGGCCTCAAGGAAAATGACTGATTCTTCTGATATTTTGCTTTCGAAGGACTTTTGACCATATCCAAAAATACGGAAGCTTGTTACAGCCAGCTTGCGATGCTCTGTCCAACCTCTGCCATAACTTGAGTTCAATAAACCTGAAAGATACGAGCGTCAATATGTTTAACCCAGGATCTTACTTCTTTCATCCATATGATCTTTTTATGATCTGCAGCTACACACACATAGTTACACACATGTACAAACAAAAACGGTATCCTAAATTCATCACAGTGAATTAGTTTTACTGTTATCTTTCTAGAGTTAATGACTTCAGAATTATGTCCTATGTTTTAAGTGCATGCAACATTATACCTACGCAAAATGCAACTGCATGCGTAAAAATGTTCTTTTTAATGCCAATTTCCACTTCCCTGAAGTTTCAAGGTAGCCTTTTCCTAAGCCAGTTTCCTTGTAATGTGTATACTGGTGATTTATGTAATAGATGCTTATTTTCAAATACAAAAGGACAAGCGGGGGGGGGGGGAGAGGCTTATTTACAGATGCTTATTTACAAATACAAAAAGGCAAGTGGGGCGGGGGGAAGGCAGGCACCAACACAGGTAGTGCTAGGCAAAGATATAAAGATCAACCAACTATTTCTGTACATCCATGATTTTGTGTGTGTGTGTGTGTGTGTGTGTGTGTGTGTAGAGTGTTTCTTAACAGCAAACCAGTATACCTTCTCACCTGTCCCACAAGGTAAACAGCTTTTGAAACAGAGTGTGAAGTAGACAAGCAGCTTGAGTTAGAGTGACAAAACTTGTTTAAAGACATTTTTAATTTAGATTATGCTTGAGGAACTGAATTGCTGTAAAATTACAGAAGACAGATAAATAGATTTACATGCAATTTTTAAAATCTTCCAAACCCTTTTTTTAAAAAAATCTTTTAATTTATATATATTTTTTATTAATAGGGTTGGCTAAAACTTATGTATCCCTTAGGGTGCAGTTAGAACTTGATGCAGGACTAGTGACTAAGTTGCCTGCTAGCTGGATAGCTCAGTTGGTTAGAGTGCGGTGCTAACAATGCCAAGGTTGCAGGTTCGATTCCCATAAGAGACAGCTGCATATTCCTGCATTGCAGGGGTTTGGAGTAGATGATCCTCAGGGTCCCTTCCAACTCTGATTGTAAATAAGGTTTTACAAGGACACATTAATTCTCCAATGCTCTCATGCCCAAAAGAAACGAAACTCAATCTCTGGAGCTTTCACCACCTTGAAGCGTTTCAAGCACTTAGTAATTTGGGGTGCTTTTCATTTTAGTGTCCAAGATATATTTCATTTTTACCTTTTAAAGGGTATGTTTTCAGCTCTTAACACTGTCTACAGCACTGAACATGTACAAGCAATGATTTCCAAACACAACTGCCGTAACTGCATGCTACCACATGAAGGTGCTTCTTTGTCATCAGAGTACAGTGGTACCTCTAGTTGCAGACTTAATCCATTTCAGGGTGCCATTTGCACCCCAAAAAGTCCACAACTAAAGCACCTCTTCCGTGCATGTGCGATTGAGTGTTTCTGCGCATTATGTGAAGTGCGCAGATCATTTCTGTGCATGTGGCGAACCCGGAAGTAAACACTTCCAGGTTTGCCACGTTTGTAAGCTGAAAGTCCATAACAAGAGCGGAACACAACTAGAGGTACCACTGTATTACTTAGCTATGTATCTTGATCTCCCAATCTGGTTTGCAGAGTACACTAAACGTGCAAATACATGTAAACAAAGTGTCATAAGCTAATAAGCAGTCTTAGGAAGATACAATTCTAAGTGGAGGAGTGTCATGGAAAAGAACACTTCCTATTGGTTTTTCTGCTCAATGTCACCTGTGTTTTCCCACATGGGGTTCTGGATGCCAATTTACTAGGGTGCCACACAAATTTGAGCCCACCCATTTTGATATTACTAGCTTAAGTCAACTGCAAATCACTGTTGCATAAACATTAGAGAATAGGTTTGTTTTTAATTGATGAAAGGCATTTATAAAAGGTATTAAATGCAATTCAGCAGTATCTTTTAAGGAACATTTAAGGAATGTACAAATGAAAAATGAAAGAAAAAACAACCCATGAGATTATCAATGTGCTCCAAATTCTGCAAGCAGTGAGTAGGGGCAGGGAGGGACAAGTCTAGGGCACAAGTTAAGCACTTTTATAAAGTCCAGTCAATTTAAATGAAACAGTTTAGCATATTCTTACATTTTTTCCATGTTTTCTACTAGATTGTGGCAGATTTAGCTTTCTGTTATACTGCTGCGGGGGGGGCATGTCTTTGTTCTGTGAACTGCCCTGAAACCTCCGGGTATAGGGCAGTATTCAATAAATATTAATAATAAAAACAGGTGCTGAACCACTGTAGTAAGGGTTCCTAACCAATGGCAACCTGTTAGTTCTACAATGGATCTCTCACAACGATAAAAGCAAAGGCAGCAAAGCTACAGTTAAAAAGGAATTGTGCATTAAACATACCTTCGTGAAATACACAAATACCAAAATGTTGCAGTGCTTCCTATGTGTGCATTAACCTTGGCACAAGAATGAATGGGCGTTACTCAAGTGCCTCAGGCCACCCCCTTGTCTCTTCCAGTTGTTCCTCCCCACATTTGATTGTCATGAGTAGTACTGTATAAGAGAAAGGGATTGCAGGAGGGTTATTGTTCCTGCCTCCATTGCACTCTTGATGTAATGTTTACTGAAAGAGCCTATGAGGTGGGTAGAGTTGGGGGCGGGGGGCGGACTTCAAGGGATGGAATGATCAGAAATATAGCCTGCCTAAGTATGAAGCCATCTTATTCTTCCTGGCTAAAGGACAACATTTCCAACAGTGCACATCAACAGCCAGCTTCAAGTTTGATTTCCCAACGTTGCCCTTTGGAACAGAGCTTGAGGAATTTTGCAGACCAAGTCAGAAAGTACATACAAATGAAAAATGCTCTCAGGGTTGTTTCTTTAAAGTTAGTAAGACGACAGAATTGCAGGCACCTTTTTTAAAAGCATATACCCAATACACTAATAAGTCTCTATTAAAACAACAACAACAACACGTACCTCCCATTTTTGTCAGCTTCTTGAACAAAGGAAGAGATGGCCTGTCTGCAAAAATCTCACTCTGCTGAACAAGGCATTCTTTTACTGCATCATAGCCATTCAGGACAATAGTTGATATCCCTCCAAGATCAAGGCTAAATACCTTTTAAAAAAAATTACATGTCACTTTCAAGAATTGGGGTGGGGGGTGTGCAGAGAGAGAAATACTAGTTTCTTTTTCTTTAGAAATGTTCGTTTGGTCCGTGGGCAGCACAACAGGTATCCTTCTAACACCACATGATGCTCACAAATATGCTACATGTGCTATGCAGAAAGATTACAGTTGCATAACAATATCACAGTTTGCCTTCATTCACAGACGGTTATATGTCAACATACATCTCTGGAACTATCATACAACATCAATAATATATCTTTCCAGTCCAACATGTTGGCTAGGCTTACTGTCAGACACATGAGCTTCCTACTTATTGCTTCACTTTGCAGAAGGAACATTGTCTGCATCATTCTTAAAGTGAATGCATTACCTGTCACAAGAGATAAACATAAATTGGCAATATGTTTCTGTGGCAGCAGGAATGACACGTCACGAACAAAGTGTCCCTGAGCAGAAGATGAAAAAAACTCTGCAGTAAGAGGCATGCTTCTGTTAAGATTACGCAACAGGTGCCTCACTATCTTTAGAAGACATCCAAACTAGAAAACAGTTGTTTAATTTAAGCTATATAGTGGTACCTCCGCTTACAAACTTAATTCGTTCTAGAGATCTGTTCTTAAGCCGAAACTGCTCGTAACATGAGGCGTGCTTCTGCTAATGGTGCTTCCCGCTGCCGCCACGCGACTACCGCTCACATCCCAGGGCAAAGTTTGCAACAAGGGGCATCTACTTCCGGGTTAGCTCGTAACCAGCAGCGTTCGCAAGGAGGACAGTACGTAACACAAGGTTCCACTGTAGTGAGCAAGCAAGGGTCTGAAACCCCATTTTTATCCAAACTTGCTTTCACCAACCAGAGTTTAAAGCAGTTTTGTAAATAAGTTCAGAAATTACTAGCATGCACACCTAGTCCACGTTTCCATACTAGCTACTTTAAACAAAATTCTTCTACAAGCAGGGAGGACAGGTTGATCCTTGCTCCTTCCTCCATTGCTAGCAGTAGACTGGGCATAGGCAAACTCAGCCCTCCCGATGTTTTGGGCCTACAAGTCCCACAATCCCTAGCTAACAGGACCAGTGGTCAGGGATGATGGGAATTGTAGTCCCAAAAACATCTGGAGGGCTGAGTTTGCCTATGCCTGCAGTAGACTATTGGAGGAGGCATGGAGAAATCTGTCCTGCCTCTGCCAGACTTAGAATCATAAAATCACAGATCTAGAGTAAGAAGGGACCACCATGGTCATCTAGTCCAACCTGCTGCAGTGCAGGAATCTTTTGTCCAACGTGAGGCTCAAACCCATGACCCTGAGATTAAGAGTGAGCCAAACCTCTTGCTTGCATGGAATTCCTGCTCATTTAAGGTTACCAGGCAAGTTGTTAAATACTTGGCTGGTCCAGACAAGCCACATTTAAGACGCCACAGGGAACTGTGGTTAGTTCTGTGGTATGTGAAGGAGAAGGCTTATGCAGGCTTATTCACATAGTGGGAAACCATGGTTTAATTGTATACCATACAAGAAAGTATATTTTATCATTTTTCTATACTGATCAAATAGCTCAATATGGAATCATTATTTTTGCAGTTAATAAAAAATTGCATAAAGCTTAAAATTCTGATTTCGGTTTCCAGTTTTTGTCAGCAAATGTTCCTTTTAATAAGCTAAAGGAAAGTGTTTCTATTTGTGACTCATTATGATTGATATGATCACTAAACAAACAAACGAACAAACAAACAAAAACAAACTAAGGGAAACTTTTAAGGAGAAATGTCCTAGTGGTCACTCCTTTTCTTGTTCCTATGAGTAATGATATTTTTTCACAAGAAACCCAAGGCACTGTGACTGTCCTCTTTGCATCCCTGCAGTAGAAAACATCCTGTATTCCAAAGAGTATTAAAAAACATGTCCTTTCTTTACAGCAATTGGCAACGAGCCTGTAGGATAGTAAACTGTCAACATTCCAACTGAGTTTATGCTTCTAGCAGCTGTTGATACATTTTAATTTGTTGTAAATGTTTTTAATCAAGATTTTCTAGCTGTCCCGGAGAGAATTTTTAAAGATGAAAAGGTGGGAGATTATTGGTTGTCTCCAAAGCAGCATCAGTGGAGTTTTCCAACCCTCTGAAGCTGATTTTGAGGGCGTGCAGGGTGTTGCCAGGAAAAGGAGGAGAAAGTTCCATTCATGGAGCAGGAGTGTTGGGTGCTATTCTGTATATAGACCAGCATGTCATCACTATGCAGCAGCAGACAACTAAAGTAACGACTTTGCCATTTCTTGTGAAAGTATATTTAACGAGTTGTGGCTGTGCTGGTACTCCGCTCGATAAATATGAAAGGCAAACTGGCTTAAGTCCCCTAACATCAGGAACATATGTTAAGAGTCCTCATTGGCTGCAGCTTCATGGTGCATGTTGGCGATGTGCTTAGTAATCTGGATGGCGTGCAGGATGAGGCTTAAATTGAGAGTGCCCCAAGTTCAGTGTTACCCCGCAAAGGGAAGACATGTTCATTTTACTGATGACTTCCTTCCCCTGTTCTATAACAGTTTTTTAAAACTTGCCACATTCTCTTAGAAATTTAAATAAGAAAGCCCTCTAACTCACATCTCAAACCTAAGCAGTTTTGAGGTGGAGTTAGTTTGGTACTATAGTCCAACATGTAAAATAGAAACAAAGATTCCTGTGGCATCTTAAATATCTAGCAGAGTTGAGACACAAAGTGCAGCCCACTTTGACAAGGGTCACAGGGTTTATGTAAAGCAAGTTTTTTTTTTTTATAATGTTGAACTTGGAGCTGTATTAACAGACAGTATTAGCAACATACTGCACTGGTATGCTTGGTTGACAAGTTAGGCAACTTTCTGAAAAAAAGCAGGTGCACACCTTTACAAAATGGTATTTAATAACTATGATGCAACCAAGTCTCACGATTGTACTGCAAACTTTATATATTTTAAGAATTCTGTGCCAAACACAACAAGACTCAATACAAAATGGCAAATAATAAACCACTGTTACTGCAGTTCAAATATGCAACAGCCAAAACATAAAGTGACTTTAAAATAAAGTCCCGTTGATTTCAGCGATACTTAATCCCAAGTACCGGTAACTAAGCTTAGAATAGCCTCCTAAACCTTCCTGACATAAAAACTGGTCACTGTAACGAAGCCTTTATGACTTCCTCACTTACAAGGTGAGTCTTATATAATTCTTTTGTTTGTAAAGTGCTTTCCTAACTGAGGTCTGCCTCCAACAACAACTCTTGCAAGTTGGCCACTAGGCTAACAGTGAAATCCTCAGAAATAAGCTTTAGGTTTAACAGGATTTACTCCTAGGTTAAGTGGGTGTAGAACTGCATTCTCTTGCCCGAGAGGAAGCTCATTTAACTGAATGGGGCTCAACTTCTAGCAACAGAACAACTAGCACATTAGCAAAGCTAAGCAGGGTCCGGTATGGTTTCAAATGAGATGGGACCGGGGTTGAGATTCCTGCATTGCAGGGGGTTGGACTAGATCTCAGCCATGAGATTACATGCCCCTTCCAACTCTAGAGTAGACATGGATACGACTGTCTTGCAAGGGCAGGAAAGAACAGCCTTGGGCAGAGAGGAAGCGAAACTTGAACCCAGATCTGAAAGTGAAGATGTGGAAAGAGTTCAGATCGGGGCTTATTCACGTGAATAGGAAAAGCCTCGTCTTACAACTTAACGGAGGGGTCTTGGAAATGGCAAACGTCTAAGAGTTAGACCGAGGGGCGCTTGGTCTCCCCAGGGCCAGCTCCTCCTCGGGACCCCCAACCCCCCGCCCGCGGGGCTGCAGTACCTGCCCGTAGAGCTGGCTCTGCCTCTTCATGTAGACGTGCGGCTGCTCCGAGGCCAGCGAGTGGATGTTGCCGATGAGAGGCAGCCCCGGCGGGCCGGGCGGGAAGCCCACCGGCCGCCTCTGCTTCAGCAGCTGCCTCACCACCAGCGGCAGCAACAGCAGCACGAGGACGCCGGCGCCCACAGCCGCCGCACCGGCCGAGCCCACTCCCGGGACCCCGGACCACATTTCCCGCTCCTGCCGGCCCCAGCCAGCCAGTCGCCGGCTCTGCTCTCGCGCTCCCTTTCTCCTCTTTCTCCAAACACGCAGAAACAACAACATCCCTCGGGCCGCTTGCCGCCTCTTCTTATAGGACGCCGGCGGCGCTCGTCAGGCGAAGCCGAGCCTGATTGGTTGAGCCGCCTCGCGCTCTTTTCCCCCCCGGCCCCTCCTCTCGCGCCGCGCTTGTACTGGAGTTGCGCCTGGGGACAGTTCGCGAGTGGGATGCTGGGGGGGGGGGGGTCGGGAGTTCCCACGGGAGCAGCTGCAACTCCATTTCCCACCCCGTCAAGACGCGCGTTTATCTCCCCACACAAGCTTGCTTCATCATAAGCAGCGGCTCTTCCTTGCATAACAGGCAGCAATTGCTGCAAACTGATTTGAATAGGGGCGGGGAAGGCTCACCTGATAGCAAATTCAGGTCAGGGGCAGCAGCAGGGGGGGCTTTCGGAAAGAGGCAGGGATTTCCCCGTTTCTGAAAGCCTGAGAATTCCCGGCAAAACCCCTTCCTTTCAGCGCTAAGCTCTTTCCGCTGGCTTCCCCATCCTCAGAGCAAAGGTTAAAAGAACAACTCATTTCTATACTCTTTTTTAAAAAATAATTTTGTAGCATTTCCAGTTGTCAAACCTGAAACTCCTTGTTCTTGCAGTTTTCAGTGTGTGTGTGTGTGTGTGTGTGTGTGTGTACTTGATGCCACAACAAAGCTGTGGTACACATGGCTGTCACATGGAGAGCATTTTAATTTACTTCATGGAAGCTGTTCCTGAAGGAAGAACTGTGAGGGGAGAGACTCCATCAGGCAAGGCCTCCTTCCACCTGCCTTGCGCCACCCTCTAGTCTCTGCTTCTCAGTTTGTGTTGTATTCTTTTATGTACTGTGGCTTGCTGTTGTTTTATTGATTATAGTTTAGAAATTATTTATTGTATCTGCTGTTTAACTTTTATATGTTGTTGTTATTATTTAATACTATTGTAATGATTGTTGAATGTTACTCTTTTGATACAGGTTACCTATTTTAAAGTTATGTCTTATTATCACATTTTTGTATTGCATTAGATTGTTGTAAGATGTACAGTTTTTGTTTCTTCAGCTGGTAAACCGCCTTCAGCATTGTAAGATAGAAAGATGGTATACAAATTAAAAATGATGATGATGATGATGATAAGCAGTTCCCAGTATGTGGTGAGTTATTTGCAAGTAGTGGCTCACCACATGAATCATGGTTGCTACTTCCTTGTGGTAGAATAGACACCAAGACCAGTTGGTATGAAAAGGGCTGTTTCACATATAAATGTACTGTACTTCTTCAGTTTACTGTAGGCTTGACTATAAACAACAGAATGTGTGAACAGACCCCCAACGAAGAACATTGGCTTGGATCTGAAGATAAATGAAGGTTCCTCTGCCTGATTTTGAGTGACCCCCTGATCCCCTGCAGCTTCCTGTGGCCAACAGAAGGCTGTCCAGCATCTGACTGAATGTTTGCAGATAGAGAGAGCCCTTCCATTGTACAACTGCTCTTCCTGTCAACAAGCATCTCCTTAGGCTGACTCATCAATCTACCCTCCTGTAACTTAAGCTCATTAGATCTAGCCCTGCCCTCCATAACTGAACAATAATTGAACACATTTCATATATAAAGTTTTCATATTTTGTTATAAAAAAATTAAATTTGTCACAAGGGATGATCGAAACTAATCTTAACTGTTTATAATGGTTTTAATAATTACATGTGGGTAATTTTGATTTTCAGATAACTAAATAAAGGTGAAAATCATCTTTGAATGTGTGAGATTTCATGCTATAATAATGATTTTAAGCTGTGTTCTGTAGGCAGTGGTGAATCTCCTCCCAACCATCTTGCACTCGGTGTTCAGACATCACTTGCACCACCCTAGTTACACTACTGTTGTGAACTGCCCTGAGGATCAGAGATTATGTCTTTCGCCTAAGTGACAGCTCTTCAGGTCTTTGAGGAGTGCTGTCATGTTCCTCCCTCCAGTCTTCTCTAGTCTAAACACACACAGTTCCTACAACCTCCTCATAGGAATTATGATCCACATCTCCAATTATCTTTGGTGTCTTTTGAACTCATTCCAATTTGTCTACCCAGAATTGGAGATTGTACTGATGACATAAAGTGGAACTATTGTTTCCTGCAGCTTGGAAGCCTTTATTGCTACAACCTAAAATAATATCTTCTTCCTCTTCCTCACAGACACATCACACTTCTTTGGCTCATGTTCGGCTTGCTTTTGTTTTGTTTTCACGTGTACTATTGCCAAGCCAGGGCCGGCCTGCTCATGAGGCAAGGTGAGGCAACCGCCTTAGGTAGCAGACTCTGTAGAGCTGTGATGGGTGGCATGTCTGTGCCTGCCACCCCCCACTGTGTGCTGCTGCAAGAGAGAGGTGGGTGGTGGAAAAGGCGCTCAAGGGAATTGGTTCACAGCCAGCACGTTTTTTCTCTCTCAGGGAGAGGGACATTCAGAGACGAGAGAGGAGTGAAGATCAGGATCAGAAACAAGCAAGGAGTGAAGATCAACATTGAGGGGAAATAAGGGGAGAGAAAAGATCAGCATTGGGATGCGGGGGTGAGGAGCCCCGGCTGTATTTTTAAAAGCACCCTTAACAAGCTACAGTTGGGAGAATGCCCATTTTTTATTTGCCTCAGGTGCCAATA
The DNA here is from genome assembly GCF_965112155.1 of Podarcis liolepis. Lineage (NCBI taxonomy): Eukaryota > Metazoa > Chordata > Lepidosauria > Squamata > Lacertidae > Podarcis > Podarcis liolepis. The sequence continues at coordinate 70,600,508 of NC_139554.1, forward strand.
TCTGGGGCCGGCCCTGCAACCTATACCTATTCATTTTATTTTATTTTAGTCCTAAATGCAGAACTTTGGCGGTTCTGCTGAATTTCCTTTATTGGCAGCCCAATTTCCCATGCTCTCCAGGTTAATTTTGAATATAATTCCTGTCTTCTAAGGCATTTACTATCCCTCCCAGTTTTGCATCACCAACAAATTTGATAAGGATTCCTTCCACCCCTTCATCAAAGTTATTGATACAAAAGGTTGAAGAGTACTGGTCCTCGGACAGAGCCTTGCAGCATCTCACTCCTTACCTTGTTCCAGTTTGATGAGCACTCTTTGTGTACAGTTTTCTAACCATCTATGAATTCACCAGGTGACATCATCATTAGCATGCACTTAACCAGTTTGCTAATCAAAATATTTTGGAAAAGTTTGTCAAAAGCTTTGCTGACTTCAAGATAAATTCCTCCAGAGCATTCCTACCACCATCACCGCCCAGGTTTTTTTTTTTTTTTTAACAGATCAATTAAGTACAAAACTAAAGGAATAATGAAAAAAATCTCAAGTGCCTTGAGAATGAGGCAAAACCAATCAATCAATCAATCAATCAATCAATCAATCAATCAATCAAAATGCCTCTTTAATAGTGAAAGAAAATGTTCAGGAAACTGGAGGACAGCTTTCAGCACAGTACTAGTTAGTTTAGAACAGCCATAACAAAATATTACATAAATCTGCGATTAAAAAAATAAACTTTAGAGAAACTTCTTTTCCTTTTCCCTTTAAGGAAAAACATGTTGAATAAGCATGCTAATTTTTCATTTGGAGTATGAGACTCTGTTTCATAAGACTTTCAGTAGATGAGGTGCCAAGAAGATTTTATCTGGAAGATTAATCATAAGTCATGTTGATACTATCAGAAATACTTACTATTATCTTAATTAAAATGTTTTGGTGGCAAGAACTTTTTACTGCAACATGGCAATCCCCTTGGAAATTTCTGAACGGTACATGCAAATACACACACACACACACACAGAGAGAGAGAGAGAGAGAGAGAGAGAGAGAGAGAGAGATGCATGCTATCTTCCATAGCACAGCCTTCTCCAGCTGGTGTACAAAAGATATGGGATATGGGGATCTAAATCTATCTCGCGATAATTGAGCCTCATGTTCAAAGCAGGAACATTGTGCTTCCAAATCATTTATAGTGCAGTCCACTTACAATGCTTCCACTCCAGATTCTGTAATTTGAAAGACTATGTAATTTGAACAGCTTTCATGTATGGTTTAAACTGGCTTGACCGTCTGTTCACCAAATCATTTCACATCTGCATGACAGGCAGGGTATACTACTGAATTTAAGGACAGCCTCCATTTAACATCCTATTAAATTTGTGTGCCCACACAAACCTACAAACACAAGTTCCTTTTATATGCTTTGAAAATAACTGATGGAAAAATATTTCCATGGTAGTGTGAAGCAATTGAGATGGTTCAAACGAGGGAACATCCTCCTCCATCTGCAAATAAATCTAAATGAGACATTATGAAGGCATCTATGAATTCATGGGTGTATCATGAGATGCTTATCTAAATTTATGTTAGGAAAGTTAGCACATTTTCAGTGAGGTCATAAATTTCTACTGAAGAAATACAGATATGGTGTTCAATACAGGAACAAACAGTGCCAGGGAACTGATTGTGGTGCTGGATCCCATTACCTCCTTCTACCATTTTACAAGGGACGTGGGTGGCGCTGTGGTCTAAACCACAGAGCCCAGGGCTTGCCGATCAGTCCGTGACTGGACCTAATGGTCAGGGCGTACCTTTACCTTTACCTTTTTACCATTTTACATTGCAGCATAAAAGAAGAAACATTGTTGGACCTTTTTGGCCTTTCCCCCCACCATGGGTCAACTTGTGGGACAATTCACTTGTCAGTCACTTGGTGTCAGCATGACCTTAGATCAGGCACCCCCAAACTCAGCCCTCCAGCTGTTTTGGGACTACAATTCCCATCACCCCTGACCACTGGTCCTGTTAGCTAGGGATGATGGGAGTTGTAGTCCCAAAACAGCTGGAGGGCTGAGTTTGGGGATGCCTGCATTAGATGGTTGACAGGTTGTCTCACCCACCTGTTGAAGTCCATTGCACAACACTTCTCAATGCACTGATTGGCTAGAGTCTTGTGCTGTCATGAGCCCACCCCCCTCCTTCCAGGGGAGCAATTTTTTCAAATCCTTTAAATCTGTGTGAGTTTTATATTAAGTAAATAAGAGCTAAATGTACATTAAATGAGATGATCTTTCAAGGAGGGTTTACTTTTTGAACGGAACAATTCTATACTCTACCTTCTACTGGTGGGAAGGTATTTCAATACAGCACCAGGAAAATGGCTACTGTTTCCTATACAGTGGTACCTCGGGTTACATACGCTTCAGGTTACATACGCTTCAGGTTACAGACTCTGCTAACCCAGAAATATTACCTCGGGTTAAGAACTTTGCTTCAGGATGAGAACAGAAATTGTGCAGCAGTGGCACAGCGGCAGCAGGAGGCCCCATTAGCTAAAGTGGTACCTCAGGTTAAGAACAGTTTCAGGTTAAGAACGGACCTCCGGAACTAATTAAGTACTTAACCCGAGGTACCACTGTATGTGCTCAGGTCAAGAGGGGAGAAATAGAAAAAAAAACCCTCATTAAAATGACAGAAACAGCAGAAGCACAGCCTGTGGCAATCAGTCAGGGACTGTGTTGACAACACTGTCCACATGCCCATGGAGGAAATGTTGGGCAAAGTGAAGAATAAAAATGTAGGAAATTAAATAGCTGTTGGTAGGTTTAAGGCATTTATGGCACAGTGACAGCTTAGGCAACATTGTAGAAGAAGCAGGAGAAGTTCCAGTTTGGTGTAGTGGTTAGAGTGTTGGATGGTAGTCTAGGAGCCTAGGAGGGTTCAAATCCCCAGTCAGCCATGAAAGTCACTGGGTGATCCTGGGCCATTCATAGCCTTTCAGCCTTACTTACCTCACAGGGTTGTTGTGAGTATAAAATAGGAAGGGGGGAACTATGTATACAAAGCTGAGCTGCTTGGAGGAAATGCAGGATGGAACTGTAATAACAAATAAAGGGACAACTAGATAACTGGGCCATATCTCAGCTGATTTCAGGGTGATTTATGTGAGGCAGATAGAACACAACTTTAGGGTTTAGCCACAGTGATAGAGGAGGGAAAGAGGATTCAACAAATATTGCTCACCAAAATTGCTCATCTTAAATTTCTCAACTACTAAAGGGAAAATAACCACCCCTTTACAAGCAAAACAAAAAAAGAAAGAAAGGGAAATGATCCTGTAAGCTGAGTCAGTTCCGCCAACCATATTGCTTAATTTTACTGTGTCGTAATAAGTCATTATTATATTTATAATTACATTTTCCAGACTGAAGGAGATTCTGGGGAAGCTTGCTCACTACTTCGTGACAGTGTTCTGGTCCTAATAAAATGCACTTTGCTTTTTTTACTGTTGGATTTATTCTTATGGACAAGCATGCCTACCTGTATTTATCTACATTTATGGCTACATTACTGTATTTACAGTTACTGCGCTTAGAGACAGAATAATTCATTGCTTAACAGATATAATATAGTCAACACATTTTTTCCAGAAATGCATTTTTTAAAAATTCTTGTAAGCACAAATCCACCTGGCACTTCCACCTGCTCTAGGAATTCTCATATAAGTGGTGAAGTCAGGAAACAAAGATGGATGCAGAAAATGAGGTGGGTGGAGGCAGCTCCAGGTGAGTCCAACGGAATAGCAGAAGGGATCATAGTGACTGAGGGGGAGGAGACAGAACAAACTTCTCACTTCTCCCATCTGAATTCCCTGGCTTGTTACCTTGATGATACTTCTAGATCAGAAAGAACTCTCCTCTCCTTACCTGGACTTTTGTGGGTAGATCATCAATCTAACTCATTGTCAACAAATCATGACTCGGAGCAAAAGGTTGTCACATTGGTGATGAGATGGGTTAAACTGTACACCTGAATAACCCTAGGGCCTTTGGCTCAGAGGCATGCCTTGAGATGTAGTCCATATGTAAACTCTTCCATCAGGTCAACCTATGGTCCTCTAGATGCTGTTGGAACTCAAATTCCCATCCACACCAGCCAGCATGGCCAATGGAAAGGAATAATGGGAGTTTTAATCCAGCAATTTCTGGGTTGCTGATCTCAACAGACTAAGGGCAGATCCACACCATACATTTAAAGCACATGATCCCCCACCCCAAGGATCTTGGGAACTGTGGTTTCCAACTCACAGAACTACAGTTCACAGAGCCCTTAACAAACTACAGTTACCAGGTTTATTTGGGATAAGGCATGCGCTTTAAATATGCATTAGATATGCTTTAAATTTGTGGAGTAGATCTGCCCTAACTAATGTCATCAGAGTTGGCGCAAAACATTTCTTGGCTGCGGCTGAGCAGGAAATTGGGATTAACCCAGAGCATTCGCATGCTCCTTGACTCATTTTGATTGCAAAGCAGCCAGTTGCTATAAAAGACAGCTGGCTTCTTTAACTCTTTCAGTTTTTAGGAAAAAAAAGTGTTGGCTGAAGGAACAGTTCACTTGTCCCAGAGGTATTAAGCTAGAATGAGCCCACAGTGACACTAATTTTCTTAATGGCAGTGAATCATGGGGGAATTCATTTTTTGGTGAGACATTCTGAACCAAGTTTTGAAAGACTCCAAACCCTGTTTATTTCAATATATTTTATAAGTCTTGTCTAAATTTGTTTTTGTAGTTCAGCAACATACATGTCCAGCTGGCCATGTCCTCCCTGCAAGTTTAAAAGAAAAAGGGGAAAGGAAAGATGCTGTGGCGAGCAGGGCCTGTTTGCAGCTGCTTCCATCATATCCCGCTGGCTGGGTGGTCCCTTGGGCTGTCCTGTGAGGCCCTAGACCTCAGTCTCCAGGTCCACCACTTGCTGAACAACTAGCCACACTACCAAGGGCATCTGTAACATCCCCATCCCATTAAACCACTAGGCATTGCTGCTCCTTTCTGAGGACTGGTCACCCTCGCAAGGACCCAGCAGTTCTCAACCATTGTGGCTCAAGAGCGTCTTAGTTTGAGGAGTATCCCACAGATTCTTTCAATAGCAAGCACACAAGTTGTTCTTCCCCCAATTCCCCCACCCTCCTTCCTTAAAGTGTGTGTGTTTGTGTGTGTGTTTGTGTGTGTGAAAATTCCTGCATTGCAGGCGGTTGGACTAGATGACCCTGGGGAATTCCTTCCAGTTCTACGATTTTGTGAAAAGGGCACCTAACTCTTCCTACGAGATTGCTTTAACGTTTCTTTCAGACCCAGCAATCCTGTGTCCCCCCCTCCCCCCAAGACAACTGCAACTCCTTACTACTGCTTTGACCCTGTGCACGTCAGAGATTTAGGGGGTTGTCTCTGGACCCCTTCACCTTCCAACCACTCCCTGAGATCAAATTTGACGCTCATTTGGACATTTTAGGTGGAATTCTAAACAGCAGCTTTACCCACGTCGGAGCTGTTGATCCGGTGCCTGAAAATCAAATACATTATAGGAAATCAGGCAGATCCTGGATTGGTCAGCATCCGACTACTTTCTGCTTGCTCTGAGCTTCCTCCGGGGATACTGAATCCCGTGTCTAAACAGAGGGTGTTTGTTGATTCAGACGAGACGGATGAATGAATGAATGGAAGAAGACATAAACCCCCTTTAAGAGAGGAAAGGGATATACGTGAGTTAAAGTTTCCTGTGATTCTGCTGTGCCTGCAGCCCTCAGACCTTCAAGGCGGGAACTGCCAGACGATTGCACACAGCAGCACAACGGTCCATTCAGCATAGTTTTCTCTACACGGACAAGCAGCAGCGTTTCAGGCGAGGAGTGTCTTTTGGCTGCCGCTATGGGCTGAACCTGGGACCTCTCGCATGCCAAGGAGATGCTGTGCCACTGAGCTGCGATCCTTCACCATATTTACTTTGCCAGTTTAGGCTGCAGTCCTAGCCCCACATGCCTGGGGAGTAATCCCGCACTGGATTCAACAGGACACGCTTCTGAGTAAACAGCGCTAGGGTTGCGCTGTGACGTAAGAGATCAAAGGACCGAATTCCTTTGGCCAGAAACAGCCAGGCAAGTTTGCATATTGAAGCTGAGCACATGAAATGGTAGGAAGTATTAACCTGCTGGGTTTCTGTTTGTCAATCAAGTTTTAAAGGCACCGGAGCCCCCGAAATTGGGGGCTCTCATATAGAGCTTTTAAAATATTCTCTGTTTACATTTTGCTAACTGGAGACTTCGGTTTTATTAGTCTTTCCAGGCGGACCCCACAGGTGCCAAATGTTTGTTTCCTTCCTATTTCCAAATCCAATGAATTGGGAAACGCGTGTGTTTGCTCAGAGGTAGACCTCACTGCTCAATGAGACTTCTCTCAAAAAAGCGTGCCTCAAGTGGTCGCCTACATAATGGGCAGCGCGATCCTATGTGCGTTTGTTCAGAAGTTGCTAATACTGCACAGTAATCGGTTCAGCAGGACTTAACTCCCAAGAAATTGTACTCGCAGCCTTCGACGATCATAACCCTCGTATCCAATGTGACTACTCAGGAGTAAATACGGGGCGCGCTCTTCTTTATTCTAACGGCTGGACATCTAGCAATTTCCGCTAGAAACCGCTTCACTAATTCGTTCCCAAGCAGAGGACTGAGCGCCTACTCGGTGCCATACATTGCAGAGAAGGAAATGCTCAGGACCATAACGTTACAGGTGTGATGTTTCATCCTTCCCACCCCCAATCTGGTCTTGCTCTAAACCTAAAAGCATTCTTTTCTTTTAAAATAAAAATATATCCATTGGAATTTCTCTTTGCTTTTTCACGGCTGGTTTCGTATCGACCGCCGGTGAGCAAATTAACAGGAGAATAGGATCCGCTCTCCTGTTAAGAGTGGCACTCGCTTTGGAAACACGTCTGAATAGCGGCAGAGCGGGGAACAGGGGCTCAGCCCTTCGCTTTATCCAGGAGGAGGGCATTTCCACATCCTCTTTGGCAGGGCTGTGGCGGCCACAGATTTTTCCGCGCTCGCCATTTGCCTTTCCCCATCCATCCCTTGGCCCCCAGGAGGGGAGAGCGCTCTGGGGTCCGGCACACGGCTTTCCCCTGGGCATCCAGCTTGTCCACTGGGAGACCAGGATGCATTACAGTACTAGATGGGTCGCTGGCCGGATCCAGCATTACTCTTTGAATGTCCTTCTGGTCATCACCCTCTGGAAAAGAAATTGCCTGGCTGGGTCTGGACTGGGAGGAGAGAAATATCGTGGCAGGAGGCAGGGGTGGCTGTGGAGAAAGTCTCCCTCCCCGCCCCCCACCCTATTTTAGATTGATACTCAGGGACGACCCTTGCCCCACACCTTAGCTATCTGCTGCTGCCCAGCCTGTATCGGCTCCCCCAGCCACAAAGGAGAACGCAAAGCGCTGAAAGGCAGGGAAAGGTTTCTAGAGCTCACGAATCTAACCAGACACCGGGCTGTTTGAGCACCAGCCGCCTCCCTGGCGCCTCTAAAGCCGCCTGCGCGCCCCCTTTCCCCGATCCCAGGTTCACCTGCACGTGGGATCATCCTGGCGCCAAGCAGAGAGAGACCCGTGCTGGCCCCGAGGGCACCGGGGAGCCCCTGCTAAGTTTTTAAGAAAGACGAGGGAGAGAGAAATCAGACGTGCTCTGGACTTTAGCTATTGCAAACAAGCTACCCCACAACCTCCCCTCCCCCGCCCTCTTTAGGCCCCGCCCCCACGTGCCCGTGGCAAATTCGAGCCGGAGCCGGGACTTCTCTTGCTGCCAAAGGAAGATTGATAAACGAGGAATCCTCTTAATCCTACAGGGGGGCGGGGGTGGGGGGAGGAAACGCAGTTTGATTCTCCAGTGAAGCTGCCACGCAAGCTTTGCTGTGTAGGCGCAAAGAGGAGACGGGGCGATCTGTACCTATCCGGCTTCCGATGAGAGACGGATCTCCCGCGGATTACGAGATGTCCCTCTCGAGAAAAAAAGGACACCCCTCGAAGGGGAAAAGTACACACACCCCTCCCGCTCCGGCTTCCTTGCGAAGGTGGCTTGTTATTGTTATGTCTAGCGCCTCCCGGGAACCCAAACATCCTGCCGGGAGGAGCAGGTGTCCCCGCGCCAGGCACGACTCGGCGGCGGCCAGGCCATGACTAAGAGTCCCCTGGAGAGTGATGGATTCGCCTCTTGTCGCTCCTCGCCCCCCGCCGCTCCTCCTCCACCTCCGCTGCGGACGCGGCGCTTGGCCCTCCAAGTGCCCGCGGCTCCGCCGAGCAGCTGGAGACTTGCCGGGCGGAACGTGACCACTTCAAGCCGGGAACAGGCACACACCCCGGCGGGAGGGAGGAGGGGGGTTGGCGTGCGTGTGGTCTGACGGCCTGTCCGCTGCCGCCTCCTGCAGCAAGAGGCGCGGGGAGCTGCGCCCCCCTCGCCCCACGAGGCCCTGGACAAGGCGATGCCCCGCCGGGGGCTCTTTCTTGGCACCAGGGTTGCGTTGGGCAGAGAGAGCAGGCGAGCGGCGGTCGGTCCTCTCCGGCAGACTCCGGGCTGACTGGCTCGCGACGCCCCGAGGCCGTCCCTGCGCGGGGCAGCGCTGCCCTCGGGGGCGCCTAGGCAGTAGCGCGCCTCCGGTCCGCACTGCATCCAGGGGGACCTGCTGCAGCGAGCAAGGCAAACGCACTCGAAGTGTTGGCGGAGGATCTCCACAATGCAGAGATCTTAAATATAACTCAGTACAGTGGTACCTCGGGTTAAGTACTTAATTCGTTCCGGAGGTCTGTTCTTAACCTGAAACTGTTCTTAACCTGAAGCACCACTTTAGCTAATGGGGTCTCCTGCTGCTGCCGCGCCGCCGGAGCACGATTTCTGTTCTCATCCTGAAGCAAAGTTCTTAACCTGAAGCACGATTTCTGGGTTAGCGGAGTCTGTAACCTGAAGCGTATGTAACCTGAGGTACCACTGTGCATACACCTATCACGATCCTTATTCAGAAATACGGAGAATAGCCCCTATCTTCCCCGTGAGAAACAGGTAAAGGGTCTGTGTGTGCACCAGGGCACCCCTCCCCCATTGATTCAATCCCCATTGATTCAATGGTTGGAGTGGGGTTATGGATCATCAGGCTGCCTCTGGTTTTCTGCCTAGTGCGATTTAGATGCCGGGGGCAGGGCGTTCAAAGGTTTCAGCAACTCAGCTTCCTTTGATGCTTGTGCAAAAATTAAGCTGAAGGTAACACGAGTGACGCCCCTGACTTGGTGTTTGAATGGAGTTTCGTTGATCCGTCCCATCTACCCGCGGTTAGGGCCCCCCGCCCTTACTAAAGTGACCAGACCTTAAGCATTTTACACCGCAAACGCAACTTTGTTGAATTCGGTGTCTCGGGGAAATATACAGAGGCAGCAGGAGTCTACCGATGCTTCCTCGGAAGTAAGTCAACCACTGAAGTCTTACTCTCAAGTAGCTTCACATGGGATGTCAACCTTTATAAAGGGTTTATAAAGGCTCTCTAGGGTATTCTGCGAAGCAGGTTAGGCGATATGTCACTGTCACGTTCACAGGTATAGGAACGGTGTGGCCTTTATGTGTAATCCTAAATATCCCCTCCCTGCCTGTGCTTCGGATCGCAATTGCAAATAATGTTTGCAATCCCATGTACACTTAGCTGGGGGTGAGAGCCGTTGAGCACTGAGAGACTTACTTTCGAGTAAACATGCATAGGCTTGAGATGCACATTCTTTAATGTGTGGAATAAAAATGACTGTGCATTGTAAAAGTGTTCCCCAGAGAAATGCTCGGCTGGGTTTGGGAGAAGAAAGAGCCTTGCGCTTATTCAGGGATGGATGCCAACTCCGTAATGAACGTCAAGAGCCGAATTCTCTACACATCCACTAGCACCACTATGGCCATTGTAATATACAAAGAAGTTTTTAAAAAGGAAAGCTGCCAACTTCCATTTTCTGCAATGCAGCATTTTTTGCAGTAGATGTCGCCTCTAATAAGTAAATAACCTGCCCTTTGGGTTTGTTCATTAAAAAGATACGGTAGATTTTGTAGGGATGAGAGTATGGGGTGGCCTGGATATTATTAATGACTCGAGACGATTTCCCTTACATTTCATTAATCGTCTGATATGTCCCGCTCCCCCCCTCCCCGCGTCCCCCCCTTTCTCTTTCTCTCTCTCTCTCTTCGTCCGATGACCTCAATGCAAATAAACCTATCAGATGTGCCTAAATGACTGGCAATTTTTTTGTGAATGGAATACTCAGTGACTGGAGGATGACGTAATTCGGGAGCTGGGGTTTCGTGGTCAAGCGTGGATTGGTTTTATAGTTGATAACCGAGGTGCTGATTGGCTGGCGGGCAGCTCGTCGAACGCCTACACACTTTTGCCCTGGCGGTAGATATAAAAGGGGGTCGTTGGGCACGGAAGACCATCACGACTGGGAAACGCACACCGAGGCCGCCACCTGCACTACGCTTTCCTCAACAAGCTTTGCATCTGAAGGTAAGTGCCTTCTCCTTTTACTGACTTTCCAGTCCAGGGAGTGCTGAAAAGGCTTCTCCGTGGCGGAGAACTTGCAACTCCTCAAGTTCGGAGGATGTTAGGCTGATGCTGGGTCTTGTGGCGTCTTCGTGCTTCTCTCCTTGGATTCTTGAGCAGAACGACTTTTTCCCAGATATGCTTTGACAGGTATTATTTACTAGTCACTTGCTTCGGAAAAGGCGTGAGCGCAGAGAAACGCCTAGGTTGCAGAATGGCCGTTTAAAACCATTTCCCATTCTGCAAGGGGAAAATCCCCTTTCGTTCGTGTAGACTAGAGGCTGCCCGTTTAATTCTGAGTATTTTATCAATAAGAGTCGTGCAAAAATGGCACGTGGGAGATGCCTTCAAGAAACCTAATTTCGTGTAATTGGGAATGCTCCTCTGGGTATGACTGCCCCCGAGAGTAACTCTGCTGCAGCAAAGAAGAATCTCGTGGCGCCTTCAAACTATTTTATTGCAGTCTGAGCAATAAAAGGGAACTGCCTGCTTCCATCAGGTGCAGAAAGGTGTTGGACACAGAGGCGTGGCAGGAAGGGGGAGAAGAACCGTTTTACAAAATGAGTAGGGCTGCATCTCTATACCCATTTACTAGGAAGATGTCTCCATTGAATTCAATGGAGTAGCTATATATAGGATTTCACCGTAATGAACTCATCTGGACACTAGAGACACAACTCCTGGCATAATATATTAGTTTCCTTTAAGATGCCACAGAGCTCTTTAAACAAAAGTATTGCATATGCAGATGTCTGTTCTGAAAAGCCATGCAAGTGTGAGGACCGGGGCTTATTATATTCCATATAATTTCTGGATTTTGTTTTTCAGAAACAATTTTTAAATCATTTCCGTAACAGGGCTATTTATTTAAATGAGGACAACACCCCCCCCCCCCATTTTTCAAGTAATCATTTATTTCAGCGCACAGGATTATGCCTCCCCACTATTCTTTTCAATTTAAAACAAAATACACAACATTTGTATATGCAGTTATAAATGCACATCTGGCCGCATTTTATTCGTTTCCCTTGATCTTTCGCGCTCGACACGATTCCCAGCATTGCGTGAAAATTATCAAAGATTTCATAGTATTGGTCCCCATCTATTGATGAAGTTGACCTGGATGCCTTCTGTCCTCCAGCTATAGATCAACTCCGCTAAATTTCCCAATTTTCTTCTTACCTGAGCATTGGCGACGTATGCATCCTTTGTAGATCACACTTCCAAAATAAAACACACACAAATCCTACCAAATTGGGGGTGGGGACCGATGCAAATAGCAGATGATCCCATGACCCTTCCTCCCCTTTTTTTAAAAAAACCTAGGAAATTAAAGGATCCTTAGAACCTCGATCCTGTTACGCATGCTAACGCAGAGCTGGCCGTAATCCAGTGAGGGGCTTCTTCCCAAGTGAGTTTGCGCAGAATTCCAGCGTTAGGATGGGATCATAGCTGTCAACGTTTCCCTTATTCCGAATAGGATTCCTCTCAAGAAAAGGGAAAAGTTGACAGCTATGGATGGGATCCGGGAAGATGCAAAGCGTGGGAAATGGCCCCTCTCTGAACGCCAGTCCTGTTGATTTTGCAGAGACAACGCCATGGCCATGGTGAAGATGTGCTCCTTCCTGGCTGTCTATGCTTTGGTGGTGTGCCTGATGGACAGCTCCCGGGCAGTCCCGCTAAGGTAAGAGGCAGCAAGCGGGAGGACAAGGGTCTGCATGCAGAGACTTATCTTGAACGCCTCTTTGGCTTTGGCGATCGCCAGAAAAGCGACTGGGGCGGCATTTGGAAAGGAAACGCGGCCGGTTCTGCAGAGGGGGCGGGCAGCAGAAGGCTTGGCGTCGAGGGACGCGAGTGCGCGCGATTGCCCGCTTGGGCAAGATCCCTTGACACGGATTAGCCTAGTGGAGTGGGTGGGGGTGATGCAGGGAAGGAAAAAGGCTTCACCCACCTCCCACGCCTTTCAGCGCGTGGTGAAACAGGGACACTCGTCTGTGTTCGTTAAGGAAGAAAACGGGAGGGCAATCTACGCCCAGTTAACAAGCTCAGCGAGCGTGGTCTCGTGTGTATGGACGAGTTACACGTGTGCGGTGCTGTGATCCCCCCCCCAGCAGTTCGATTAGTTGGGCTGGAAAAAGGACCCTCCCGCCCCCTCCCCCTTGAGCACCCCTCCTTTTGAGAGAGCGACGCTAGCCTTGAGCTCTCCCCCCTCGCTCCCTCCCCACAGACCTGGCTTGGAGCCTGTCACAGACCGAGGGAGCATGGGCGACTACGAAGCCCGGCGGTTGTTAAGTGCGCTGGTGAAGGAATACCTGGGGGAAGAGCTGGAGCGGGCGAGCGAAGGGAACAGGTAAGGAGAGCGACAGGCCGACGGGGAGGTCGGAAGGGGTGTCGCAGCGGGGATCGGGGTGGGGGGGCACTCTCCTCTCTGGGAGTGCGGGCTCTTTCCTGGCAGATCAGCTGATGGGACCTCTTCTCCTCCCTGGGATGTGCAGACCCAGCTCCTGCGAGACGGGTCCCGCCATCCTGATGATCCCACTCTGATAGCCATGAACTGGGGTCTCAGATTGGTCTTTTCTTAACTTGCTCTCTTTTGGGTTACTTCCTCTTGAGTTACTTTTTCTTCTCGTAAAAAAAAGAGAGGCCTTGCAAGTTGAAAGAGAGGGGGTTAGAGTAAAGTGGGGCAGCAAGAGGTACGTCTTGGTTTTATTCCACCCCACCCCCGTGAGAAATGCACAGAGTTCTTCTCATCACAACTCAAGCTTCTGCGCGCGCCCGAGTCAGTGCATGCCGTCGAGAAGAGGCGAGGCGGCCTTCCAAGTGCACGCAGCGCCCCCTTCCCTCTCCAGGCCGAGTCTTGCAATTGCACCTGCACTTCCCTAATGAGCTCCGGTTGCAAAGCATGCTGATGAATGAGACTCACCATGCATGCCGGATGATCTTGAACTGTCCCTCCCCGCGTCCCGCCGGGATCGCTAACTGTCAGCATCCCAAGCAAGCGAGCAATTAATCACTTGCCACTTACTACAGCCCGATCCTCCTTCCGATAGAGCCCTTTTGCATGGACCTTGTTGCGCCGGCACTGCGTCGAGATTGTCTTCTTGTTTTTTTAAAATGTCTATTTGTTGGTCGTTTGGTCTCCTGCTGTGGTTTTCGTTTAGTCTGGGCTAGGGGTGGGGATGGGATATAACAAGGCATGATGACTGCGCATGGTTTTCTGTTACTTTGTTCGGCATGTTTTCCCCCCTGCAGCTTGGATAGACCTATTTCCAAACGCTGTGCCAACCTGAGCACTTGTGTGTTGGGCAAACTGTCTCAAGAATTGCACAAATTGCAAACTTACCCTCGTACTGACGTCGGGGCTGGAACTCCTGGCAAGAAAAGGAATGTGCTGAATGACCTGGAAAACGAACGCTATGCAAACTATGAGGAAGCCCTCGGAAACAACTAGAATGGCTCTCATCTCCTCTTCCTCTTATATTTTTTTCCTCCTCTTTTTTGATGCATGTGGATCTAACCTTGATTGCTAATTTTGCTATGTTCTTTTGAATCTATTTTTGAGTGCGGATGTGGAGTGAAACAACTTCAAGTTAGGAAATTCAGGCTGCAATCCTACACACACACACACACACACACACACACACACACACACACTTACCTGGGAGTAAATCCCATTTAGTCAAATAGGACTGACTTCTGAGTAGACATCCTTAGGGTTGCAGCTGTTAAGAATATAACACATATATGGGGGGGGGGGGGACGGGACTTGGCTGAAACTGGGGAATAGCACAAGCCAAATTAAAATGAGTAAGGAGTAGCATTGCCTCGAATTTTCAACTGATTTTCTTAGATGTTTATTTTACAAATAATAATCCTTTGATTTCTGGCTACGCATTGTAAAATAAATAAATAAATGTTTCTTTCGTGCCTGACCATGCAACTGTTCAATAAACCTATTTTTCTATAAGGATTAGGTCTAGTTTCTAATTATGAACGGTGCAAATCAGTTAAAAAAAAAAAAGATGGCTTTTCTGGGCATGATTTTAATGGTGCTCAGCTCAGGGTGACTGCTTTGGAGTCATGCTTAAATAAGTATTTTAAAATGCAAGGTATTTGCTCAGTGCAGGATGAATATACAGGGTGACAATTTTTCTCCAGTGAAGTCAGTGGGAAACGTCACAGTGGGAATCAGTCATCCATTATACTCTTTGTAGCAGTACAATACGTAGTTTGCAAATATTAGAAATGTTAGCCAGTTACCAAAGTTATATTCTGATTGAAACCATCCAGGTAAGAACTTTAATACTTTATTTCTATTTCATTGTTCATTGATTTTGCCTGAAGCTATGTAAGGTGCAGGAGTAATTTATATTGGTTAAGAACATGTGGAGAATGGGGCCTTCTTCAATATTCCTTGTGGCTACATTGTACAGACTGCCTTTATTTACAAGGTGTGTCTGTTTGTAATTTAAACATCCCAAGTATTTTTTATTATACTGAGCGTAATCCAGACAAAGTTAAGCCCTGGCAGTACTTATTTTTCCACTGAAATTAGCGGAACTTAAAAGTGATTGTTTTTGAAAGGTCGAGAACATAAGAACAGCCCATCTAGTTTAGCATCCTGTTTCCTGTTGTGACCAATCAGATGTCTCTGGGAAGCCCACAAACAGGAAGTGAAGGCATCTTTCTCACACCCTTACTCTCCCAACAGATGGCATTTGTGCCATTGTGCCAGTATGCTATGATTTGCCTTTTGGCTGAATTCCAGGGCACCAAGGCAGCAAGCTTATACTCATTTGCTTGAGAGTAAGACCCATTGTAGTCAGAGGGGCCTCCTTCTGAACAGATGTGCATAGGATTCCATTATAAGGACTACAAGGCTAGCCATACTTGCTTCCTGGTTAGCACTGAGATAATGTGCTTCACTTCTGTTTAAGCAGGTCTAACTGCATTTTCAGGGGCAGTCATCTGCCCACTGCATTGCCTGACTATGGACAACATCTGTTGAATCCAAAAGCATTACTTCTGAGCGATCAGGCTGAGGATTACAATCTCTGATGGATAGAAATATCTGGGAAGCCATAGAGCAAATGTCAAGGTGTCTTTGAAATGCTGCCTGTCATTATAGCACTGCAGAAGTCGATTGCTTCAAGCCTGAGCAAACCGAATATAGAAATCTTTTAAATATGGATATAAAGTACCAGCACAATTTTATCTTCTCAGGCATTTTCCAGGATTTTGCTTATAAAACGTGGTCTTGTTGAAAGATGTGCTCTGTTTCTCAGATCTGAATTCTTTCTTTCGGAAAACAGTGTGACAACTCAGAAGAGGGCATGCAACACAGCCACCTGTGTGACCCATCGTTTGGCAGACTTCCTGAGTAGGTCAGGAGGAGTGGGCAAGAACAACTTTGTACCCACCAACGTTGGATCAAAAGGTTTTGGCAGGCGAAGAAGAAATGTTCAGATGTAATCTGCTGAATGACCCCTGGAATATGGTAAGTGCATTACAGGCATATTTCAGCAATATCAATGTCTTACTGATTTATATAAATTTCAGTGCTTGGCTGGATGTCATATGAATTCTGGACCTCATTGAGCATGAAAAGCAAAATCTCAAACAAGAGCAGGATTTCACCTGCGGATAGGAAGCCTGTGTCCCTCTAAATTTTGTCAGTCTCCAGCTCCTGTAACCGCTTGACCATTGGCCATGCTAGCTGGGGATGATCAAAGCTGTAGTTCAACAACTTCTGAAAGACTACAGGTTCTCCATCTCTGCTTAAAAAAACCCATCCCCTCTCATCAATAAATTACTTGTGGTTTGGTTTTGTGTTTTTTTACAAATTCAGGAGGATATTAGGGAGAAAGTATGTAGATGGTCATTTTTCCACCTTAATATTTAGTTGGAATAAACATAGCAGAGTTAGATCTTCATAGTTGCGCTTGATATTAGCAGTGGAATCATATGCATTCCTATTCAAAAGTAAGCCCCACTGTATACAGTGGGGGTTAGGATTGGAGCTGAAATGGTTCAGCTACAAGAACTGAAATTTATTGGCCAAGTAATGGATGCTTCATGGAAGCCAATATTACCAATCATAAAACAGAATGAATTATTTGTTCATTGATATGTACATCTTAACATGCAATGCAGGCATTCTGGGGTTTTATTTAGAATCCTTGTGTTACTTGCCATGCATTTGGTCTGCCCAACTACTGCCATTTAATGATTAGTGAATGAAATGTGTGAAATGTCATGGGAGTGGTAGGATTTTCTTTTAGAGGTCAAGATAGTGGTGAGATTCCATACTCTTGTCTCACTTCCCTGTACTCTAGTCTTTCCACATACCTCTGGAGTTAGAGTTAGGTTTGGCAGAAACCTTCAGGCTCCCACCACTTTCCCCTTATTTTATTTTATTTTATTTTATTTATTTAACAAAAAGTGCATACCACTTGTTTGTTAAAACAATCTGTAAGCAGTTTAAAAAATATAGAATATGGAACATTAAAATTATTGCTTAAAAACAAGTATATAAAAGCATTCAAAATAGGAATTAAAATCAGCAATAGCTAAGAAAAGAGAGAAAGCACCTGTTACTTCTGTATGTCTGGATATGCTTTCCTAAATCAGTGTTTAAGGTGCTGCCTCCTTGCGCTGTTACCGCAGCATTGTATATTTCTGCATGGAGATTTCCCCACTGGGTTGAAATGGATGTTGAACTGGCACTGCCAGCTAGCTCTGTTTCTCCTGGAATGCTTCCAGATTTTCCTTCCAAGTTGAAGGGTGAGGAATGGACACTCTAGGTCCCTGGCCTTGACTTAAGATTCTCCTCTAGCACAATAGCATGGGGTGAGTTGGCATCAGTGCAGAAAAGTAGTAAGAATACAGTGTTGCTCTCAGGCCACCCAAACAATTTCTGAGATCTTCTTCTTCCTGTCCTTGACTCATTTTTGGCAAGGCTGGTCCTGAGATGGCTCAGATATTGTAGAAGTGGATCACCTTGTTTTCTCCATCATTTAGGTTGCCTGAGGTTCTAATATCTCACCAATCTGAATACTAGATGACTTGTGAGATAGTACATTTTTAATGTATTTTTTTCTACTTTAAATGCTGAAACATGAATCTGGTCATCCATAGGCATATCATAACTGCACTAATATCTTTCAAGCAAAGGCTTCCTAAAACAAACCCCTTTGATGGTTTTTTAAAAAACCCAACAACCATTGTATGAGGTGTGGCAATCAGTTACCCAGTGTCCTAATTACTCAGGGGGTCATTTCTGGGACGCTCAGGTCACTGGAAACATAAAATTTTGGGAAGCAGTCCAATGCTCCCTGAGAAGAGGGCCAAGATGCCATGGACTTCCCTGGAATTCCCAGCACTGCCAGAGGTCTACCTGATGCAGTGGAAAAAAGTGCCACCACCAATGTTGCTGTACTGGCATTGGGGCCTGGCACAGGATGTTTGGCTTGTGTGCCAAGAAAGGCTTTGACCTTGAAGTCCCTCATTCCCCCCCCCCCCACAAGAAATAGCAGGAAAAGAAAAGCTACATGGTAGGGCGTAGGTAGCTCCATCAAAGATCACCCTCCACTCTATAGGATTGCTCTATCAAATTTGTGTAACATCTAATTTGATTTCTTTCAGATTGCCATGAAACTGAGCAGCAAACGCCTTTTAATTTCTCTTGAAAGCAACTTTCTTCCATAAATCAAGATGGCCGAATAAAAGACTCATTTTTGCATCCTTCTAATATTGAAGAAATGTTTTTGTTTTGAAATTAAATTGAAGCACTTCTGTTATATATATAAGAGATATATATATCTCAAGATAATTATTCAAATTAAATTATTGTATATTCTTTTTATATGCAGTTCTATTTCAAATAAAATGTGACAGCATCTATTTATTTACTTATTTATCTTCTAGCATATCTGTGAAATATGACCCATGCTATTTATCTTGGCAATACTGCCAAATCTCGGGGATTACACTAAATTGCTGCCTATCAAGGTATATCTGTAAGATATGGTGTGCTGTGCCTTGATGTAAAACAGTTAACTGACATGATTGTACAGTATGTTTAAAAAAATACACTTACAATATTGTATCATTTGTGAATTTATGCAAGATTAAAAAAAGTATTTTAGATACACATGGATTGAGAAACTGATCTTTCATTTAAACATTTTCTTTATTGCTAATTTACTATGCAGATATTTGAAACTCTTGGCAGTGGTCACTGTTGGATATCAGATTCAACAGAGCTTTGCTAAATTTCAGCACGGCACTTGGATGTTCTATCTAATGTCTGATGCTATAGAATATTAACAGAAAGCAACAATTTGAATGTTCAAAACCAATAAATCCCTTGTTTGCAGACACCCTCATATGTAAAGCCAATTTTTTTTTGGTTCCGTGTCTGCTCCCAGCACTATGGAACCCTAGTCATGGCTATGACCAGTGTGTGCTACAGCAAGTCAGAGTGTACCTTCTTATGGATAAGATGGAGAAATTAATGTTTTTCTCTCCATGCAGTATTTCCCTTTGTTACTGAGTGTGAGGATGTACACCAGCTGCTTTCTAGATGTTTTGGACTACAGTCCTCATCAGTCTCCATGCTGTAGCCTGTAGTCCAAAACTTGGGGGTGGCAGCACCAGGTTCACAAAGGCTGATTGATGTAGATGGAGAACCTGCCGGCTTATCAAGGATTGCAGAAAACATACATTCCTAGCTGTTGGGTAGTTTTAGGCTACAATCCTAGGCATGCTTACCAGGATGCAAATCCACTCAGTTCAGTGAATTCCATGTAGACGTGTATAGGACTGAGCTCTAAGTATATTTAAACTTCAATCCTTTAGCACACAGTGAACTTGGCAAAAGAGATTTGTGAGTAAACATGCTGCGAGGGTATCATAAGGAAGCACAAAACAGAAGACATCCATCTGCTCAGGGCTGGCATCTGAGGCAAACCCCAAAATGATGCCTCCCAGCCAGGGAAGAAAGAAAGAATGAAGATCTAAATCAGGAACAAAGGGGTGGGGGATAAAGATCTACACTGGGAGTAAGGGTGGGAGGAAACCAGCAATACCTCCTATTTGCAGAGAGGCTGCTGTAGAGGTGGCATCCAGGGGAGGTGCTGAGGAGGCAGCTGGTCTGGCCTCTAAAGATCTCACCTCAACCATTGGTGCCAGATGGCAACAGCAGTGGGTAACACATTCCTTGTAGGCCAGATTCCACTGCCCCTTTGGATCCTGCTGCCAGAGGCAGCAACCTCACCTTGCCCCATAGGTGGGCCAGCTCTGCGTCTGCTGTAACAAAGATGCTGAATACACAGAGAAGCCATTTCAGACTGTAAGGCTCTGAAATACCAGTCTCCTTTGAAATCAATTTGACCAGGCTGTCACTTTGAGTCTTTTCCTGGAAAGAGGTTTTCTGGTTAGGAGTGGGAAACTGGGAAAATGATCACCAGAAAACTTGGCTAAAGCTATATTTAAAACAAAGTGTTTTATAAAAAGAAAAGAAAATGAACCCCCTGCTTTTAAAAATATTGAATGTCAGATTAATGCTGTGTAAGGGTATAGGTAAAGGGACCCCTGACCATTAGGTCCAGTCGTGACCAACTCTGGGGTTGCGGTGCTCATCTCGCTTTATTGGCCGAGGGAGCCAGCGTACAGCTTCCGGGTCATGTGGCCAGCATGACTAAGCCGCTTCTGGCAAACCAGAGCAGTGCACGGAAACGCCGTTTACCTTCCCGCCGGAGCAGTACCTATTTATCTACTTGCACTTTGATGTGCTTTCGAACTGCTAGGTTGGTGCTGTGTAGTTCACTGCAAATGAAAGCTGATTCTAAAGCCAGTTCCGTCAACTCAGGGCAGACCATTATGGAATCATAGAATCATATAACTGTAGAGTTGGAAGGGGCCTCAATGGTCATCGAATGACTCTAGTCCAACCCCCTGCAATGCAGGAGTCTCAGCTAAAGCATCCATGACAGATGGCCATCCAACCTCTGCTTAAAACCTCCAATTTGATGAGGATCCTCTCAGTTCCTTAATTCAAGTTGTTTATTGAACATTGAACAAAATAATAGGCCCAGGACAGAATCCTGCTGCACCCCACTTGTCATTTCCCCCCATGATAGTCAGGCACCATTTGTGAGCACTCCTTGGGTTTGGTCAGTCAACCAACTACAAATGCACCGAACAGTTACCTCGTCCAGCCAACATTTTACCAGCTTCTCTGCAAGAATGTAATGGGGGACTGTCAAATGCCAACTGAAATCAAGATACTGTACAGTATGTCCACAGCATGAGACTCTTCTTTGTTTTTGAGAAACACATGCTGGGTCTTAGTAAAGCATCATTTTGTTAGTGCTCATAGACCAGCCATTTAATTATCTGTTCTAGGACCTTCCCTGGTATTGATGTCAAGCCCATCAGTCGGTAATTACCTGGGTCTTCCTTTATTCCCTTTTTGAAGATGGGGACAACATTTACCCACCTCCGAGTCTGTAGGGACTTCACCTGTTCTCCAAGAATTCTCAAAGATCATAGACAAAGGCTCTGAAATTACATCCATGAGCTCTTTTAGTACCCTTGGCTGCAGCTCATCAGGCCCTGGAGATTTGAATTCATTTAAAGTAGCTAGGTGTTCTCTTACCACCTCTTTTCCTATCTTGGGCTGCAGCTCCCTCCTTACATCCATTATTCTGTTATCACCAGGTTGGGCACTGCTTTCCTCTTGGGTGAAGACAGAGGCAAAGTAGATGTTGAGCAGTTCTGCCTTCTCTCTGTCACCCAATAGCATTTCTCAGTCTTCTCCACTCAGAGGCCCTACCACTTATTTGTTCATCCTCTTGCTTTGAACATAGCTGAAGAAACCTTTATTATTATTTGTAACCTGTTTTGCAAGTCTGAGCTCATTCTGAGCTTTGGCCCACCTGACCTTCTCCCTGCAGCTGTTGGCTACTTGCGATTTCCCCTTTCTTCCATTTCTTATACATGCCCTTCCTAAAGCTCCACTCATCTGTAAGCTCCTTATGCAGCCACACTTTGCATCCTACTTTTCTTTCTTGTTGGAATTGCCTGCATTTGTGTCCTCTCACCTATCAGAAACTCCTATCCATCTTGGACTCACTTCTCATTGAGTTTTTCTGACCATAAGATCTCACCCATGGTCCTTAAGTTTTTTGAAATCAGCCCTCTTAAAGACCAGAGTGCATGTCCAACTACACTCAGCTTTCCCAGGAAGACATGATAACTTCTTCACAAGGTTCCCAGTACTCCCAACTTTATCAGTCAGTTCCTCCCTGTTGGTGAGGTCCAGATCCAAGATAGATGACCCCCTTATCCCCCTCTCCCGCTTCTGTGAAATTAAAAATTAAATTGTCAGTGAGGCAACTGAGGAATTTGTTGGACTTTATATTATTGGCAGAGTTTGTGTTCCAACAGATATTGGGGAAGTTGAAGATTCCCATGACTACTATAGCTTTCTTTATATTTTTCTCTTCTTTTTTTTTGAATGTTTGCTAATCTGCTCTAGGAAGGCATCATCCAAGTCTTCCATCTGACACCCATCTGACATCCAGCAGACACCCACAGTAAGGTCACCTCTCCTACAATTTTTACTCCTATACTCTCAACATGCCTTTCATGCTCCAGACCATGGATTTCTTCACAAGTGCACACACAGTAGACCTTCACACAACAGAAGAAAAGCCTGCCGGATCTGGCCAGCAGTCCAGCATATCCTGTCCCAGCATCCTTAACTATTGGCCATGCTGGCTGGGGCTGATGGGAGTTGTAGTCCCTCAACATATTTTAGGGCACCAGGTTGAGGAAGGCTGCTCTAGGTGATTCTAATATGCAGCACCCAAACAACCCTCATTATATAGGACAACTGATGTAAATTTAAGCATGTTTTGACTCACAGAATCACACCAGATGGTCCTAGTGTAGTGCTCTGATGGTAAAGCAGATGTGGGAGAGAAGCTAGCATCTGTTATGCAATATGATGCTGCTCACATAATTAACTCAAGGACCCACCTTCATCCACTTTGTCCGGTAATTCTCATTATTTGCGTCTCTTTGCTTATCTCTCATTGGATGAATTGAACCTATCTTTGTGAAAGCCTTCCTAGCTTTCTATGCAAGAACTAAGCAGGGCTAATGCTATTGTTTCTGTCACAGAACCTTGCCAAAAGCAAAATTTAGCAGACAGCAGTAAATTCTGGTTTTAGCGATCACATCCAACACAGTCATGTATAATTAGCAGATGGAATGTCTGCATGTGGAGTGGGTAATTTTTATATATTTTTTTAAAAGAAACTATTTAGATAATGTAAGGCTATGTATACTTTTTATTCTTTCCTGCATGAACATAGATAATTACCATGGCCACAAGGTGAAAATTGCAGCTCTCTGAAATCCATGGATGTTTTGCCGTTGCCTTAATGGGGTCAGGGTGGCAGATTTTGCTGAGAATATATTACTAACCTGGATTTCAGAAAGGCAGCTCTCCAGTAGCTCACATTTATTTTTGTGTGAGCTGTAAGTATTAGTAGCACTTCTGCAAAACCAGGCCCAGATCGAGGGAGGGGGTAAGGGGAGGGCCTGTGCCCTGACTGGTGTGTTAGGAGGGCATTAAAACAGCATCCTGCCCTGATGGCAATACAATGTGGGAGAGAGAGTAGGGAGGTGTGCTGTGGCCATAGCACATTGCTCCGTGACTCCTTATGTTCCATCCGGGTTCTGCTTATTAGAAGACATGGCTGGATCAGTAGGAAGGCAAAGTAGGATAGCTCAGTTGGTTAGAGTGTGGTGTTGATAACACCAAGATTGCAGGTTGATCCCCATATTGGACAGCTGCATATTCCTACATTGCTGGGGGATGGACTAGATGACCCACAGGGTCCCTTCAAACTCTACAATTCTATGATTCTGAGAAGGGGTCATGCCCTGAGAATGCAAGATGCCCAGCTGTGGCCCATCCACCTCTTCACTAAGTGAAGGAAGCCTGTTGTCCTGGCTCTCACTGGAGAATAAAGAACTCAAATGTGGAGTACAGTTTCTGCCAAAATCATCATCATCATCATCAACAACAGTTTATTTTCTGTACCCCACCATCTGGTTGGGTTGCCCCAGTCATTCTGGGCGGCTTCTAACAGAATATACAAAAACACAACAGAACATCACACATTAAAAGCTTCCCGATACAGGGCTACCCTCAGATTTCTACAGAAGGTCATATAATTATTTATCTCTTTGACATCTGATGGAAGGGCATTATACACAGCAGGCACCACTACCGAGAAGGCCTTTTGCCTGGTGATATACAGTATCTCAAAACACTGCTTCTCCCCAACCCTTATTCACTTACCCTTGGCATTCTATTTTATCTTCCCTCCCATTATCTTCCCTCCCTCATCAGATATTTTTCTTCTGGCTGCCCTACAAAGCTGTATGATCTGTATGAAATTTAATCCCAGCCAAACTGACGACTTTCCCTTCCCTCACAAAAGTGGGGTTGCTTCCTGAAAACTCGGAATGTTCAGACATGTTTCATGCAGTGACGTCAGCTCAGTCTCTCAGTATCATAGGCTTCACTACCCCAAGGTCAGTACTGTTTCATGGATGTTCAGAAGATTTCTGACCACTCACATATCTGCTGTGTGGAGAGGCAAGTAGCCCTGTGAACCAGCCCCTAATGCACACGTGCCTCTCAGTCTTGCCTCAGATCATCATCTCTGCATGTTTGGTGTGATGTCTGAAAGGGAGCGCATACAAATGCAGCTGTATATGTATAGGTTTTCCTTGCAGTCAGAAACCCTGATTGTGCAGGATTCCCAATCATATTATGGGGTATGCGCCCACATCTCTGTGTGTACTGTTTCTCCCTTTCAGATGTTGCACTGAATGTGTGGACATTGGAGGTGGGACCTGGGAGTATGAGGAGGCCAGAGATGGAAGGTGTGTGACTCCTATTTCCCCCTCCATATCTTCCCTTCTCTTTTCATATGTTGCACATACCTGGAGGTGGACCTTCTTAGCATCTCAGCAGATATTCTGAATGCACCTAGATGTTTCCTTTTAATATTTCTGTGAATGATGGTCCATGAACCAGTTTCCCTCCCTCACGATATCCCCCCACCGCAGCATAATATATTTGGATTCCTGTTATCTCCCATGATCAAATAAAAATAGTTTGCGAACAGTGAAGTTATTGTATGTAACTATTAAGCATTTTCAAACAAGGACACTCCTAATTCTTTAAATTGATTAAGCCCTTTTTAATCTTTTGGACCAGGTTCCATTTCTGTGAAGATAGTGCTGCGCCTATCTTTCTTTTTTAACCAAATTTACAGGGGAATTGAATTGTTTGTGTCTTATTCCAGACTGATTGCAATTGACATTTAATTGTTATCTTGTTTCTTTTTAATGCCAAAGAGTTGCGCAGTTCTTATCTGCCTTGAACCCTTTTGAAGAAATTGGGATCCTAATGAAATTAAATAATGTTCTGATCTTTTGTTTTGTTTCCAAACCTTTTGCAATGCATATCCTTTATAAATATCTACTAATACATTAACTTTCATGTTAGTGGAGCAGTGTAACTATTCATAATGTACTCTTTTCTAGATAGTGCAGAAGATAGGATTAAAAAGCAATATAGATCCACTGAAGCTTCATTAATTCATGGGGAGGGGGGAGACTTTAGAGAGATGACTATGCAAAAACAGTTAAAAAATAGGATTAGTCAGACATAATAAATTAATAGGTGGGATAGAAATAGTTTAAATAAAATATATAAATAAAATACAAGTGTCATTATTTTAGGGAATAGTATGCATCTGCAAAAACACCTCAAATATACAAAACACTCATGAAACCAATCACATGTAATCAAATAGCTAATACATCCATTATACAGTTGCTGATCCCAGAAGCCAAACAAAATTGTGTATATATCAAAGACACTTCCTCATTTTGGTGTCACACTTCATCTTTACACTGTGGGAGGTTGGTGAATTATACGTTAACAATGGACCATAGATCCATGGACTCCCTTAGATACAATTCATTGATTCAAATAGAACAGAATAAATTCTGATTTATAATCAATACCAAAGCAACTCCCCAATTGTGAAAAAATGTCTTAAAAGATTCAAAGGACATTCTGGGAGTTCCATTTCTATGAACACTCACCTTAGAGTAAGACCCATTGAACACTGTGGGGTTTAGAATCACAGAATCATCTAGTATTATAGAGTTGCAAGGGACCAAAAGGGTAATCTTCTGTAGTCATCAACCCCTTGCAATGCAGGAGTCGTATGCCCAATGTGGTACTTCTGAATAAATTAGTTTTCTGGGTAAGTTTGCTCTGGGTATCACATTGCCTCTGGTACTAGGAATGTTAGCTTTGTTTGCAATCTGATGGACATGAACCTGAAAGTAAGTTCAACAGAACTCCATGGGACTTACCTCTGAACAGACACTATGCATGGCTCATTTATTTTTCTTTGCCCATCTGTTCTGCAAACTAGACATTCAGCGGTGTCTTCTGAAACCTACACTTGGGGAAGTGTATTTGGTGACTGTTCTACACGTACCTGGGGGTGTTTTACAGGAATAGATATTATTCCTTAAGAGGGTGCTACTGGTTCTTTTAATACGGGGATGCGAACTCTTTTGCCCAGCAGATGTTGTTGGACTCCACAGGAGTTGGAGATATAAAAGAGTTGGAAGATATAAAAACAATACTGTAAATCGCAGATAGAGCTAATTAAAAATTGTGTTAGCTGACGTGGTCCAATTTTACACTGGAAGCTACCCCCTCTCTTCTTTATAACAATGGTTATATACCACAAAGGAGTTTTTTCCTTGACGCTCAAGTTTCCCATCCAGAGGGAGTTTTTGACATGGGCACTTTGTATCAGATCTTCCTCCAGACCAATAGTAACCATCTCCTGAGAGGGCTGTACCACTTCAACTGATGCATGTTTGAATTACTTGCAGTTCTTTAACTGTACATGGAAGGAAAGTGAGACAATTGCCCTGCTCTGTATCTCTAGACAACAATCCCATAAAACTGAAAAATAGCAGCAGAGTACTGTAAACACTTTCAAGTTAAGGAGTGAAAAATGCAAGTTTTTGAAGCTAGAGGGCATAGGAGACATAGAATGTACGAGTGCAGCATTTACCACTTAAAAATATGAGATGGCTGTTTACAGTCGTTTTCTCATCTTATACAATACGTCATTCATGCTGTAACACAATAGGGCACTGTTCAGACTGATTATATCCTTTTCCATAGAAGAAGGCATTGAAATCCTTTCCAGAATCTTAATGAGCTTTTCATATGCAATTGGTGAAAGTAACGACAGCAGCAGCAGCAATGTCTTGATGTGGTCCATGAGATTCTAAATTACAAGTACAGATGTATAGTTATTCACAATGTGGGGTTTGAGTGGGGCAATTGGAGGAAGAAGATGCCAAATCCTGCCTTGTGCACTTCTTCTGCCCCAGCACGGATCCCTCACAGCTGAACTTGCTTTAGGTCAAACCCATTGGTCCATTTAGTGCAATATTGTCTACACTGATTGGCAGCAGCTCTCCAGGATTTCAGACCAGGGTCTCCCCCAGCCCTACCTGGAGATGCCAGGAATTGAACATGGGTACACGCAAAGCAGTTGCTCTACCACTGAGCCATCATGACCCTTCCCTACAAAGCCCTTCGCTCTGTGGGTTGCCTTAATGGGAATAGCTTGCATGGAGGGGGTTGCAGTTGCTACCAATCTGGTCAGCTTTTTTCAGGGCTGAATGGGGTTTTCAGGAGCTAACGGTCCAGGGACAAATAGGAGGCTTGGAAGTCAGAGAGAAGCAGCCAGCAGTCAATCTGTTCCCCGACCCCTTAGCATGGGACTTTTTTTTTTTTTTTAAAAAAGCACTCTAGAAAGGAGAAGCAGCACCAGATCACCTGTTTTTTTTCTTAGTCTCATACAGGTGGGAAACTCTGGCCCACTGAATGTTGCTGAAATACAACCCCCATCAGTCCTAGCAAGCATGGCCAGTGGCCAGAAAGGAGCTCTAATTCAGAAACATCTGGAATGCCAAACTTTTCCCACACCTGGTCTAATAGACATTTTCCACTCTTCTCAGATAGGTCCATCTGGGAATTGAGGGTGCAGCGGCCTAGCCAACTGGGATCTTGGGATTTTCGGAAGGGGAGGGCAATTGCTCTTGGAAGTATTCATGGAAAATATTTTTGATCAGATCTTCTCAAGAGTGTACGTTTGGGGGTCTGTTTCATTGTTACACTGGAAATGTTTGATTGGTTTAGTTCTAAGGGCTATGTATCAATGACACATCCCAGCCAGTGAAAAGCATTCAAGGAGGGTGCAAAATCAGGGGTGGTTATTGGTGTGGCCTGGGGAGAGTTCTGATGACCGGTCATGGAATTCCAGAGGGCTAAATGCATCCCATGGCATTGATGTTCCCCAGGGCTTTTCCCCCAACTGGAACTCAGTTCTAGCACCTCTCAGAGGGGCACCATTGCCATTCTAAGAGAATGAGGGAGGCGTTTATGGTGTGTTCTGGCACCTCTTTTTCTAGAAAAATAGCACTGGTGTTCCTTATCCCTTGGATAACATAGCTTTCTTCTGTGAAGGTACAGTATTGTAGGCGAACTATTTCACCCATAAGATAGAGATGTACTTCACAAACATAGTACAAACTGGACAAGTAAGATGCAAATGTATACCCAGATAAAGTTTCAAAAAATTGTAGAAGCAGAGTATTTTTCTGTTGAAATAAACCAGAAAAAACATGGAATCCCATGATGTGCCTGGGTATTTTCACTGCTCTTGTATAGGTTTTTAAAAAGAAATTTGTGCCTTCAAAGCTGTGCAGCTTTCAGAAATTCAACAGGTTAGTTTCTCTCTGGCATGGAGATACATGGTGCTTTTTGATGGCAACTCCTATTATTTCAGACACTGATGGTGCTGTGGGTTAAACCACAGAGCCTAGGACTTGCCGATCAGAAGGTCGGCGGTTCAATCCCCGCGACGGGGTGAGCTCCTGTTACTCGGTCCCTCCCTGCTCCTGCCCACCTAGCAGTTCGAAAGCCCGTCAAAGTGCAAGTAGATAAATAGGTACCGCTCCGGCGGGTAGGTAAACGGCGTTTCCGTGCGCTGCTCTGGTTCTCCAGAAGCAGCTTAGTCATGCTGGCCACATGACCTGGAAGCTGTATGCCGGCTCCCTCGGCCAGTAAAGCGAGATGAGCACCACAACCCCAGAGTTGGTCACGATTGGACCTAATGATCAGGGGTCCCTTTACCTTTTTACCTATTATTTCTGACCATTAGTGGTGATGGCTGAGGCTGATGGGATCTCACTACATCTGAAGGATCACATGTTCCCCACTATGGCAAAACAAGGAGGAGGGAAGCTTCCCCTGAAGAACTTCTATCTAGTCTACAGCTGCTAAAGGCAGCTTCTGAACTTCAGTTCTAATATTAGAAGCACTTGCTAACCCTAGCCTTCTCCTTAGTTGCTGCAATGATGTCCAAATATTGTTTATGTGAGAAAAGGAGAAGCTATCAGCAGAATCTAATGTGTGATGTTGACAGCAAATAATGCCAGACTAAATAGTGTATTGTTTTATTGAATAATTCATTTGCTTCTAAATTATGCAGTAATGGCTAGGAAATAGGTTCTGTTGAATACACTTGATGGCAACAGTAATGCAATACAAAATATTCTGATCGCATTAGATCTCTACCTGTTCCCAAGCGCACTTACATGCAGCAATTATTAGACTAGAAATTGAGAGGGCTTGTCTTTAATTTTATTCATTATAATGCGCTTTGCTTGAAAAGCACTTCAGAAATAATAATATATCATTATTACCACATGAACAGCAGGGCTGTCATGCGATTAAAGAAACAGTAATTGATCAAACATACTAGTTTCATTGTTTGACCAATTAATCTATCAAATCTACATAATTTTGAATAACACAGTGCTTCTGAAGCATTAAAATGTATCTTTAGATGAGACACACTTGCACACATACTTTATATGCTGACTTTCAGGGTGTGAAAAAAGAGCAGAAAGAGCACAAACACAACATAAGATAAAATAAAATAACTGGGTTAGTGCATATCTCTTGCAGGGACCCCTTGCAAGTCTTTGGGTATCACCCTTCATTTTAAAATAATATATAGTTCAGCCTGTTCTGCCAAGGCTCAGCAGAGAGGTAGCAGCAGCAGTTGGAACACCTCTTGTGCATCTGCTCAGAGAGGGAGGCTGTCATTAGCAGTCCTGCTTTATAGGGTTTGTAACAAAGGTTAGGTTGGCAACTTGCTTTTTTACAGACCTCTGCTGCTGTGCCTTTGACAACACATATCTTTACACATAGATCAATAGATCAGCTTGGATAATACTGATAGATAATGCTGAAAAGTCACTGTGCAGGCCAAGCCTTGGTCAGCTTGCAATCCTAGAGAAAGTATTTTTTTTTTTGAATGAATGAATTGCCCCAAGGGGCTATGAACAATATAAGAAATCGTTCCCTAGAGGATGCTCGTAAAATGATCCTATTCACAAGCTAAGGAGATAATGAAACCTTTTCTTCATGATACATGCCTGGTGCCCTCAGAGCTATCCTGAGAATAATTACAGGGTTTGCTGAGTGAAGAGTTCATTATATCTTTGAGCAGATGGATGGACCCCGGAACCTTAATATTCTGCACAACATTCATACTGAGACACATGTCTAGACTTATGAGAAGCCCTTGGAGGCATTATCAGTATCTCAGACAAATAAATATGAGCATGGTCACCAATAACAATGCCTTCTTTTTACAAGTCAAAGGAAAGAGCCTGAAAGAAAGCTCATTCGTGTTACTTCCATTCCCCCCCCCCCAACTGTTGCACTTGAAACCATAGAGCAGTCAGTGTAGTTTCTGGGTGCGGGAGAAGTGAAACAAACTACTGGGTGAGATCCCATGGCCAGAAATACTCAAAGAGAAGGGCATGGTGGATGGGAGTTTCTCAAAGGAGAGATATTGAAGGCACAAAGGCAAACAATTCCAGAAAGGAAGAAAAGTGGGAGGCATCTAAAGAAACTGCGGTGGCTGCATAAGGAGCTTTCTAATTTAAAAGGGGCATGTATAAGAAATGGAAGAAAGGGCAAATCACAAAGGGAGAGTATAAATGAGCAGCCACTACTTGCCGGGAGAAGGCCAGCTCAGAATGAGCTGAGGCTTGCAAGAGAGGTTACAAATAATAATAAAAGGTTCTTTGGCTATGTTCAAAGCAAGAGGAAGAACAAGGAAGTAGTAGGTCCCCTGTGTGGAGAAGGTGGAGACATGCTATTGAGTGACAGAGAGATGGTGGAACTACTTCAACACCTACATTGCCTCTATTTTCTCCCAAAAGGGAAATAGTGCTTAACCTGATGATAATAGAATGAATGATGCAGGGAAGGAGCTGCAGCCCAGGATAGGAAAAGATGTTGTTAGGGCAGTGTTTCCCAACCTTTTTTGGGCAAAGGCACACTTGTTTCATGAAAAAAATCTCGAGGCACACCACCATTAGAAAATGTTTAAAAAATTAACTCTGTGCCTATATTGACTATATATAAAGTATATATATATATATATATATATATATATATATATATATATATATAGTATATATAAAGACTATATATAAAGTGTATATAAAGACTACGGATTTGTGTCACTGCCCATTTCCATGAAAGATTTATTCATGCATTTTGCACAATGCCACAATCCCACATGCAACTTTTAAAAAGGATGGGAAACACTGGGCTATGCAGCTGAGGGTGCACCGCTTATTGCCAGCAGTGCAAAATAGCTCTGCTTTGCTAATACCTGTTTAGCTGAGTAGGAAGGAGTTACAGTCCAGCAGCGTAGTCCTGTGTTATCCTAGTGCATTGGCCTTTTCAGGAAATTGGAGTCAGCGGGCACAGTTGTGAAAGCAGGGGACAGATTGGAGGTTTCAGCCTTGGGTATCTGGATGCCTGGCCTACCCAAAGATGGAAAGCAAGGGCAGAGGAGCAGACCTGGTTGCTGTCTGACTGTATGCTTAGAGCAGGGCTGGAGAAGGGGCGTGGGGCGGGGCTGACCTTGTCGGTCATCTGGAGGCCTGCCCCGGAGAGACGGAGGCACGCACTCCCCTGGAGCACCTTGACGCGCATGTTGTAACCCGGGTCACCTCAGTCGTGCGAATGCGCGCCCAGCCAGGCCTCCCCCGCCGCGCTTCCCATTGCTGGGATTTGCCCGGCTTTCAATCTCAAGGGAGGGAGGGAGGCTGCTCAAGATGCGAGTCGGAGGGGCGGCCTTCCGGCGGCTACGAGGGAGGATTTCGCCCCGCCGCCTCCACGACCAGGCCTTCGCTTCACCCAGGCACCCCATCCCTCCACCTTTTGCACGCGCCTCCTTCCTGCATGCTTATGCACCCGTTCTTACGTGCAAAAGGCGGCGGCAACTGCAGCTCCTCCTCCTCTAGAGACGAGGCGGGCGCTTGCTGCTGCTGCTGCCACTCGCTGTAAGCTCGCGATGGCTCTCCGTCAGCGAAGGCTTAATGGTTCCTCCCCTCCTCCTCCCCCCCGCTTCCAGGACAGCCGGAGAAAGAGCGACACTCGAACTCCCGTGAGGAGGAGGAGCCTCCGACTCCCCTTAACACCTTCCGCGCCAGCTGCGGCTCTCCCTCTCTTACAACAGCCCTTCACATTTCAAGCGGTATCTCCTACCACTTTAAAGAGCGGCGACTTACCCCCCCAAGGAATCCTGGGAACTGTATTTTGTTAAGGGTGCTGAGAACCGTTAGACTCCCACGGCACACCAGGCAACATCTCGCGGCACACTAGTGTGCCGCGGAACACCGGTTGGGAAACACTGTGTTAGGGAACACCTAGGTCCTCAAGCCTTGCCAACGGAAACTCATCCAACATAACAAGACTAGACGGTGTTCTGGACACCCCTTGAGATTCAACAGCTGTAACAGTGGAGTCACAGTGAGATACTATAGGTTCTGCCCCTCCTTCCAGCCAGATGGGGAAAAAAACCTGCATTGCCCAGAAAAGTTCTGCTGGACGGCAAAATAAGGATGCAATGGAGGCAGCAAAGTAGGCCACTATGTAGGCTCTCCTCCATGTGAAATTTCCCATTCTGTCTGCAGGATCCCTTCAAGGAATAGTTCTGTGAAAAAGAGATCAAGAATCAATCTGTTGCTGCACAGATCTTTCTTTCTTTCTTTCTTTCTTTCTTTCTTTCTTTCTTTCTTTCTTTCTTTCTTTCTTTCTTTCTTTCTTTCTTTGGCAGGTCCAGTCCCTGTTTCCAGCTTCTAGAAAAGACTTCTTTGAAATCAGTTTAATTCAAGTCAGGACACCTGTTCTTCTTCCATGTACTCCTCACTCACTCACTCACTCACTTACTCAGTCACTCTTATTGTTTGCCTTGATCCTTAAGGCCTTTCTGCCAATTCTCTTTTAATGAATCTGAGCATGGGGGGGGGGGGGCGGGTAGATGGAAGAAGATGTCCTTTGCTTTCTTCCTAGGGTGACTGTTTCTTTAAATCAACTTCTAGTAAATGCTCCCATCCAGGAAAGAGCAGAAGTTTGCAGGAAAGCCACTTAGGGGAGGAGAAAGAGGAAACAAAGAATAGATCCAAGTGGTTACAAAAGGGATTGCAGTGGTGATTTATTCCTCCAGGCTAGTTTAGAGAAAATCTAACTGAGCAGTTTGTTCTTCAGAAATCTAAGAAAGTAAGAAACTGTAAGTATATAGAGTTTTTCAAAAGATGAAACTTTAAGCAGCAGGGTCAGCTGTGTAGTCTACTCTGTCTTTGCTGGGATCTTGCAACGAATCCTTCTGTTCTCTGAGAAATAGAGAGACTTCAGCCAAAACCTGTAATTTACCAGACTAGCATCCTGTAGAGAGATAGTTTAGTTTTTAAGGGACAATTACTAAGCTAAGAAAAGAAAATGCTGTTTGATGCATTCGTATTGGCTTGCTTAATTATATATACCGTTCACTTTTTTTAAGCGTAGGTTTTTCTTGCTTTTAGGGGGGAAAAACAACATTGGGTGTGCCCCGTCTGCATTTCATGTTGGAAGCATAGAATTTCCACATGTGGGATCATTTACTTCTTTCAAAAGCAGCAAAAAACAAACCTAGTTTTGAATCCAATTGGAAAGAAATCTTGTTCCAGATAAAGAAACAGAGGCACACCTTTCCAGTGCAGAGAGTTGAGTGTGCATCTCAGTTTCTCGTGGCTTCCTCCCATGCATATTTTTGGGATATTTTCTGTGTGGGTTTCCCATTATGCTGTTTTCTCGGGCATCAAGAAAGATATGCAAAGATCTGAGCTGAGAAATAAAGAGGGGGAAAAGTATTGGGGAGGGAAAACACTGCTGTCTGAAAAAGATATGATCTCTTTTGCTGACAATTCTTTTCAATGGAAAATGTTCTCTTCAGTGCCGCTAGTCTAGTGAGATACATGCAGTGCAAATTGTGATCATATCCCAAGGCTGCCTTTTCAGACTTCTCAAATGGTGTGCAACGAGAGGATATTAATGGGGGCTAAACTATATATATCATAGGAATATGAAGGAACAGTGGAAGTAGTGGCTGCATATGGCTTGCTTTGGGTTGCCTGGTGGCATAACCCAAGTATTTACTGAATATGGAGTAAATATGGTACGTACATTTGTTTTTGGAGATACTTAAACATTTCCCTGCTCATTTAGGCTGAACTTAGAACTGGCCTGATTTTGTCCACAAAGAGACTGGAATAAATTGGATGGCTTGTACAAATTAATGGGGGGAAAGGGTAGCCAGGACGTGGGTGGTGCTGTGGTGTAAAACCACTGAGCCTTGGGCTTGCCAATAGAAAGGTCGGCAGTTCGAATCCCCGCGACGGGGAGAGCTCCCATTGCTTAGTTCCTTCTCTTGCCAACCTAGCAGTTCAAAAGCATGTCAAAGTGCAAGTAGATAAATAGGTACCGCTCTGGCGGGAAGGTAAACAGCGTTTCTGTGTGCTGCTCTGGTTCGCCAGAAACGGCTTAGTCATGCTGGCCACATGACCCGGAAAACGGTCTGTGGACAAACGTCGGCTCCCTCGGCCAGCAAAGCGAGATGAGCGCCACAACCCCAGAGTCATTTGCGACTGGACTTAACTGTCATGGGTTCTTTACCTTTACCTTTTTTTAAGGCTAGCCACAATGGCTATATTTTGTCTACACTGTCAGAGGTAGTCAGCCTCTGAATACTAGTTGCTGATACTCACAAGTATGGAGAATGCTGTTGCACTCAGGTCTTGCTTGCAGGCTTCCCATAGTTATCTGGTAGGCTCCTGTGAGAACAAGGGGCTGGACTCGAGGGGCCATTGGTCTTTTCCAGCAGGGAGGTAGAATAGCACTAAGGAGTAACAATGCAAGCAACGTCCCCTAGCAGAAAAGCAACCAAGCAGACCAAGTAGACTCCAGAGAGGAACGAGAATAAAAGAGACTAGTTTAAAAGACCAAATAGAAACAAAAGGGTTTTTTTTGGGGGGGGAGGGAGGATAGGAAACAGAAGGCAGCCCTGTTTAGGGAAGCTTTTAATGTTTAATAAACTATTGTATTTTAATATTCTGTTGGAAGCCGCCCAGAGTGGCTGGGGAAACTGGTTGGGTCTGATGGGAACATCTGTACACTGCTATCAAAAGCTCCCAGTTGGATGGAGCATGGTGCTGATAATGCCAAGGTTGCAGGTTTGATCCCCATATGGGACAGCTGCATATTCCTGCACTGCAGGGGGTTGGACTAGATGATCCCCAGGGTCCCTTCTGATTCAATGGTTCTATGAATTAACTCCTCTGCCAATCCTGCTGTTGCTGTGCTGAGGAAGAAAGCACCTGGAGGCTGACTGCGTGTGACATGCAAACGTGTTCTCCCAACAAACCATAAGCAGTAGTCAAGAGCAGAAGCAAGGGAAGAGTGAACTGGGAACTTTTTGGCAGGATGTGACAGCATTTGGAGAAGACTATTGACGGTGCAATCCTATACATATCTACTCAGAAATAAGTCCCACTGTGTTCAGTGAAATTCCTTAGAAGGTGGGTATAGGGCTGTAGTGCCAAAAGATGTGCTTTAGTTATCATAAGCAATTGAGCAAAATAAGATTTACTTTTGAAGGAAACACCTGTGACATTCTCCAGATGGTAAATATATTTGTGCTATGTCTTTTTTTAAATATAAAAAGTCCACAATTTCATTTCAGGGGAAAAAAGAATCTTGACAGTTTTTAAACATTTTTGTGATTAAACTGCATTTACAGATTTTTCCTGTATAGTGCATCTGGCATTTTTATTTGTGTGTGATGCTTCCTCCATTACAGGCCCCTGGAAAAAAAAGCATCTATGTTTATCTTGCTCTTTGAATGTGCTCAGTTCCTTTTCTCTGGGCTAGTTTAACCTCACCAGGGCCTTTAATTATGCTTCTCCTCCTCCAGCTGACCACCATAAAACTTCAAGCCATTGCCACAAATCTGTAAAAATGTTTCTACTGCAATGGGAGACAAAAATAGAATAATTCCATGTCTTTTTGGATAGATGCCTAGTTGAAACTATGCAGTGTTTGACTGACAGAAGGCTGTAGTCTTTGCTGAAAAGTGGGTTTCCTTCTTCAATGCACTGCATTTAGTTTTTAAGAGTATACAAGCAAGGGGAGGAAGAGAGGATTTATACTGGTTAGCCTCGACTGTTCCTTTTGTCTAACTTTCTGTGACTTATCATTCGGTCAGCTTTTCTTCTTGGCTTCCCCATATTCTTGGAGCACATCGTCATATGAACGAGTGAGTATTTACTTCTTTGGTTTTGAGTGGAGTGACTATCTTAGTTCCTTAAAGTTAATATTTTATATGCAGCTGGATAGAATATCAAATACCACTAGTGATCTTGGCACTAAAATTGTTCACTCTCTAACAGTTGTCATAAAAACAGACCTCTCAATTGTTCTTTAGACCATTTCAATCATAACTCTGCTTTATATGCAAGCAAGCAGCAGAAAGAAGCATGGAAAATAGTTATGAAAAAGTTTTGAATGTGCATTCCCTGGAGTCTTCTACTTTACAGAGATTCCGTTTACTTTCTGCATCTGCCTGCGTTTTAGCCAGAAATTGTATGCATAAGAAGAATTACAAAACTAGTTGGTAAATGAAGATAACAAAGCAAAACAAAAAAAAAGTTATTCACT
The DNA here is from genome assembly GCF_965112155.1 of Podarcis liolepis. Taxonomy (NCBI): domain Eukaryota; kingdom Metazoa; phylum Chordata; class Lepidosauria; order Squamata; family Lacertidae; genus Podarcis; species Podarcis liolepis. The sequence continues at coordinate 70,637,379 of NC_139554.1, forward strand.
GGTAGTTATAGAATGAAAAATGAAAACAAAAGAATATTACAGTGATGCATCAACGTTCAAAGTCTTCTAATGTCCCTGTGAGACTGCATTAATGCCCACCAGGATATCAATCCTTCTGGTAAATTTGCTTCATTTTACCGAATAGGTTTAGTTAATTCTGACACTCTTTTCTGAATGCTGTTGAGCATTATGTCCTGTCTATCTTTGTATATATGCTCATGAGGTTTCTTAAAACTTTTGTAGGTGATTTATCTATACAGTATTGATGTTTTCATATACGGTTGCTTCTTCATTTATTTCGGTGTAATGTTACTGGAAAGAAAACAACCACTTTCCATTGTTGAGGGGAAAAGTTTTTTGAAGTTGTATATATGCCATATTCCAGAAGCTGCTGGCGTTTTATGATTTAAACAAGCCAGGGGATTCCTTGAATGAATCAGAAGAGTAGTACTGATTATTCGTGTGAAAGAGAAAAAGGGTCATGAGTTCAGTCCTATACGTGTTAATAGGAATCAAGATTGTTTCTCTGCTTCGCAGTGTTGCAATTGCAGAATGGTGACTATGGCCCAGAGCAGGGATGAGTTACCTGTGACTCTCCAGATGTTATTGGACTTCAACTTCCAGCAGCCCCAGACAGCATGACCAATGATCAGGAGTGATGGGATGGGAGTTGTAGTCCAGCAACGCCTGGAAACTCACAGGTTCCCCACAGCTGGCCTAAAGGGAGCAGAGGAAAAGGACAGAGTGAAACAGCTGTATCTACCACCAGAAACTTGCCAGGGGAGCAGGCAGTAATTGAGATGTTGATGAAAAGATGTACGTCTGCCACATTACCTGCTCTGCACTCCTTAAGTTACCCCAATGTCCTCAGAGGACAGGTTGTTGCTAGTACTGAAGAAAAAGCCAAGTTCCAGTTTGGTTGCTCGAACAGAAGAATGCCGTTCTTCTCATGTGGCAAAATGTTTGGCTCCCAAACACGTTTCCCTCTCACCCCTGGTAGTTTTCAGAGGGCCCTCCCCTTTCTCTGTCGTCTTAAAGAAGTAAACAAGCCGTGTGTTTATGGGGTGTGTATATTTGTGAAGAGTGTGTATGTCAGGGTGATTTTTGTTCTGTTAATACTTTAATACTAAGTCTTACTGCTATTAATAGGCCTAATAATCCTTACTACTATTGATGGGTCATTCAGGTATTGCAGATGGGTCATTTGTAACAGGTGGGGTGTTTTTTGCTTATTAGATTTTCTGTGGAATGGGTAAATCTGAATTAAAATGGGGCAGTGGGGGAGAAGTGGACTGGCATTTAGATGCTGACAACATGGTGTTGATGCTGCAAAGTGTACATGCATGAGGAGCACCTATCATGCAATAGGCTCCAGTAGTTTGTGACCGGGAGGGATGAGCAGTTTGTGTGTGTGTTAAAGATGGTTGAATGGCTATGTGTGAAAATGAGACATGGTTGTGTAGAAAAGTTATTACAAATAACACAAAACACCCACATCTATAAATTTTTGTGGCGCTCTCTTTGTAATATCTACAGCGGTGCTATATCTTTCCAGTTCTTTATTGGTTTAGCAGCAAACCAGATGCCAAGAGTGGCATGAGGAGCCCTTTGAATCTACATGTGGGCCATATATAACTACCATTCCTTTGAGGAATTCTTGCCAGATATAAAGCTAGCTAGACCAAGTTTGGATATAACACTAGGGCAAGGAAACAAATGCTCAGGTCACTGGAGAGATCGTGGCTTCTTTTACCACCTCTGCTCCTACTACAACTTCACGTGGCTGTGATCCCAAGTCATGGTTTATGTATGAACTCATGGTTTATCTTGCTCCAGGATCAAATGTAATGCCAAACCATGGCTTTATCTCACAGCAATGTGGCAGCAGCAGGATTGAAGAAGGTGCAAAACAGCCACGATCTTCTCGCTGGGAAGCTGCGTCTGGGAATTCATGTTAAGTCATGGTTTGACTGAGTGTTGCATGTGATCTGGGCCAGTGACTTTACTTGGTTTCCCTAGGGACCATCAGTAAGCACTACCATACTTTCAAAAACCTCTATCTCTTCCTTATTACAATTTATTCAGAGATGTTCAGATAATTTATACATAGCATAACTTCTCAGTATGAATAAGTTGTAAATGTGTCTCTCAGTGAGATAGTCCCCTTTGACTGAACCTTCTGGGGGCCTTTACCTACCTTAATTTTTTTACCTATGTGAATTAGGAATATGTGGGGTGGGGTGGGGAGGAGAGTTCAATCTTATTTGTGTTTTAACAAGAAACTACACAATCTACACTTCTCAAACCTATGTGTGAATTATAAGACAGACCCTTCACAATTTGCACAAATTCTTCAGAACATTTCTCCAGCTAGGCAATGTGTACAAAAATGTATACACATGGATAAAATTGAAATATATAGAAAAATAAAAAAATGTCCAGTAGCAATTTTTAAAATTTTTAAAATTTATATATTTTGACTGCGTCTAGAAACATGGATAAAATGTATATTAGCAAAAAGAGCATACAAATATGTAAGAACATAAGAAGAGCCTGCTAAATCAGGCTGATGTCCCATCTAATCCAGCATGCTGTTCCAACCAGATGACTCTGGGAAACCAACAAGCAGGATCCAAGCACAAGAGCACACACCTCTGTAGTTTTCAGCAACTGGTATTCAAAGCATTACTGCCTGTAATTGTGGAGGCAGAGCATAGCCATCATGGCTCATAGTCGCTGCTAGCCTTCTCCTCCATGATCTACTATAACTCCATGTATGATATTAGGCAGAATTGCTCCGCAAAAAAAGTGTATAGGCAAAATTGCAGGAGACTATAAATAGCAGGAGAAATTTGCACTGAAATGCTGATGACTTTTCATGAGGACTTGCTTAAAAAAATAATAATCGCCAGCTGATGTGGAAATGTGGAGAAAAATAATTGATTGGGAAAATGAGAAGCAGAGACAAACCACAACCAACAGATTTGCCCATGCTTATTGTGCATGCACTGGGACTCCCTTTACATTGGCCCTTAATCCTATAAGCACTCTTCTTCTTCAAGAAAACAAGTCTTATCCAACGTGACTTGTATACACACACCTCCTTTGCTGTCTTCTACTCACCTGGTTTTACCTTCGACTGCAGGCCACCACCCACAGCACCCACCCACAGCACTGGATTCTACCCAAGGTCTTTTACCAGTTCCCCAAGCTGAAGTTTCAAGTAAAGCTTCCCTGAAACTGACATAAACAAGATGAAGACCTCTCTTCTGAAGCAGAAAGGTGCAATGCTATATGGAGTCCACCAAAGACTTCATCATGGCTTTAGTGTTTTAAACCAGGGATGGGGAACTTGTAGTCCTCTTTCCAGATACCGGTGGACTTCAGCTCCCATCAGCCCCAGTCATCATGCCCAGTGGCCAATGGGAGTTGTAGGACAGCAACACCTGGAGGGCCAGTTGCTTTAAACCTTTTCATTCCCAGGACTAATGCATTCTGCCTTTGCATTGTGCAAGAATCCTATGCACATTTAGCAGGCAATGAACTCCATTCAACACCTTTTTATTATTCACTTAAGAGTGAGTGGTACTAACACATCTACTTCAGTATAAAATCCAGATGCTGAAATTAACAACTCCGAGCCTCGTATACTTGTCATGACCTAGAAACCATCATGACTTTAGTGTGCATCTATCATGAGTGCATAATGTAATTTGTTACTAGACAGCTCAAATTTAAATGAGAAATAATCACTGTATTGTTTTGGAGTGCCTAGAGAATAGGTTGCAAAAGAATAGAAATGAATCGTGGTATAAAATTTAAATATGGCAGTAAACAAAAAAATCCTAATGGAGTCTTTGGTGTTGAATTGTGTGGAGAGTTTTGTTGTTGATAACAAAAGTGAAATTGAGATCTGAGCTGAAAACATTCCATTGTATGTTTCCATGGCTACATATGGCAACCTGTACAATAACAAGCCATGCGCATTGATTGATACAGCCTGTCCTCTGTTCAGGAAAACTGTTCCTCCATTCCTTATAATTATGGAAAGAAACAAAGAGTGATACATAAATGAGAAAAGTCATTGAGAGCTTGACTTGCTGTCTTCTGTGAGTGAAGACCATGTCTTTACAGAGCTCTTGTTCATATGATACTTAGGGAATTTGTGTGGTAATGGAGCAGTGGTGATGCAATACAGGGATGGGGAACTTGAACTTCCAGCAGAGCTAGTGGTCTGGGCTGATGGCAGTTGGGGTCCAGCAACATCTGAAGGGCCACAGGTTCCCGGGCCTTTATATAATGACATATCAGCTAGTCTTCACAGAATAAATAGCTAGTTCCACAAAGGACCCATTAGCAATTCCTTCCCTCTCTTTCAGAGAGCTATCACATGAACAGGCCTCCACATTATCAGACACTTGTCTGAAGGTCGCCAGTCAGGGCTGGCCCACCTATGAGGCAAGGTGAGGTCACCACCTCACGTGGCAGAAACCTCAGGGGCAGCCGATTCCAATGTAGATATTTATCCCGATCCCCAATGTAGATCTTCATTCACCCCTTCTTCCCTGGCAGAGAGGGAGGCACCATTTTGTAGTTCACCTCAGATATTAAAATCTGGGCTCTGCCCCGGTCATATGTTTTCACTTGCAGGGTATATTGGTACATTGGATTGGAGAGTGTCAGTTCTCCACCACATAGAAGCCTCAGGTCAGATATGAATATTGATGTGAACCGAAGGTAAGAAGACATAGGAAGGCCTAGGGAGGTGGGACTTGGGAAGGTTTGTGGGGAAAGTTCCCTCCATTTCTCCCCAAGGAATAAAAAAAAAATTAAGGGAAAAATCAAGAACCTGTGGAATGAAGAAGTGAAACAACTATGAAACGTTTTATTTTTTGGAATGACTTAATTTAAAAGGCACATTTTTACTCAAAATGTGTAGTATTATGTAAGATAATCTACAGCAATAAAGAATGGTAAGTGGTGTGTACACTGTGGGTAGACATATGCAAAACTTAAATTCCTTAAACAACAGAAGAGCATGCTGCCCCACACTTTCGAGGCATGGGTCTGAGTGGTTTTGCCTTTGTCCTGCTGCTTTCTCCTGGAAAATCTGCTCTTTGGCGCTAAATCAGACCAAATGGCAATCTGCAGAAAACCCAGTTGCTGTTTGTTCCAATTCAGTGCTAAACCATTGGGTTTTCCCAGGGGAAAGTGCAGGGTGAACGGAAGTGTGGATCAGCCCTGAAATGCCTTTGCTATTTCACAGCCCATTCACTTAGTTTGGAGTGATCCTTTTACAGTTCCTTTTTTGTTCTAATGACCCTGAACAATTTGGTGTCAGCAGCAAGCTACTTGCTTGTGAATTACAGCTTGCCTGCTTTGAGTGACCTTTGCTCTAGATTCCACAAGCAAGCATCCCGTCATCGGCTGTCTTTTCTGACCTGACCCTTCCCTTCTGGTTGACCCTTTCACTTCTCCCCTCAAATTACTGTGGCACAGACACACTGCGAGAGACTGGAAAGCAAGTGGATTATTGATCTGCCGGGCCAGAGGATAAAAAGGTGAGCCGTTCCCAGCCATGTTTACCTGGGAGGAAGTTCTACTGTAATAGCACAATCTAGTTAGTGCCTCGATGAGTGACCACCTGGGAACAACATGTACCATATCCTGGGCTTGACCACTGAAAGGATGTTAGTAACAAAATAATTTAATAAAACCTAAAACTCGCTCCCATAGGGACATAGGTGGTGCTGAGGGTTAAACAACAGAGCCTAGGACTTGCCAATCAGAAGGTTGGCGGTTCTAATCCCTGCGACAGGGTGAGCTCCCGTTGCTTGGTCCCTGGGGGTCCCTTTACCTTTACAGCTCGCTCCCACAGGAGACAGTGAGAGCCACCAACTTGAGTTGACTTTAAAAAAGGATTCAACAAATTCAGTAGATACTAGCCACAATGGCTATTTTCTATCTCCGTCAGCAGAGGCATTAAACCTCTGAATCCCAGTTTCTGGGACTTGCAGGTGGACAGAGTGCTGTTGGGTTCATGCCCAGCTTACAGGCATCTGGCTGGTCACTGTGAGAAGAGAAGAGGATGCTGGGTAGATCCAGCATGCTCACCTTGTAGTCTTATGTTCTTACATGTTAGATATGAAGCTTACTGTCATGGATAAAGGATTGTAGCCTAAATTTTATAAATATGCCCATCATGGCATATTTGCTAGGTGATAAGCAGTGAGGTCTCCCAAAGATCTGTTCATAAATGAATTGGAATCAGGAGTGGGGTGCCCAAGTTTGCAGGGGACATCATAGTATTTAGGATGATGAAAACCCAAGCAGTCTGTGAAGGTCTCCAAACTGTGTGAATAGGAGAGAATGAAAGAAAAATGGCAAAAAAGATGTTTAACCCCCGTTTCAACAAAGGATAACAACACATACCCCTTATTTCTTCTTATAAACCACTTTCAAAAATTAGGAAGTGGCAAAACCACAAGATGTAAACTTGCAAAAGCTTATGTGGTTTGCAATGTGTGCCTTCAGATGAGCACATAATAAATTTGTACAAAACAGCTAAAAACTGGGAAAGGAATCAATAAGAACCACTGATATTTTCCCTTTACAAGCCCATCAAACAAAAGGATAAGCGCGTGTGGCTTGGTTTAACCACTTTCTCTCTCTTTTCTGCCTGCTGTCTTTTAATTCCTTCGTTTCTCTGACCTGCACCTTTTGTGACTGGCTCACTGGAATCCTCCAGGGAGGATCAGTATCGGGTCTAATAAGCTTGCTGTTACTTTACACCAACTGGAAAATAAATGTTTCATCTGTTAAATTGGCAAATAGAAAATGTCCCCCCCCCCAGAAGAATGAGGACAATAGAAAAGTATTTTTTGCTTTGATGCGACTGAGAGCAGATAAAATGGATTCAAAGCTATGGACGTAAGTGTCTTCGGTGAACACTGACTTATATAAGACTTCTCATTCTTTATTTAGCTGTTTGCACTGAAATGTGATCAGATGAACACTGCATGGTCCACTTGAAATGCCTGTTGCAGGCTGTGAAATTCTTAGAGCTTTAAGACCTTGACTGCAGCACATAAGAAGCTTGCTGTGAATTCAAGACCTGGGAGGAAAATAGCATGTTATGAACAATGCAAGAACATGTAACTCCAGACTGTTTGTTCATTTAGGTCTCGGTTCTTCTCTTTGTTAGTTTGGGGCTCAATACCGCTATTTAATGCATTGTTTTTAACTGGCAACAGTGCCGGCAGACATTGGTGGTTTCTGTTTGGGTTTCTGTTTATTTCTTATTTTTTAATGTGCTTCATACATCTGACTACATTTCACTGGTTTCACTTAGTTAAACGTTCTTTTTCATGATTATAAAGTATAAAAGGAAGCTCTTTCATGGTATAAACAGGGTGTCAGTTTCAGCGCAGGAGGGGCAAAGTGATATATTCTAAAATAAATGTCCGAAAAGGCAGGATGTACCAAGACCATTTCTTGTCACTACTTTCCTTATACCTTAATAATCAGAGACATAGGTGCTTCTGAGAAACAATTGCATATGATTTAAAACATGAAGGGTGTGTGTGTGTGTGTGTGTGTGTGTGTGTGTGTGTGTGTGGTGTGTGTGTGTGTGTGTGTAGTCTTCCACCCACCCTCTCTGATTTAGTACGGGATTTAAAATAAAATTTGTGAAAATTTGATCAAGGATTTAATGGGAATATAATAAAGCACAACCTTTGGAATTTGTCAATAAGCTACCAAACCATGCAAACAGGCTAGATTAGGGAGATATGGTAGAGATAGTATGAATATAGTCTTGCACATCAATGGGACTCATTACCTCTATGAACAGAGTCAGCTGATTCTTTGCAGCTAGGAAATGGAAAGCTGCCTTGTATTGAGTTGGACCAATGGTCCACCTTCTGCATACAAATTGTTTGCTCTACCATTGAGCTGTGGCTGCTCTTGAAAAGAGTCCATGGGGTGCATGTTGACTTTCCTGGATACAAAAAAAGTAGATACTGTGATCTGGAGAAAAAATAAGGAATGCAATATAAAATTATGGATTAATATTCTGTACCCTTTCTTCAATAATTAAGCCCTTTGGTTAAATCTGTACTGGATTAAGGTTAAATTTTGTTTTTAACTAGAAGAATCCAATCTAACCTTGGATGCTTGGGAAGTCAACATATCTTTGGAATGCTTTGGTAAATTTGATTCGATTATTTTATGATGATTTGGCAATTAACTGTATCTAGATGCAATTCTTCTTATGATGATTAACTTCAGGCAAAAGGAGTCAGCAGAATGCTAGTTCTGATGGATTCTGGAACACATCAAATGAAAAAGTGGCTCAATTCATAATATGCATGCGAGTCTCTGCAAGATAGTTTATTCATTTCCTAATTGTTGTTGTTTAGTCGTTTAGTCGTGTCTGACTCTTCGTGACCCCATGGACCAGAGCACGCCAGGCACTCCTGTCTTCCACTGCCTCCCGCAGTTTGGTCAAATTCATGCTGGTAGCTTCGAGAACACTGTCCAACCATCTCGTCCTCTGTTGTCCCCTTCTCCTTGTGCCCTCCATCTTTCCCAACAACAGGGTCTTTTCCAGGGAGTCTTCTCTTCTCATGAGGTGGCCAAAGTATTGGAGCCTCAGCTTCAGGATCTGTCCTTCCAGTGAGCACTCAGGGCTGATTTCCTTCAGAATGGATAGGTTTGATCTTCTTGCAGTCCATGGGACTCTCAAGAGCACCTCCTCCATCACCATTCAAATTCAAAATCATTTCCAATACACTATGCAATAGATCTCCTTTGCATTGATAACTGTAGCATCAAAGCAATTTCTTTCAAGATATTCGGAAACATTAAATGTAATAGAAACACTGGTGAAATAAATTCAAAGTTTATATATTTTACCGATTCTAGCACTCAAAGTTTAAGTATCATACTTGTTCTAGCAAAATGAAACATATAATTGATTTCTAGGTTTGTAAGATGAGTAAGTCTAACTAAAGAGCCAGGTATCCATTATGTGGAGGAAGTGATTGGTATGACAATATGATGGGAGTTGTAGAGTGCAAGCTTTGCATGTGAAAATGTCCTAGATACAATTACTGACTTCTTCAGATAAGTCTGGGGAAGAGTCCACTATGAAACCTCAAAGAACCAACATCAGTAAGTGCATAGTACTGAACAAATGGTCTGACTCAGTCATATGACCACTTCCTATGTTCCTAAGTCATCTACGAGAAGCACCAGCTGCCAATACTTGCTACCTGACTAGCAAGTATGCTTCTAGAATTCATTTCTTCTAATCATAAGAGCTTTGGCCCATCAAGTCTAGCATCCTGTTCTCACAGTGGCCAATCAGATGCCTCTGGATTATTTTCCTTTCTCCACAAATCTCTTGTTAAAAGCCAGGTTCATAAACTGTGTGGCAAAGTAACAGCCTACAGAGTTAAAATAATGTAAATATTAGACCATGCATTGATGTCCTATTTAAGGTAGACTCCAGCCAATTGCATTTGAAAATAGAAACACTGGATTTCTTTAATCTATATTCGTGGCGGCGGCAGTGGCAGGGGGATGAAGCAATTGACACTATATAAATAAATTGTTCTGCATCTTTGTGGATTTGAGCATCCGTTTATGTAATCACATAGATGAAAGGGGTTCTATGAGCAGACAACACTTTCTTGTTTTAAACGCCGCAAAACTATTTTCCACCTCAGATCCACTCTTCAATTATCTGGGACTAAAGAGGCATTGAAATAAGTGAGAATAAGATATCTTGCTCTTCCGTTCAAACCTAATACGATTTTTGGGGGAAAAGATTAAAGTTCAGGGCTCTAAAATAAAAAAAAAACCTCGCGTTCTTAACAATGCAAATGAGGAACTGTGAGATTTGCAGCCTAGATGAAAATTCTGTTAAAAGGCAAGTGCTGAAGGGGGCTTTGTCTGTGCTCTTCCTCACTAGACATACATCCACCTGGTAATTGGTACATTTTTTTGTTCTCTTTTCCTCTCTCCATTCCCGTAAGTAGAGATTCTCTAAGTAGAACTCAGATTCTCATTAGCCTTGTTCATGTGTTATGCTTACGTGATGCCAGTCGTGTGAGGAAGGAATCTGGGATTGCACCTGAAGCTCCCGGGGTTGGTTTGTCAAGTTCTGAACGCCTTTGCTGGAAAAGCAGGTCAATTTCAGTCACTCATTTTTCCAATATTACCCTCAGTTCTCCACATTTCCACAGTTGTTTGCAATTTTATTTGTTAAAAAACCAACAGTAATGAAAATTCCACAATTTTGTATGTAAATCTCTTAATATACACATCTTTGTAAAGCAATTTCCCCATATATTATGCATTTTGATTGCTATTTTCACTAGTTTATAAAGTTTTATGCACGATTCAGTATATGCATTTTGCTGCACATCACTTGGCTGGACGACAGCATTGCAAAATTTGGAGGAGTGAGAATTTCAAAGGGCAGCTATGTTTCAGTTCTGAATTACAAAGAACAAAGAAATCTGGATCCGCTACCAGTTTAGTCTATCCGAGTTTAGGTTTTGATCTTAAAAGATCTCCCATGAAAGCACATGTGAAAGACAGTTATTTCTGGGCTAAGTGTGGGATTCGTCAAAGCAGGGGCAGAGGAAGGGGGTGGTGGGGGTGGTCTGCCCCGGGTATCACCACAGAGGGGTGTGACAAAATGCCGAGCGGCACTCACCGTGGGGCCTGTAGCAGGCCTGAGCCACGTGCCTCTCCTGGGAGTGACGCGGTGGCTTGGGTGCCCACAGGCTCTGAGCTGTCCCAAACGGTCTGCCCACTGCCTCCCCCTCAGCTGTAAGCGGCTGAGTGGGAGGAGGCAGGCAGACTCCTCGGAGGCCCTGCGGAGTGTCCTGCCCTGACTGGCCCCACCCCTGGGCGAAGGGCACACACCCTGCCCCAGGCACCCGATCGGCTTGCTCCGCCGCTGTGTCCAAGCACCTAAAACAACAGAGATCATTGTTGACGCCTATGACTCCTGCCCCAACACAATACAACTTCAGCAGTCCTCTCACAGCTGAGAGACGTGTTAATCCCATTACAGTGGTACCTCAGCTTCAGGTTACATAAGCTTCAGGTTACAAACTCCGCTAACCCAGAAATAGTGCTTCAGGTTAAGAACTTTGCTTCAAGATGAGAACAGAAATCGTGCTCCGGCGGCGGCGTGGCGGCATCAGGAGGCCCCATTAGCTAAAGTGGTGCTTCAGGTTAAGAACAGTTTCAGGTTAAGAACGGACCTCCGGAACTAATTAAGTACTTAACCCGAGGTACCACTGTATGTGGATATGGCACAAATCTTCCAAGCATGTCCACAGTAAACTGCTGTGTGGAAGAACCCTTAGTCCTCAAGTCAACTTTAGATTTATTTCTTTTGAAGACAATTTGAGTTTGCCAGAATATTGGAGTCTCATTTTTAGAGAGAAACGTCTCCGTTTCCCTTGCTCCAATTTAACAGCACACACTCATACAGAATTTGGGCTTATTTGTGGTAACCCTCCTTTTGCACAGTATTGACAAGATGCACGATTGTGTCATTCTCTGTTTCACGACTGCCCTCTCCACCCACAGCGTGACTTCAGGGAACTTGCAAAGCATAAAATTGCAAAAAAGCTGGCACCTGAAAGCATTTGAAGAATAATCCCTTCCTTTTCATTAGGTCACGACTTTGCTCTTTAATTTCTTAAACGGCAAGTAATCTGCATATGGTGCTTAGCATACAAAGTAAGGTGCTTTGCCATCCTTTGGCTTTTGACATGCTATTTTTCTAGCGCTTTCTGTACGGCGGAGAACTTGGGATATTTACAGATGGATTTAGATGTGGAAGATCTGGAACAAAACATAGATGTCATATAAAATGTCCAGGGGTTTGCAAATCCCTGTGCCTTTTGCTGAGAGATTTAGAAAGGAATGTACAAAAGTCACATCAATCTTTGTGAGAAGCTACCTGGGGAAGATGATGACTCTGTGAAACATGGGGATTTTAAGCCAAGTACCGTATTTTTCGCCCCATAGGACGCACCGCCCCATAGGACGCACCTAATTTTTTTTGGGGGGGGGATAAAGAAATTTTCCCCCCTCCCCAGGCACGGGGCAGGCGCAGGGGAAGCCCGAGATTCCCCCGACCCCAGAACAGCCTGCTATCTGCAAGCCTAGGGAGCCGCGCCGGTCTCCCCAGGCTTGCGGAGAGGTGCGCGAAGCCCGGGGGCACTCTTCAGCGCGCACCAGGCTTTGGAATGCAGGCAGCTCTGCACTACCCTCCGGAGCCCCGCGTGGCTTTGCGCCGGGATCCGGGGGGTGGCGCGGAGCTGCAGGAAGCCTTGGAGCGCAGGCAGCTCTGCGCCACCCTCCGGAGCCCCGCGCGGCTTCACGCCGGGATCCGGAGGGTGGCGCGGAGCTGCAAGAAGCCCTGGAGCGCAGGCAGCTCCGCGCCACCCTCCAGAGCCCCGCGCGGCTTCGCACCAGGATCGGGAGGGTGGCGCAGAGCTGCAGGAAGCCCTGGAGCTCAGGCAGCTCCGCGCCACCCTCCAGAGCCCCGCGCGGCTTCGCACCGGGATCGGGAGGGTGGCGCAGAGCTGCAGGAAGCCCTGGAGCGCAGGCAGCTCCGCGCCACCCTCCAGAGCCCCGCGCGGCTTCGCACCGGGATTGGGAGGGTGGCGCAGAGCTGCAGGAAGCCCTGGAGCGCAGGCAGCTCCGCGCCACCCTCCGGAGCCCCGCGCGGCTTCGCGCCGGGATCCGGAGGGTGGCACAGAGCTGCAGGAAGCCCAGGAAAGCCTGCATTCGCCCCATAGGACGCACACACATTTCCCCTTCATTTTTGGAGGGGAAAAAGTGCGTCCTATAGGGCGAAAAATACGGTAGATTTAATAAGAGTTGACAGAAAAATGGATGTTGATTTTTTCTGGTCATGTTATGTGTGGATGTGTATTGCAATGTGCACTGTAAGGCTTGTAAATAAAAAAGAATGTTTTCTTGCCCTCCATTTTCGTTGAATGAGACTGACGTGTACTCAGTTAGTGCCTGAAGCCACAAACCACAGGAAAGGTGCAATCTGGAAAACTCCCAGTGATGTTTTCCACAAAGCATCTAGCATCAACCCACTCCCCCAAAGGTGTCAATCTCCTTTACCTGCCAAACAAGTTCTGAACTTTGATTGGTCCAAATGAGCTTGGTGTCACTCAAATCAACGTGGGAGGGGGAGCCCTTAAAAATGAGCTGCTGTATGCCGCCTTTTTACCTGTCCCCCCACCCTCAGCTTCCTTTCATCCTTTTCTGACCAGCAGAAAACCTACAACTGACCATTCTTGCAGCTTTATTTTTAAATGCTTTGTTGTAAGTAAATAGCTTAAGGGCTGATAGACTTGGCCCAGAAAGCTCTTTTTATTCTTAACCTGCTCTGTCCATTTGCCTTCTTCCTTCTATTCTTAATAAAATGCCTTAATTTGGTTCCTGGGGTCTGAAGTGTGCGTTTGCCAATCTCACCGATTCTTGAAATCTCTTGTATTCCTTGGTCGCTTGGGTTCATGCTGTGGGAGTATTAGTGCTGTGATCTCTGAGGAGGGAAGTTGTGGCAGGAGAAACTGGTTAGTTAAGATACAGCTGGCCTACTTTACTAGGCAGTTGTGCAAGGAAAGGCATAAGATTTCTTGAGCTTTGATGTAGGCTTGGTCCATTTAATTAGGAGGAGGGGGAAGGCTGATTTTGAAGCCATGTTGCCTCTTTTGTTAAATATGGTTTAGCAACAAGCCCTCCCCACCAAACTGCTATGTGTATGATGTGTGCTTAGAAGTAATTTTCTCTTCCACTCTTGATTATAAAATACAGCTTTGCTAATAACTTGTCATTCTCAATCCCTCCGAGTCATCAGTTTGCTTAACCTTATGCAGGCTCACAACAGCTGACATAGTATTTGTCTTTCAGCCATTCTGTTGGTAATAACATTATTGCTAGTTCCAGATTCTCAAACACTCATGGCTATATGCCTTAAAGTCAAGAATAAATTTGACAAACAACAACTCTCTTCCATTCTCAGTAACTGGAGGCAAAGGTTTTTTTGTGGTATTCTGAAAGACTATACTTTGGCCTAAAAATCTTTCAGAATACCACAAAAAAAGAGAGGCCAAAGTAGAGACTACATGGACACGGGTGGTGCTGTGGGTTAAACCACAGAGCCTAGGACTTGCCGATCAGAAGGTCGGCTGTTCGAATCCCCGTGACGGGGTGAGCTCCCATTGCTTGGTCCATGCTCCTGCCAACCTAGCAGTTCGAAAGCACGTCAAAGTGCAAGTAGATGAATAGGTACCGCTCCGGCGGGAAGGTAAACGGCGTTTCCGTGCGCTGCTCTGGTTCGCCAGAAGTGGCTTAGTCATGCTGGCCACATGACCCGGAGTACGCCGGCTCCCTCGGCCAATAAAGCGAGATGAGCGCCGCAACCCCAGAGTCGGTCACGACTTGACCTAATGGTCAGGGGTCCCTTTACCTTTAGAGACTATACATTAACTTTAGCAGTAAGATTCCAGCTTAAATTTTGCAATGCATTTCTTGTAAATATAGACGGCTTAAAAAGCATCGATAAAATAGATTTTTGTGTCTTGGATCAGGTTACATTTATATTGGTGTTTTGAAACCAGCGTTTACAACATGGGCGAATGAGGTTAGAACTTGTGTAATCAAATACATGGAGCTAAATTTTATTTTATTTTTTTAAAAACAGAGGATGGTAGACATGCCTATAAATCTCAACATAACTCAAATTACAATGACAGAAATGTACACTGTACATTTAAGACAATTGCTTCATTTAAGGGGTTTCTTTAGTATGAAAGATGCACATGTGGGAGAAAAAGGGAGGAGGGGACTTTCAAGTGTTTCACAAGTTTCAAATATTTTGTCAGGGCTGTTCTCCCTGTGCCTTTGTGGTTTACATACATAGCAAAACCTATACATTCACCATAGAATGGGTCTTATTTGGTTTGCCTGCTAGCTAGCTGAACCTCATGTGTTGTGTTTTCAGAAATGGCAAGAAATCAGAGTTTATTCTGCCATGTCTGTATCACTGCCCCTTCAAAGATTTTTTTTCCCAAAATGCATGATTACAAGCCTTGGTGCCTTCCAAAGGACACTAAGGAACTCATTACTTTTTAAGATTTCTGTTGGGCTCATTTCAGATATTTAGCAAAGTCAGGGTGGGATTAGGCAAAACAGCTTGTTTAGTTCCATAGTATAGTGTTAATTTCTGAGAATACTTCCTACCAGGAGCTTACCACACAAGGGCATTTCCATCAAAAGTGCTAAAATGCTTTGTGGCATGCTCTGCAGTGCTGGCAGAACCAGAGACAGGCTCTTTTAGGTGTAAGACAATTTCACTACAGAGCCAACAATACAGTTTTTCACGTCATTTCCTGTCCATGGGTGGAGAGCAACATTAACCCATTAACAACCCCAAACTTTGTTCCACTCTAAGTCTTCAATCCTTTGCTGGAGGTCTTGTTCCCCGGTGCTCCTCAGAACCCGCAGGTCTGTAGGATCTTTCTCCAAATCATCTTAGAGACCCTTGGAATCCACTTGTTGCATCAAACATCTGAGTGGCATAGGTCCACATAAAGAGAACAACTTTCAATGGCCTTTATAGACACCCATGCTTTATTTGAGTCCAATGTTAGGGGCAGTATCCATTGCCTTTGTTGAATTATTATTTTTTCTTTAGTTGTGATTGTTCCGTTGCATTGTTGCATTGGACTAAACAGATCGAGGATGCTGTATCGCAAATTCATGTATGCCATCTGGGTATAGTGTTCTCAGCTGCTCTGCGCTAGATCTTTGATCCTTGACCCCTGAGTTCTTCTGCTCTAACTTAATATTCCAGCTTTTGATCCTGACTGACCCTGGCTGATCCCATGTCCACTTTCAATAAGCAGAATAATTGCTTGGATTCATCCATCTGGTTTCTTCCTTGAACTATGTGTTCAGTCTGGGCCTTGATCTGGGGCATTTCTGGCTGTTTTCTGATACAAGCATGTTTTGCATTTGCACAGCAGGCTCTTTTTAAATGGATGATTTAAAGTGATTTCATGTCAATAGCTCAGCTATTTTTAGATTAGATTCAATTTTTACTCCCTGCATGTGCGTCTCTTAATTAACCTTGTGTTACTGATATAGTAAGCCATACAGATTCTACTTATGCTTGCACATTTATGATAACTTGGCCATGACATAATAAGGGACCAGATACTCATTTGATGCATGTCAAATGGGTGGAGAGATGTTGACTTGGAGCAGCCAATGATCCTGCCTCTATGTGTTAGATAATGTGCTGTATCTTCTCAGTAGGACTATCTTCTCAATAGTTTGTCCTGTTGGGAAGATAAAGCATCTCATTTCCCACAAATGCGTTACGTAAATACGTGCTTGCGTTGAAAAAGTTTTTAGTTAATTGGAAACTTATTATGTCTTGGATTTAAAGAACCACAGAAGTATTATATTAGGTGTATGTTTTTTTTCAAACAGTAAACCCCACAACCCTCCAATTTAAGCCACACAGCTGGTTGGTTTTGAAACAGGGACGTTTCGAAAGTTGTTTGTTATATGGCGTGTGTGCCTTTCAAAGAACAAAGGACAAACATCCTATTGGGCATAACCAAGCTTTTAAATTGCTTTTAGGCTGGGATCCAATGCTTCAACAAAGGCATAATGTTCTCCATCATATGTGGATGCTAAAATAGTTCTTATTTTCCCCCCTCAGTAATGTTTTCGTGTTCATAGTATACCAAGAGGTTGGTTATTGGTGGTTTTGTGTGTGCTCGTTTGCACATGCAGACACACACTTAGAAGTGCTATCATATTCCCAACATCCATCCTTCACAATTTGGCTGCTCACTCTCAGTACCTTGCTCCCAGCCTCCCAGTGTGTTGAGAACTACATAGTACTAACCATATCATATTGTAAGCTGTCAGACTGAGAAAAAGGAGATATTTTAGCTGTAGCAGGTATAAATGTGAACTTGGGAGTTATTTCTGTGTGTGAGATTTGCTTGGTTTTTTTTAAACCAGAATGGATGGTGAAATACAGAGACCCAAAATAAAATCACAGCACAGATGATGGAGACATGCCAGCATCCTTTTGTATGCAGCTTCCTATGTTCCTAAAGGATTCAGTAATTTTCAATGAGCAGTTGCAGTGAGATAAGGAATCAGTGGTTCCAAAAATGACTTCAAACATAATGCTCTGGTGCAGATGTGGAAGTGCATGGTCAAGTTGACAGTATGCACTGTATCCTGGCCTGTGCCTTCAGAACTGAGCCTTTGCTTACCAATAAAGGTAAAGGAACCCCTGACCGTTAGGTCCAGTTGCGGACGACTCTGGGGTTGCGATGCTCATCTCGCTTTACTGGCCGAGGGAGCCAGCGTACAGCTTCCAGGTCATGTGGCCAGCATGACTCAGCTGCTTCTGGTGAACCAGAGCGGTGCACGGAAACACCGTTTACCTTCCCGTAGGAGTGGTACCTATTTATTTATTTGCACTTGGATGTGCTTTCGAACTACTAGGTTGGCAGGAGCAGGAACCGAGCAACGGGAGCTCACACTGTCACGGGGATTCGAACCGCCAACCTTCTGATCGGCAAGCCCTAGGCCAGGGGTCAGCAATCTTTTTCAGCCGTGGGCCAGTCCACCATCCCTCAGACCATGTGGTGGGCCGGACTGTAGTTTGGAAAAAAAAATATGAATGAATTCCTATGCCCCACAAATAACCTAGAGATGCATTTTAAATGAAAGGACACATTCTACTCATGTAAAAACATGCTGATTCCCAGACAGTCTGTGGGCTGGATTGAGAAGTTGATTGGGTTGCACCCGGCCCCCGGGCCTTAAGTTGCCTACCACTGCCCTAGGCTCTGTGGTTTAGACCACAGTGCCACCAATAGCCATATATAAATGAGTGCCCCAATCTAAGCCACTCTTCAAACCTCAACTGAGAGTCATGGTACTCAACACCTGAAAAGAAGGAATACACAAACAAAGATAAGCTCCAAGTAAATTATTCATTGCTAATTGTTTGTTTTTGTCTACTGTCCTAAAGCCACTGAAGCCTAATGTGAAATGTGTAATTAGTTTTAGTTGACTTAAAAAAACAAACAGGCCAACATTCAGAGCAGGGGTGCCATTTAAAAGGCTTCCCGCTTTCCTCAGTTAAGAGAGGATGTTGACAGTGTGATTTCGCAAAGAAGATTTGTGGGGCCAGGGAAATTTCGGTGGTGTTTCTGTGATCTATATTGCAGTGGTTTACATTGTTAAAGCTATATGTACATAAAATGTTGTGCTTGAATGCACTGTATTCAAAATATTGTAATGGTAAATTTACCTTAGGCAAAAAGGTTCCACTCTGGCAAAAGCGTCAGAGAAGGCTGGTATTTTCCCATTACACTGAGATAAGCTACCTGATGACTCATCTCTGGAAACAGGAGCTGCAGAGCTCTCACAGCAGGAAGCTGAAACTTGAGAAGGCTGTGTGTGTTTTGGAGTTGGCTGGCTAGCAGCAGCAGCAGTTGCATACAAGTTCTGCAGTGATAAACAAGCCTAGGATCTTGGGACCAGAGAGAGGAACGTTTACTGAACTACATAAAGGAGTGGACCCCATTGCATTTGCTTGCTTGAAATGTTACTTTATTATTTTGTAGCCTTTATCTTATTGGAAGTAGTATTTAAGACTGTTCTGTAGTAAAACATTCTTGGGATGGAGAGAATTTATTTCTACACAAGGTCCATATCAAAGATTCCATTCAATATCTCTAACATGCCATTCCATACTATCCCCCCTTTGGATTGTAGGTGGAGCGACACAATCCAGCTTCTCCTAGGACTTCCTGCCCATTCAAAACTCTAGCAGCCTGTGCTGAGTTGGTCAATGGATGAGTAGCTTGGCTTTATCCCATGTCCACAATGTACTGAGCTGACTAGACATGAAGATGGGATATTTCCACCATCCATTCCAGTTGCAATAAACTTTGCACCTGCTATTATGTTCCACTGTCACTCCTATAGCAGTTTATTACATATAAATGACAAATCCACTCAGGGGAATCTGTGACCTTGGCACAGAAAAATGCATACTTTCCTTCCCTGCTTCCACTAAAGAATGGATCAACAGTATAGTGCTGGTGGGCACACACACACACACACACACACACACACACACACACACTCACACTCGAAGAGGCCTTCCCTAGTGCTCATGGGGGTTCCAAACCCACCCCACCTCCTTCTGAAATTAGGCTTGGAGCCAACTTTAGCCGATAGTAAGCTTTTTTCAAGCCTAATTGTAATGTGGGAGCTATTCTGGTGGTGGAAGAGCTGCAATGCACATGTGGGGCCCATGCTAGCCTCTCCCATTTGCAAATATGCCGCCAAGCCCAAAACAGTTGCCGACCCCTCCTCTAAAGGATATACTACTGTGTAATAGGAATTTTATGGTCTTAGATAGATGGCAATGTTCATAACCGCACGTACATAGATCAGCACAGGAAGGCCAAAGACTGGCCAGGCTACCCAGGAAATCCAATCAAGTAACCTGCTAGACAGGAGATAAAGAAGAACAAGAGATAAACAACATTTAAATTTCTGTTTAGACCGCCTATTAGACTGCCTTTTTTGTGATGTATGCATGATGTATCTGAGGGGTAGTCTTAGGTTACACCCCTTCTGTGATGTATGCATGATGTTTCTGGGGGGTGGTCTTGATCTACAGGATGGGAATTTCAAAAGTCTTTATAAGCCCTTGCACAGCATGTTTGTGGGTCCTCCTCCTTTCCTGCGAGTGAGGGGAGCACCCTGTTGCAACAGATCAATAAAGATCAAGCTTACTAGCTGCTTTGCTTCTCAATATTCTCTGGTTGGCCTCTGTTATTTTCTCCTACCAATAGGGATCTTGGGAGAAAAGCAATGACAAACCTAGACAGCATCTTAAAAAGTAGAGACATCACCTTGCCAACAAAGGTCCGTATAGTAAAAGCTATGGTTTTCCCAGTAGTGATGTATGGAAGTGAGAGCTGGACCATAAAGAAGGCTGATCGCCAAAGAATTGATGCTTTTGAATTATGGTGCTGGAGGAGACTCTTGAGAGTCCCATGGACTGCAAGAAGATCAAACCTTTCCATTCTGAAGGAAATCAGCCCTGAGTGCTCACTGGAAGGACAGATCCTGAAGCTGAGGCTCCAGTACTTTGGCCACCTCATGAGAAGAGAAGACTCCCTGGAAAAGATCCTGATGTTGGGAAAGATGGAGGGCACAAGGAGAAGGGGACGGCAGAGGATGAGATGGTTGGATGGTGTTCTTGAAGCTACTAGCATGAGTTTGACCAAACTGCGGGAGGCAGTGGAGGACAGAAGTGCCTGGCGTGCTCTGCTCCATGGGGTCACGAAGAGTCGGACACGACTAAACGACTAAACAACAACAACAAACCAATAGGGAACCTATGTAAAGACTCTATATGGGCTCTTGGATACCCCATAAGGGAAAAGGGCATATTTTTGTTTACAACAACTGGCACAGATTCCTTGCATGTCGTTAGGTTTAACTTCATTTTCTGTCCCACCTCTTCCCACAGCTCAAGGAAGAAAGAAATATAAACATTTTACATGTTGCATCTTTTTGCATGCTCAGTTCTATTATGCCTAACTATCAAGAGACCTGTTTGCCAAACAGCTTGTATACTGGAAAAAAATCACCCCTCTCCCCAATGTCTTGTGCAGTGCACTGTGCAAGCAAGTGTTTGTTAGTTGTCGTGTCACTCCCACTTTTTCATACAACACTGACACTTTCGTACATATACTCTTGTGCAATCCTCCGCTGTCAACTGTTTCCTTCTAGTGAGAAGTTCAGGGAATATGTGGGTATTTTTATATGTCATGTGAAAACAACAGAAGTCCAGCAAAAAAAGCAACATACCAAAAGCAGTTCCAATTTGCTTGCCAGGATCTCATTTCCTCTTCTCTGTGGGATGATCCTGTTGAGATGGTGAATTTTTTTTCTGACATGTCAGATGCACTCAATTATTTTGAATGCCATTGGCATTGCATATCCCCTTCCTCTTGAGATTTGTCAATGTGTGTGGGGATTTATTTTTTCTTTGCTCTGTTTTTCCACACTGTGTTGCTCTCTACTTTTTAATGTTAGCGTTGCCATTGTATGTTACCCCATGTGCATTTCCTCTATGAAGGTACTTTGGCTTAAGTGTTTTTTGTGCAGAAAATATGAAATGCAATGTATATATGTTATGCTGCTGCTGTAGCTAGTATTATTTTGAAAAGCAGTTCTAAGATTAAGGTCAATTGGAGAGGCAGAAGATACAAGTTTTAAACTTGGCTGTAAAACCCAGTCTTCATACTTCAAGTGCTGAAGGAAAGTGCAATTAGCCTTGAACGCCCCCCCCCGACCAATTCTCTTTCTTTGAAACAATAGGTACTCAAATAGAGTGTTGTGACAAACCGCAGACCTTAATAAAGGATGTATAATTGTGCCAGGAAAAGTATGTGGCTGTGCTTTTCTATCCTGTCAGCAGTTGCCAGTCATATTTGTCTAATCTACTCCTCCACTCTTTATTCCTTTTGTAAACTTTTCTCATGGCATACATTATTGAAGAAGGGATCTATATGCCAGGCACCATACAAAATGAATATTTCAGAAGGCCTTTGTTATTTGCGTGACCTGTGAGGACGAAATGTTAAAATCTGCTGTGTAACACAAGACTGACATATGCTTGCCTTTGGGATGCTGGGAAGGCATAAATGCCCATATAGATCCACAGAGCACTCTGGAGAGGTTTAGCAAATGATATGGTATCTGCCCTATTCATTGTAGTCATGAATCGCCCCCCTCCTAATGCAATATGGAAATGGACAGAATGAAGTTTTAGGAAAAGTGAGCAGTACTTCAGTGTAGTGGGGAGTGAGGAAGCATGTCTGTGATTTGCAATTGTCCCATGATTATCCTAGTGTAGATTCTACTGCACTGAAATACTAGTTGTGTTTGGAAATCATCATGTTTGAGGCAGCCCACAATAAAGCTGTAATGACAGAAAGGGAGGCTAGAAGCAAAGGTTCTGGGTGTAAGCGTTTGGCACAATGGGACATAACAGTTCTGACCAAAGATGGAGCTTGGGGCCAAACTAGATAGGATATAAAATGTGCTATTGGAATTGCAGCAAGTAGAGTATGGAGGTGCTGTTCTGCCACTGAGATCCTGAATGCTGGCACTTTAAGGGAAATCTTCTGTTGGTGCCAATGAAGAATTTCCTTCCAATAGAAACTGCACTTTCCAAGAAGTGATTTTCCCCAGGATCTCAGCAGGGAATGAAAGACTTAAGTTTTCCCAATTTTTCTGCTGCAGTATTGATAATTATCATCCACAATTGATACTCTTTGCATTTTTTAAAAAGACAAAACTTAATAAACCAAGGGCAGAATTCAGCCAATGAATGGAAGTCCTGCACAAGGACTTCTGCTTGTGTAATGGGATTTGCCCCCTCTCAACCCCCACAGTTGGTGGGGGGCTGGGAGGAGAGGGGAATTGTTCCATCTGGCAAGTAAAACTGCTTGACATGACAAAATAGTCATCTGAGTGTGATGTTGAATTCCTTCCGATCTCTTGTGCTTTGCGGGAAACTTCAGTGGGGAGTGGTACAGTGGTACCTCGGGTTACGTACACTTCAGGTTACATACGCTTCAGGTTACAGACTCTGCTAACCCAGAAATATTACCTCAGGTTAAGAACTTTGCTTCAGGATGAGAACAGAAATTGTGTTCCGGTGGCGCGGCAGCAGCAGGAGGCCCCATTAGCTAAAGTGGTGCTTCAGGTTAAGAACAGTTTCAGGTTAAATACGGACCTCTGGAATGAATTAAATACTTAACCTGAGGTACCACTGTATAGACCATTGTTTGTCACATGCGTTTACTGATACATTATTTATATGGACATACAGTCTGAATTCAGTCCTTGTCTTAAAGTGCCATAGTATTGTTTCAGAATACAGTAGTGGCTCACACCATTTCTGCTTGATTTGCTTGTGTTGCAGTTGATTGCTTGTATTGCATTCCGGAGGTTGGGTTTTATTCTCCTTTGTTTTGGTTGAATGTGACATGTGGACCAGATGACTAAGGCGTCACCTCTCAATATGTGAAATTTCTCTAGAAATTGACTTCTTTGCTGAGCTCCTATATTAATAAATCTGGCCTGGTTTGGGACATCCTTTACCCCAACACGAATGAGTGAAACCTACTGACTGATTATCATGGCCCAATATTGCTTTGAGATGATCACATTCCATTTCATCATTGTCTCCTTGTTAACTCTTCTTTACAGAGTCCTTGTTTTCATGACTGTCTCTCAAGTGTAATGTAAACTCAGTTCCTTTCCTTGGTAACTTATGCCTAGTTTCAAATTTTCTCTCACATCAAAATGTCCACACTTTACCAGAAAATGTAACTGCTGTTGAATCCTACCCACACATGGACACTTGCTTTTGTGATTTCTTGAGCAGACAAGATGTTCCTACTTTAATGGTTTCTTAAGGTCTGGAACAGTCTTGCTCAGTCCATTATGGCAAGCGAACCTCCCGTCATGAAAAATTGCATTAATAAGAACCTTAATCATTCTGAATAAATTGATCAGCATAATTATGTTCTTTGGCTGTGAAGCCCTTTTTACGACAGCTGTGGTCCTGTTGCTGTTGTGGCACTTAAAACCATGTGCCAAAGATGCTTACATGCACAGCTCTTTCCAGTAATATTCTCTTAGCAATTGGCTATGTGCTCCTCTATTTACTGGCCAGCTAGACATGCAAAAGGAAGCTGTCTAATTGTTCTTTATAATATACCCCTTAGCTTGTATCTTCCAGTGGTATGATGTTGGACTCTGTAACCTTAATAGCATTATATCAGGTGAAGCTTTTCCCAGAAGCTTCACTTTCTAAATGTTTTTGCCATGCAGGTGTTAAAAAAACATTGGAATATATTTGAAACCCGGTTTTAGGAGTAGCGTCTAACATGTCAATAAAAATGTAAAATAAATAAATAAATAAATAAATAAATAAATAAGGAAGCTTTGCTCCTGGTCTGAGTGAATTCCCTTTCTGCCCATTAACAGTTTCCTAAACTCCATGCAATTTAGTATAAGGAAGTGGTTTCCTTGGAAATGGTAACCATATGAAAGCCTTCATAACTTCCTTCCCTGCTTTGTAATACAGTAATTGTTTGGCTAAATAGTCACTGATACCAACAATTGTACTTGAATTCATGGATGTACACAAGACTGAGGATGTATGTTCCAGTGAAAGGAAGGGTAGAAGCAGATGCTTTCTAGTGAGTTGGCTGAAATGTCAGAATAGCTCAGATTGTAGAATGTACATAGTGAGAGTTAAATTACTTTATATGTTAAAAACAAAGTAACTAACTTTCAGAAAAAAATGTATAGTATTAGTTCTTGGAACTCTTGATGTTTTGCATTACTGGTTTTTAAATATTCATAAGTTAATGGGCTTAAAAAGGTTTTGAAAAACACTTTTTTACACACTGCTTCTTGTATTTTATTTTAAAGAAACTAGTGATCAAAAACACTCAGGCTTGGTCCAGATGTAGTGCCAAACTATGGTTTGCTACTGTGTAAACATGCCTGGAATAAAACTCATGCTTATACACTCATTTCTCTTGTGTATTGAGAATTAGTGATTCCCACCTGATTTGGGTGGTGCTGTGGGTTAAACCACAGAGCTTAGGACTTGCCGATCAGAAGGTCGGCAGTTGGAATCCCCGTGATGGGGTGAGCTCCCGTTGCTCGGTCCCTGCTCCTGCCAACCTACAGTTCAAAAGCACGTCAAAGTGCAAGTAGATCAATAGGTACCGCTCTGGTGGGAAAGTAAACCGTGTTTCCGTGCGCTGCTCTGGTTTCACCAGAAGCGGCTTAGTCATGCTGGCCACATGACCCAGAAGCTGTATGCTGGCTCCCTTGGCCAATAAAACGAGATGAGCGTTGCAGCCCCAGAGTTGGCCATGACTGGACCTAATGGTCAG
This sequence comes from Podarcis liolepis, assembly GCF_965112155.1. Taxonomy (NCBI): domain Eukaryota; kingdom Metazoa; phylum Chordata; class Lepidosauria; order Squamata; family Lacertidae; genus Podarcis; species Podarcis liolepis. The sequence goes on from NC_139554.1 coordinate 70,662,479, forward strand.
GGGTCCCTTTACCTTTACCTTTAAACCATAGTTTGTTATTGCATCCCAACCAGCAGATGATGTTTGGTGCTTGACCTCAAACCAAGATTGCAAACTAGAGTTTGATCCTAGAGGTCAAGTGCAAACCACAACTTGTTGGTTGAGATGCATTGATTGGCAAGCTACGGCTTGCTTCAAACCAGGAAGTAACTAAGTAAGCAAAGAATGTGGGGAAGAGGAAGGAGACTTTTCCCAGCACCTTTGCAATTTCAGGACAGTATAGAGTCTCTTCCTCCATCTTTCCTCATTTCAGTCTCTCTCTTATTAATCAGACCTTCTCTGACTGATTTTTTTTTTAAATAAACACACACACCCTTGCCATTTCCTCATGCCTACTGATCCGAATTTTCAGTGTGTGTAGAAATTGTTGGCAGCTTCCGGGCTGAGTGTTGATGTCTGTGAGTGAAACAACAAGAAAAATTTACTTGTACCCTGCCCATCTGACTGGGCTGCCCCAGCCACTCTGGGTGGCTTCCAGCATATATAAAAACACTGATGCATGCTCTATGTTTTATGTATCAGGAAAGGATATTTGTCAGGCACTCTGAGAGAAGAGTAAAATGAAAAAACAAAATGTGCCTAGTTGTACTAGCTGTCAGCTGCCTACTAAGGAGCTGTGGCTGACACTTTGTAGGCACTACTCCAGTTTCTGAAAGTGGCTCAGGTACATGTGTAGAGGACAGCAAGTCTCTGTGAAGTACGTTCTTTTCAGTGAGGAGAGCTACTTACATTTTGGTCCATTCTGTATCCCGATTCTCTTCCTTCTTGTCTCTCTTCCCCACATTGATGGTATTTTGCCTGCATTTTATTTGGCAACCAAGAACAGCAAGAATGAGCTATTTTGCAAATGAGAGTGATGACCTCAGTAGAGACAGTCAGTGCGATGGGCTCAGGGACCTCTCACTATGTAGAAATAGGAACCTTGCCATTTTTTCCTCCATTAATTCACTGCAAAGGAACAATTTATTAATGCCTCATGAAAAACAAAACTTTAAACTTTAACTACATTCAACAACAGGAAAGAGATTTGGGGCCAAACTAGATGTTACATTGACTGCCTTTAAGTGCAGGATTTTGGTGTTTGTCTTTAAAAAATCCACACAAATTGCTAGTGTGCGGACTCCAATCCTGTTCAGTACTCTAGTCTTAGTAGGGGTGTTTACACTTCCCCCCGGTGATCGTCCCAATCTAGATTGGAATGATACACTGAAACAAAAGGGAGTTTTTCTCTAATGAAAATTGTAGGGGCAGTGGTGTGTGTGCGCGTCAACCCAGATAGCATTCACCTTCTTGGCAGTTTATGGGGTTTTTTTAATAAAAGCCACTGCACTTGAAGGCACAGAAACATAGCTAATGTAATTATTAGTTTGACTCCTAAAGCTCCAATGAGTGAAGTCTGTTTAGAAATTATAAACCTATATTTTTCTCCCTGTGCTGCATGGTGTGAAGCTTTCTGTAAGAGAGTAGTAATGTGATGTTATCTGCGGCAGAGTCCTGACTAATTCAGGACAAAGGAAATATCCAAGGATGGACATGTCCAAGGTCCAAGTGGAAATGTCCAAGGATGAGACCCATTCTAAGTAATGTTATGTAACAGGGAACGTAATAAGGGAAGATCACACACCCTGGCTACTTGGGAATATTTTGAATGCAGTAACAAAAAAGAGAGGGAGGTATATTTTTATACATCACATCTTGCTTGAAGCAAAAAAATATGTATTTTTTAAAATAAAAGAAACACTGTGGGTTTGGAAGCTTAGGTGCAACTCAGCTTGCAGAAAGGGGTTTGCATGGGGTTAGAACAGATAGAGTAAGGGATCACCAGATCCCTAGACTACCTCTGTACCTCTGCTCTCTGTGCTTGCCTCTATATCCTTTGACCTTAAACTGATTTTCAGGCTGCATCCTCTCTCCAACTTCTGCCTCCCTTCCATGCTTCTCTTTCAGAGCAGTGAGCAGTGGCGTAGCGTGGGAGGTGCAGGGGGGGCCGGCTGCACCGGGCGCAACATCTGGGGGGTAGGGTTAGGGGGCGCAAATCCACGGGTTAGGGGGTGCAAATTACTTGCCTTGCCCCGGGTGCTGACAACCCACGCTACGCCACTGGCAGTGAGGTCTTCTTGAGACACATCCAAAAGAACAAAAGGGACAAGCTTGGTTAGTTTAGCTTAGAACTTGAAACTTGTCTAGCTAAGTTATGTACTTCCTCTAATAAATGACTTTGTTGCTCTTCTTAGTAAGTCTACTCTCTTATACCAGATTCATACTGTTTCAATATGTGGAAGAAACCTCATGCCGTTGATATCCCATGAGGCTGGAAAATTCCTTTATCTTGCCACCAGGGATAATCTCGGAAGAGAATGATATTGGAACAATGCAATTTCTGAGAAATCAGGAACAGGAATAGAGCCTTTCAAACATTTTTAAAGGTGATATAGAAAGTGACAATGCAAATCCTCTGCAGGCTTACTCAGATGTAAGTCCCAGTGTGTTTAATGCCACTTAAGTGTTTGTTTAGGATCTCCACCCATCTTCTACATTTTTTGAGTATGTTTGTTAAAATATCTCTCTATTTCTATTTATACTTTAGAACTGTCTAATGCAGAAGTTGATAAGCTATTACGAAAAAACTAATCTCACCATGGAGAAGTGGAAACTGCCGAACATAGGTATAATGGAAGTATTAGCCTTGGAAGGATCTTACGTAAATTAGCTGAGGAAAAAGCACTCTTCTTAAGGCTTTATAGACTTTGCATTTTTATGGATGCATGCAGAGGATTTTACAGAGTCCAATAAACCTGCAACATGTACATGTTTGCGCTGCACACCAGAGCAGAGAGATGGAGAAAATCGAACCTTTAATGTTAAAAACATTATCAAACTCAGAAAAGGCCTACACAATCTGCCAGACGCTTTCTGAACTCTTAACATATCCTGGAACCTGTGTTCCTCGCCTTTCCTCAGAGTTCCCTTTGACTTCTCTTAAAGGGACAATAACAGATTCACACTCAATAAAGTCAAAGCTTAAGGCAGACTCTTAATCCCTTTTCACAGAGCCACATCTGTGTTCTTTGGAATGACAGAGCGAGTATATGATCCAGAAACTCAGGATGTCTGCACTTTTAATGGGTGTGTAGAAGAGGAAATTTCAGCAGGTGTAGCTTGCATGACAGATTATATCTGCAGAAATCCCCTCTTCTACAGAACTATCAAAGGTCCCGTTTTTATCTAGCCACCCCTAGTTTGGCCAAGGCTCTTTTGTACATGTTGTGTGTAATGTACAAAGCCAACCCTAGGATTCTATTTCAGCAGAAGCAAATATTATATGCCAGTCCCCGCCATACATTTGAAGCACATCAAACTCACTTCCTCCAATGAATCTTAGGAATTAGTACTCTGCCCACAAAACTGCAATTCCCAGCACAGTTCCCAGGATTCTTTGAGGAAAGCAGCGTAACCTAAATGTGCACCGGCTGAGCTCTAAGCCTATGGTGTAGATCTTATGTTGTCCTCAGTGGCTCTCATTTTAATGTCATGATTTAAATACAAGATGCCAATTGTTTGCTGCGTTTTAAATTAATGAAATATGAGAGTGAGTACTGGTCTGAATTTCATTTAGTCATTCCACCCATCCCAGTTAGCGTTTCCTCTATAGCACTCCAAACACATTCATTGATGTGAAAATGCTACTAGATGTAGAGTGGTTTTCTAATTTGGTCCAGAGCCAATGCAATTTTTGCTGGCAGGTAGCTTGATGTAAAATGTAAGCTGAAGGGAGTTTTAGAAGATCATCAAATATCAGAAAGCTAACAGTGAGCCACTTCCTACTAAGCTAAAGAAAGGTCAGCAGATATTGGATATGGTTAATCTGATGACGGTAAAGAGAACAAGGAAGATATTGTACGAAGAGAAAAGCTGAGGGGAAAATCTGTTTTAAAGAGACTGAAAGAAAACAGTCCATTCCACAAAGGTCTAGTCAAATAACTCTTGAAACAAGAAAGTTTACTTCTTAAACTTCTTTGAAAAAGGGCTAGATTCTTAGCAAATATATATAGCTGAAAGCAGTGGAGCATTGAAATGATCCAACCCATTGAGAAACTGTCCCAAGGCTGAATACATTGAGATATTTATTTATTTAAAAACATTTCTAAACCATTTAGTATTTAAATGTCTGTAAGTGGCATAAAAACACCCCCCCCCAAATTATCATTATATATATATATATAGAGAGAGAGCAGGTAAAAATGGGATATCAGAAATAACAAGGTGCTCAGTGAAAGTTGTGACAAAAAGATATGTCTTCACAATATTTAGTCATATGTCTACTAAATGAAGCATATGCCAGATAGCAGAAACAAGGATTTCCTAGGCTATAACTGTGCCTTCCTTAGCATCAGCACCAGGTACAGCTGCTTACAACATACAGTATAGAGCTGAATTGGTTTAGAAGTATTTCCTTCTGTCCAGGCAACAGTAGCTGGGAGTTCTGAGAAGGTGGTGTTGGTGTGAGCTCTAAAAATTGTTAAATTTACATTTCCTAGGATTGCCTAGGGAAATGCATGCTGGTTAAACCAGTGTGAAACCAATAAAGAGAGGCCCAAGTGTGACAATAGTATCATTTCACAGAGGTTTAGCTGTGTTACTATGTTTCACCAAAACAAATGAAGAGTTTGTGTCACCTTGAAGACTAAGAAATTTATTACGGCATAAGCTTTCATGGACTAGAGTTTACGGTTTTGCATGCATGAAGTCTTATCCTGAGTCACAAATAACACACACGCACACGCACACGGTTTCTTTGGGTGGGTTGTAAGCAGTGAGGTCAGGGGAATATGAAATACTGCAAGTACAGATAGTTAATAACTGCATTATTGACAGCAGCATTTCAGTTGCTCATGATAGTACAGTTATTCTGGCACTGGTGAGTCAATTAATGCACATAGCATCATAAACATCCTTTGTCCCAACTGCATTCACAACTGGTAACATTGAACCTCCTAATGACTTGTGGTTACGTACAAAGTGACAAAAAATTGTGACTAGATGTGCTGTTGGGCTCATGATATCCCTGATGGCTTGAGATCCACCTTTGTGGAGAATGTTAGTGCAGAGAGCCTCAACACCCATGGTAGCTAGGATGGTTGTAATTTCATCAGAAAGTCATTGGTACCCCACCTTTAACTTGATTACTGATGCATATGAGCATATGGCTAATGGTGGCCTTGGTATTTATAATATCACCATAGATTTGCTTTGTGGGCTGAGCTCTGAAGCTTTAATTTCACCCAATATCATATTACCTACCAAGGGGAGCTATTGCTTCAGCATTTCCCCGTTATCTTGATTTGTGCTCCTGCAGACTTTCTGAAAGCAAGCCATGACCTGTGGTCATCAGCAGGCCACAGTTTAAAGAATCACTCTTGTAATTTGATTCTAACCCCTTCCTCCATGACTTTCCTACCTTGATCTAATGGCTTTGGAATAACTTTCTCTGATCTCTGGTTCACGAGCCAAATAAAACTTCCACCGTTTTCTCCAACATGCCCTGGCCTTTTCATTTGACATGCGCTACAGGATTCGAAAATGTGTTTTTAATTAAGTAATAGCTGGCGAAAGCTACGAAAACCTCTTTTATTTGTGGGGTTGTGTGGTTAGAATTAAAGGACAAACAAACAGACCCTATAACACTTCAGCATCTAACACAATATTTGCTATGGTAATTGGATGCTGACAGCCACACGTGGAAGTATCTTTATTTACTTTCTGGCTGTAGATTAAACAATTGATTCTGTAAGATTAAAACGCCCCACCTACATGCTTGCACACTTCTATTTTTGCCACGTCAAACAATATAAAATGAACACAGCACTTCTCTCCCTATCTAATTGAATAATTTACTGTAAATAGCTGTCATTTACTTTCAGAGGAGTAGGGTATCATTAGCCAAATGGATGTGAGTAAGTCATGGCTTTAATGCGTTTGAGGGTCTAAAATGGAATCATCTTAATGGGACCATCAATACAGCAAGCTGAATAAAGCCCATAAGCACTTAAGGCTTCAAGTCCCCTTTCTTGTAAATTACATATTCAGTCTGCAAGGGGGGGGGGGGAATCAAGAATTCACATAAAATATGGCATTTCTATCCCAAGCTTTGTTTTTAATGAATATAATAATACAATTGATAGGTGTAGCTGTGTTTCGGAACCCCCTCATTTAATTAGCCAGCCCTCCCTGGAGTGCCTGCAAGCAGTGCTTGTGCTGAGTAATATTGGCTGAATTCTCTGGGGGAAAAAGTGGAGATGAGCAGGTAATAAAATAGCCTGGACATCTGGCCTTGCTAAATTGCCCAATTTCGGCCTGCATTTGTATATGGCAGAGAGGCTGCCTTGTATTAACTAAGGCTTATATATTAGCTCAGCGCAAAGCACTAGCCAATTTACTTACCTTTTCAAAATTGCAAGCACAGTTTGGGACCAAGGAAACTTCTGCTTGGAAGTTCAGCTCAAGGCTTAAGTAAATAAATAAAAAGCTTCTCATTCACCACCTCTAGAAAAGTAGATTTAAAGGGACACTCAGTGTGAAATGGTTTTCCATTGAGGACATCATTCAGTACCTGCTAACATCTTTCCAAAGGCTTCCTTTTGGCTTCCCTATAGCTGTAACTCTAGAGATGAGGCTTGAGATGGAGAATGTTTTTGACCCTGCTTGAATTCTGTGGGCACAGCTGAGCAATCAGGTGGCAATAACAGGCTACTGCTTATAAGAGGGGTAGTCAGCGTGGTCCCTTGGGATGTTGTGGACTGTGGTTGCATCCACGCTAGTCAACATGGAGGCTGGGCAATAAATATGAAATCTGTAGTCCAGCACATCTTTAGGACACCACATTTGCTACTCCTGGCTTAGACCATCCACCTCCTACAAATCGGGCTAATGTTCATGTATCTGCCAAAAGAGGAGCACACTGTATCAGCAGGTAAAGTCTACAAATATTTTTAGTGGCCTCCCTTAACCTGTTAAGTTGTCTGTATCTAGCTTTGTGCTCTGGAAAAAAGGCTTTCAGTTGCCTGAATATTATTTTTTCTCACCATAAGGCAAATGGCTGCTTAGAAGTCTGAACTGCCCTGGTATTGATTCATTTTTAAAAGAAAAACCTCCAATGTCAAATTTATTGAGAACAGTTGTTCATGTATTTCTAGTGTCACTGAGACGCAGAAACATCTACTAAATATCAGACTCTGCACAAGTAGTAAAATGAACTTTTTTTTAAAAAAAATGATGAATTAATGGAGTAAATGCAGAAAGGTAATAAATCTAGATATAAGATACATGGCTACTTGTAGCAAGATTGTGGATGCACAAAAGGGAAATGCAATATGACTGAAAATGAAATATAATATGGCCAAGAGATGCCCTGAAATTCAAGACTCTGGGTGAATTTTATTTGTCCTTTAAAACTTTTGAGATTCTTCTTATATGCTGCTCTTGCATTGATTGGATGAGTCAATCCTGAAGTTCTACCATGAGTAATGCTTACTATTTTCTTATGTTCTCTGGACATTTTAATTAAAGGAAGAATTTTCTCGTTTTCTGCTGTCTTAATGGACAGCTAGGTGGCTGAGTATTTCAACTGATTTATATTTATCACTGCAGTAAGGACGCAGTCTGCTTTTCTTGCAGCCATCACTCCCCCCCCCCCCACCTCCCTGGAATCAATAAAATGCTATGCAATTTCTTTGCACAGAGAACAGCAACAATTTGGGTGCTATTGATCTAATCCTAATATTAAAACACAAAAAGTAAATGCAAGTTTTTGGTTGCCCTTCTTCAGGAGTAGAAAAAGTCTGGTGACTGCTTTTATACCAATTATAAATCAAGCTGGAGAGACTCCAAGTAGCTAGAACGACTTGGTTGGTTGGAGTAACTTTGTAGCATTGTTGGAAAAGGATCACCAAAGGATAGGTGGCATGGTTTGCATTGGTCGCACTGGTTGATGATCTCCGGTGGGCTAGGGACAAAGGTGAGAGCTGTTTCCTAGTTCTGCTGGATCTCTCAGCGGCGTTTGATACCATCGACCATAACATCCTTCTGGACCGTCTTGAGGGGCTGGGAGCTGGGGGCACTGTCATACAGTGGTTCCGCTCCTTCCTCCTGGGCTGTGTTCAGAAAGTGGTGGTGGGGGATGAGTGTTCAGACCCCTGGGCTCTCACTTGTGGGGTGCCTCAGGGTTCTGTCCTCTCCCCCATGCTTTTCAACATTTACATGCAGCCACTGGGAGAGATCATCAGGAGGTTTGGGCTGGGTGTTCATCGGTATGCGGATGATACCCTGCTCTACCTCTCTTTTAAATCAGAACCAGTGAAGGCGGTGAAGGTCCTGTGTGAGTGTCTGGAGGCGGTTGGAAGATGGATGGCGGCTAACAGATTGAGGTTGAATCCTGACAAGACAGAAGTACTGTTTTTGGGGGACAGGAGGCGGGCAGGTGTGGAGGATTCCCTGGTCCTGAATGGGGTAACTGTGCCCCTGAAGGACCAGGTGCACAGCCTGGGAGTCATTTTGGACTCACAGCTGTCCATGGAGGCACAGGTCAAATCTGTATCCAGGGCAGCTGTTTACCAGCTCCATCTGGTATGTAGGCTGAGACCCTATCTGCCTGCAGACTATCTTGCCAGTGGTGCATGCACTAGTTATCTCCCACTTGGACTACTGCAACACACTCTATGTGGGGCTACCTTTGAAGGTGACCTGGAAACTGCAACTAATCCAGAATGTGGCAGCTAGACTGGTGACTGGGAGTGGCTGTTGAGACTATATAACACTGGTCCTGAAAGACCTACATTGGCTCCCAGTACGTTTCCGAGCACAATTCAAAGTGTTGGTGCTGACCTTTAAAGTTCTAAATGGCCTCGGCCCAGTATACCTGAAGGAGCATCTCCACCCACATCATTCAAGCCGGACACTGAGGTCCAGGGCCGAGGGCCTTCTGGCGGTTCCCTCACTGCGAGAGGCCAAGTTACAGGGAACCAGGCAGAGGGCCTTCTCAACAGTGGCGCCCTCCCTGTGGAACGCCCTCCCATCAGATGTCAAAGCAATAAACAACTACCTGACATTCAGAAGACATCTGAATGTTCAGGGAAGTTTTTAATATGTGACATTTTAGTGTATTTTTCATCTTTGTTGGAAGCCGCCCAGAGTGGCTGGGGAAACCCAGCCAGATGGGCGGGGTACAAATAATAAATTATTATTATGGTTTGAAGTGGCAAAGCAGATACTTTCATTTATAACTGTTATTGTGAAACTGAGTTGGCCAAGGCTCCCCTAATTCAAATCAGGATATATGGTCAGGAGTTGGTGTGTATATGATGCAGTGTTTACAGTGTTGGTCCTAGCAAGAATGTGGGAGCTGTTTGGGCTCTGTTTCAGGCAGGCAGCAAAACGCCTTTGGCCTGCACTGATCACCTGTCACTCCATGTTGATTACACACAGATTTGTCATCTGTGCAGGACCTTAGTGTTTCCTCTTTCCTGCCCTTACTTCCCCAGGCTTTGAGCATACTTGCAGCTGCATTGTGAAAAGCCTAGCCTGAGTAGCTGGCGCTCTACAAATGCACATCCCAAGTACCTTGACCAGGACAAGACTCCGGGAGTTCTGCATGCCTTGGAGCAAGCTTATGAAGTTATCTATGCAGAGATAGATAATAAAACTACTGGTCCCCCCTCTCCTAAACTCATCCATTTTCTGTTCTAGCAGCTTGTTAGTGGTACCAGTAGTGATTAGTGTTTTTCTTTCATATTTTTTTTTTAATATCACAGCTTCTTTTTCTTTTTCTATCCCAGAAGTTTCATTCTGGTGCTTAAACATGGGGCCACAGATGTTAACTGGGATGTATATAATCATAGCTTTACTCTAGAAACCTGCATGGAATCATATGCTATTTAGCAACATTTAGACAGCTGAGAGAGAGGGTCATTTATCTGGCAATTCTGAGGTGTGATTTAATCCATTGACTCTTTCGATCTTTAGTTTGTCCGAAACTTTATCCAAGAAAGCTACCTGCCACACATTACTGTTGTTGTTGTTGTTTAGTCGTGTCCGACTCTTCGTGACCCCATGGACCAGAGCACGCCAGGCACTCCTGTCTTCCACTGCCTCCCACAGTTTGGTCAAACTCATGCTGGTAGCTTCGAGAACACTGTCCAACCATCTCGTCCTCTGTCGTTCCCTTCTCCTTGTGCCCTCCATCTTTCCCAGCATCATGGTCTTTTTCAGGGAGTCTTCTCTTCTCATGTGGTGGCCAAAGTATTGGAGACTCAGCTTCATGATCTGTCCTTCCAGTGAGCACTCAGGGCTGAATTCCTTAAGAATGGATAGGTTTGATCTTCTTGCAGTCCATGGGACTCTCAAGAGTCTCCTCCAGCACCATAATTCAAAAGCATCAATTCTTCGGCGATCAGCCTTCTTTATGGTCCAGCTCTCACTTCCATACATCACTACTGGGAAAACCATAGCTTTAACTATACGGACCTTACTGTACCAATAACCTAAAGTTAAGAAATTTTTATTTAGCTTAAAGCATTTTAATTTGTATAATTAGTCTGTTTTACTATTTTGTCTACTGTCTCTTGTTATAATTGCTAATCTTAGTACTTTATTGCATTGTATTAGGTTTTAAGTAATTTATAATCCATAACATTGTACCCTAATCTGAAATCTGTTTTGATGAAGGGTAGAATAGAAATCTATTTCAGAAACAAAATACATTTTAGTTGGCTGTTGCCAATTTTAATTGATGGAACACAATTTAAGAACACACTTGCTTTATAATTTGAGGTTATTTAAGTTCAGGTGTAAACTTAAAGGAGTGGAAAAGAAAATGAATGTTGGGCTTTCCTTTTAACAATCAGTGGCAATTTTGGTTCTCTTCAGTATTTGAGGATGGCATTTGTACTGAGTTTAAACAACCACAATAGCCATGCTTGTTTTTTTTTTTTTAAAAAATGAATCAGTCATTGGTTAATCAGCTAGACATTCTTTGATTGGTTGACCACTTTGATTGGTTGACAACCCTAAAAGGGACTAAAAGTGATGGCAGCAGCTTCCAGGACTGCTTTTATGAGAATTTGTGAGGAATCAACAAGAGACCAGGGGCTGCTTTAAGGTATCACATAGCAGAGATTACCTGATATGAGAGAAGAGAAGAGATTTCTTAATCACATACAACCCTCCTCTGTATCTCTTAAATACATTTTAGTAACATGTTAAAAGCTCTCATAAAGGATTGGCAGATGGGACAACTGCTGATGAGGAGAGATGTCATTTTCACTTTCTAGGAAATAGAGTAGGGTTTTGAGATTGTGAGCCTCTCACTTTGAGAGAGTCCCAGGCTTTCACTGGGGCTTCTTGGAAAGCTGTCCTGAATTTGTCATTAAATCTGCTTCTCTGAATGGTGGCACCTTTGTATTAAGCTCAGATGTTGAATAGCTAGCAGAGGTCTGTGATTTTCTCCACCTATTGCTTAAGTCTTTTCCTTGTTAATGTACGGTACAAGTACTGCCTGTTGGCCAAGTTCTCTTACTTTCTTCTTCAGGGGAAAGAGCATGAGAAAATAAAAGCAAAGACTATGCAAGATTATTATGGAATAATAACAATAATAAACCCCATCCTGTTTACTCTTTTGTGAGAGATAATTGCTCTAAGACTTTTCCATTTGTCTGTTTTCCCATGCTACTTTTTTCAGCAGAGAAGATGTTTTCTGATCACTTCAGTGCTGGTTTTGAAATGTTCAGGTTAATGTCAAAAGCAGTAATCGGGTTTAATCATCTGTGGGATGAGAAATACTAGTAACAGCTTGCAAATAATGTGAAATGCCACCATTGTTTATTGGGACACACTTTGAGATGTTTCCAGTATCTGCAAGCTGTGCATTGAACTGAACTAGCATTTATCACCTCTTTCGAAAAGCCCTGAACAAACTACCTTTTAACATGAGATTTTTTAGAGGATGCTGACTATAGCCTAGTTAGGGGTTTGTTTTTAAGAATGCTGAACAAAGTATAGTTGTGTGTGTGTGTGTGTGTGTGTAAATAAATAGACAGTGATGCATTTATATAACTCTAGCTTGGTTGATACCAAATTATCACTGCAAGCCCCAGTTTTAATGAGACAAATGGCTATTGCTTTCCACCAGGTTTTTAACAGTATGTCCTGACACCTGCAGATTCAAACATTACATTGCCCAGTGGAGGCACTGTGAAAGTGTGTGTGTGTGTGTGTGTGTGTGTGTGTGTGTGTGTGTGTGTGATACTTGTAATCTGTTTACCTCAGTTCTGACCTCAAGCTAAGTGGACAGCCTGCATGTCAGCACCACAGAGTTCTGGGGGCCTTAAGCGATGACATTGTTAACATGCGATTAGGACAGCCAAAGTGGCAAACCGCTTCCAGGTATTAGGAGGCCTGGGATGTAGATGGGTTTTTAGCTCCCTCCATGTGGAGAATGTGATGATGCATTGGAAGAGGGATCGTGGCATTAGTTTTTTTTTGTTAATCCATAATGCTTAATATACATTCATGTTTTAGTTGCAGTTTATAAAACACAGTGAAGGTACTACTATCCTTGATTACCCCATGATTCTTAATGGCTTATTTAACAAAATTTACATACTGCTTGATTGTGAGAAAACCTTTCAGATTAATCCACACAATTTTTTTTGTTGAGTTGTAAGCTTTGGATGCTAAGTCTCATAACAACAACAACAACGAATTTATTTGTACCCCACCCATCTGGCTGGTTTTCCCCAGCCACTCTGGGCGGCTTCCAACAAAATATTAAAAATACAATAAAACACCAAGCATTAAAAACCTCCCTAAACAGGGCTGCCTTCAGATGTCTTCTAAAAGTCAGATAGTTGTTTATTTCCTTGACATCTGATGGGAGGGCTTTCCACAGGGCGGGTGCCACTGCCAAGAATGCCCACTGCCTGGTTCCCTGTAACATCACTTCTCACAGGGAGGGAACTGCCAGAAGGCCCTCTGAACTGGACCTCACTGTCAGGACCTTGTAGGTCTGTACCACTCTAAGCTGGGTTGGACCAATGCATTTTGCTGCCTAGGATGAAGGAATAGATGGTGCTCTTCCCAATGCCAGATGCAGAAAACAACCTGACCGAAAGCTGAATTTTATTTAATTGGTACCAATGGAATAGTGCCAACCTCCTTGCCTCTCTCCCTCTTGGTTACTGGCAGTAACCTATGTGTTGGGAACCAGGTGAGCATTGCCACTTCACCCTGCCCTGTCCCACTGACGACTACTAGTCCAAGGTGGAAAGGACACCTTTCTCATGAAGTGATTAATCATATGTGGGCATGGGCACCAAGGTCTCTCTCCTTTCTTAAGGTGGGAGCAGATGTTACCATAAGAATAATGTTTGCATATGTAGGTCACCCAGACAAACATACGTTCATGACAAAACAGAAGCATATTTGAAAATAATAAATTTGGGGTGAGGGGAAGCGCTTTTAATCTGAGAACTCATATTACTGAGAGAGTCCATGTGAAACTTACTAGAAAGAGGAAAAATCATTAGGCTGTTGTCTAATGGATGTGTAGGCAGAAAAAAGTGTCATATTCAGGTTTCCTTATGACCGACTGCATGAGCAGTTTATAGTGATTATTGAACATCCAATAAAAAGATGAAATGCTCCTTTGAAAATGCAAGTTCCTGTGTTTTAAAAGCAAGCTGTTTGCTACTTGTGCAATTTGCTACTTTGTGGTTAATTATGCAGAATGAGATGTCCATTTCTCCTAGCAATTTCATAATGATTTTTTGCCCCCTAGTCATTTTGGTCATTAAAAAAAATAGGATGGGTGTAAAGAAACGCTGGATTCTCTGAAGTATACAATTCAGAGCACGTTTGATAACACAAGAAGTTTAGAGCAATCAAACATTTGCAATGGCTTATCAAAATGAAAAAAACAAACCATACAAAATGTAGTCAACAAAATCACAATGCAACTGAATAATACCATCAGCTGCCGCCCTCCTTGCACTTCCTTCCCTCCCTGATTTAAGAACATAAGAAAATCCCTGCTGGATTTAGTCCAACATATCCTGTTCTTACTCTGGGCAACTAGATGCCCATTGGAAACCTGCAAGCAGGTGTACTGACTCCAACAGTGGAGCCTTATCTCGATGAACAAATTTGGTTTCTCTCTCTCTCTCTCTCTCTCTCTCTCTCTCTCTCTCTCTCTCTCACACACACACACACACACACACACACACACTGGAGGGAGCAAAGTGATAAATGATAGAAGTCTTAGATATTTCAGTTTCCTGCTTAACAAATGACTTTAGAAGAAATATTCATTTAAAAAAATAGCTGGACAAAACTTGACACTTTCTGAAATGTCGAACTATGAAATGGGACACTCCCTGAATGGCAAAGTGTCCCTTGATGTAATTTTAAACCACAAGAGCTGTTCAGACGGCACTATTACATTCAATTTTCAGTATTATTTCTTTGTTAGAGATGCATCTTTTATAAGTAGGCATATTGCTTCCAGGAAAAAAAAGAACATTTCCAAACAAACCATGTTATTATATGAATGAGTGGCTAAATGAGTAAGTAGATTGGTCACATTTAGAGAACATTTGTGGGTTCTCATATGCAGACCTTGGAATAAAGGAAGGAAAATATTAACAACAAGGTCATTGTGTTGGGGGCCACATTTGGAGCAATTTTACATGCCAACTTTATATAATGTAAACTGGTCTAAACCAGTGACCATTATTATGATGTCAAGAGGTACAAGGGGCATATTTCTGTTTGAAGACCCCCATTACTCTTCTCTCAACATCTCAGAAGAAAATTAGACATTGTTTCTGCAGTCATAAGCATTGATACACTCCTTTTGTCTCTACATTTCTGTCTTTTTTTCTGGATAAGGTGTGATATCCAACATTAGTCATACTTGGAGTATATCCACTGAAATACATGGACTTAAGCAATGTTTCCTAAGTAGAGGCAATCATCATAGCAATATAGGAGACATTTCAAGTGAAATCCAGATACAGTAGTGGTAAACAGAGCAGCATTTCTCAACTGGTTTCCCAGCTTCAGGTGTTGCTGCTGGTTATCAAAGGGGAAGGTGCTAGGTGGTGGAGATCTTGGTGCAATAAAGGTAAAAGTAAAGGACCCCTGGACGGTTAGGTCCAGTCAAAGGCAACTACGGGGGGTGGTGTTCATCTCGCTTTCAGGCTGAGGGACCTGGTGTTTGTCCACAGACAGCTTTCCGGGTCATGTGGCCAGCATGACTAAACAGCTTCTGGTGCATAGAACACTGTGATGAGTGATAGAGCCCACAGAAAAGCCGTTTACCTTCGCAATGCAGCAGTGCCTATTTATCTACTTGCACTGGTATGCTTTCGAACTAATGGGTTCTTGGTGTAACAGGAGAATGATTGAAGAGACAATCAATGCCCCCCAAGTGTCCCATTTTAAGCGGGACATCCCAGATCGCAGAAGCCAACCACAGCTTCTGTCTGGATCTCAGTACAGTGGTACCTCAGGTTACATACGCTTCAGGTTACATATGCTTCAGGTTACAGACTCCGCTAACCCAGAAATAGTGCTTAAGGTTAAGAACTTTGCTTCAGGATGAGAACAGAAATTGGGCTCCGGCGGCACGGCAGCAGCGGGAGGCCCCATTAGCTAAAGTGGTGCTTCAGGTTAAGAACAGTTTCAGGTTAAGAGTGGACCTCCGGAACGAATTAAGTACTTAACCCGAGGTACCACTGTATGTCTTTTGGGACGTTCACTCTGGCGCGATTCAGCAGGGGCGAGCCAGAGCTTTGGTGCAGCCCTGCTGATGAGTGCCAGAATGCCAGACCAGAAGGCACACCCCTTTTGGGACTGAAAATGTTGGGGGGTATGGTCAGTCATGTGCCATACTCAACTGGAAGAAAGAATATGCCCTTCTGATGGCCTTTACCCTGTCCTGCTGTATTGCAGATATTATAATGAAGTTAGGAACGACTTTATCTTCCCATTTTAAAAGCACTCACCTGCTAGAATGATGGGTCTTAGCAGGTGTGTCACCTTGACCCCACGGCAGACCGTACCTGGGGTGTGCCACGGTCACCACAGCATGTGCACATGATGTTGGCAGGTTCCCCGGTGTGCTGACATCACTCTCACACATTGTGGGGGCGTTTTGACATGACATGTGCATGCCCTGTAGCGTAAAACTGGGGGGGGGGGTTACTTGAAAATTTGTGAGTGTCCAGGCCCCCATGGTCCCACATTGATGGTGCCTATGGTTGTTAGAATTCAGTATGAAGGGAGAGGATGAGTGTATTGCTAGAATGGTAGACCTTTTTAAAAGTTTAGCCGTCAAGATGAGAGCTCAGATTATTTCAGAAAAAGATTTGCATGGATATAAAGTTGTTTATGTTTTTGTTTGTATTATACTTCATACTGTGTTCTAAATTCCATGTTTGGGGCCTATTACTCCAGTTGCATTTTGTAATAGGTCTATAACCATATAAATAAATTGCATATGATTTTCTTCCACCAACCTGTCTATCCTTCTCTTAAGTCACCATCTACCCTCCTTTGTTTTAGATTATAAATTGGCATCAGAATGTCTTATGCCCATTTACTTGCCCACTGTGACAAGTAATTGGTCCCATAGACAATTGTAAAAAGCAACAAAGAGCCAGTGATACCCTTGAGAGATAACAAATTAATGGGGCACAAGCATTTGCGGGTTAGAATATACAAAGTGGCACAGAAAGTTGTTATAGTATAGATGTGGATTCCAGGTGTGATGATTTGTCTCTGGATTAGGTTTCCTATAGCATTGCAAATGAATAAATATTTGGGGAGTTGTTTCCTCTGCTGTTCCAGAAACTGTTCCTGAGAGTTTCTTCCAACATTATTTTAAAATTATTCTCAAATTCACATCTGTATCTTTGATTAATTTACTTTTAATTTTTTGGAAGGTGGCCTGGGAACTTGTTGAGAAATTCCTAAAATAAAACCCAGCAATTTTTTCCTAGAGAAATTTAGCCTATTTTCAAACTTCTTTGAAAAATATTTTTTCCCTTCCTTTTTAGATTTGGGACTGTGGAGAAGCATGCAGATGAGTTGAGATGAATATGGCTTTCCTAGCTTACCCAGTTCAGCGGTAAGTACTGTTAGGATTCTTTTCCCGTGTTGCAGTCATGGGATTGTTTTTATCACATGACGGTGTATGTTTTCATTCCACATTGTGGGAAGTGATGGAGACAGGATGTTTTTATTACTGTGTTTCCATCATGTAGGATTTTTGTCCTTTGCTCTCTCTCTTTGCTGTCTGATGCTGAAGAGGAAGGAGCTGAGTCAAGATGCTCTGAGTGTGTATATGTAAATAAATGTGGTATAGTCAAAAGCTGCGCTACTGAGTTTGTACGCTGACTGCCTATACTCTGCTGATCCTGAAGTGTGCTGATGCCTCTTGGTATCAGTCGCTGTGATGTTTGGGCTAGAGAAAGCTTCTGAATCTCCCAAACGACCCACCAGGAGGGAGAGAACATGCCAATTGGGCATGTGTTTCTGCCGGACTCCTGCTCGTGTGTAGGACCTCCTGACAAGTACTACATATTAAAAATATATTTTATACAAGTATCAAAACGTACAAAAGTTATCTTTCTGAAAGGTGGCTTCTCTATGGAGTGTATGTTCCAGAGTTTGTGGCGGCCTATTTTTCCTGTTTTTGTGTAACAAGCATGCGAACACCTACTATTATATTTGATATTAACTCCTCATGTTTTATTTCTGGGTCTAAGTGTGGGGAAGTGTAAGATGTTATTAATGATATTATCTTCACTACCTCTTCCCAAAACATTTTAGTTATTGGACAGGTCCACCAAATATGTTCCCTATTTGCCTTCAAATGTCCACATCTCCAACACTTTGCACCCCAGATGGTGTACATTTTATTCAGTCTGCGTAGAGTCATATAGCATTGATGGAAAAAATTGTAATGTTTTTCTTTAAAGCTAACACAAAGAGGTCATGCTGGTTCCTGATTAAAAAGAAAGCCCCGTTCTTATTCAGAGATTGGTCCACCTATTATTCAAATTAGTCAGAAAAGGCTGAATTAGCAAAACAGAGCATACATGCAATTTGGAGAGTCCTATGTCTTCTAAAAGGCTTATGCATGGCAGGAAGCCCCCTTTTTATGTACATACTTTGCAATTTCGCATGAAGATCCTCTTCACAAAGGAACAGAAGCTGAGTGAAACTTTAGATTTTGCATAGCTAGAGACTCGGAGGTCATCAGTCTCCCTCCTTCCCCATCGTTTGAACCTCATACAATCCGAGCCTGCTTGTTACTCCTGATTCAGGGTCTGAGTATAAAATAAGGCATTACTGTTATTGCACTTAGCATCTGTTCCCCTCAGCTCCACACATAATGATTGCCAACTTGCAAAAAAGCAATTCCAAGAATGTCCCTCTCACTCTAGAAAAAACCATATTTGGCCTTTGGTCTATTTTATTTCATTTGAAATAACTCTTTATACTGCAAACTGTAAGGTACAATAAAATAAAATAAAATAAAATGAAGTGTTGTGCTCACTGACTAGCAATGGTTCTCCAAGATTTCAAAGATCATTTCTGGAAATGTCAGGAGTAGAACTCAGGGCCCTTTGCTTGCAAACTGTGTGTTTTGTTACTGAGATGACCTTCCTCAATGGATGAAGGCCCTTTCTCCCAACACAGCTATGGTTTACATGCATAAGAATTACTAGCTGTTGTTTTTATCGTGTATCTTGTTTTCCCTTCCCCTCTACGCTGTTGTGCAGTCAGTCCCTTGGGCATTTCTGCCTAGTGCTGGCTTTGTACTGTACTGTCAGACCTATGAACTGTAATTGACATATGGCTGAAAGAAGAAGAAAAAAGCGAGCGAGCCAGGGGTGGGGTCAGGGGAAGAACGTATTGTGGCAAAACCTCACTTCGCATTTCTGACTTATAACAATGCAAGTGATACATATGCCTGGGCCAATAAGCATTTTGAAATGAAAGTGCACATGAACTCCCCCCTTCTTTATTTTTACTCTTGATTAATTTGCAATATGGCTTTTGTCCAGAATGGAAAATCTATGGAATTTCCAGAAAGGGGGGGGGGGAATCTGTGACGGGAGCTGCAGTTTGACAGCAGGGCAGGGGCGTTGGTGTTGATGTAAATCAGTATACAAGAGACACAGCACTCCTTTGTAACAACACAATCAAGAAATAAGTTTTTTTGTACCAGCGATAAATACGTGTGTGAACACAAGTTACATTGTACTACCGGAGGAACATAATAAATTATCAAAATTAGGATTCTCCCACCCCCGCTTTAAAATTAAAATTAGGAATTCCCGATAATGGATGGTCTGAATGACAGGATCCCTATTATGTATGCTGCTCACTTTGCTATACTTAAGCCCATGTAATTTCATTATATTTGTAGTGTCTTGCTATACAACCTGATTGTAAGGAACAATGAGATCGCAGAGCTCTCTTGTAAAATCTGATTTAATCTTGAAATACCTTTATGTGAACAAAGAAAAATGGATAGATGCCATTATCTCAGTACTGTAGTGGAATAACTTTAATATGCAGCTTTATCAAATTAGTGACTTTGGAAAAATATTTCCCTACCATGGGAAATAAGTAGAATGGGATGGTTGCATTCAAGTTGTGTTTCAATTGCCCGTGACTCCACATTTCTGGAAAATCTGGCTGCACAATAAGTAGAAGGCATAGCATATGGTCCTGCTTTCGGGTTGATATGGTTAGCACACATTGAACAACAAAGCTGAGACAAGAGGACTTCAGATCATCCTTAAGCAGGAATGATTTGGCAAAAGGAAAAGTTTCTATTGATTTCTCCATGGTGATGGAAAAATTCTGTTTGCTCTAGGAGAGTTTGACCACTGTAGTTCAGGCACTGTTGACTTCAAGACTGGCTTGCTTCGATTCACTCAGTGGGTCTTCCCTTGTGCTTGATCCAGAAACTGCAGTTAGTGGCAGAATACTGCAGCACGATGGCTGACAGGAGTGAGGGCCAAGTTCACGTAGATAAAGCCCTTAACCATTTGGGGCCCATTTACTTATGAGACCGCGTTACCCCGTGTATCTCCACTTGACCATTTGGATCTGAGAAGTGGCACTGTTACAGGTGCCACATAATACCCATGCCACATTTGTAAGAAATTGGTATTGTAGTACACTTTGGAAATCCCTGCCTGTTGACAGGAGCCTTCACTGTACTCCTTTTGGCAGTTGCTTAAAACATTTTCGTTGAGCCAAGCCTATCCAGACTGTAGGAGGAATTCAACGTCATACGCTTCTGATAATTCAATCAGGACACACATGTCTGCTCACCAGATGGAACAATCCTCCCTCCCCTCTACCTTGCCCTGTTTTTGGGTTCTCCTGACCCAACAGAGTAGGTTTGGGGGAGGCACGTGGGCAATGATGGAGGAGGAGGGGGGAGTTCCCTGTTGTGCCAGTAGGAGCCTTGCTTTTGGCTAGCGTGCCAGGTTCGATGAATCCAGACCTTTGCTTTTTAAATAGAAGACTTTTCAAGAAAAGGCAAACTCTTCAAAATCAGTTGTATTATTTCAGTGGTTGTGTCTGTCTAACCTTATTTATATATCTAACAGATTTGTGCCTACCCTTTTATAAAAAAATTAATGTTGGCAATAGCAGGCAAAAAGAAAGCATAAAATATGCACAATAGGCAACCACACACTTAAGAAGGAGCTAGACCACTGCAGCAGTAGCAGAAACAGAGATCCGGGTAAAGTTTCAATAAACACTAGAAAATAAGATTGGCAACATGAGTATATGAAGAGACTGGTTTTTAATTAAAAGCCTGGGAAAATAAAGAGTTTATTTACTCGGGGGCAGAGTGGCATTAAGTGTTGGTGCAAGGGACCCAGAACTAGGGAGGGTGTAACCGCATTAAACTGATGCCACCACAGAAATTTCAATTCTTCCCCACTTCCTGAATCTCAGCAAGCCAAAGAAGCTGGAGAAGGGCTTCATCAGAGAATGTTAATGAGCTACCCCTGCCAGTCAAGGGGTGGGGAATGTGGTGCTGGATTACAACTCCCATGAGCCTGCTGGCAGAGGCTGGTGGAAGTTGGAGTCCCTAAAATATTTGGAGGACAAAAGGTCTCCCAGCCCAGAATGAAGTCCTTCAAGTTCAAAATCAATGGCTATTTGTGAGCTGATAGAAACCAGAGAGCAAATCTATCTCAATTCCTGAAATAAATGCTCATTTCCTGATTCGGTGTGCCTTAAACACATTACAACCTTTCCTCCCTTTGTTCTACTGTTTTCCTTTACTTTGTTAGCTTCAACCAAACCCTTAAGTTATCAGAAGGAACAATCCACATAAGGTCACCTCATGCATATTTATAGCCTGGTACAGCTTTCCAGAATACTGCGTGGAAGGGTCTGATAATTTATCTATGTAAGGAAGCTGTTTAAACCCTTTGCCCTATAAATTAACATCTATTTGACCCCTGGTTCTAAGAAAACCATATTTAAGAAAGCTTTCGTTGCTCTGGGTTAATACTGAAAGCTTTATGTATTGTTTCACATTGTTTTTAGGAACGAGTACTTGATCCTGTTAATATTTCTTTTTAGTGCCCATCTGGGTTTTTATTGTTACCTCAGATTTATACTGTAAACATGAATGTGTTAATGTTCAATCTAAGTGCATAAATTACTGCTGGCAGGTGTTACAGCAGTTGTAGTATGGCTCTTGGAGTAAAGAGTAATGGGTCTTTTGAAGTACAACACTTTGGAAGTATTTTTATTTTCCTTACTGATGCTAAAAGCAAAGACATTTTGCTGCTTGAGGCAAAGGACAAGATGACACCATCCTCTCTTCCATGCCACATATAAGAACCAACTGAACTGGAAGCTGAATCTTTTCTAAATGAAATGGGACGGAGTTGTCCTCTACTACACCAGACAGCATCAGGCTAGTGGTGCAGACCAGGCTGCTTAGCACATATACAGTAGCTCATACCCTCCACGTGTCCCGATTTTCCAGGGAGAGTCCCAGAATTACAAAAGCCAACCCAGCTTCTGATTTGATTCCAGAATGTCCCTATTTCCCCTGCCACTGCTGCTGCTGCTGCTGCTGAGCTCAGGGAGGGGGGTGAGCTGGTGCTTGTCCCGAGCAGCAGTGGCAGTGAGGGAGCATTCCATGGCCTTTCCATGGCCTCTCCATGGCTGCTGTTACCTCCCTTGGGCAGCTCCTAGTAGCTTCTGGAGAACAGCCCATTCCTGTTGTAAGGGAACATTTTCTGACAGTAACTCTGTTCTTCCAGAGGGCAGGTTGCTATCTCTTGAGTAGAGCTGGCCCTCAAACTGGAACACTTAGCAAAATACACAAGAGCATAGTGCACGTAACTCTGGGTCAAAGTCTGAATAGCAGGATAGATATTGAGGGTGGCCAGATCAGAGCTTTTCCGGAAGTGTGAAGTTTTGTTTGATGAAGTATAACATAATGGTAGTTTAATAGTTAATGGTGAATGACGGCTGTCCCTGAGAAAGGACAAGTGTAGGGCAGGTTACAGGAACTTTAATATGTAACCAGAATGCTGACGTGCATTCCAAACTGAGATAGAAGTTTATGAAAGAAACATGCAGAAGTGTGTGTTGTGTTTTGTCTGCAACATAACATCTGAATAAAGGGGACAAAGCATGTAGGCCATCTGGTATCATGGTGTGTGTGTGTAGATGTGTCTTCATATCTGCATTCCATATGGAGGGAACTCCATGCAGCAAACTGCATAGTGTCAGACAACAAAGGAGTTCAATACCCTTCTGTCCCTTTCAGTCCAGAGATATTTGGCTGGTTTCTATAATAGCAGCCTTCATCGTTCCTTTATAGAAAATCTCAAAGCTTCTCCATAACTTGTTACAGATATTTACAAAATGTTACCCAATGGCCACAGAATAAGAGAGACTCAGGAAGGATGCGCCAAGTTAAGGTTCTTTACCCACCAGACAGAGGTGTGGAGCACTGATGTACAATAGACCTGCAACTAGCAGGGAACAGTCGATCTATAAAAAGAACAGGGGAGGTTGCCTTCTTGCAGTCAAAGCTCTTCAAAAGGAGCTCTTTCTCTTTCCCACGCCTTGGCTCTTCTTCCTTTCATTCTTCAGAGGTCCGAATATAATTGGACCTTTTGAGATAGGAAGGAACCAAGACGGTTGAATAGCTTGCCCCTTGTATCACTCCCTTCTGATGCAATGGATGGCAACACTTTCTGTAATGAAATAAAACTGCAAAGGAGGTCATCGTGGGCCAGAGCTGTAGTCAGTCTCATTAGTACAGGGAGAGAAATAGGTTTTTTTTATTAAAAAAACAAACCCCAGTATTTGTTGTAGGTAACAAAACTTCTCTTGTGATTCAATGTGTCTTCCATGTGTGCATGTTTGCGCATTTTTAGTGTTTGTGAGGAAGATGTATGGCCTTTTTCTGGCAGTTGTATGGCTTCATGAACTGATAAATGCACTTAATGCCCTTTCTTTCTAAAGGAATCTTTCTGCTTTGTAACTGGGGCTGCCTTTAGACTAATAGGTTCTGCACATATCAGGCATTGGAGAGAAT
The DNA here is from genome assembly GCF_965112155.1 of Podarcis liolepis. NCBI lineage: Eukaryota > Metazoa > Chordata > Lepidosauria > Squamata > Lacertidae > Podarcis > Podarcis liolepis. Next base: position 70,686,177 of record NC_139554.1, read on the forward strand.
CCAGAACCCTCTCAAGACTTAGAAAGTCTTGCTCCTTCACCCCATCTGTTTAAATGTGCAGAAAATCCTAATGTGAAAGTTGAGCTTAGTGAAATTTGGTGTCTCTTCATGGGCAAATGCAAAGGGGAGGCAGACAGACCCAGAGGAGAGACCTAGACCCAGCCAGTAGGTGGGCCAATGGATGCAGAGCAGGCACTGACACATTGGGCGGATCTACACTCAGGGTTTTTGACGTTAATGAATGGTTTTCATAACATATCATGCCCTACTTTTAACGTTAATAATGCATTATTAAAATGTGACACCAGAAGGCGTAACCAGCAGTAGGGAGACAGCATTCTGACAGAAAAAACAAAGGTAAGAAATGCTTTAATTTACAAGTATGCTGTTGTTAATATCATTCTAATAAAGTTTAACAGGTGAGTGTAGATCCATCCATGGTACGCAGGCACTGGCAGGAAAGCAGATATACAGTAAGTGGGAGAGCAGTCACAACCAGCAGAGGCAGAGTGGGCAGACCACAGGACAGAAAGATACAGGGCAGGCACAGGATGGACTCAGGACAACTTGGGCAGTAGGCAAAAACAGTGAGCAGTCCTGTAGGCAGATAGATACTCTCATAAGGCTGCACAGAGCAGATTGGAAAGATATGGTAAAGACAGGCAGGCATAAAGTGGAAAGGTGTGCAGGACAGACAATGGCCAGACAGACATGTTGAACAGTTAGCAGACTTACACAGAGGCAATGAGCAGACAGAAGGGAGACAGGCAGGCACAGCGAATAGGATGCCAGCACAGGCAGTTTTTCCAGGCCTCCAATCAAGACATATTTTCCACAATGTGCAAGCAGCCCACCACCCCAAACTGCAGCAAGAAGGAGACAATTTTCAGTAAGATATACTGGAAAGACAAATGCAGCATGCAGGTGGGATGCACAGGCAGGCAGGCAGGCAGGATCAGTGCCAGATTTAGGGCAGTGCAGTCAAGGGCTCTGAGCTGAGGGGCGCTTTGATAAGTGGATCTTGGGGCAGCAGATGGCAAGTCACGACTTGGAAAGAAGTATTTAGTAATCAGTACCAAGTGTTCCAAAAGACATTCCTGTGAAAATAAGAAAATTGTTGTTGTTTAGTCGTTTAGTCGTGTCCGACTCTTCATGACCCCATAGACCAGAGCACGCCAGGCACTCCTGTCTTCCACTGCCTCCCGCAGTTTGGTCAAACTCATGCTGGTAGCTTCAAGAACACTATCCAACCATCTCATCCTCTGTTGTCCCCTTCTCCTTGTGCCCTCCATCTTTCCCAACATCAGGGTCTTTTCCAGGGAGTCTTCTCTTCTCATGAGGTGGCCAAAGTATTGGAGCCTCAGCTTCAGGATCTGTCCTTCCAGTGACCACTCAGGGCTGATTTCCTTCAGAATGGATATGTTTGATCTTCTTGCAGTCCATGGGACTCTCAAGAGTCTCCTCCAGCACCATAATTCAAAAGCATCAATTCTTCGGCGATCAGCCTTCTTTATGGTCCAACTCTCACTCCCATACATCACTACTGGGAAAACCATAGCTTTAACTATACAGACCTTTGTCGGCAAGGAAGAAATGGGGTATGTACTCCAACTACTGACCTCACTCAGGGTGCCATTTTTCCAAAGTCTAACCCTAGCAGGAGACATCCAATGTGCAGGCAGACAGAGTGAGTGAGTGGGCAGGCGAGGGTAGTGCATGTGGAAAGGGGTTGGACAGGGAGACAGAGAATAGGACAGATTCAAGAAGACAGATACCCACATGCAGGGCAAGGGGACACAGGGCAGTCAAAAGTAGATAGGCAACATAGACGCTGGACTGGAACACAGACAGAATGAGTAGACATACTAAGCAGAATAGACACAGTGGGCTGGCAAGCAGATGCAGTGGGAAAACAGACACAGGACTGTTAGGAAGAGAGATGCAGACCAGATGTGCAGAGCAGACTTGATACCCAAACAATTATGGAACACTTAGTATGATTTACTGTGTTTTAGTACAACCTGTCCAAGTACCGGTATGTACATAATTCCACATTTCTTTTGATCAAGTTCTTCAAAGACATATTCCCCTCACCCTGCAAATGCACATCTTGGTTCCTAAAACTCACTGAAGCCAAGTTGAGAACTTGAATTAACCCTTCCTTTTCATTGCATTGCATTTCATCTGCCCAGGGAATTTTTATTGAAGAGCTTGGGGGATAAATCTCTCAAATAATTAATAGTTATGCCTTTTTCAATGGAACTGGCTCCTTAAATGGACACAAAGGGTCAGCAGTCATTGGGGAGTCCCAAAAAGGGAGCAGCAAAGGGGGCTAAATCATTTGTAAGCTTCTTTACACCATACTTTTAACTAGTTTTATTTACGTCATATGATTTAGCTAGTGTTATTTAAACTCCAATTAATATTGAACTATTTGTGTTTTAACTGGATTGATCTTCCGTACAAAAACAACCAAAAAGTATTGCCACAGGTAGTTTAAACACTTCTTTTGTTGTGTTTTATGAGATGTGACTAATGCAACAGTTTCTCAGCTTCACTAATTTATCTGTAATTTAGACAATCGTATTCTCTAAAAATATGAATAAGTAGATACATAGGTACTGCTGCGATGGGAAGGTAAATGGTGTTTCCGTGCGCTCTGGCACTCATCACGGTCCTCCGTGCGCCTGAAGAGGTTTAGTCATGCTGGCCACATGACCCGGAAAGCTGTCTGTGGACAAATGCTGGCTCCCTTGGCCTGAATGCAGAGATGAGTGCCACACCCAATAATGGAATTCGACTGGACTTTACCATCCAGGAGTCCTTTACCTTTTACCTGCCTGTAAGTTTTTGCACAACATCATTAGCATCAAAATGCCAACTTGTTTCCCCCCTCTTCAAATTTAATTTGGATTTCCTTTTTTGGGGTGTGTGTGTGTGTGTGTGTTGAATCCAGCAGTATACAAAGACAACTGAACCCAACACCGTTGTCAACAACTCACTTGCAATATCTCAATGACCCACTGACAAATTAAGCCCTTGTCTGGAAGCACCCCATCAGTTTCAAACTGACCCTGGTAACTATTTTTATGTTGCGTATAATTTCTCCTTGCTTCAAATTTCTTTCAGGTCTGCTTCAGGTTGTTGACATCTTTCCGGAAGTCTCCGGAAGTTGAACAGGTGTTTAAATGTGAACACCCTTATTTGTTTTCTTCCTCTGAGTGCTATTTTAAGAGCAGTGTTTTGCCACTGAGTTATTATCCCATTTGCATGGGGTTGTGCTTTGCGTGGGATTTTTCATTATTGGTTTGTGTTGAATATTGATGGTGACGCACTTACCTGACACAGATGCTTCTGGCTTTGTTGTCTATTAAATGCTTTGTTTGGGACTGTTTGGTCATGAATACAAATTCTAGCAAAGACTTCTGTTGTGCTTCATCTTCTTATTTGCTGTTAAAACCCTGAAGCATTTTTATATGCCTATGTACCTTATTGACTTACTGAAGAGATCTGTATCTGGTTTTCAGTACAGATTCTTGAAGAGCTTTATGATGGAAGCTTAAAATGATGCACATTAAAACCACCACCCTCATTAAAACAGCGGTGCAAATTGAAGTCCTTAAGTGTCCTGGTAGCCAGAAATGTTTTAAGCTGATATCTAAATGTCATGAGATGAGAATTTTTCCATTTGTGGATGGGAAGCTTACCTCTGAAGAGCAACTCCTTGGCTACATATTCCTGGTAGCCTCGTGGGTTGATGAAATTGTTTTTTAATGGGAATCTAATTGTACATTTGCTTATGTCACTGGATGGTTTTAGATGAGCTACTGTGCCTCCCTGCAGCATTGACCATTTGTCACATTGAAGAAGTTCCCAGATGTGGAATATTGTTATTTGTGTGCAATAATAAACAATTTTGTTTAGACATGCACACCCAGATACTTAGAACGCTGAGGCAAGTTTTAATCTGTTTTTAGTTTTTAGTTTATTGTTGATTTTAATTTTTGGAAAGTTTTGAGTTATTGTTTTTAATTATTATTATTTATAATTTTATTTTTTCATTTTGTGTAAACCACTTTGAAGTAGTAGTTGTTGTTTTTACAATCAAGCGGTGTATAGATTTTATGAAATAAATAAATAATATATTGAAATGTTTGTAATATTCTTGATATATATTTTTTACAAAGTTAGTTAGAGAGGGTGAATCTGACCAGAATCTGAGCTGTGTGTGAAAAATATAATGTGTGGACCTTTTTAATCCATGATCCATGCCTTGTTATTGACTACATCCTTCTCCCCATCGACTAGCTAGCTCACGGAGCTTCTTTTCACCAGTTAATCTGTCAAATCAGTGGACAATTGTTCATATTATATATATTTTCAATGTGTGCACTCTCTCTTTGCAAATAACTTCTTCCTAGAAAATTACTTATTCTGAAGCTGCTTGTCACCACAGACTCAGATTTCTGTCTTATTTGTTGTCCTTCATTCCAATTTACCTCCTCATTTAATTGCCTTAATTTGCTTCTCTGCTGTCTAGAGATGGAGGAGCAGGTCTTAAAAACCAATTGTTCAGTCACATCTAACAAGCAAGATAAAAAGAGAACTGGCAGAACGACTTCACAGCTCTCTCAGTGAATTTGCTCTTAGCTTCTGACAAACAGGCTAGTGGCCTAGTATGTTACTGACCCAATTTTTTTTTGCCTCAGCAAATTATTTGGTATCTGTTAGGTCTGTGAAGTATTTGGTGTCTGTTAGGTCTTTCAGACTGCGATCCTCTGCATGTTTTCTCCTATTAACTTAATGAGGCACAAGATTACATTGTCGTTTCTGTTGTGTATATTAGCCTATATGAAGAGGAGTGGTGTAGCAAGAAATGCATAGGATTTTGTAATGACAAAGAAATGCTTCTTGTCTTCTGTTTTTGCATAGATGTAGATCTTTAAGCTGAGAAACCTGTACTGATATATTTATACTTACAAATATAACCACTGAATATCCTGTTCTCTTGAGATGGAACAGGATGTCTCAAATCACTCTGCCGCATGGCCATATTCATTTCTGTTCTAGGAACGGGTGGTACCATGGTCTAAACCACTGAGCCTCTTGGGCTTGCCGATCAGAAGGTCAGCAATTTGAATCCATGTGACGGGGTGAGCTCCCATTGCTCTGTCCCAGCTTCTGCCAATCTAGCAGCTGGAAAGCTAGGTAAAGGGCATTTCCGTGCACTCTGGCACTCGTCACAGTGTCAAGAAGTTGTGCAAGAAGTGGTTTAGTCATGCTGGCAGCATGACCTGGAAAATTGTCTGTGGACAAACAGCGACTCCCTCGGCCTGAAGCAAGATGAGCGCTGCAGCCTGTGGTCGCCTTTGACTGGACTTAACCATCCAGGGGTCCTTTACCTTTACCTTTACCTATTTCCGTTCTAATCAGCTTTGCACATTCTGTGAATTTAGTGCCCATTTTGAGCAGAAGATAAACAAAGGGAGTCTCAAATACTATTTTTTCCATTCTATTAACTCCTAACCACTGCAATTATCTTGCTGAAATTTTGCATGTAACTTTCCTCTATCCTGTATGCAATGTTCATGCGAATTTCCAAAATGAAACAAAACACCTGCTTCGCCCCCCCCCCTTTAAATGCTGGCTTTAAAGGCACCTAGCACAGAAACCTGTTCACACTGTTCTCTGGACTTTGGCAAGATTCTTCCCACCTGAAGGTGCTGCTATGTCCATTCACCTTTTTCAGTGGGCAATCTTGTGGCCGTCCCGGCTGCACCACCAGCAGTGGGTGGGGCTATGCCCAGTGTGGCCCCAATGGCCGATCAGCACCGGTAGGGGGTATGGCTCAGTGGCGTAGCGTGGGTTGTCAGCACCCGGGGCAAGGCAAGTAATTTGCGCCCCCTAACCCGTGGATTTGCGCCCCCTAACCCTAACCCCCAGATGTTGCGCCCGGTGCGGCCGGCCCCCCCCTGCACCCCCCACGCTACGCCACTGGTATGGCTACAGGAAATTAAACTGTGGTGTGGCTGGAGGGCCCTCCTCCTTTTTAATTTTTTATTAATGCTTTATTGAAATTAAAGGAAACAACAAACAAAAGGTTTATCCAGAAAAAAGAAAAGAAAATGGTAATATTTGTTACATCATAGCACAATAAGTTCTTCTTGCATTTCTAATGACTTCCCGTCACCCAATCATGCACCCACCACTTAATCTATCTAGCTCACTGTTTGTTTTCTTTTTGTTAACTTTCATCAGTAATATATTCTCTTATAATTATCCATCATGCCACAGAAGTCATACGAGGCCTGCCACTGATGTCATATTATTACAATAGTCCTTAAGGTATTTTTTGTACATTTCCCATTTTCTAATAAATGCTTGATCAGTATGACCTCTCAGTTTCTCTAACATTTTTGCCAACTCGGTATATTCTAGCAGTTTACTTTGGCACTCCAGTTTAGTCAGAATTTTCTCTCCTTTCCAATTCATAGTGATTAATATTCTTGCAGCTACCGTGGCATACAAGAATATTTCCGGAGGGCCCCCTTCTTTCGCCCTTTTGCCAGATCTCCCAACCCACCCGCCCTGTTTTTCATGCTTTGCTCTGACATGACCTTGCTATGGACAAATGTTTGCTGCCATATTGTTGGGGCCAGGTAGGATTTTTTTCCACTTGGCAAACTGGTACCAGCCATTTGGTTTTCGCCTACCTTGTAGCAATCGGCACAACTTTGCAAGGTTAGGCATTGGGTAAGCCTTTGTTTGGATGGAGGGGAGGCTGTAACTTCCGCCTGCCCTTCCTCATTAAGGATATTCTGTTAAAGGGATCCATGGGTGTGGATCCTGTCCTATGCCTGGATGTGGGCTAGGGCCATGCCAAGATCCCAACGGGGTCCTCTTGGGTTGCCCCTATTTGATGTAAATCATAGGGCTCCCCCTATTGGTGGTTTACCCTTAGGTAGACTCCCTGCAGATGGGCGGGAGTCGAGATATAGCTTGGCTTCACCCAATGCCTAAGCCAAACCGCTCACACATCTAACCAATAAAGTTGTGGCCTATTTGAACCCATAAACCTAAATGCTCGTGTCCGTGTGTTTGTTAGCCACTAGGGAACTGCGGGTCACGGGCTCTTGGCATGCAAATCAGCAAATTTCCTTCAACAATGTAAAAACGTATACTCATTTGTGGATTTACCCATTATGATCAAGGTTGAAATGTCAGAAGCTCAACCTTTCCATTTCTGATCACGAAGACATAATGGAGTCTAGCCTAACCACCCCACCTTGCTGCCCTGCCCCTGCTATAACCACACAGAATCTGAATTTGTGTGGCACTCTGATGCTGTTTTTCTCAATGTCAGGCTAGGGGCTTGCGTTACATCAGGGAACTGACATGAGAGGACAGGTATCCCAAACCAACACCTCCATCATCTTTAGAGCAGTTCACTGGAGCTTATTATTAGCAAAACAAAACTCATGGAAGACCCTAGACTACAGATCTCCTCTCCTGCTCTTTTTCTGCTGCTGAAGAGAATCCCTGTTATAATAGTCAAGCCCCAAAGTTTTTCTACATACCAGCCTTCTCCCTGCTTCCACAGACTTTAAGTAAAACTGCTTGTAAACTGAGGGTGCCAAAAATTGGCAGGTGTCTGGAGTCCTGGGTTCTTTTGGATTCTTGTTATTGCTTTTCTCCAGAAGGTGCTCACCTTTCAAAAGTAGCTTCCTACTCTCATTAAAAATACATCCTCGCAAGACAAAAGTCTGTCAGGAAACACTGATGTCCAAGCAAAACAATCAGTTCTGCGTATCCTGACAGCCTATGTATTATATTCTGATAGCAGGATGTTGTGACTGAATGAAAATATGTACTTCTGTGGTTTTGAGTCTAAACATTTGGACCCACCATCATTTTAAGCTAAGGTGTTAAGACAAATTGGAAGCAAATCTTGCACAATGTGTCACTTGGTCAGGGGAAGCTGGTTCATTTAAGGGGCTAGAGAGCAGAAAGGACAACAGTACAGACATTTTCTTTTCTGGAAGCTAGCTGGGCTAGTTCACTTTTCAGATTGTTAGATGTGAAAACCAGCTCTTCCAAGCTCTTTAAATGGTTAGATCTTTTTACTCATTAATACAGCTGTGTGCGCGCATTCTACCCACAGGGTTCAGGACAGGAAGCAATATTAGAAAACATTAGCCAACTATAATATCTCACAGGAAGAAACAGAGCATGAAGAGATGATTGTTGGTTTTGCTGCTCTTTTTAGTTTGATAATTTGAGTTTTAAGGGCTGGATTTTTGCTGCTATTATGTTCACATCTGAGGTATAAAGCTCCTGAGTTTCACACATTAATTGTAACCCCAGCCAGTTTATTTGCTTATTTATTTGTCTGCAGGCCTATAAACTTCTAATTTACAATTTAATGGGCCTGGAGGTCTCTCTCTTTGTTTCTACAAAAAGGGGCAAGATAATGCAGAAATTTTTATACTCTAGGGAAAAAAATCTAGATATATTTTAAATGTGCATATTTACTTAAGAGTAAAACAGGGAGACATATATATTTGGAACAATATTTTTATTCTAATATTTATTTTCTATTGCAAATTGGCTCCTGAAGAAAAGCTTGTTAATGTTTAGTGTCAGGGGTTACATCCTCAAGCCTGAAAAGATGGTATTCCTATTGTGGCAAAGACAATAGCATCCACTGCTGTTTCAGTTTTCTAATTCCAAAGGTTGTTTTCATGTATAATAATATGGAATTTTATTTGAGCCCAAAGCAACAATCATCACAGGACAAATGGCTTATTTTTGTTCGGTATGTTCTCTTTCTGGAAAACATTCTTCTTCTTTTTTTTTAATGCCTTGGAATACTGAGTGCCTAATTTTTATTTAGAAGTTCACTGGGAAGTGAATGAGCTCCATTCTCATTCAGTGTCAAGAAAGGAGTAGGGTGACTTCATATTCTTGAATCAGTTAATTATCTGTCTGGTGCTACCTGTTTAGACACCTCCTCTCATTCTCTGAGTTTCCATAATTTCGATTCCTTTTGAGAGTTAGGCTTTCAAAACATGATGTCACCACAGACTGGATAAAATTGCAAGTGTTGGTAAGATCAGGGTTAGCAAAGTATTGGTGTTTTGGGTGGGGTTGGGGTGGTTTGTTGTTGTTTTTTTGGCTGATTCATGCATTTCAAAACTTATTTGATTAGCTTATTCATACCGCTATGGAGCCAGGTGACTTGCAAAATGAAGCCTGCTAGCAGAAGTTAAGCTGCAGGATTTCGTGAGACTAGTTCTCTGGTGTTATATGGCTTACATTGCATAAGTAGTTAGGTGGATATATCAGTCAGTGAAGGCACCTGGTTAGTGAATGTTGGAGAGGAATAATTGGTCTTGTAGGTAGAATGTAGTAGTCTTCGTTCCATTGACAAAAAGGCATCCATTAGCAAAAAGAGCAGGACCAGCCCACCTATGAGGCTAGATGAGGTGACCACCTTAGGTGGCAGGATCCACAGAGGCAGCAAATCCCAATGTAGATCTTTATTCCTCTCTTGTTTCTGAGGTAGATATTCACTTATCCCTTCTTCCCCGGCAGGGTGAGATTGGGGTGAGCACCAATTGGTGGCTTGTCTCAGGTGCCAAAATGTCTTGGGCTTCTCATGATTCCTTATTCCCATAGTCCCCTGTTCCCCCCAATTCTGGTCTTCTGTTGGATTCTACCTTGTATTTCTGGGAATGATGACATCAAGAAACAAAGGAAGGACATCGTAAAGGGAAAATATACCCTCGCAAAGGAAGAAGAAGAAGAAGAAGAAGAAGAAGAAGAAGAAGAAGAAGAAGAGGAGGAGGAGTTTGGATTTGATATCCCGCCTTTCACTCCCTTTAAGGAGTCTCCAAGCAGCTAATATTCTCCTTTCCCTTCCTCCCCCACAACAAACACTCTGTGAGGTTAGTGGGGCTGAGAGACTTCAGAGAAGTGTGACTGGCCCAAGGTCACCCAGCAGCTGCATGTGGAGGAGCGGAGACGCAAACCCGGTTCCCCAGATTACGAGACTACCGCTCTAAACCACTACATCACACTGGCTCTCCATCACACTGGAGGGGTCCAGAGTTTTGTTTGCAGAACCGTTTAGACAAGTTGTGCTACTACAAGATCAGTATTTCTGGTATAAGAACAGTGTAGCTTCTCAGGTATTTTGAAGGATAACTGGGCCACTATAAGTGGCAAGCTCTTGGATCATGAAAACTGCTGTGTAAAAGGTTAATTAATTTTCCACATCTGTCTATCCTCCTTGGACAGAGGATACTGGAGAAATACCCACCCCTGGATTATTTATTGTTTTGTGGTAGCATATCCGAAAAGCTGTCACACATTAACATTTCGGTGGAAGAAATGTTTCAGTGTAGCTAATAGATTAAACAGCAATAAGTCACCAGGACTGCTTGGCGTTCACCCAAGAGTGCTGAAAGAATTCAAAGATGAACCTGCTGAACTGCTGACTCTGACTTGTAGCTCCTCTCTGACGTAAGCCTCTCCACAGCAGATTTGGAAAATCACAATTTTAAAAATAAATAAATAAAAGACTTCCGGACTATCCCTGTAAACTATGCTCCGGGGTTAGAAAAACTGGTTTGCAACAAGCGTATCACGGCAAGACTATTTGTATTCTTTTCCTTTGAAAAGAAATCCCAATAAAACAGCTGTACCAACATTTACACAAGTATTCATGATGGAAGTATGTGAAAGTATTGCTCCTATAAATGAAATGGTTCTGTATGATTGCAGAGGTACTGGAAGCAGGTAGAAGATACTCAACAGGATCAAGCTATTGGGTGAAAACATTGCTTTAATCACAATGAAGTCTAAACCTTATTCTCTTTTGGATGCTTCCAGATGGGTTTCATTGTGGAATTGGTGCCCCTCATGCATGCCTTTTAATTGCTTCTTTTTTTTTGTTTTGACCATGTTTTTAGATGATATAGACCAATCAACTGAATAAATATTCTGTCAACAAGAATATTGGACATCTTAATCATCAGATACTCCGAAGTGTTGGTGCGACACTTCATTAACCCTATAGATATCCAGGCTTTGTAATAATAAGTGCATATTCATAACTCATAAATTTGTCACCACTAGTGACAATGAAAATGATTTATTCAAGAAAAATTAACTCTGTACTGCTGCATCTAACCTACATCTGTACAATTGTAATGATCAATACAATCGATGCCGGTGGAGTGAAATCAACAATAATTTCCTGAAAAACTTAATTTTTATAGCCACCTATGTCAGTTATAAGGAATTACATGGAGAGACAGTCTTTCTTCTAACATCTGCAGGTTTAACAATGATGTGCTTCAGACACCAATAAAACTCTGAAATTTTTGATATAGTTCTCCAAAAAGTGTGGATAAAAATGGATGTAAATGTGAAATATATATGTGCACTACATTTGGTATATTTGATTAAAATGTTTATATCAGGTGAAATATTAGGAAAATTTGCACTAAAATTCTGTTGAATTTTAATTTTCAGGTTTTTTTTAATTGATACAATTGAACTAGAGACTGGAAAAACGAGACACTGAGAGAAATGACCCAATGCCATCAGTTAACCTTTTGCATAAATTTACAGACACACTAGTAACAATTTTGGAAATATAGGTGAGTTTCTGGAGTCAAATGCCATTTTTACCACCACAGAGCCATTGGGCACCTCACACCCCAGAAAGAAGAAAAGAGGCAATTAGGCCATCAGGGCCAAAGAGGAGATCCCTAGTCCACCAACCTGAGTAGGTTGGCTTGAGTAACAATCCCCTCACAACTGCAGTCCCTCAAAATGTTCACCACTGTCCTCCATGTCTTTCCTTTCTGGCACCGCCACACCCCTACCTGCACCACACCTGTAGTGTGTGTGGCAGGTGGGTGAGGCTTGGTCAGAAAAGATGGTTAAGTCCAGTCAAAGGGGACTATGGGCTTGCAGCTCTCATCTCACTTTCAGGCTGAGGGAGCTAGTGTTTGTCCACAGACAGCTTTCCAGGTCATGTGGCTAGAATGACTAAATCCCTTCTGGCACAATGGGACACCGGGATGAGTGCTGGAGTGCACAGAAATGCTGTTTACCTTCCTGCTGCAGCGGTACCTATTAATCTACTTGCACTCACGTGCTTTTGAACTGCTAGGTTGGCAGGAACTGGGACAGAGCAATGGGAGCTCACTCTGTCACGTGTATTAAAACTGCTGGCCTTCCGATCGGCAAGCCCAAGAGGCTCAGTGGTTTAGACCGGAGTGCCATCCATGTCCCATTATGTGTGGCAGGTGGGTGACACTTGGTCAGAACAGCCTCACAGGCCAGATGGGTAGGTCTGGCAAAGCCTAATTAGGCCTACAGGTCTGAGGCTCCCTACCACTGCTTTTTCATAATTTACACAGAATCTGTCTCTTGTGACCTAACTCATACAGAGTGAAAAAAAGTCAAGCTATATGAAGCCCACCTTGAAGCCAGTTAATGTAATCATGTAGAAGAGGTGTGTTCCTCTCTGTGTGTGGAACCTTTCATCCTTTGACCAATTTAGGAATGAGAACCAACATTTGCTCCACAGGCAACTACGTAATCCTGCGCTGCTCCAGACCGGCTAGGTGGATAGGATGCTGCTGTGACTGCAAACCGTAGGTTGTGGTAGGCTTCCACAGGAATCATCGTTGTGTCCAAATGGCTGAGCACAAAGTGGTTTAGTGAAAAACACTCTTTTGATGCAACTTAGCACAACTAATTTAGCATTTGTTGCTGCTGGTGACATTAATTCATGGGCATTATTCCATCCATGCACTTAATATTTAGTTGATTTTTAAAATCAGGATTGCAGAAAACACACATTGCAAAGCTGGCTTGGCAAAGGGTGCAGCCACAAGCTACTGTGTGGCCAGTCACAGTTATTCATAGGTAGGGCAGATATATATTTTTTCAATTACCTAAGCTAGAATACCTTTGGCCGGCAGAAGGATATGTGCTTTTCTCCTGAATTATTTTAACTGCTGCTTTTATATGTAGCTATTTCCCCCCATTGTTACGTCGGGATAAATGGCCTTTTTGTCAATATGCCATACCGTTGTATATATTCTGAGATTCTAACAGTGGTAACTTTAATGTGTTATGCTTTTAATAGAATTAGCACAAACTGACAAAGCTCCAAGGTTAATGCCTTACCATTCTCATCACGCAGACGACGGCACCCTTCCTGAAATCCCCACATTAGTTTTCTGTCTGATCCTGAATGGGGCACAGACTCCTCGTATTTACCTTCAAAGCCTTCCATGGCTTTGCCCTCCCTTCCCCGCTTTTTGTCCCCATATCTCCAGAAGTGGAGTGGAGCCCTAACACTGGCTTTGTGGCAGGTGTGTTGCTGCTGCTGCTTATGGGACAAGAGGGGCAAGTTGGTGTCGAGATGCACTGACTGGACTGCTGGATTGGTTTTGCCAGTGCATCTACACCAGTGCTATTTTTCTAGAAAAAGAGGTGCTGGAGTTCACAATGAACGTCTCCCATATTCTTTTGGAATGGCAATCGCGCCTACCTGAGAGGTGCTGGAGTTGAGCTCCGGTGAGCATCAGCTGGAAAAAAAGCTCTGATCTACACTGCACCAGTCTGTACTGAAAAGTGTGGGATGAAGAAATTATTTTGGCAGGAAAATGTATAAACATTGCAGATTGGGATGAATGCTGTTTGTCACATGACCTCCCCAAACACCAATCGGGGTGCATGCTCATGAAAAACTAAGCACATTTATCAGAACGACTACATGTTCTCTGGCGAGTGCTTACTCCTTCATATTCCTTCTAAAAATATTGCTTTTCTGTGTCATGCTAGCAACAATCCATTAGCCCTCATTTTCATTTATTTGTTATGCATTCTTTTATATGGCTTTTTGAGGGTAAAAAATGACCCCAGCTGAAATGACATATAACATGTCACTGAAATGAATCCATATTCTCTTCTAGTTTGTAATGATGAGCTGAAATGTCTTAGAATACATGTTTCAGATATAACGTCTACCCATCTTGCACCTAATTCTTTCAAAGCTAGCACACACTTTTTCTAATAGCATTAAATATCACCTGTGGCTCACCGATCTACCTTATCTACCATTGTTGATAGGCGTTGTGGACTATGGCATTTATACTGCTCTTAACTGCAGTAGGAAAGTGGATCCAGTGCTTTATGGTGGAAATTTGATTTCCCCACAAGTAATTGCTGTGTGCCCCATCTCCATGGACCTCCACCCATCTAGAAATGGCTGCTTTCTCCCTTTTATCTGAATCCTTTGCTGCATCGTAGGATACCGCACCAAGGAGACAGCACAACTATGCTCTTATACAAACATTTTCGGAGCACAGTTCGGATGCAGGTGGTGAGCACCTGCTAAATTCTGATCACTAGCATAAATTCTACTCACAAAATACTCTAGTATAGGATGCTTATGGGTTATAAAAGGCAAATGAAGCAGAGCATGTGTAGCATAAAGTGGTCCTCAACTGAAATGGGTTTATGGTAGCATATATAAAAAAATGGATTGAATAATCAGAAGGGATTTGTTTTGTTTTGTTTAAATGACCTGTCTCAAGGCAATTCATTTTCTATAATTTCTGCTGGACAGGATGACTACAATTTCTTTAATCAGTTGCCTGCTATGCAAATAATTATTGATGTGTGTGTATAGTTAAAATGGAAAGGTAAATGTGAAGACACATTTAAGAGGGTCCATACTGTGAATTAATGTAGGTTTGGGCTGTCTATTACTCACCCCAGATTTGGAAGACTTTCCCACTGACTCCTGTAGTGCTCTGTAAGCATTATTTTAGACTGTTGGGAAAGCATGTAATTTTGGTTAGGGCATATGGTCAAATGCGATTAAACCATGTTTGTCACAGATATTTGTGGCTTTTTTAAAAAAGTCAAGAATATAAAGGCCCGAATGAAGGAAGTAGAGAGAGTGTTTTTCAATTTGAACCATGTGTGTTTCTCAGGTTCTCCATAGTTAATTTAGGTCAGAGAGAGAGAGAGAGAGAGAGAGAGAGAGAGAGAGAGAGAGAGTATGCAGAGCTATCTTTACATAAGTTTTCATACTTTTTTCTACGCGCTGGATACGAGCCCTGTGATTCCCCAACATTATGGTTTGAAAAGAATGAACACACCTGAGAAAGGACCCTAGATTCACCTTTAGCTGTACAGAATGGCTGTGTTTCGATATCATGATAAATTATGGTTTATTGTGATGGGAATTAGTTTAGCCTCTCCCCCACTCCCAGGCTACTATGCTCCCCAACCTCCTCTAGTAAAGTTGTGAGGAGATCAGAAATGTTCACTTCTCACATGTCAGTCAAACCTTAAACTTTGGTTAATCTTAACTCTGGTTCATTGAAACAAGCCATTGTTTGAAGTTGGCTTCTTTCAAACACATTAAGAATAAACATAGTTTGTTTCACTGGAAAGAGATGACAAGCTCTTGCTAATGAAAAATGGAACCCCGAACTTCCAAATTCCTTGTAGACAAGCCAGAAGAGGAGAAATAAGTGCACACCTGGGGGAGGCAATGCTTGCAAACTTCGTTATAACCATGGTTTATTGTGACATCTAAATACATCTAAATACAATGTGTGACTAGCGCTGGCATAGATCCATTCAAAATAATGTAGAATCTTTGATTTTCAGAACAGTGATTTTCATAACTGTAGGGTTGTAACCAAGGACAGAAGAGAAGTCAGTTTTGCCTTATGCATCACATACATATTCTAAGTAATTTATGGCACAAGATTCATACCAATTAAACCTGAGCTATTACCCACAAGCCAACTAAGCCTTGCTGTCTTTAATGGAAGAGATCAGGCTTAATTGCAAGCATTATGGTTTATGAATCAGGTCTTCATGAATCCAAGATGGATGTTGTGTACCTAATTACATTTGCTCAAGTCACCTTCAGTGTGACTGTGTACACAACTGGATTAATGATTGAAATCTAATCCTGAGTTGTAAAACCTAGCTGTTCTGTTTGGCTTTTGATAAAGTAGCTGGTTTTCTGTGGGTGCCTTAAATCCGTAGTGACTCTGTTTATGTTTTTCATGTATTTTTCTGAATTGCTGTAAAAGTGATATAGAAGAAAAATGCAAGTCCTCAAGACATTCACGTGGATTAGTCTCCGTTATTTCATTTGTACTCTACTGTATATATTTTAAGAGTATGTGAGTTCAGAGTTTTAGCCTAAATCATTCTAAGAAATGACAATACTTAGGAGCTCATCACATTGAAAATCAATAGTACTTTACTTCACCTGAAATGTGACTGACTTTGTTTAGCCATGTATTTTACTTTATTATCTAAAGTGTTTTGGACCGGACTGCTTGGCATAAACGGGAAACTCTCAAATTTTGAAGGCTTTACAATACAATGCATCTATCTCTAGAAAGGATGGTGTGTGCCTGGCTGGACCAGTAACTGCACACGTTGAAGATGTCTCTCTGCATTTGCCACTGGGGGATGAGCAGAATTGTTTCTGACACTGCCAGCAACGAAATGTCAGCTATAATAGCACCAGCCATCTGCTCTTCTGAAAGTTTTTCTTCCCACTAAAGAGATGATCAGTTTTGTCAGAGATTGACATGTTCAACCTGCTGTTAGGTCTGTGCAGGGTTTAATACACATGAACAGCTCATCTCTAGACAGTTACGCAAATGTCTGTCTGTCTATCTATCTATCTATCTATCTATCTATCATCTATCTATCATCTGTCTATCTCTATCTATCTATCTATCTATCTATCTATCTATCTATCTATCTATCTATCTATCATCTATCATCTATCTATCTATCTATCTATCTATCTATCTATCTATCTAGAGACTTCCGGGTTGACGCGATCTGGAAATGGCGGACTCCCTCCGAGCTCCGGAGGGAATCGGCTCTACCGAGGACGGGTCTTAGCCGCGCCGGCGACGCGGGGACCCTTAAAAACCGCAGGCGCGGATGCCTGCGGACTGAAGACTCGGCGGGTGCCTTAAGCGCCCCCCTGATTCGCGAAGAGCCTTTTTAAAGGCTGCGGAGGGGATACGGGGGTGGCGTGGCACTGAGAGTCGATCGCTACCTCGGTGGAGCGAAGCCGCGAGCCATAACCAGAGAGCGCCGACTTCCTTCCTTGAAAATCTGGACTGAAAGAACTACCCGTGAGTAAGACGGATTGGGACTTTAAAAATTTCTACCCTGAATTAGAGACGACCGGGGTGTGTGCTAAAAGGAAGTCCGCACCCCCCCCTTGCAGAAGATCTAAGCAACGACATAAGAGCTAAGCTGGAGAGCCTGCCCTTGGTGGGGTGAGTTAAAAAGGACATTAACTTTCAAGATTTCGCTAAGGGAAATTTTATGCTGGAGAGTGGAGTTTCAGAAGCTTCCTTTTTGTTTTAAACTACCCCCCCTCCCGGGCTCGGGAACGTCCTGCCTTTGTGCTTGTGTAAGAGCCGCGGAGTTTGACAGCTGTCAAAGCTGTCAAACGGGCAATTTAAAGTGGAAAAAATTGCTGTTTAAGATCCCTCTGGACTAAGACAAGCTACAATTGAATCAAAATTGTTGGAAACAAAGTGACAATAAGAAGTTAAAGGGTTGTTGAGTAAAAGATTAATAAGTAACCAGATTCCCCCTAGGGGGAATTCTGTGAAATTACAATGGATACAATGGCTGTGGATGGAAAGTTACTAGCTGAAATCGAAAGGATGTTTCAGTTGGTGGGAACCTTACAAGAGCAGAGTTTGGCCATGAATAAACAACTTGTGACTATGACCTTGGGAACAGGCAACTCTGCTGTTTGTGTTGAGGACTTGAATGAGAAAGAATCCACAGCTGAAGGGGAAACAATACTTTCAGAGGTGGAAGAGACTAAACAAGAAAAAGAGAAAGTAACTTTGGGAAGCAACATCCAAAAGCTGACATCTGTGGAATACAAGCAAGGAGACTTTGGGAACACATCTACCACAAGTCTGCGAAAGATGCAGAAGAAGAAGGAAGAGGCCCTGGGACAATATGGAATACAGGAATTTAAAACAAAGAGGCATGATTGGGGCCTCTGTTTGGACTTTGGTTTTGAGGATACAGGCTTTGTGGAAATTTTCCAGCAGTCGATTACAAATCTCCTTGTGGGAAGAGAATACATTTGGATGCTGAAAGAGCTTTTTCCAGACTCGACGACTGACATAAAGGGCTACCAACAAGAGGGACTGAAAGAGATTTGAAAGCCTTGGACGTGAGGAACCCAGGCTGAGAATCTCGACTTTGGACTTTCATCGGGAAGGGACAAAAACCGGGGATGGGAGGGAGGGAAGAGGAGATTTTTAGAAATTCTTAAGACTTTTAGGTTTGGTTAATATGACTTTTAATTAAGACAAAATGAAAAATCGATGGAAGAGAACTTAAGTCCAACTTAGGAATATCAATTTTAATTACAAAAGAGGTAATAAGAAGAACAAGATGGTTAAGAGGAGAAATACCAATTTGCTGATATAATTTTGGGAATTGGGATGCACGAGGGGGGGTGGGGGGAAGTCAGGGAACAAGGTCATGAAACGAGGATTAGCTGAATTTATACATGTTTTGTTATGTGTTATTTTTTTTGTGTGTGTTTTGTTTTTATAAAAGCGGAAAACCCAATAATTTTTTTTTTAAAAAAAAATATCTATCTATCTATCTATCTATCTATCTATCTATCTATCTATCTATCTATCATCTATCTATAGGTCTAAAATACTTACAATGTTAAGATATTTATAATTCTCATAGCTTTTTAATAATGCTGTTCTTCATGTATTTTAGAGAAGTATTTTGACACAAACTCCACAGCATTATAGAATATTGGAAAACATAATATTGAAGACATGTGAATTCATATCAGCTTATGAAGCTGAATCCGATCAATGGTCCATGTCGCTTGGTACTGTATATAGTTGCTCTTCAGGCAGGAGTCTTTCCCACCCGTATCTGAAAAAGCTGAGCATTAAATCCAGAAGCTTCTACTTTCAAAGCTTGTGCTCTAATTTTTGCATAAAAGTGCATTTGTATTTCAAACCCAGGATTCTACTCATGAACTGCCTTGGACGATTGGATAGTGGAGATACACTGAAAAGCAGGATAAAATCTATTAGATGAATTAAACCTTGTAAGTGAAAGGTGAAAGCTCACAATCTAATTCTCTTGTCCCCTGCCCTACAAGGCAATTCTTATTTCCGACACACACAACTCTTACTATAGTACCCTGAGACTCCTTTAGATGTTTGGATCACAATAATTACATTTGCTGAAAGATGCATGCCCAGCAACAATTCAAGCTTAAGACAAATGGCTTGTAACTATAGTTTTCATTCAAGTTCTAGCACTACCGAACATATACCCAAAACATTCAGCATGAATGTTCATGTACAGGTCAGAAAATATCCCTCCCCCATTTTTTGCAACACTCCCAGCATCGATTCCTGAAATCTAATTAGGGTCTGAACCAAGAGCATCTCTAAGAGGAACGGTAAAGGCAGTGCCATTTCTATAGCTGTTAGTGTGGGCTCAGAATGATTGCCATTCTAATACTTCTATTAATCTCAGGAAAATCAGTTAAGCTGTTTTCCTGCCTGTAAAGGTTTCTCTCTGCTGGTTCAGTTATTGATTTTAATTTTAACTGAAACCAGGGAATAAATGTAGAATAATAAAGAAGTAATATAGTGGTGCTTAGAGCTATATATTTGCAGCTTGTTTGGAGATGTTGTGCACCTTGAAAGGCAAAGTAGCCGCTGCTCTTAAGATTCCACTTTGGACTATAAAAGACATCTAGTATGGTTGTTTTATATGTAGCCAGGCTAATACAGTGGTATCTTGGATTAAAAACACCTCGGGTTAGAAACACTTCGGGTTACAGACTCCGCTAACCTGGAAGTAGTACCTCGGGTTAAGAACTTTACCTCAGGATGGGGACAGAAATTGTGTGTCAGTGGGAGGCCCCATTAGCTAAAGTGGTACGGTTTGAGGTTAAGAACAGACCTCCGGAAGGAATTAAGTTAGTAACCCGACGTACCACTGTACTGAATACAAAATGCATTTATTAATTCTATTATGAGGGCTGGATTTTATGTTCCATGATTATATATATATATATATATATATATATATATATATATATATTCAAATAAGGGGTTGCATCATATAATGGCTTTGCTTTAGGGGGAAATGTTTTTACTTGTACACCCCAGGGCACCCAAATGCTGCCAACCTCACCAAACTACTGCAGCCCTCTTGGCCATACCCCGTTCTATTCTAGAAGGCTCAGTAATCCTCAGGAGCAACTCAGGGTCAAACTGGTTAGAGAGGGAATGGCAAAATGTCTTGTGCAAGTTGAAATGTTTCCTGCCAAGGCAAAGCCACCATTGGATGCAACCCAGGAAAAATAAGTGAATCCACTAAAACAAATCAGAATCTTGAGAACAAGAGTATGAATGAAATAAGCTATTACAGTATGAAAATACAACAGGCACAAAACATAACTAATCAAATTACACCTTTGAAGACTACAGCACATGAAAACGACAACCCACAATAAGGAAGAATATTGATCATAGATTGAGTTTAAGGTAACTCTTGTGACTTTTGGAGCTAGCTCAGGAAAGTTGCTGGATACCTCAAGGAATCCTCCTAGAGTCATAATTTTGGCTTGCAGATCAAAGGTACCTTCAGATTAAATTTGCGAATAATCCCCTCACAGCAAGGTCAGTACACTTCTCTATATGGCTCTTCTGTAGTGACAGACGATGCAGCACCTCTCCGTTGAGCATAACTGGCAGTGTGCTTATTCTTGTGTCATCTGTAAACAATAAGGTCTCGACATCTGTCCAATGTTCACAAGATTAGTTCAACACCCCCAAATAACTGAACAAGTCAATTTGAGTTGCTACATAGGAAATCATGATATGAAATAGCTCTGGGGTTCTAATGCTGGTTATACATACTTAGACTTGCAATCAACTTAAATCATTGTGACTGACATCCAAAGAAATGTTTAGAATCTGACACCAGTCTTATATAAAAGTGTGACTGGCATGTTAAATAATCACAGTGAAAACAAGCTACTAACTTGCTGGGGAGTGGAATGGGGAGCAGGTACTCAAGACCAAACCTTTAAGCAGAGTTGCATATGCCACCATGAATGGGAAATCTATAGCTAATGTGCATATTTTATGTGCATATAATATGTAACATAATCTCAGGAATTTTGTGGGTATTTTGTGTTAAACAGGCACATATGATTCAGCCAAATGTCAGCTATTGCAGGAATGGACATTACTGTGCAGTTTATGCATGCAGACAAATTATAAACCATGTGTAGCTGTAGTTCATAAAGTGGATTAGCTGGAACAAAGTAGATTCTGTTGCCTTTTTCTCAAACTGAGATAAATGGTCTATTTATCCATAATCATGGCTATTAGCCATGATTATGGATAAAATATAATCTCTAAATGGAGGCAGTATATAGTATCTTGGGGACAAAAAACAGGAAATGGCTGTCTCTATCAGACCCTAAATTTTGACTTGCCAATACATCTGCCCATCCACTGTTAGAAATGTGGATATTTGATAGAATCTGGAAAATTAATGCTTATGGAATCAACCTTAGAATGTCTAGCATTCAGCCGGTATTCATTTTCATATGCCCAATGGAACTTCAATACACTTTTTGTGCCTGAATCTTGTGCCTGAAATGTAGAAGCTCTGTGCCAGATTTACTAGATAGGAGCTAGTATACTAATATGTAGTATTTTCATCTCCCCCGCCCTTCTTTTCAGTATGCATTTAATCCAGGTAGACTCTGTTCAACGGTGGATGGAAGACTTGAAGCTCATGACTGATTGTGAATGCATGTGTATTCTTCAGTCGAAACCAATCAGCCTAGAAGAAGATGCCCAAAGTGAATTTTCTCTGTCTTCGGAACACAGCGCTTGTGATAACTTACAGTTGTTGCTGAAAAGAGCTTGGATTATAAGCACTGAGCTAACGAGGATCGTTCAAAAACTAGAGAAGAACAGGTGGCAGAGGGTCCACAGCATGACAGTAAGAGTCAACTGCCATGTCCGTTCAATGATAAATGAGTACAATACATTCAAGAGGAATTCTTGGGAAGAAATGCATCAGGTAGGATTACTGTGAAATGACAGCATCCAGAATGCTGAGATAAATGTTGTTTGTTTTTAAAGGAAAGACCCCATAGAAAACTTTACATGCATGTTTTTGTTTCGTTTTGAATAAAACTTATTCTAAACATATTACCAATCCATCCTCTTGGGTTTTGGAAATAGACACATCATGTAATAATGGGAAACCTATCAAGCTGCCTGTACTAGCTCAGACTGTTTCCCCATCTAGCTCAATAGCTCTTGCTTTCCAAGGTAACAGCCAGGGGCCCTTGATATCACTTCCTACCTATGGGAGGAATTCAGTGTAGCGTTGAACAGATAGCTTCATCAGCACAAGAGAAGAGAAGAAGAAGAGTTTGGATTTGATATACCACTTTATCACTACCCAAAGGAGTCTCAAAGCGGCTAACATTCTCCTTTCCCTTCCTCCCCCACAACAAACACTCTGTGAGGTGAGTGGGGCTGAGAGACTTCAAAGAAGTGTGACTAGCCCAAGGTCACCCAGCAGCTGCATGTGGAGGAGCGGAGATGCAAACCTGGTTCCCCAGATTACGAATACTGCTCTTAACCACTACACCACACTGGCTCCCACAAGCATTTCTGTTTGCTGAATGGAATGGCCTGCCCTCTCCTTGTCCCCCTCCCTGCTGTTTCAGGGGTTTCCCTGAGTCTTCCAGAGCCAAAGGGGGGGGGCTATAGGGGACACACAGGGGGAAGAGAAAGGGGGCAAACCCAATTGCTCGAAGTCGTTACATGGGCTTCTGCTTGTAGGGCTCATTAGTTGAATGCTTTAGATTGGCAATGTCAAGGACTGAACCTGGAACCTTCTGCATTCAAAACACACTCTATGTACTCTCTTCAAAACCCAGCTGATTGGGTACAGCTCAATTTCCACCTCTTAGAATTGTTCTCAAGTTAGCATCTTTAAATGCCAGACTAATGTTACATGCACATGCTTAATCAACCTCTTTTTGAGAGCAGGGATGGGGAAGTCTGTGGCCCTCCAAATGTTGTTGGACTCCAAATCCCATCGGCCTTGACCAGTATGGCCTATGGACAGAGATGATGGAAGATACCCTCCAGAAGCATCTAGAAAGCCACAGATTCCCCACCCCGGTTTTAGAGAAAAGCCACTTTGAGACGAGGGTGCTTAGAGCAGAGAAACAGGGGGTTGGTGGGAGGAAAGTCCTTAAAACTTCTACTTCTTTCCCCATTGATTTCCTGCTCTAAATTGCCCCTCTAAGCCACAATCAATTAAATTTACTTTAAAAATACTTTAAATTAAAATTTATCCTTTGGTTCTGTTTAAAGCAATGTAATTCTATCATTTCCCATAATGCAAAGACAAACGATAACACTAAAACAACACATCTCTGTTCTCTTTCATTTGCAGTATGAAAAAATGCTAGTGGAAAAATGTTCTGAACTTACAACAGTTACTGAAAGGTAATATAAAATATTTGTTTTGCCCAGTGCTATAATTGGTTTGAAATAAATGGATCACTTTATACTCTCAATTAGTGCTTGTAATCTGTTGGCTCTGATGCAGGCAATATTTGTTTCTGTTAGTAGAGGAATGGTGGTTCTACATAGCGGGGTTCTACATTTCTGTGTTTTAGCCTATTTCTTAACAGAAGTGAACTGGCGCTTTGGGTCATCATCTTAAATTGGTGCCTTAATATTAATAGCTACTGTTTGGTCTCACATCTTGATTAAGGTTTAGCTTCTGTTCACATGATGGCTAAAGCACCACAGGGACAATTGCACTATTTTTCTAATTTTCCTTTCAGGTGCATCCAGATTGAAGATGAGCAGATATTAAAGTCTATGAAATCTTGTATTAATGATGCTCTAACCACAGTTGCACAGTATTTTGGCCAGTTGATAGAACTAGCTTTAACACATGAAATAAAGGTTAGTAAATATTCTTAACTATATGTAACAATAAGGAAAATGTTTGGAAGTATTAAAATATTTGCTTGGTTTTCATCCCATGAATGTATCATGCAGCCTCTGAGGTCTCCTGGGATTCATCACTGATCTCATTTTTGGGGTTTGGAAATGCAGTTTGGCTTTTTCCAGGGCCATTTTTCTAGAAAAAGAGGTGCCAGAACTCACCATGAATGCCTCCTTTGTTCTCTTATACAGTGGTACCTTGGTTCTCAAACTTAATCCGTTCCGGAAGTCTGTTCCAAAACCAAAGCGTTCCAAAACCAAGGTGTGCTTTCTCATAGAAAGTAATGCAAAATGGATTAATCTGTTCCAGACTTTTGAAAACAACTCCTAAAACAGCAATTTAACATGAATTTTACTATCTAACACGGCCATTGATCTATAAAATGAAAGCAATAAACAATGTACTGCAGCCACACAATAATCAATCAATCAATCAATCAATAGCTGAACTGGGTTCCACACAGTCACAAAAACAAAACAAAAAGAGCTGCAAAATAAAAAGCAAAAACAGACAGACCTCAGTGTAGCACTCAAAACGGATGTGTTGCACTCAAAACGGAAGCGTAACACTTGAAACGGAGCACATTCAGCTTCTGAAAAAAGTTCGCAAACCGGGTTACTTACTTACTTCCGGGTTTGCAGTGTTTGGGTTCCAAGTTGTTTGAGTACCAAGGCATTTGAGAACCAAGGTACCACTGTAAGGGCACTTTCCCCTAAACAAAAACTCTGCAGTTTCAACATAAAGCTTTAAGCTAACTAAATTCACAAGAAACCAAGAAGCAAAGCCCTAGACATCACTCTGTTTGCACATATATGTGGAAGTAAATTTATGCTTGTCTTTGTTGCCCAGAACCTGGTGAGAGAAATAGACACATCAGATAATCTGTATTCTGCTGAGTCAGCTACCAGCAACTTGTTCAGTCTTACCCAGGAAGGCGCTCACCTGTGCCGCATCATTGCAAAGGTAAGCCCCCCTTGTACTCAGGCAGTCTGAAAACTTCTTAGGATCTTTGTTGGCACATGTGTTCTTTTGTAGGTGTCTTGTAACATGAAATGACCAGGAAAGCTATTCTGTATTCTAAGAGGAAATCAGTGTTTCTGAAGCTCTATCTCAATCTATCTATTCATGCTCTATCTAAAAAAAAATGTCCACAAGTCAGTCCAAATGGGCTCTCATATTTGCCAAGATAAATATTGTCAAAACAATTGCAATATTAAAACCACAATTACCAAAGCAGCTGTTTAGCAAGCCAGCCTAGCAATGTAACTGTAGCAGGAGCCCTAGGCACTAGCGATCACCCTGCCTTGGGCTCCTGCTACTGTTGCTGCTTTGCAGAATGAATTCAGTGAAGCAGTCCGATGGGCTTCACTAGAATGAGAGTTCCATGGGCAAGAACCGCCAGCTCTCAACCTAATCAACATTAAGGTATCTGAAGAAATGTGCATGCACATGAAAGCTTATACCAAGAACAAACTTGGTTGGTCTCTAAGGTGCTACTGGACATTTGTATATTTTTGTATATTTCAACTACATTATAGGGTTGTTGTTAAGACAAAATGGAATATGGGCCATGTATTCTGCTTTGAGCTACAGAGGAAAGATGGGATAAAATTGTGATGTAATAATTAATAAATAAATGGCAGAATCATTTGTCACCAGAAGATGTGGTCTTAATTTTACAGAGATACAAGGTTCTTTCAAAACAAGTTTTTTCTATAAAAATAAAATAAAATAATCATTTGAATTCAGGGAACTTTCTATTACTTCAATCGATTGCCTCTTCACATCTTTTTAATTTCAAAAGGTCAGTTGACAAGAAGTTGTTTGGGCTGTCAGTCACCTTGATTGAATGGTTTCAATGAAAAAATGAACTTTATGCTTAGGCATTGTGTTGGGGCTCTTCATAGTTATACCAGATTTCATGGAGTGGTAACAAAGAGAAGGAAATATAATATATTATATTTGACACAGCCAATCTGTTAGATGAAACAAACTGAAATCCTATGTGCATTTATGTGAAAATAAGCCCCATTGAGCACTGTGGAACTTCCATTTGAATAAATTTGCATGGAATAATACTGTGAGTTCCTTGAATTATTGTTTGTATATTATTTTTGGTGTTGTAGCTGAATTCACATCTTACTTTTCTACAAAAAGTACACAAGGCAGCTTACACAAAATCAATACAGTATAAAATAAGATAAAAGAGAGTGCCAAGAACAGTCAAAAATAAGAAGCAGCTTTAAGAGCAGCAAATAAATGGCTAAGAGCTATTTAGCCCCTAGGATTGTGTTCTCAGCCTACAAGCATAAGAATGGTCTCTTTGGCTTAGGTCAACATTTCATTTAGCCCAGCATTCTGTCTCTGATATGGGTCAGGCTCACAAGCATAATGCTGAGAGCCATCGCTTGTTGTTTGACTACTTCACCATCCTCATCAGATATATTACTCCCCAAACCTGGAGTTTCCATTAAGTTACTACAGCTAATAACTGTTGACACAATAATCCTTTCTGAAGTTAATCTAACCCTGAAAAAGAAATTCACCTAAAACCCAAATTAGAAGTTGCTTTGGAAGTGTGCCTACCATTATGATCCCAAAATTGATGGGTATCTCTCCATGTTAGCTTGGTACTTGTGTGAACAGAAGCTGTATGATCCAAGCAAATAACCACACAAGAGAAACTATAGTTAATGAATGCCTGGAGATAATCTGCCCAAACCAGAGGTGCTCCATTCCATGTAGGCAGCTAAATGCTCTGAGGAACCCATGAGGGCAAGTCATTGGCCATTCTGGTATCCTGATAATTAAGTGACTTGTGGGTTGTGTAACAAAGTGCTTCATTTGGTCCATTACTCAATAACCCAGTGTTCTAGTCTTTCATCTGTAGAGCCACATGGCAGAGGAAATCAAAGCCCCTTCCACTGGACCCCTCTTACCCATCTGTATTTTATATTTCTCTCATTTTGTGTGGGAAAAGAAAAGCAGGGCATACATATAGTGCTTGAATACATTAAATTGTACATATTGACCAGAAGATTTGAAGAGAAAATTCTCTATCATGGTTTGTCTGTTAGGCTCTGCCTTTTGGACTGTCAGCTTCCAGACCCATAAATCTTACCGCGTTTGCAAAAACAATCTGTCTTTTTAAAGCTTTGCCATCACAATAAGACCTCAGTTAAGCGGGGTTATTAATCTTAAGGATGGTTTGTTGGACTTGTAGAAAATGGGCTCTATTAAAGCAAATTATTTCTAAATTATTTCAGTGTTTGTCACAGTTAAGAATAAGGCAAGACCAAACAGACAGACAGACAGACAGACAGACAAACAAACAAACAAACAAACAAACAAACAAACAAACACAGAAACATGGTTAAGATTCCTGTAAACAGTTTTCTCCAAAGGGGATCTACTGAGCCCACCAAAGAGGCAGTGAGGGCATGATTTACGACTTGCTCACCATACCAGTGACATTGGAGTCAAGACTTAAGAACTGGATAACTATTAGGGTTGTTTTTTTAAAAAAAATAAAAATAAAATAAAGCATCAGTTTTCACATGGCTGGAGGATGTAGAAGGGGGACCTTAAATTAGGTAGTTTACTCATCTCTCTTTCTTGCACACACCTCCACGGAACAGATCCATCCTTTTATTATTACAGGCTACACCATGAAAATCAATGCTGTTTTAATAAAGGAGGTTGAGTGGATTTCCATTAAAATGTTTCTCAGCCCTATAGCTCTGATATTTAGAATGCCCTTCGATTGCACTAGGTTTTTCATCCTGTGGTAAATAAAGGGTTGAGTCCAGCATTTAGCGCTCAGGAGCAAGAATGTTTGAAAAGCTCCCGCAGCCTCCTTCCTTTAATCCTTTCCCTCTTAGATTAAACATGTTCACTTTCTTGAAGTTGTTAAACCACCTGCTTTCCCTTCTGCAACCTTTATTTTTCATTTATTTGTTTCTTTATTTAAAACAAACAAACCACATTGCCAGTCTCCTTTGAACCTCTTCCAATCTCCCCCTTCAGCTGCCTATGCAATGTGCGACCTGTGCAGCGTATGGAGAAAATTGCCCAAGCTGCATGGCAATCCACTGTACCCAAATAGCTTTTTCTTTGAACCAGCTGTTTTATGATCAACTGGCTTTACCTTCTATCAGGGAGAGAGATAAACGAAAGGCAAAGAGGCGTTACTGTAGAGTGCAGAGCTCCAGCTGTCAATTCTAATCCTAGGTTCTACATCACATCGGCTTGCATGCTGTTTCTGAAACAGAAGAACAAGAAAGGCCCTACTGGACCAGACCAACATTTTCTTTCCCACAGTGGCCAAGTTGATGCCTCTAGGAAGCTCTCAGGTGGGACATGAGTGCAGTAGCACCTTCCACTTGTGATACCCATCAACTGGTACTCAGAGACATTCTGCCTCCAGTACTGCATGTCATGTAGCTCTCATGACTAATAGCCACTGATATCCTGAAGGAGTGTCTCCATCCCCATTGTTCAGCCCTGACACTGAGATCCAGCGCCAAGGGCCTTCTGCCGGTTCCTCTACTGCAAGAAGTGAGGTTACAGGGAACCAGGCAGAGGGCCTTCTCGGTAGTGGCGCCCGCCCTGTGGAACACCCTCCCATCAGATGTCAAGGGAATAAACAACTATCTGACTTTTAGAAGACATCTGAAGGCAACCCTGTTAAGGGAAGTTTTTAATGTTTGATGTTTTATCGTGTTTTTAATATTCTGTTGGGAGCTGCCCAGAGTTGCTGGGGAGACCCGGCCAGATGGATGGGATATAAGTAATTATTATTATTATTATTATTATTATTATTATTATTATTATTACTACTACTACTACTACTACTACTACTACTACTATTATCCCCTAGGAATTTGTCCAGTCCCCTTTTAAAGCCATCCAAGTTGGTGGCCATCACTTCATTATGTGCCAGTAGATGCTACAGCTTAACTATGAACTGTCTGAAGAAATACTTAATTCACTCAGCTTCACTAGATGACCCCAGGCTCTAGTATTATGAAAGAGGGAGAAAAACCTTTGTCTATTATCTTTACGCACTGTGCATAATTTTACACCTCTTTCTCATGTTCTCCCTTACTTTTTTCTAAACTAAAGGTTTCCTATTCCATGGAGGCATTCTGGTCTCCCTTGCAGACTAAGGCAACTGAAGATGCAGGGACCATTTGGTGCTGAACCTGGCATCTCCTCTCTGAGTGGATGCGTTAAGCTGCAAATGATATTATGCAGTTAATATATTTTGCTTTTTGTTGAAAGTACGCTGATAGTTCACTTTCTGTCAGTGGTAGATGAAAGCATGCGGCCGTGCAGCCTTTTTGTCACACAGTTGTTTCCAGCTAATGCACTAGTGTCAGCGGGGACTTAGCAGTGTCATCCATTTAAAGTTCCCACTTAATAAGGCTGTAGAGAAGAAAGATAGCCCTTCAGTAAAGCCTGATGGTCCTGCTGCCATTCTGTAAACTGATAAACTGTACTGGCTTTTAAACGTGCAGTGACAAAGTCTGCACAGTACATATTGCCTTTGATTTAGGATAAGTGCAGGGTAATTGTTTTTTAGTCATGTGTGCAAACATTTATAAAACTATGTCACATTCCGATATTTCATTTCTTTGCTTTCACACACAGACACACACAGCTTGGGTTTCCTGCTTGTGGGAAGTTGATATTAGTGTAGCTGAAAAGCTCAGGGGACGTGCCCAAAAATGGCAGGTGAAGTTTTCATGTGCAATGAGGGCCACTGTGAGGTCAAAAAATATACCACAGATGAAGTGGTAGAATGGGCCTCTGAAAAAGTGTGACTCTGAGGCCAATTTTCTCCCTTCCAAGGATGCTTGAAACCAGGGGGGGCTAACATATGGCCCTCTGGAAGTTGTTTGATTGCAACTCACATCAGCCAATGGTGAGGAATGATTACAGCCAGCTCTATTTAAATAGCGAAGGAAAGTTTAAACAAATTTGCAGAGGAGTGGCAGTAGTGGGGAAAATAATTGGTCTTTGAGGGAAGGGCAATTCCTCTGACAATTAAATTTTGGAGAAATGGTGTTCAGAGGAAGCAACCTAACTCTCCACCTTGGATGGTGAAGGTTTGGCCCTGGATGCTGCTCTCTACTGACATTTCAAAGCAGCATGAGGGCAACACATGCACATTGTCTACAGTGACCACAATGCTACCTGCTCCCTTTTTAAAAGTCTACAGTGAATGTCAACAGTCCTCCAGGGTTTCAGGCAGAAGTCTTTCCCAGCCCTAGATGCTATGGCCCTTGTGTGATGCAAGATGTGGTGCACAGTGCCTGTGTAGTAGGATTTTGATGACAGATGATTGTCCCACTGACCAGTGGCGTAGCGTGGGTTGTCAGCACCCGGGGCAAGGCAAGTAATTTGCGCCCCCTAACCCGTGGATTTGCGCCCCCTAACCCTAACCCCCAGATGTTGCGCCCGGTGCAGCCGGCCCCCCCTGCACCCCCATGCTACGCCACTGCCACTGACCTTCCACAGTGGTGATGAGCAGCTAGGTGTGCTGATTCTTCCCCTCTCAAGAACAATCTGGGAAATGTCAGGGAGAAGCTCAAGTATCTCCTGTCAGTTGTAAGCAGAACACAGCAGAATAGATTAATACTATTAGTGAAATCAAGCAATAGCAACATGCCTGTGGCCTTGGGTGATTAAAGGTTCTTCATCTGGTGCCTGGAAGACCACAGGCACCAGGCTAGCCTTCCTGAAGGTGTGTGAACAACCACCGAGAGAGCCCTCCTTCAAGGAGGACATCTGATGGTGAATGCAAGGCTCATTCAAATGCATGCAGCAGAAGTCTGTATCACTTCTGGAACATTAGCATTTTCCATGGTATGCAAATGGCGTAAGATATAGTCAGGTTTTGTTATGAAAAAGTGGATACAGTTCCTACTTACCACCAGGTTAAATACACATTCATATTTATTTACTTACTTGGAGAACCCCTTGATGAAAAGGCAGAATGCAAATTTAACGAATAAGTATATTTTCCTACGTTAAATTAAACTCTTGGACTATATTCTTTTTATGTAGAATCAAAGAAAAGGTTGATGGCAACCCGTGGGCCACTGTTCTGCATTAGCTCCCAGGGAGATAATAGGACTATTCAAGAGCAGCTTTTGCCTTTCATTTTCATTCCATAAATCAGTGGAATTTCATTTGCTTTCCTTGGGCTGTTCTATTGCCAGTAAAGCTTTCTGAATTGTCTTATTGCTGTGTAATGCAAATGTAATAGGGAAAAGGAAGAATTTCATGAAACTTCAAAACCACTCAAGCCGAGGATTTTAAGCAAACTTATCTGCAGATAATTTTCACTCGAATCAGTATTGAAATTTGTGGTGTCCAGAATTTCAGCAAGGCTAAACAGAACTAAGTTTATTTCTGCATTGGCCAGTCATTTTATTATTCCATTAGATATTGTGTCCTGGGGCAATTGCCTCTGAACCTGGGTCTGAATTCTGGCAAGGAGCCTGTGAAAGCAAACACATTGCTAATGAACTAATTCAAGACACTCAGAAAAGCTAACATTCTCTTGGGGGATAGGATTTACACCTATTTGAAAATAGTAATTACAGACAGGGAAGCAGAAATGTGGATAATTACGCATAATTTGTGTGTGTGTTCTTACTTTTAGCTGAAGTGCACAATGAACAGTTTTCATTTTAATATTTCAGGAGAATATAGTGCTCTCGAAATTGGAAATTCTAATGGTAACTCACCATATGTGCAACAAATTTAAATTTAAAAGATATGTGTTCTCAACAGAAGCTTGTTTCTGCTGAGCTGCTGGTATGTACATAGAAGAAATTACAAAAAGAGTAATAGCTGGTCCTGAAATAAGACTGCATTGGACTGCATGATAATGTATTCCAACTGGTTTCCTGATTTTTTTTTCAACAGGAAGGGGGCATTGTTGCTCTTTTTAAGATCTGTCGTCAGGATTGCTTCAGGTGCCTATATCCTCAGACACTCAGGACATTGGCATCTGTCTGCTGTGTGGAGGAAGGAATCCAACAGCTGGAAAAGGTATGATTATCTTAGCACTCTGTCTGTGCTAAAGAAAGTATTCTCCTTAGGACTTTGTATAATCCAAGCCAGGGAAAGTATTTATTCTTTCCAGAAAGGGACTTTTGCTCAATGTACTGGTTGCAAATATTGCACCCATTTATTTTAATGGATGCAGATAGCACTTTTATTAAGTGACCAGTTTTGCCAGTCAATCCTGAGATAAAGCAAGTAGCAAACAGCCTCTGCTGGATGTTTTTGGATCCTCCCTTCCTTTCGTTTGTAGTAGAACACTGTAGCGTAGCAGCTAAGCAAAACTGGGCTGTGAATTGGGAAGCCTTTGGATTAAATCTTGCCTTCATTATGAATCTGATCTACCCTACAGAGTAGTTCCAAGAATTGCTAAGATAATATATACCTATCACATATTTTTCCTGGCTTTTCTCCAAAGAGCTCCGGGGTGGTAAATTGGCTCTTTCTCCACCCATTTTACACTTGCAATAAGCATGTGATGACTAGCCCAAGGTGGGCTTCAAGGCTTAATGGAGATTTGAACACGGATCTCCCTGGTCCCAAGTCCCCCAAGGGAAAATGTCCCAGGCAGGGCCAATATCAAAAGTGGGTGGGGCCAAAGCCCATCCACTCGCCCCCCCCATTGTCTAGATCACTACATTTCATCTCTACATCCTTTCTCAGCATACAGAGGCAATGAGTGTAGCATGGCCAGCATTCAAAATTGCCAGGTGCTATTGGCCACTTGCGACCAAGTGAAGATGCCCATGTACCAGGATGGTGTCTGACGTCTCCACCATCTGGAGGTGCATGCTTGGGAATCCTTGGATCTTGCTTGATTCCACACACTATCTGTGATATATTCTCTGCACAATCAGAATGAATTTCAGGAAGAAAAATATGTATTGAAAAATATGACTTTTGAGCTGTCTGGCCCCCAAAGGACAACTAGACATTCTGTTTTGGCCATTGTAACCCTGGTTTAAGGAGCCACATGGAACCTAGCTTATATATCTGAGTTTCGAACACTGTCAGTGACAGGCGAGTCAGGAGAACCAGTAGGAGGAGCAGAGAAGATATTGTTCTATTTGGCAAGCAGAAATGTTTATGCTTGTGTGACAATTGCATTAGTGCAACTTTGAATTCCATCCTAAGTATATAGAGTTTTTCATAGGGAAAGTAAATATAGAGTTGCCTGGAAAGAAGTACATGAAGCACTTCTCTCTGAATTGGTTATATGACTTTGTTTATAAATTTGTGCTCTGCTCACTGAAATGTGGAGAGTTCTGAATAGATTCGAGTCATTTTTCCTGTCAACACTTCAGGGATGGTGACACATAAGGGGTAAATTAGCACCGGTTCTGAGACAAATATAACAGCTGAAGATCTGAAAGAGGTTTTCAGCAATGTACTACACAGGCTAATTTTAACTCTCAAAGGTAGCTATTCGAAAAACCCTTGCAGTAAACATGAAAATGCCACCACTTACGATTTGAATTGCTCATAGCCTCCTTTCCCATTTTTAAACTTGGGAAAATGAGCACTATTACAGTCACTAAATCATGACCTCATACATCGCATTTCATAAAGCACATCTTGCACGTTTGAATAATGTGCCTCTTCAGCTTAATGATAAATGATTTCATTTGTACTTTACAATGACATGTCTTGTAATTGAGTGTCCTGAAGGGAAGCAAATAATGGTGGGACATCTGTAGCATAAGTGAGAACTGTAAGCCAATTGTCCATGGATATATTTTTTCTTTCTTTAATATTGTAGCTGGGTTCATGCAAAGAGATCCCAAGTCTTTCTCTGCTACATTTGTAATAAGCTTAGGATGGCGATATTTTTAAATGGAAGGAATTTATAAGATCTTCTTGAGCAGCATTTCCCTGGAAAAGCAGATTATCAATACTGGGGATACTGTTGGCAGGTATCTGTGGCACGAAACCTATGGAGATGCATCTTGTGTTAACCATGTAGGTGGTTTCTGTCAGTGCTTTTGCAATTGGTTGGCTGTAGCTTCTGCATTCTTGCATACAGCAAAGGTTGTTTGAGGTGAACCAATATGAACCTTTGGTGCTATCTGGCTTTCTCTCTGCAGCAATAATGGCAGATCAACCCTTTCCCCTATTCCACAAACTTGTTCTTTTTCAAAAAAAGGAAAAGGGAGAACAGGGGTGTTGTGTGTCTGCTTTGTGTAGAATCACATCTAAGTGCAATGTCATAAAGGAGACACAAAGTTAAAATATACAAATGGCGAAGAGAGGCATGGTGTCTTGTGCTGTATTAGGGGATATGTCAATTTTGCTTTCTCTCCATTTCTCATTTTTTCAGGTCTTAAGTTCATTTCTCCTCAATTCTAGATCAGTTTGTGGGTTGTTGTAGTTTTTTAAAGTCATCACCAACATTTACCAGCATTTTAGTGTCAAATTCTGTTAATATGCATATTCTCACACAGCAGTTTCCCCTAATACAATGCACTTTTGCCTGCTATGTTCACTCATTGTAGAATAACCTTGTGGAAATTCTCAGAAGCATAAACTGAATACAAGTGACCATCTTTCGGGAAGAGATTAGCAGCCACCTCCCTTTCTACTTTTTAAAAAGGCAGCTGTTGTATCTTTCCTTTGTATAATTATGCTGTGTTAATTTGTTCCCCAGTACATTATATGAAGCCTAATGGTGCATTAGACTTCAGAAACATCACTTTAAATGGCAAACAGATTTGTGAAATTAGAGTTGGGGACAAAGCAATGAAATTAAGCTCACACTGGTCAAAATGACCTTTTTGGTTTTCTAAGCCACTAATGTTTCTACAAGTCCATTCAAAATGATAAAACAGGCTGCATCACTTAATGGAATATTTAGTGCTGTGCTGTGGTAACTTTGGGTGGCACACTCCCTGAAGAGATTGCAATGCTTAGTTTCAGCAGATAACAGAAACATCCTGTGCAAGTTCCTCAAGTGGAAGAACACCAGTGTGCATGAGCCAACAGAAATGCTTCCAATAATGAAAGATTTTGTGGGCTTTTTAATGTAAATATAGTGTTCGTCAACTTCCTGTAACAAGAGAAATTAAAAGGAGTGTCAGCACACACCCCTTGAGAACTTTAAGAGATCTTATCCTCCCCATCTCTGACTGACAAATGTCACTAGTTTGGTTAAAACATTTTTTGTTGGTGTCCCCTCTATGATTCAGATGCTCTGTTCAAGGAGGAACTTCCAAATGTTCTTTGAAAATATGCTAACAATAAGCACAAATGTAACAGAAAAAAAGAGTTTGGTCTGTAGGTAATAGATAGTAACTAGACTGCAACTCCGTGCAGTGCAAATTAGGTACTGTGGGCCATAATGAAAATGTGAGATTTGTCCTAGGAATAGCAGGCATAATTTCCAGGGACAACCCAGCACTGAGCATGGAAAGCTGGCAATGTGGACTCATGCTGGTCCTGTATTCATCACTGGATGTTAGCTATTGAACAGAAACTTAAATTGGAAGAATGGCAGGAGAGCGACCTCTTAATTCCCCTGCTCTTCTTAAGGATTTCAACCGTTATTGGGAGAACCTGGGCAAACCACATACAGTAGTTAACACTACATGTGGTTTGTGCCTAAAACATGGTTTAACAGGAGCTTGACCTCAAGACTGTCTCTGGTCAACGACCAGCATTAGATCCACTATACCATACTAAAGGTCTCATTGTTTTAATCCCTGTAGAAAGCAGATACATAAGGAAGGTGGTTCCAATCTTGAGGTGTTTAACATATTCTTTCAGTCATAGTTTGAGTGTGCTAATTCACCACACTCAGGACTGCCTTAAGCCATGTGCTCACTCCACACAGAGCTGCCACTAGTTGCCTTGGGTCGTGTGTGAATAGCAAGTCACAAATGTCTGCATTGCTGTTGGGCAAAGTTGCCCTGTTTTCTAGCTTAGTGCTGAACTGGAGAGCACCAGAGGCCAGCGCTAAATGGATTAGCTAAGAACTGATTACCACACAGAATCCTGTCCCGTGTCTTTTCATATTCTAAGAAAGCAGCTATTTTTGAATAAAGGATGTGGTCTTCTAATACTCTTTGACAGGTGGGATCAAGATAAGCAATAAGCCTATTACTAAAATTAGGGCAACTCTCCAGAGAATTATAGACCCATGACAGAGCCTGGATGGTGCCAGTAGGACTTAACTGACAATTTCTTAAGTCAGAAATAATATCTAATTAGTTTAAGAGGAATGCAGTACCAAGCCAGTAATGAATACCAGTTGCTGCAATATAAATTAGCAGCTATACTTTATAGGACAGGAGACAATGCATTCAACCAGGGAGGGCTACAGATGTTGCTGGGGCTACAATTCCCATCACCCTGACCATGGTCTTTTCAATAATGGAAGAAGCTGCAGCATGCCACCGTGGAAATCATTATTCAGCTAGCCATGCAGGTATTGCCATTGAACAAAACATATTTGTTTTGAAATGTCATGAAGAGCCAGATAGCTAGAACCCATTAATTTGTCTAGAAATGGATAGGAGGGATTGTGTGTGTGTGCTGCAGAAAGGCTGATAATGGCATTAGTTGCTCCTGCATCTGTTCAGATCTAGGTTCCTTAATACAGGCTGCAATTAGAGAAGAGGATCGGCAAATTTTTTATGCTGTGAATCTTCTTAGGTTGTCCAGCCATTTTGGGGTGGTAAAGGTAAAGGTAAAGGGACCCCTGACCATTAGGTCCGGTCGTGGACGACTCTGGGGTTGCGGCGCTCATCTTGCTTTATTGGCCGAGGGATACAGCTTCTGGGTCATGTGGCCAGCATGACTAAGCCGCTTCTGGCGAACCAGAGCAGCGCACGGAAACGCCAATTGCCTTCCCTCCGAAGCGGTACCTATTTATCTACTTTCACTTTGGTGTGCTTTTGAACTGCTAGGTTGGCAGGAGCAGGGACCGAGGAACGGGACATAGTTTATTATGGGAGGGAACTGTCTATTGTTTGTTTTAAACGGATTAAGTGTAGGGATAGTTTCTGAGGGCATTATGACAATGATTTTCAGGAGGAGAGACATTTTGGATGGGAGGCCAAGAGTAAAAAAATCTGGTTGGGTGCACTTCTGGTTGGAGGAGCTGGAAACAGATTACTCTTGAGAAGGCAGGGATTAATGAACTGCGAGTGGATTTTTGTGATAAACCCAAAAAAGTGGCTGGGTGGTTTTGTGTAAGCAATCCTATGCGTGTCTAGGCAGAAGCATACCCCACTGCGTTCAGTGGCTATATACTCAATAGCAGCATAAAACACATTGAAGTTATTTCCCACCACTGTGTTTTGTACATTGCTGTACACATTAGAGAGGAGAGGTCTTCACCTGATGCACATTACCTGTTTAGTTTCCCCACCCCTGCACCATGCCTCTGGAACTCCTATTTATGAAGATGTTAGCTGCAGATTTGTGCTCAATGTGCATGTGCAGTGGTTGTCTCAGATACTTCTTCTTTCTTCTTCTTTGGAAGACGCCTGTGTGCGAATTTGTTTTATGTGTGTAGATCAGTGCACACTGACCAACACACAGGCTTCGCAGTAAG
This sequence comes from Podarcis liolepis, assembly GCF_965112155.1. Classification (NCBI taxonomy): domain Eukaryota; kingdom Metazoa; phylum Chordata; class Lepidosauria; order Squamata; family Lacertidae; genus Podarcis; species Podarcis liolepis. The sequence continues at coordinate 70,723,969 of NC_139554.1, forward strand.
GCTCTATTCCGATGGCATGAGTAATCAAGACGACCGGTAGATTCTTATCTGCTGCAGCCTTCATCTGCCTTCACAGCCATTGTAACATACTGCTTGTTATCTTCCACTTGTTCTGCTGTTGAGGACTTTTTGGGTCATTCTTTGTCTAGCTCTTCCTCTTTGACCTTACCACCTTTGAGTAACCCTACTGGGAGTACGAGACTCACAATGGCTTCACTCACAAGGGTCATAGCCCACTCACCACGACAAGGTGATAATCCAGCGATATATGCACTCAGATATACACACCTAGCTTCACTAGGTGAATGTGGCTTAAGACTTCTACTTGGATTGGAGTTGCTTTGAGAAAAAATGCAAGGAATATCTCAAGAAACTACTGGATCGATATTGACTGTGGCTAATGTCTTGTGCATGCAGCTTCAAAAAATAGCAGTGGGAGAACGTTAGATGCAGAGTAAACAGTCGCATGTACACAGCTTGAGTATAGGGCACAGAAGGTTTTTTATATTGTGAAGTTTTGTAACTGCCATTGAATGCTCAGGATAAGTAAAAGTCAATTTTAAATACATAAAATATCCTAAGTTGCTAAATACCATTTCTGTTTAAAATATCAAAAGTTGAGGCAATTTGCTCCAGTAGTTTGATATTTCCCAGTTTAAAATGTTGGTTGTGGTTTAAGATGGAAAAAGTATGCAGTGATGGTGAGAGAGCTAAAAGCCATAAGAATTATTCTGATGAACCTTCTTAATAAAGAAACTTCTCTTTATAGCAGGAAAATATATAAAGCTGGACTAGGAAAATCAATTTCTCTTTCTTTGCATTCCCACAAGGCTGTCAGAAAGACAGAATTCATTTGCTCCTGTACCAAGTATATTGAACATTTCCACTCATACAAAATATTGAAGACAAAAGAGATATCAATAGATGATTCTTAAAAATTCCGTGTGTTTGGTAAAATGTCACCTCTGACTTGTTTTTTTGGCTTGAACAGTTGGTACTGATGATCATTAGTCATTACACATAACTGCACATAGAATTACTAAAGATCTTCCTCACTATCAAATATTCAAGCTGGGGCTGTTACAAAGAACAGTAAGAGGTGACATAATAGCCATTAAATTACAACTAAGGTCTTTATTTTCTTTCATGATGGTATCATTAACCAAGCCTGGGCCAGCTTAGTTGATCATCAGACAATGATTACCATCTACAGCTGGTGAACGAATCTCACAGTCTCCTTTGTTCAGTATTACGTGGGTGATAATTGCAAATGAAGAGTGGGACTGAAGGATCCCAAATGACCAAAACATATTGAGGCATTTAAGATTCGAGGATGATGGCTATGGTTTTTGTTGCTTCTGAAAGCTGTTTGTTTCAGAACTGGATGATGTGGCACAATCAGATAATGTTAAAGGCCCCAGAGGCTTCTTCAGTTAACTAGTAGTGGAAAATATGCTGTGTTTTGGCACATTAAATCAGAACCAGTGAGGGTGGTGAATGTCCTGTGTGAGTGTCTGGAGGTGGTTAGAAGATGGATGGCAGATAATGGATTGAGGATGAATCCTGACTAAACAGAAGTACTATTTGGGGGGGGGGACAGGGGGCAGGCAGGTGTGGGGGATTCCCTGGTCCTGAATGGGGCAATTGTGCACCTGAAGGACCAGGGGCACAGCCTTAGGGTCATTTTGGACTCATAGCTGTCCATGGAAGCACAGGTTAATTCTGTGTCCATAAATATATGGGCCTAAGTGAATATAAAACAAATATATGGGCCTAAGTGAATTTACCAGAGATGGTTTGGTGAGGAAGGCTTAAAATGTCATCAAAAATATGCAAAGGTCATGGCTAAACATTGAAATACCAGGCACAATGAGAGTTTCCAAGAAGAACACATAGCAGACTTGATAAAACCATCACAGATTTTCAAGGTGCAGAACTAAATGTGCAGCCAGGAGCCCTGAAAGCAAATCCACCTGCACACACAGAGGCTGCATTTGCACATAATGCTGTGCCAAAGTAGGGGTTCCGAATGAATGTTTAGGCTCCTGAGGAATGACATGCTAAGCTAAACCCTGGCTTACTTGCCAAGCCACTTTGAGCTGAAAGCATTGGGGAGGATCAAAGTGTATGTGAGTTCTTGTTTTGGGGCTCAGCACAATTTGTGTGGCCTCACTGTAAATCACCAGTATGAACACATGGCAGAGTTGAAAAAGCACTACAGATTTCCAAGGGTGCACAAAGGTCTGGAATAATATCTAAATCGACCAAACTACAGAGCTTGTATTATTTGTGATTGCAGTATTTTGATACGAGTTTTGGTTACAGTGCTACTTAAGGTGTAGTCTGCAGAGGTGGAGGCCTGGTGAGGCTCCAAGACCATTGCTGCTCTTTATTCTGTTTCTGTTCTAAAAGGAAAGGCTATGTCGAGATCCTTAAGCATCCAAAGGCTTCAGTACCACCTCCAAGGTGAACTTGAACTTGTTTGAGGCATTTACCTGCTAGCCTGGTGGCTTGTGCACCTGTCAGAATCAATCCATTTGAAAAGATCACATTCTCTAAATCTCATCTATCAACCACCAGTAAAAGAGAGCAAGAGATAATGGAGTGTACTGTTTGTCTACTGAATCTAAACAAAGCATTCTCTTCACAGGGCCTGAATCAGCACCAGATTTTGGGCAGTGCTGAAAGTTCTTCCACATAGGGCGCCAAGCTGAGGGGACACAAAAAATTACTACTACTACAACTACTACTAATACCTAAATTTATACAGGCACCTACTGAGAAGATCCATATAAAAGCAACTGTACCAAAAGGAATCAGTGTGAAAATAAGACATGGGGTAGGGATGGATGACGGACCAAATTTTGGACTTTTTCAGGGGGCCATATTACCAAGATTCGCCCCTGACTGAATCATGTTGCTCAAGGCTTACATTCACTGTGTGGCAGGTAACCTGTTAAGATCAAAACCAGGTCTACTGCAACTGGAATACAAGTTTCTGAAATGGAAATTTGCTAGAAAGCTGATAATCTTTTTGAAGAATGATGTACAAATAAAGTTTTCCTGACCTGGATCTACTTTTGGGGACGGGGGTCTTTTGGAGGCCAACGGGAAGTTCCTATGCGGAAGGGGCAAACTCTAACATGAACTATTGTGTTTAAGAGAATATAAACAAAGTCTTTTGTGGAACTGTGTTTTCCCTAAATCCTGTTTGGGAAACTGTATTTCGGTGATGCTGAAGGGAAGGAATCCAAAATCCACTGGTACTATATGAAAGACTTTAGCATTTAGACCTCAGCTAAATATTTCATTTTGAAGAATTCGAATTAGTACTAGACTTATGGCTGAAAAGCCCACCATTACAAGAGAATGAGAACTGACTATTGTGAAGGAAAAACAGTCTATGGTCACCTGATGATGCTTTTGATTTTATTTAGGGATTTGTAAGTGGAGGCAATAACCAGGACTGACAATGGTCCATAATCAGCATGTGAGAAATCATCTCCAATGTGACTAATGCTAACTTTGTTTTATTATAGCTCAGGGAAACCCACCTGGCAAGCAAGCTGACTTTTCTGAAGAGAGAGAAAAAGCTTGCTCAGCGTTTAAACTCAGGGCAGTGCTTAATGAAAATCAGTGATGAGATTTAGAAAAGTAAGGCTTAAATGCTGCCTTTCCCCTTCAGACAAGACCGTGCTGGAATCTCAGAGAGAATAAGACAAGAAGGAAAATATATCTTTTTTATTTTTAAAAATATTCTATTCATTTCTTTTTCTTAGGTGAGAGACCCAGCTCAACATGACACCTCTCAGTTTGAATCATTACATTTTCCTTAATAAAAAAATGTATAACCCTAAGGAAAATCATCACAACTAAGAGTAATCAGCAAAACAATTACAATTATTATTATTATATTTTTATCCGGCCACCCTAAAAAAGAAGGGGGGGTGTATCATAGGCAGAACACTCCTGTCATTGGGATAAGGTGGTGAGGAGAGAGATTTTGTAGCAATGTAACCACCATATCCATGGCTCTGCTGTGGCCAGGGCAGGAGATGTGGAGGCAGAATTTTTCTTTTTGTTTCCTGTTGACTCAATGCTGGACCCAGGGCAGACATAGTGTGGGGCCACTTTTGTCCACGTCTAATGAACAAGGGAGCTTGGGATCCTGCAGATTCACACATGTCCCCAACATACCCATAGGACATCTACACCAGCAGAGTTTTCCACAGATGTACCGGCGAATCCTCCACAGATACACATGTTGTTTGGCTCGTGGTTCTTTCTCTCTGCATGTGGAGCAGCACTAACATGGCTCCCTAAAACATCCCAGGTGGCCTTCAACTGCCTGAAAGATTTCAACTCTAATAAGTGAGCTGAAATAATATTATTATTACAGTTGTACCTTGGATCCCAAACGCCTTGCAAGTCAAAATTTTTGGCTCCCGAACGCCATAAACCCAGAAGTTAGTGTTCTGGTTTGTGATGTTCTATGGAACCTGAGCGTCCAACAGGGATCTGATCGGCAAGTCCTAGGCTCTGTGGTTTAACCCACAGGTCCACCCGTGTCCCTACCTATGACTTAAACTTAACATGTATCCAAGATAAGGCTAAGCACTACACACACACTCAACCCCGCTTCCCCAACATCACACATGACCCTAACTGGCACCCTCTTCATATATGTGGGCTCTCCTCCGCATGGGGAGGGGTAGGGCTTGCTGCATTATGGCAAGCGTCACCCCTTGCAATACACTCCATTGCATGTCTGCAACTTTCTTATGTGCACAACGCAGCTCTCCATGAAACTGGGAGCTCTGCAAAGCCAGAGTGGCCAGTTGTGTGTGCAAATAGTAGATGAACTTCAGCCTCATGCTATTGCAAACATTGCATCTGCATGAGAATTATCAGCTTACCAATGGAACCACCTGCCCTTTTGTCTCCATGCATCATTCTGGGGGCTTTCCCCCTAAGCCAGTTCAAGGAGGTACAGAGAAAAAGGAGGGTGGAAAAGTCCATTGAGCAAGCAGAAGCCCTTGCATAGTGCTTCCACGGATAGGGTTTGTTAGGTGATTTCCGCCCTATGTGTTGCACGCATGAGACAGAATGCATATATGGTGAGTGGGCCGAGCCAGCTACCCCTGCCAGGCGTGCCTTCTTTTAACATCAGGATGTACCTAATAAGGAGCAAAAAGGGCTGCAGTGAGAGTATAAGCAAAGTTGCCTTACTGGTTTAAGCAGCACACAAGAATGGTGCACGCATTTGCACACAGGGTTACGAGGAAGGTATGCAGAGCTTGTGAAGGCTTATGCATCTGGCTTCTCCACATTTAGAGGCACTGGCCAATAGCAGTTGTCGTGTTTCAGGACTGATTAAAATAGTTCATAAAGAAAAAGCAGTCTCAGTTGGCACAAAATATCCTTGCCAAAGCATATTCTGTACTGGAGCCAAACACACTACTATAATGAAGTAGACTTGCTGACATGCTGGCTTTGTCTCTCACTACAAAGCATACTGCTGACTTGGTGATTTATCAGAAAAATCTTCAGCCACAGAGGGGCAACTGAAACCTAAAAGCTTACACAAATGTATCCCTTTTCTTGAGTTTGGTCACGCATGATCTTCTCTCATATGTTTTGCTTCTGTGCATATTCTACACGCAGTCACTGGTGCTTGCAAAAGGCGGCGGCAGAACTCAGTGGTAGACCATCATCTGCTTGGCATACAGAAGGACCCAGGTTCAATTTCTGGCATCTCCAGGTAGGGTTAGAAAAGACTCCTTCTGAAATCCTAGAGAACCACCACCAACAGGTAGCTACAGGCCTGCAGCCACCATCCCCTGCCCCATAATGCTGCTAGAATGATGCTACATTGTGATGTAGCATAATTCTGAGGTGGCCTCTATGGGGAAAGATAGCAGCCCCCATATGTTGTTGTTTTTTTAAAAATATTTCAAGAAATAAAGGATGCTGCCACTGTCAATGTAAGGGAAGATCTGAAATCTTTGGGGAATTTTAGCTGCCCTTTTGTTACACATCACGCTCCCCACACTTTCAAAACCAAAAGTCCAATTGAAAGAAAGTTAGGACATGTACACTCATCACCTCCCTTCCTCAGGACTAATATATAGAAAATTTGTTTAGACCACAAGACAGAAGAGCAACAGTTTTACAAAGCCAGGAGGCCTCTACTTCAGTACACAGAGAATACTGCCATTAGACAGAGATTAGGCAGTTTTTCTGTTTCTGATGTATTTCTATCCTATTTACATGTGGCAGAAACTTTCATGTTTAGAATTCTTGCCCAGGAGAAGCCAATGTCTTATCAGCCTTGGTCATGCTGGTTGTGGCTGATGGGGACTGGCAACATCAGTGGAGTACCATGTTGGCCACCTCTCTTCTAGTTCGCTGATTCAAGTAAAATACTGGTCTCCCACAACTACAGGAAGCATTCCTATTTCAGAACCAAAGAGAACCAACGGGACATCCAAAATGGCTCTAAGGATTTTATGTTAAATCCGTTCAGGGAGGTCAAAACATTTGTAAAATACATTTCCACATGTCTCAGTCCATGAGAGAGGCTGTTTTATCTGGAGTCTCTGAAGAAATAAACCAACCTGCTAGTAAGATGGGATCTGGGGCAACTGCTAGTATATCCAATTATTTTCACCCTCTCATTAGAACATCTGGGAGGAGGAGGAGGAGGAAGAAGATGAACAGAGGAGGCTAAAAGCTGCAAACCAAATCTCTGTGACAAATTTCACAATGCCCTGAATTCCATTCAAGGAACTCTTGCTAATAGATGGGGCTATGAAATGAAGCTCTCAGAACAGTGATTGAAAATCCAGTAGAAAAACCTCAACTTAAAATTCAGACTCTTGTGCCTGCCAATTATTTTTTGTAGCATCCAAATTACAGGACTGTGTAACAGTGACATCCAGTGGATATGTGGACTTCAACAGCTATTCTTCATGTATATATAGGCCTACACAGAGTCGTGCTGCTTGACTTTGACTGTTAGGGAGTTGCTTTATGCTAGGCCTGACTTATTTGTTCATATAGGCCAGTATTGTTTACCCAAGCCATTTAAGTGTAGCAGGAATACAGTCTAGTATACTGTATTAACTGCTTTCCTAAATTACTTAAGAATTTGTTTCAAAAGAAAACTACCTAATCAAATACTTTGTTACCTTGCCTAATTGATGTTTGGGTACTGAATTCCTTTAACTAGACTAGACTGAGAGTTGTTGAGGGTTAGGGATAGATATCCAGAGATCAATGCATGTATTTGTAGGATAATGGTCAAGAGATGCAGTTGATAACTAAAAAGCAACACAGGTGAATAATAAACAAATAACCAATCTCTCTTTAACCATTGCATGCTATGGCATAAAAAAACAAAAACCAATTAAAAACTGTACCAATGTAGAACTAGAGACTCACACCATATATTTGACGTACATCCAAAGCATGTGATTTCCCCCAAAGAACTGTATTTTCCCCTTCACAGAACTATAATTTCTAGCACTTTTAACAAACTACAGTTTCCATGATTCGTTGAGTGTGTTATGACTGCCTGGTTTAAAGTTGAGTTAGCTCCTTATGGCTCTCCCTTTTGAGAGATTGTTGGGGCTCATATTTCCTGGCTTGGAAATACAAGACTTGGAGGCTCATATAATGTTCAGCTCAATATATGGTAAACATGGCAACCTCCACATTTCCCCCTGACTCACTTTAAAATCTGAGCCAGAGAAGAATTTCACTTTTCCCTTCTCTAGCCATGCAGCTGCACACAATTTGTCCAACTCCCTCTCCATCCCACCCACTTACTTGACTGCAGTTGGGAGGGAAGAGAAGGAAAGGACATCCATAATATCCTCACAGTTAATAATTTTCAGATTGCCAGGGATAGTATATTTCAGCCATCAAATGCCTCACTGAACAGGGATGTTTTTAAACTCTCTTCTGAAAGTTAATAATGAGGACACAGCCACACCTCACTGTATAGGGCAGCCCACAATACAATCAGCTGCATTGAAATAATAACCTTCTTTGGAAAGACTTAAGTGCCAGGTGTTGGATAATACAGCCTCATTCTACCGAGTGTTGGTGACATTATTTATTAAAAACTACAAGATCAGAATATATATTTTTAGTGAGCACGATTCATTTTTAAGGGTACCATGCTATACATAAGCCTAACCCAACTGTCATCCCTCAGGGTAAATAAAAATGAGAACTACGTGGGAGGTGCTGCTGTTTGACTTTTGTTGAGTCCCAGGTTTTAGGTCCATCATTATTATGGGTTACCTGACAGGTCCCCCCCCCCCATTGTGGCTTCCTCTGTTGATTTGTGGTGTACCATCATGTTTTGAATTCAGACGTGGAATATAAAGCAAAGCCTTATTTATTATTTAAAAAGACTCATACCCTCAAGCCTGTAGGATCCCAAATGTGGTACTCACAGATTTAACTATTAGACATATTTGTGAGCAAGTTGTCATATTAATACAGGACAATGCAGTGTACATCAGGCACCCATGAGGCTGTCAGACAATGGTTTCTCAAGAGAGTTGAAAGTGACATGAGACCAGTGTGGCTCTGTATATGCACTTGGTTAAGCAAGCTTGGAAAGTTTCAAAACAATACAAAACTCTGCAAAAGTATTTTTTGCTAGGCTAGATCAAATGTTCAGCATCCAGGGTTCTATGGTAACTGGATAGTTGATACATAGTACATGAAGGCAAAAGACTGTCCCTGCTCTTGCCTTCCAGCAACTGCTATTGAAGAACATATGCCTCTGAACCTGGAGATTCCATTAGGTGTCATTTCTACTTACCATTGATTGAATTATCCTCCATGAATATATTTTAATCCCCTTCCAAAGAGGAAATTTCTGAAAAATTGAGTGGAAAGGGTTGAGTGGAAAGGCCTTCAAATCTCTCCAGTTTGTGTGTAGGTTTTTCATAGTCTAAACAATAGATGCTGAGCTAGAATATAAACCACATAACAGGAAGGATACCACCAAGGCCGTGATGATGCCAGCATGGTTAATGAGCAGAGTCAAGGAAGCTATAATAAGCAAAAAGGCTTCTTTCAGAAAAATGGAACGTTTGTTCAAAGGAAGAGAACAAAAAGGAACACAAGCTTTTGCAAAAATAATGCAAGCAGACAATAAGGAAGACACTCTCTCTCTCTCTCTCTCTCTCTCTCTCTCTCTCTCAGACAGCAGTGGAGCAAGCCAATTGGGTGCATGGGGAAGCCTGTGTGCTCTGCATCCAGGGGTGGGGTCAGCTGCCGTGGGGCGAGCTGGGGCAGGACACTCCATGGGCCTCCAAGGAATCTGCCTGCCTCCTCCCACTCAGCCGCCCTACAGCTGAGAGGGAGGCGGTGGGTGGACCGTTTGGAGCCTGCGGGCACCCAAGCCACTGCATCGCTCCCAGGAGAGATGCGTGGCTTGGGCGTGCTGCAGGCCCCGCGGTGAGTGCTGCCTGGCATTTTGTCATCCTCCTCAGTGGTGACACCTGGGGTGGCCCGCCCCCACCGCACCCCCTTCCTCCATCCCTGCTCAAAGATAGATAAAATATTTGCAAATATCTTCATAGACACCTGTTTTCAAATTGACAATGCAGAAGCTCAGCTGGGCGGGGGTGGGCCAGGACTTCCTTTTTAGGTCACAGATAAACAGGGGCACTGGTAGGAATGACAGATTGGCTCTGCTGGTGTACCCAAGCAGCCCCGACCTCAATGCCATCCTACTCTGCATCAGTCCTCTTTACAATACAGTTCCATCGCATGGCTCCCTATGCCAACAGCCCTGACCTCATCAACTCTGCATGGCCTCATCCTCATCTGGGTTAGCTGCAGCAACACTGGTGTAAGTTGGGTGGCTCCCCAGGGAAGGGGGCATTTCTGTCAGAGATGCTGGGGAGGCAAAGCCACACAGGACTGATGTGGGATGGATCATGTTCCAAGCCTCATACCTGTCACTCCACTGCATCAGAGAGGGCCCTCTTAACTGGAAGCCTTTGGTACTTCTCAACCACCAACATTACTAGCATTACAGTCAAGGTTTTTGCCTACATCATATTCCTCAAATGCAGAGTCTCTGTACCATCCTGTTGAATTCATAGAGTTCTTTTGTTTGTATTATCCAGCTGACCCATTCTCTCGTCTTGCCAAAGCACTGGACACGCTTGACATTTTAGCTGATTACTTCCCCAGAATTAAACAGAAAGCAGGGCAGCAGTCCAAAGTTCCTTTCAGTGTGAAAGCTAATTATATAAATGCTTTGAACAGCAATTTCTTTTTGGATGTTAAAGTGCTTTTATTAGATTGTTCTCCTGTCCTCTTTAAATTTATTATTGGACACTTATAAATGGTTGTGGCCTAATAGAGTTCCTTCGCCCCCCCCCCACTTCAGGATCAGGCCAAAATAGTATAAAGTACACCTTAGTTTATTGCATCATTGTAATAAGGAAGAGGGAAAGCATCCTAAAGCAAGTTGTTATGGATGGACCTGAAGCATTGATTTATTGCTGGGTAGCCAAGTGAAGGTCCATTCTCTTAGATCCATTCTTACTATTAAACAAAGTCCTAATTTCCAAATGCAGCATGTCAGCAAATCTGTCACCTCAAAGGAGATTTCCCGAATGATTGAAAGAGATTGCTGTGTTATTGATATCTTACTGATATGTAAAACCGCCAGGAATGTTGAATAAAGAGATCTAAATCTTATAATAAACTAGACTCCTAAGAACATAAAAAATGTTTCTGAAATGATTGGTGAAGGAGTGATATCTATAACACTGGGAAGTAGGGCATAGCTACTTCCAAATTGTGATGAGTGCAAATTGTAGTTCAGGGGTGTATCTTTCAATCTTACTATTGATGTATAACAGGAATGGGGGACCTTTTTCAGACTGACTTTCTGGGCATCCTCCTGGGGCCACATGCAAAAATGGGCATAAGAACATAAGAAGTGCCCCCCGGATTAGGCCAAGGACCCCTCTAGTCCAGCATTCTGTTCTCACAGAGGCTGACCAGATGCCTGCTGAAAACCTGCAAGCAGGACTTGTACACAAGAGTGTTCCCTCTTCCTGTGGTTTCCAGCAGCTGGTATTTAGACACATACTGCCCCGATAGCCTGATCTTCCATGAAATCATGGAATCCTCTTTTAAAGCCATCAAAATTGGCAGCCACCACAGCCTCCTGTGGGAGTGAGTGCCTTACTTTAACTATGTGTTATGTGAGGTAGCTGTTCAGAGTGTGTGGTTGGTCTTCTCCACATATAATAAAGAGGCCAAAGGTACAGTAGATAGACACAGAAGTTGTACAATACTTGTTGCCCTGTGTGGATGATGGAAGTACGTGATAGAGCCAGCCTTGAATAAAGGTGTGTTTTTCATCCTCAAATTCTTGGAGTGTCTGGAATGTGAATATATCCTTTTGCTTCTGGTATTCCCTGTATTCTATTTTTTTATATATAAAATATTTATTAAAGTTTAAACATTACAAAAAAAAGAAAAACAAGAGAAAAATATACAAGACATCGACAATGCCAAAAAAAGGAAAAGAAAAGAAGCAAAAACATTAGAAACCCCCCCAAAAAGAACAGATAAACATACAAGAGAGCCCCATATTTTCATATCCTTATCTTTCATTAGCTTATTTCCTCGACTTCCTCACACTTCCTTTTTTGTATTCTAGTTCAATTAAATGTTCTAGCAAGTCCTTTCCCTCTTTCACAAATTTAGTTCCGTAATTTGATTTAACAAAGTTTTAAACTTAAATTTACATCTTTACCCAATATCAGCTATTCATACTTAATTCTTTATAATATTTCTACTAAAGTCATATAACTTCTTTCCAGCGTATTTCTAACATTCATTAATTTTAGAATATTTCTGTAAATAAGCTTTAAATTTCTTCCAATCTTCTTCCACCGACTCTTCTCCCTGGTCTCGGATTCTGCCAGTCATTTCTGCCAATTCCATATAATCCATCAGCTTCATCTGCCATTCTTCCCTGGTAGGTAGGTCTTGTGTCTTCCAGTGCTTTGCGATGAGTATTCTTGCTGCTGTTGTAGCATACATGAAAAAACCTCTATCCTTCTTTGGCACCAATATTCCCTGTATTCTAGCAGCTCCTCTGTCTGTAGTGAAGTATTCTAGTTGTAAGATTGCTGGTGATGCTTTAAATGCTCCTCCTTTTGTGATACCACGTTAGACTTCCCATTTTGTGAACTTGAGATATAGCATACCCAGAAGTTGAAAATGGGGTGTGTGACAGAGGAGGAAGAGAAGGGT